>NC_081420.1:126179618-126779618 GCF_949786415.1 Peromyscus eremicus
TTGCTAGGCCTGTACCTCTGGAGGGTTAGGGTTACAGGTGTCCTGGGGGTTAAACTCAGCTTTGTAGGAGCTAGGCAAGCACCGTACCAACTGAGCTGCACACACCCAACCTCTCCCTGTTTTAAATAATTCCCTGTTGGAATTATTTAAAAAGTTTTGTAAACCAGCTAGGTGCAGCTGCCCATGCTTGTTGTCCCAGCTACCAGGGAGGCTCAGGCAGGAGGATCACTTGAACTCAAAAATTCTAGGTCAGCCAGGGCAGCTGGATAACATGGGGAGATTGCCTCAAACAAAACAAATAAAAAAGAAAAGAAAAATTGTGCAAAATTATAGGATTATCCCTGAAATCTTTTAAGAGTGACGGACAGTGTTTGGTCTTGGTCAAGACATATGCCCACATTTGACCACTGTTTTTTACTCAGAAAGGGTATTTAGGGGCTGGAGAGATGGCTCAGAAGCTAAGAGCATTGGCTGCCCTTCCAGAGTACCCATATAGTGGCTCACAGCCATCTGCAATTCCAGCCACATATGGTTTTACTTTTCCTCTCTGTCCTTCTGGACCTATACATTTGAGCTAGCTTGCACTCTTTTTCACTTGAGATAATGTTCCAATTCCTAACAGCTGAACGTTTTCCTCCTGAAGAGGCCAAGTTGGATGCCAAAATTCTGGTGCAATTATGGTAACGTCAGCACCTGTGTCTACCAGACCAGACAACAGAACACCATTTATTCTTATTGTTAATTTTGGTCTTTGTTTATCTATAGAAGTCAGCCAAAATTTTTTCTTTATGTTTTCTCCTAAATTTTCTGTTCTCTCTGTTTTATCATCCTGAGCAGACTGGTTTATTCCAATATATATTTGGTTATTTAATTGCTCTTAGTAGGAGTTTTGTCTATGACTGCAGGAAAGGTCTTAACTGGATTCACTGTGGGGGCCTGCCTGAGGCCCCTCTGTGAGTTTCCCAAAGACTGAGGCAAAGTATTACCTTGTCTGTCCCTTGTTGATCTACATTTGTTGGTCCAGTGTTTTCCCTTACCACACCTTCTGCATATTCCAGAAAAAAAGGGGCATTCTGTAGCCATTGTTCCTTGAAGAAATATTGTTTCTAGGAATGCCCTGTTTATAGTCCCTTTTCAAATGTCCTTGCTTTCCACATCCAAAACATCTGGCATTCCTTAAATCTCTTGAAATTGCTTCTCCTACCAATCTTCCAAGCATGCAGATCTTGCCTTTAATGGCCTGATTATTCTCTTGCATGATGCATTCGTTTTCTCAAAAGCCAAAGATTAGATTATTATCTGACTAGCTTCTGAATTCAGGACCATTCTCTTTACTGCTGAAGTCAGTCTTTGTAAGAAATCTGTGAAAATTCTTTTGGGCCCTATATAACCTTTGTAAATGACTCAGTTTTCTTTCCTGGTTCCTCAACTCTGTCCCACACATTCAAGGCTGCCATTTGACACAGAATTAGGATTTGGATATCATATAAACATTGTGTTTGTATTGCAGCATATTGGCCTTCTCCAATAAGCTGATCCTGGAAGATTTGTATACCTTTATCCCTCCATTGTTTTTCCCTATGTTTTTAGCTTCCTCTTTGAACCACATTTGCCACTGCAGCTGTTGTCCGGGTTCCAGAACAGCATGTGCCAGCTCTCGCCAGTCCTGTGGTATAATCCTATTATGAGTTGACCAGGAGTTTAACATTTGCTTCACATATGTGGAATGCATGCCATCACATACTATTGCCTCCTTAAACCTTCTTAAATCTAACATTTCAACTGGAGTCCAAATATTTTGTGTATTCACTTGACCAGGTAGCTGCTGTATGGTTACCGGATAAATTAAGGGTGGTTGTGTGAAAACAGGCTTTCTTTCTGTAACCTTATAATCCAATCCTGAAACAATTTCACTGTTAATTTCTTCTGTCTGAATTTGAATTTCTCTATAATTCATTTTAACAGGTTTAACAGGTTTTTCTAAAGCTTTTATCCTGGCACTTAAATTTACTATCTTTTAAAATAGTAAAATAAGGAAAAGAAAAGTAATAATGTGCATAATTCCATCAACATCAATCTTCTCATATAGTTGTTCCATTTTCAGACTGCCTAAAATGTTAACAAACAACAACCAATTTTCTTCCAATGTACACATAAAACCCAGTTTTTTAAATGTGGAAAAAAATTTTCTCTTTTAAATAGTTTTTTCTTTTAAAATATCTGATATCTTAATTGACTTACCAATTCTGCATATAACAGTAGAAGTCCGAGGGAATTTCAAGACAGCTACCCAGCGTCAAAGGTGTGAATCCAGAGAGAGAAAGAGAGAGAGGGAGCACAGGAAAGCGTAGCCACTAGTTCTGGCTAACAGCTTAAATCCAGCCATGTATTCCTGCTTGAGTCGAGTCAAGCCTGGGCTCCGGCTTCCTTAAGCTCCAACCACATGCGTTGGCGTTTCTGTGTAGCTGTTGCTATTACAGTTGAGTGCAGCTGACTGGTAGCTGCAGCAGGCCTGAGTTGTTCATAGCACCGGCTTTAAGCAAGTAGCTCCAGCTGCGGTAACTGCTTGTAGCTACAGTCAGTCGGGCCTAAGCCAAGCTAGGCCCGAGCTAGGGAGCCGGGCCCGCCCAAGTGGGAAACTGGTCCTGCCGCCAAGCCAAGTGGTTTTTAATGAATTCTTGCCATGTGGGCACCAAATGTAGATGAACAGTCTTATTAAATAAGAAACACAGAGCCAAATGCAGAGTTAATAACCCAAGAGGTCAGAGCAATAGCTAAGAACTAAAAACCTTACCCTTCACTGCCACTGCTGTCCTTCCTCTCAGCAAGAGACCTACTTCCTGTCTGTCTGTCCTTTTATTGACTTTCTGTTCTGCCTTCTCATTGGTTGTAAACTCAACCATGTGACCTTCTTGTCACTGCCTGTCTGTACAGACCTCCAGGTCTTCTATAGTTGGTATTGAGATTAAAGGCGTGTGTCTCCATGCTGGCTGTATCCTTGAACACACAGAGATCTGCCTGGCTCTGCCTCCCAAGTGCTGGGTTAAAGACATGCTCCACCACCGCCAAGCTTCTGCTATGGCTTGCTATTAGCTGTGACCCCCAGGCAACTTTATTTATTAACATACAAATAAAATCACATTTCAGTACAAATAAAATATCACCATAACATATGGCTTTAATTTTCTTCTCTGTCCTTCTGGACCTATACATCTGAACCATCTTGCACTCTGTTTCACTTGAGATAATGTTCCAGTTCCTAACAGCTAAACATTTACCTCCTGAAGAGGCCAAGTTGGACGCCAAAATTCTGGTGCAATTATGGTCATGTCAGCACCTGTGTTTACCAGACCAGACAACAAAACACCATTTATTCTTATTGTTAATTTTGGTCTTTGTTCATTTATAGAAGTTTGCCAAAATTTTTTATTTATGGTTTCTCACAAATTTTCTGTTCTCTCTGTCTCAGCTGTTCCATCACCCCGAGCAGCCTGGTTTATTCCAATAGGCATTTGGTTATTTAATTGCTCTGAGTAGGGGCTTCCTCTATGACTGCAGGAAAGGTCTGAACTGGACTTGCTGTGGGGGCCTGCCTGAGGCTCTTCTGGGAATTTTCCGACTGAGGCAAAGTATTACCTTGTCTGTCCCTTGTTGATTTACATTCATTGGTCCAATGTTTACCCTTACCACACCTTCTGCATACTCCAGAAGGAAGGGGCATTCTGTTGCCATTATTCCTTGAAGAAACATTGTTTCTAGGAATGACCTGTTTACAGTCCCTTTTCAAATGTCCTTGCTTTCCACATCCAAAACATCTGACTTTCCTCAAACCTCTTGAAATTGTTTCTCCTACCCACATATCCTCAAGACCATGAGACTCACCATTAAATGTATCTCTAATCCAATCTTCCAAGGGTGCAGATCTTGCCTTTAATGGCCTGATTATTCTCTTGCATAATTCATTCTCATTCTCAAATGCCAAAGATTCGATTATTATCTGGCTAGCTTCAGGACCATTCTATTTACTGCCAAAGTCAGTCTTTGTAAGAAATCTGTGAAGGATTCTTTAGGGCCCTATAAAACTTTTGTGAATGACTCAGTTTTCTTTCCTGGTTCATCAGTTCTGTCCCATGAATTCAAGGCTGCCATTTGACACAGATTTAGGGTTTGATTATCATATAAACATTGTCTTTGTATTTTAGCATATTGGCCTTCTCCATCAAGCTGATCCTGGGAGATTTGCACACCTCCAGCCCTCCACTGACTTTCTATGTTTTTAGTTTCATCTCTGAACCACATACACCATTGCGGCTGTGCCCTGGGTTCCAGAACAGCATTCACCAGCTCTCTCCAGTCCTGTGGTATAATCTTACTACAAGCTGACCAGGAGTTTAACATCTGCTTTACAAATGGGGAATGCATGCCATCACATACTATTGCCTCCTTAAACCTTCTTAAATCTAACATTTCAATTGGAGTCCAATTATTTTTTGCATTCACTTGACCAGGTAGCTGATGTATGGTTACTGGATAAATTAAGGGTGATTGTTTGAAAATAGGCTTTCTTTCTGTAACCTTATAATCCAATCCTGTAATAATTTCACACTTACATTCTTCTGTCTGAGTCTGAATTTCTCCAAAATTCATTTTAACAGGTTTTTCTAAAGCTTTTATCCTGGTGCTTAAATTGACTATCTTTTTAAATAGTAAAATAAGGATAAGGAAAGTAATAATATGCATAATTGGTGTAATGTACATCCCATCAAGATTAATCTTCTCATATAGTTGTTCCATTTTCAGACTGCCTAAAATTTTATCAAAGTCCAATTCTCTTCTATTGTACATATAATACCCATTTTTTAATGTGAAAAAATTTTCTCTTTTAAGTAGTTTTTTCTTTAAAATATCTGATATCTTAATTGACTTACCAAGTCTGCATAGAACAGTAAAAATCCAAGGGAATTTCAAAACAGCTACCTAGTGTCTGAGATGGGAATCCAGAGAAAGAGAAAGAGAAGAGAGAGAGAGAGAGAGAGAGAGAGAGAGAGAGAGAGAGAGAGAGAGAGAGAAAGGAAGAAAGCGTAGCCACCTGTTCTGGCTAAAGCTGAAATCCAGCACATGCTCCTGCTTGAGCCAATTCAAGCCTGAGCTGTGGCTTCCTTAAGCTCCAGCCATGTGAGTTGGTGATTCAGCTGCAAGCAGCTACAGCTACAGCTGCGTGTAGCTGCCTCAACTACAGTCGAGTACAGCTGGACCAGTAGCTCTGGCAGGGCCTGGGGCTTGTAAACTCTGGCCAAGTTGGGGCCCAGGCCAGCCTGAGCCAGGTGGAGCTAGGGAGCCTGGCTGCTGGGCCAAGCTGGGGAGCCAGAGAGCCGCGCCACTGGGCGGTTTTTAATGAATTCTTGCTACGTGGGCGCCAAATGTAGATGTAATTCTAAACAGTCCTATTAAATAAGAAACACATACCCAAATGCATAGTTAAAAGCCCAGTGATCAGAGAGCAGTAGCCAAGAGTTAAGACCACCTTCTTACCACCTGCTGCCGCTGCTGTCCTTCCCCTGAGAAAGAGACCTAATCTCTGTGTGTCTGTATTTTTATTGACTTTCTGTCCTGCCTTCTCATTGGTTCTAAACACAACCACATGACTTCTTCATTACTGCCTGTCTATACAGACCTCCAGGTCTCTATGGTTGGTATTGAGATTAAAGGCGTGTGTCTCCAAGCTGGCTATGTCCTTGAACACACAGATTCTGCCTGCCATGTGATCAGATAAAGGGCATGTGCTACCACTGGCAGACTTCTGCTAAATGGCTTACTATTAGCTCTGACCCCCAGGCAACTTTATTTATTAACATACAAATAAAATCATGTTTTAGCACAAATAAAACATCACCATAGTTAGCCAGTGTTTTATTGAGTATTTTTGCATCAATGTTCATGAAGTCGATTGGTCTGTAATTCTCTTTCTTTGTTACATCTTTGTGTGGTTTGGGTATCAGGGTAACTGTAGCCTCACAAAAAGTTTGGTAATGTTCCTTCTGTCTCTATTGTGTGGAACAATTTGAAGAGTATTGGTATTAGCTCTTCTTTGAAAATCTGGTAGAATTCTGCGCTGAAACCATTTGGTCCTGGGCTTTTTTTTTTTTTTTTTTTTTTGGGTTGGGAGACTTTTAATGACTGATTCTATTTCCTTAGGTGTTATTGGTCTATTTAAATAGTTTATCTGTTCTTGATTTCATTTTGGTATGTGGTACCTATCCAGAACATCATCCATTTCTTTCAGATTTTCCAATTTTGTGGAGTATAGGTTTTTGAAGTATGACCTGATGATTCTCTGGATCTCCTCATTGTCTGTTGTTATATCCCCCTTTTCATTTCTGATTTTAATTTGGATGCTCTCTCTCTCTCTCTCTCTCTCTCTCTCTCTCTCTCTCTCTCTCTCTGCTTTTTGGTTAATTTTGATAAGGGCTTGTCTATCTTGTTGATTTTCTCAAAGAACCAACTCTTTGTTTCATTGATTCTTTGTATTGTTCTCTTTGTTTTTATTTTATTGATTTCAGCTCAATTTGATTATTTCCTGGCGTCTATTCTTCCTGGGTGAGTTTGTTTCTTCTTGTTCTAGAGGTTTCAGGTGTGCTGTTAAGTCACTAGTATGAGATTTCTCCAACTTCTTTATGTGGGCATTTAGTGCTATGAATTTTCCTCTTAGCACTGCTTTCACAGTGTTCTATAAGTTTGGATATATTGGACATTCATTTTCATTGAATTGGGTCATTTGGGCATTATTCAGTTTCCATGAGATTGTAGGCTTTCTGTAATTTTTGTTGTTTTTGAAATCTAACTTTAAGCCATGGTGGTCTGATAAGAGACAGGAGGTTATTTCAATTTTTTTGTATCTGTTAAGATTTGCTTTGTGACCAAGCATGTGGTCAATTTTGGAGAAGGTTCCATGGGGTGCTGAGAAGAAGGTATATTCTTTTGTGTTAGGGTGGAATATTCTGTAGATATCTGTTAAGTCCATTTGAGTCATAATGTCTGTTAGTTTCCTTATTTCTCTGTTAAGTTTCTGTCTGGCAGACCTGTCCATTGGTGAGAGTGGAATGTTAAAGTCTCCCACTACCCTCTCTTCCTTCCTAAGCCAAATTCCTTACTATGATAAAGTCAAGTTCACTTCTGCTGGAAGCAGCTTCCCACCTTAATCCTTCTCTGTTCTGATACTGTTTGAAAAAAATATTAAATTACCAGCCTGCATACTTTAAAAAGCTTTGACTTTAAAATAAATGTCAAAGATACATTATATTGGGGAAAAATTATGCTTTTGCTTCTATAGGAAAAGAAAAAAAATCATGGATTTTAGTCATTTGAATTCAATGAGATACAAGCACTTGTCATCATTTAAGAAAATTGGTTACAAATTACTATTGATTAGGATAAAAAACCCCTGCTAATATCAAAATTTCACATTGATACAGGTTTTTATATATTAATGCAAATATAAATTTTATTATAATATATGCATATATATGTTTCTATTCTTATTTGAAATGTTGTACCTATATAATATTCTAAACTGCTGGGAAAAAAATCACAGGAAAGGACTTTGCTGAAAATTTGCATGGCATTTGAAAAGCAAGAAAAGGCAAAAGATTGAAATAATAAAAGGAAAGAGAAAAAATTTATCTATGTCTGGCTGTACCAGAATAGAAAAAGGCCTGACCTAAAGATACATGGAAAATTATAAAAGGCCAGAGGGATATGAACTATGCTGAATTTAAAGAAAAACTATAAAATATATTGGGGATTTAACCATGTTGGGTTAATTCTAATTTTTTTCATTCAGAAAAAAATGAAGGTTCTTCACTGAAATATTTATATTATAAAGGAAATCATTGCTCTTAAAGAAAGATGAGGACTGAGATCCAAAAATACAGGTTAATAATTAGTCATTATATTACAGCCCTCTGGATTCTAGGATTTTATATGTTTTGCCTCCTATGAAATGACAAGGCTAAAACTCTTAGTTATGCAGAGTTTCATAGATAAATCTAAACCTGTTTCTTAAAATTGTCAATATCATATCTATGGTCTCTAATGAAAACTGCAGTTTAACTGCTCATATAATCTGTATATATAGAAAAATGCTTATAAAATATACTTACCAGAAAAAAAACATGAGTGGATTTCACTAATATATCTACAGGATAACACATTGGTCTGGTTACCAAACTTAGAGACGTTTTCAAGATTGGGCCTAGATTTGTTTGGCTCAGATATATTTAATAGATAATGGTCCTCAAACCCATCAAAGACCTGATGAATATGGCATTTAAATTACTTAATAAAAAGCTTATTATAGCAAACAGAGACTCCTAGCTCCTAGCAATGACTCCCAAGGTCTCCAAAGAAGATTTGGAACAATGACTTGAGAAAGCCACCTGAACCACTGGGCAAGATGCCCCAACTCAATACCTGCTGCCAAGGATCTGACCCAGACTGGACAAATGAGACACTGACAAGATAAGATTAGTCTTCCCCAAGTTTCTCCTCCATAGAGAAAACTTTCACCTTATGGGCCTGCAGCTAAAGACTGATGCTGTCCTAACACCTGTCCTGCCAACAATGTAAAGACAATAGGACCTTACGATGATAGTGATCTGGATAATCGATAGTCTGTCATTTTTTAAAATAGATTTGGAAGTATGCATTCAGGTACAATTTATCCATCTCACATCTCTGATGGCATTGATGACTGGGCTAGCTATAGCTTTGTCAGCTTAGCAACATCAGATAACCAGAGTCTTCTATAAGGTTGCAACTATCTTATTAATTCCTTGATCAATGCGTTAATTAATTAATTAATTAAAGCTACTAAGTCTCCTGAAAAAAGAAACAAACAGGTTTGCATTATAATCTCACAAGCTTCATATTAAACTGTAAACAAGTATCAAACATAATTTGAAATGGCTATTCTTAAATAATGACTCCTTAATTTATATTCTAATAAATAATAAATTCTAAGAGTCTAAAAAATATAAAGATCTGAAGAAAATATAGAAAAGACATTATGAATTTTTTTCTTCATCATACTGTCAATTCACTGAAACTTCAAAAGTTCAGAATTTAACATTAATAGAATTCTGACAAGCTCATAGAGCAATGACTGTTTGTTGTTTGGGTTGTGAGCTCAAGATTTTAGATTTCTTTTGGTTGTCTTCTGAGTATAGTCTTACATATATATGCTTCTCATTAGGCCAAAGATATATCAGTCCAATTTATACCTGGCTCTCTGGACAGAAGAAAAATACACTTTTTTTTAAAAACCCAAATATACAGCTTTTGCTAGGACTCAAGGGTATGAATCTACTCCTGCTGTTTTACAGATATCTGTTACCTGCGTTTTCTACAATATGGATTTCAAAATAGATTGAGAGTGCTAATATAACTGGAATTTTATGTCTTTTCATGAAATGGAAATTCACATAAATTTAAAAAAAAATTGGGAATGTCATAAAACTTGGATCTACTTCTCACAGGTCAAAAGGATTCCAAATAAATACAGCCTAAGTTTTCCCATTTGACTATTCATGAGGATGGTATTTAACTCTCTCCTGGACTTGGGATTCATCCCTTTCCCCAATTACTGAGACTATGGGTCTGAAAGTTCCAAATGAGTTCATAAATTTTAACTCCTGTTCCTAGTTTATAACTGTCTCAACAGGTTTCCACTTGGCTGACAGACAAATCCAAGCATCATTTGTTGATGACAACCTACTCCAAATGACTGCAAGCCCTGGACTTGCTAAAAGCTGACACAGATCAATCCAACCAATATAAATGCCATCTCTTCAGCTGGTCAATGAACCAATGCTTCTAATTTCCCTCCTTGCCTTTGACTAACATTCTGGCTTTCCAGGACCCTAACAACAATGCCCCAATGTCAGCAGGAAGTAATTACAGAAGCAAAAATGTCACCCTTGTCCCCCCCCACCCCTGGAATGTTAGTGAAAAGGGAATTTCTTGGTCCAACTTGGCCCCAGTTTCCAGCCATGTGGCTGGGCCCCCTGGGAAGGTTCCCCTTCTCCAAGATCCCCCTGGCAGACCCTGCAGTCTACTTGCCCTGCCCCCACACCCATCCACCTGAGACACACACACCCCCACTTCCTGAGAATTGGAGACCAGCCCCAAACATCCATCTGGACCAAGGTGAGTGCCTGGGGTCATACCCAGAGAGGCCTGCCCCTAGGTCCCATCCCTGGGTACCAGCCATTCTGGGGAAGACCTGCCCAACGTGGCCCCAGTTTCTGGCCATTGGGTGGGGAACCTGAGAGGGTTCCCCTTCTCTAAGACCCCCGGCAGACCCTTCAGTCTACACGCCCTGCCCCCACACCCATCTGCCTGAGACCCCCCTCCACTTCCTGAGAATTGGAGACCAGCCCCCAGCGACCATCTGGACCAGAGAGGCTTCCTGAAACGCGGAATCTGTAAGCTCTGTCTGGACCAACAGTGCTGATAAGACCAAGAATGAATCCACAAGGAGATGGGCAGATGTCAAGGTAGAAGTACATACAACAAAATAAAGAGCAATACAGCAATATCAGAACCTAGCCCTCCTCCAACAGCAAGATCTGAACATCACAAAATAGAAGAAGCAGAAGAAAGCAACCTTAAGAATAACATCATGAAGATGCTAGAGGCCTATAAAGAAGAAATAAAAAATGAAATTGAGGAACAGACAAACAAAAAATGGGAAGACAAATAAAGCAGAGGAAAACAATAAAGTCCTGGAAGAAAACCATGAAAGAGCAATGAAGCAGATGAGGGGAAACAGTCCAAGACCTGAAAAGGGAAATAGAAAAAAATGAAGAAGACACAGAGAGAATGCTGGAAATAGAAAATCTGAGTAAGTGAACAGAAACTACAGATGCAAGTATAACCAAGAGAATGCAAGAGATGGAAGAGAGGATCTCTGGCATTGAAGATACGGTAGGAAAAATAGATTAATCAGTCAAAGAAAACACTAACACCAACAAAGTCATGAACCAAAATGTCCAAGAAATTTGGGACACCATTAAAAGACCAAATCTATGAATAATAGGAATAGAGGAAGGAGAAGAATACCAACTCAAGGGCACAGAAAATATATTCAACAAGATCATAGAAGAAAACTTTCCCAACTTAAAGAAGGAAATGCCTATGAAGATACAAGAAGCCTATAGAACACCAAACAGATTAGACCCCCAAAAAAAGTCCCCTTGCCACATAATAAGTAAACAACTAAATGTACAGAATAAAGAAAGAATATTAAGAGCAGCAAAGGAAAAAGGCCAAGTGACTTATAAAGGCAAACCCATCAGAATAACACCTGATTTCTCAGTGGAGACTTTGAAAGCCAGAAGGACCTGGACAGATGTAATGCAAACACTAAGAGACCATGGATGCCAGCCTAGACTAATATACCCAGCAAAACTTTCAATCATCATAGACAGAGTGAACAAGACATTCCAAGACAAAGCCAGATTTAAACAATACTTATCCACAAACCCAGCCCTACAGAAAGCACTAGAAGGAAAATTCCAACCTAAGGATGTCAGATACACCCTTGAAAACACAGGCAACAGATGACACCACAGCAGTAAACTCCAAAGAAGAGAAGTACACACACACACTACCACCAAAAAAAAAACAAAAACAGGAATGAACAATCACTGGTCATTAATATCCCTTAATATCAACAGACTTAATTCACCTATAAAAAGACATAGGCTAACAGAATGGATATGAAAGCAGGACCCATCTTTCTGCTGCATACAAGAAACACACCTCAAATTCAAAGATAGACACTAGCTAAGAGTAAAAGGCTGGGAAAAGATTTTACAATCAAATGGTCTTAAGAAGCAAGCAGGTGTAGCCATCCTAATATCCAGCAAAATAGACTTCAAACTAAAATCAATCAAAAGAGATCAAGAAGAGCATTACATACTCATCACAGGAAAGATCGAGCAAGATAAAGTTTCAATTCTGAACAATTATGCCCCAAACACAAGGGCAGCCACATATGTAAAAGAAACATTATTAAAGCTTAAACCACATATAAAACCCCACACATTAATAGTGGGAGACTTCAACATCCCACTTTCACCACTGGACAGATCTGTCAAATCAAAACTTAACAGAGAAATAAAGGACTTAACGGATGTTATATCTCAAATGGACTTAATATCTACAGAACATTCCATCCTAACAAAAAAAAATATACCTTCTTCTCAGCACCCCATGGGACCTTCTCTAAAATCGACCACATACTTGGCCACAAAGCAACCTCAATGGCTACAAAACAATTGGAATAACCCCCTGTGTTCTATCAGACCACCACGGCTTAAAGTTAGATTTCAACAACAACAAAAACTACAGAAAACCTACAATCTCATGGAAACTGAATAATGATCAACTGAATCACCAATGGGTTAAGGAAGAAATAAAGAAAGAAATTAAAGACTTCCTAGAAATCAATGAAAATGAATTTACCACATACCCAAACTTATGGAACACTTTGAAAGCAGTGCTAAGAGGGAAATTCATAGCACTAAATGCCCACATAAAGAAGTTGGAAAAATCTCATATTAGTGACTTAACAGCACACCTGAAACCTCTAGAACAAGAAGAAACAAAGTCACCCAGGAAGAATAGATGCCAGGAAATTATCAAACTCAGAGCAATCAGGAATACAGGGAACATACCTAAACATAATAAAGGCAATTTACAACAAGCCAACAGCCAACATCAAATCAAATGGAGAGAAACTCAAAACGATTCCACTAAAATCAGGAACAAGGCAAGGCTGTCCGCTCTCCCCATTCTTATTCAATATAGTACTTGAGTTCTAGCCAGAGCAATAAGACAACATAAGGAGATTAAGGGGATACAAATTGGAAAGGAAGAAGTCAAGCTTTCCCTATTTGCATATGACATGATAGTATTCATGAGTGACCCCAAAGATTCCACCAAGGAACTGATACAGCTTATAAACACCTTCAGCAACATAGCAGGATACAAGATCAACACGAAAAAATCAGCAACCCTCCTATATACAATTGACAAATAGGCTGAGAAGTAAATCAGAGATACATCACCCTTTATAATGGCCACAAACGATATAAAATACCTTGGGGTAACTCTAACTAAGTAAGTGAAGGACCTATATGACAAGAACTTTAAGTTCCTGAAAAAAGAAATTGAAGAAGATGTCAGAAAATGGAAAGATCTCCCATGCTCATGGATAGGCAAGATTAACATAGTAAAAATGGCAATCTTACCAAAAGCAATCTACAGATTCAATGCAATCCCCATCAAAATACCGACAAAATTCTTCACAGACCTGGAAAGAATAATACTCAACTTCATATGGAAAAACAAAAAACCCAGGATAGCCAAAAGAATCCTGTACAATAACACAACCTCTGGAGGCATCACGATCCCTGACCTCAAGCTCTACTACAGAGCTACAGTAATAAAAACAGCTTGATACTGGCATAAAAACCAACATGTGGACCAATGGAATCGAATTGAAGACCCTGACAGTAGTCTGCACAACTATGAAAATATAATTTTTGACAAAGAAGCCAAAACTGTACAATGGAAAAAGGAAAGCATCTTCAACAAATGGTGCTGGCATAACTGGATATCAATGTGTAGAAGGCTGCAAATAGATCCATATCTGTCACCATGCACAAAACTTAAGTCCAAGTGGATCAAGGACCTCAACATAAATCCAGCTACTCTGAACCTGATAGAAGAGAAAATAGGAAGTAGTCTTGAATGCATTTGTATAGGAGATCACTTCCTAAATATAACACCAGTAGCACAGACACTGAGAGAAATAATCCATGGGACTTCTTGAAACTGAGAAGCTTTTGTAGAACAAAGGACATGGTCAACAAGACAAAGCAACAGCCTACAGAATGGGAAAAGATCTTCACCAACCCTGCATCTGACTGAGGGCTGATATCCAGAATATATAAGGAACTCAAGAAATTAGACATCAAAATGCCCAACAGTCCAATTAAGAAATGGGCTGTAGGGCTAAACACAGTTCTCAACAGAGGAAGCTCAAATGGCTGAAAAACATTTAAGGAAATGCTCAACATCCCTAGTCATCAGGGAAATGCAAATCAAAACGACTCTGAGATACCACCTTACACCTGTCAGAATGGTATTGGCTTAATTATTAAGGCCACTCCACGTAGCTAAAAGGGAGGTTTATTTAGTGGCGTAACTTACAAATGAAAGGATAGGTAGGTTGCAGGATCTAGGAAAGACATAGTGCAGTCCAGCGGTGTTCTCTGGAGAACTCTGCTTGGTCTACCTCCAGCGTCCAGAGTCCAGTAACCAAGAGAGATGGCGCATCTGGATCTCCGGTCTTTAAGGTCCTCTCTTGGCCCCCCCTGTAAGCATGACAGTTACCGAAGCCTCAATGGGTGTTGGAACTTCCAGATCAAAGTTGGAATGGCTACGCACTACATCGCCCCCTTTTGTCTATTTAAGAAGGTTCTAACTTAATACAAGACTATATACAAGGAAAGGATATCAAATATTGTCCAGGGGTAAAGCAGGTTAATGACCTAGATAAGCTGGAACTACAACCAATGCAAACAATATTAAACAAGAAACACATACTAAAATCCAGAGAAGTCTAGAGCATAGGTAAATGGCATGTTACAAAGATCATTCCAAAAGGTGTCCTATCCTAAAGAACCTGAATCTAATACTTAATATGTTCTATCTAAGATATTATATATATACTAAGTTGTAACTATAACTGCTAGTCTTTAATCCCATCAAAGACCTGAGAAGGAATATAATGGTACCTGAGAAATGGAAGATGGATGCAAGCAACTTTTGGGAATCTTGCAAGAGTAGACAGAGACAGCTGGAAGCCTGGACAGTCACCTAATGTTTCTCAGCATTGTTGGTGCATTCAAATTGGCTACAGGCCTAGAGTATCTGACAGACCATTTTCAGAAGCAGGAATTCTGAAAGACCATCTTACCCTGTCTTGGCAGAGTTCAGAAGTCACTTTTCCTTTTGTCCCGTTTGTCCAGAAGGACAGCACTCATATCGTCAGCAGTTGAGGCAAGGGCAGTTCTTTGCCCAATAGGCCATTTTGTGCCAAGAAGACAAACTTCCAACTGGAAATGTCTTAGAAGCCCAACATTCTCTTGGGATCAAATTGGTGCTGCCAGGAGCAATTGTGTCTCATGTCAACAGAATTCTAAGTTATCTAAATGCCATATTCTCTAGGTGTATGAAGTCTTTGAAGATAACATGTCCATCTGACCTATGTATCTGTAAATCTGGATAACCTAACCAATGTAACTATAGAGATGACAAGCATAGGTGACTATAAATCTATAAGTCTTATCTACCGAAATAACCTAAGGACTAAGGCCTTCATGTAAACAAGATAAATAGTCTATAAGCAAATATATGGTAAAGAACGATGACTTTAAAATTGTGACAATACACAAGATATTTATAACAGAGGTAGGAATGTATAGTGTGATAGGTAATATGACAATAATCTTAAATATATATCAATATACAGAATATCCTAAACAGAAGTAGAACATACATACAGTATAACAGATATAAATTTACATTTGTATCAATATACAAATATTTAAAATAAGAGTAGAAATATATGTACATTATAACAAATATAATTCTGTATTTGTATCAATATACAAATTATCTTAAACAGGAATATAAAAATAGTTTACATTTTATCAACATATAAGGATCCATAACAGTGTAAATTATCTAAGGCTGCTATTTACTAAATTTGTTTACTAGTATATACAATAATCTACCATAATATCTTATACCTATCCATTCCATTTCTTCTTTTTCCTTTTTTTTGAGACACTTTTTTTTAAAAGAGAGTACTGAGTTTGATATTTTCTTCCACCCCAACCCTATAACTATCATCCATAACCCTGAGAAATATGAAATCTTAGGAAGAAGGGGCATTGTTTTCTTAGAATTGCTTCCTGGAGACTCAGAGGCCGGCCCCCAGCTCCCATCCTGCCCTGGACTTCCCTTCTGGACCACAGGTGAGTGCCCTGGCTCAGCTCGGACCCCATCCCTGGGCACCAGCCACTCCGGGGAAGACCTGCCCAACTTGGCCCCAGGTTCTGGCCACTGGGAGGGTTTCCTTCTAGCCCCACCGGGAAGGATCCCCTTCTCCAAGACCCCTGGCAGACCCTGCAATCTCCATGCCCTGCCCCCACGCCCATCTGCCCAAGACGCCAGCCACTTCCTGAGACTTAGAGACCGGCCCCTAGCTCCCATCCTGCCCCAGACTTCCCTTCTGGACCACAGGTGAGTGCCCTGGCTTGGCCCAGACCCCATCCCTGGGCACCAGCCACTCTGGGGAAGACCTGCCCAACTTGCCCCCAGGTTCTGGCCACTGGGCAGGTTCCCTTCTAGCCCCACTGGGAAGGATCCCCTTCTCCAAGACCCCTGGCAGACCCTGCAATCTCCACGCCCTGCCCCCATGCCCATCTGCCTGAGCCCCCAGCCACTTCCTGAGACTTAGAGACCAACGTCCAGCTCCCATCCTGCCCCAGAATTCCCTTCTGGACAAGAGAGAGAGAGAGAGAGAGAGAGAGAGAGAGAGAGCTCCCATCCTGCCCCGGACTTCCCTTCTGGACAAGAGCACCCATCCTGCCCTGGACTTCCCTTCTGGACAAGAGCGCCCATCCTGCCCCGGACTTCCCTTCTGGACAAGAGCACCCATCCTGCCCTGGACTTCCCTTCTGGACAAGAGCGCCCATCCTGCCCTGGACTTCCCATATGGACAAGAGCTCCCATCCTGCCCTAAAGTTCCCATTTGGACAAGAGAGCTCCCATCTCGACAAGAGAGAGAGAGAGACTTCTTGAATCTGTCAGCTCTGTCTGAACCAAGTGTGTTGATAAGACCAAGAACGAACCACAAGGAGATGGGCAGACATAAAGGCAGAAATACATAAAACAAAATGAAGAGCAATACAGCATCACTAGGCCCTAGCCCTCCTCCAACATCTAGACCTGAACATCAAAAATTGGAAGAAGCAGAAGAAAACAGCCTTATGAATGACATCATGAAGAAGGTAGAGGCTTGTGTAGAGGAAAAGACAAAAAAAATGGGAAGAACACTGTAAACAACTAGAGGAAAGGGCAAACAAATTAGAAGAAAACAATAAAGTCCTAGAAGAAAACAATAAAGTACTGAAAGAAAATCAAGAAAACGCAATGAAACAAATGAAGGAAACAGTCCAAGACCTGAAAAGGGAAATAGAAAAAATGAAGAAGACACAAACAGAGGGAATGCTGGAAATAGAAAATCTGAGTAAACGATCGGGAATTTCAGATGCAATTCAACAGAATGCAAGAGATGGAAGAGAGGATCTCTGGCATTGAAGATACAGTAGAAGAAATAGATTCATCAGTCAAAGAAAACACTAAAGCCAACAAAGTCATGAACCAAAATGTCCAAGAAATTTGGGACACCATGAAAAGACCAAACCTACGAATAATAGGGGTAGAAGAAAGAGAAGAATACCAACTTAAGGGCACAGAAAATATATTCAACAAGATCATAGAAGAAAACTTTCCCAACTTAAAGAAGGAAATGCCTATGAAGATACAAGATGCCTATAGAACACCAAATAGACTAGACCCCCAAAAAAAGTCCCCTCGCCACATAATAAGTAAACAACTAAATGTACAGAATAAAGAAAGAATATTAAGAGCAGCAAAGGAAAAAGGCCAAGTGACTTATAAAGAAAACCCATCAGAATAACACCTGATTTCTCAGTGGAGACTTTGAAAGCCAGAAGGACCTGGACAGATGTAATGCAAACACTAAGAGACCATGGATGCCAGCCCAGACTAATATACCCAGGAAAACTTTCAATCATCATAGACAGAGTGAACAAGACATTCCAAGACAAAGCCAGATTTAAACAATACTTATCCACAAACCCAGCCCTACAGAAAGCAATAGAAGGAAAATTCCAACCTAAGGAAGTCAGATACACCCTCAAAAACACAGGCAACAGATAACACCACAGCAGTAAATTCCAACGAAGAGAAGTACACACACACTACCACCAAAAAAAAAAAAAAAAAAAAAAAAAAAAAAAAAAAAAAAAAAAACAGGAATGAACAATCACTGGTCATTAATATCCCTCAATATCAACAGACTTAATTCACCTATAAAAAGACATAGGCTAACAGAATGGATATGAAAGCAGGACCCATCTTTCTGCTGCATACAAGAAACACACCTCAAATTCAAAGATAGACACTAGCTAAGAGTAAAAGGCTGGGAAAAGACTTTCCAATCAAACGGTCTTAAGAAACAAGCGGGTGTAGCCATCCTGATATCCAGCAAAATAGACTTCAAACTAAAATCAATCAAAAGAGATCAAGAAGAGCATTACATACTCATCACAGGAAAGATCCACCAAGATAAAGTCTCAATTCTGAACATTTATGCCCCAAACACAAGGGCAGCCACATATGTAAAAGAAACATTACTAAAGCTTAAATCACATATAAAACCCCACACATTAATAGTGGGAGACATCAGCACCCCACTTTCACCACTAGACAGATCTGTCAAATTGAAACTTAACAGAAATAAAGGACTTAACTAATGTCATGACTCAAATGGACTTAATCAATATCTACAGAACATTCCATCCTAAGAAAAAAGAATATACCTTCTTCTCAGCACCCCATGGGACCTTCTCTAAAATCGACCACATATTTGGCCACAAAACAAATCTCAACAGATACAAAACAATTGGAATAACCCTCTGTGTTCTATCAGACCACCACGGCTTAAAGTTAGATTTCAACAACAACAAAAACTACAGAAAACCTACAATCTCATGGAAACTGAATAATGATCAACTGAATCACCAATGGGTTAAGGAAGAAATAAAGAAAGAAATTAAAGACTTCCTAGAGAAGAATGAAAATGACGACACCACATACCCAAACCTATGGGACACTATGAAAGCAGTGCTAAGATGGAAATTCATAGCACTAAATGCCCACATAAAGAAGTTGGAGAAATCTCACACTAGTGACTTAACAGCACACCTGAAAGCTCTAGAACAAGAAGAAGCAAAGTCTCCCAGGAAAAATAGATGCCAGGAAATTATCAAAGTGAGAACTAAAATCAATAAAATAGAAACAAAGAGAACAATACAAAAAATTAATGAACAAAGAGTTGGTTCTTTGAGAAAATACACAAGATAGACAAGCCCTTATCTAAACTAACCAAAAGACAGAGAGAGAGCATCCAAATCAACAAAATCAGAAATGAAAAGGGGGATATAACAACAGATATTGAGGAAATCCAGAGAATCATCAGGTCATACTTCAAAAACCTCTACTCCACAAAACTGGAAAACCTAAAAGAAATGATAACTTTCTGGATAGGTACCACATACCTAAGTTAAATCAAGACCAGATAAACTATTTAAATAGTACAATAACCCCTAATGAAATAGAAACAGTCATTAAAAGTCTCCCAACCAAAAAAAGCCCAGGACCAGATGGTTTCAGCACAGAATTCTACCAGGTCTTCAAAGAAAAGTTAATACCAATACTCTCTAAATTGTTCCACACAATAGAAACAGAAGGAACATTACCAAACTCCTTCTATGAGGCTACAATTATCCTGATTACTAAACCAAACAAGGATACAGCAAAGAAAGAGAACTACAGACCGATCTCCCTCATGAACATTGATGCAAAAATACTCAATAAAATACTGGCAAACAGACTCCAAGAACACATCAAAACAATTATCCACTATGATCAAGTAGGCTTCATTTCAGGGATGCAAGGGTGGTTCAACATATGAAAGTCCGTCAATGTAATACACCATATAAACAAATTCAAAGAAAAAAACCACGCGATCATCTCACTAGATGCAGAAAAGGCATTTGACAAAATCCAACACCCCTTTATGATAAAGGTCTTGGAGCGATCAGGAATGCAGGGAACATACCTAAACATAATAAAGGCAATTTACAGCAAGCCAACAGCCCACATCAAATTAAATGGAGAGAAACTCAAAGCAATTCCACTAAAATCAGGAACAAGGCAAGGCTGTCCGCTCTCTCTATACTTATTCAACATAGTACTTGAAGTTCTAGCCAGAGCAATAAGACAACACAAGGAGATTAAGGGGATACAAATTGGAAAAGAAGAAGTCAAGCTTTCCCTATTTGCAGATGACATGATAGTATACTTGAGTGACCCCAAAGATTCCACCAAGGAACTGATACAGCTTATAAACACCTTCAGCAACATAGCAGGATACAAGATCAACTCAAAAAATCAGTAGCCCTCCTATATACAATGGACAAAGAAGCTGAGAAGGAAATCAGAGATACATCACCCTTTACAATAGCCACAAATGACATAAAATACCTTGGGGTAACACTAACCAAGCAAGTGAAAGACCTATATGACAAGAACTTTAAGTCCCTGAAAAAAGAAATTGAAGATGTCAGAAAATGGAAAGATCTCCCATGCTCATGGATAGGCAGGACTAACACAGTAAAAATGGCAATCTTACCAAAAGCAATCTACAGATTCAATGCAATCCCCATCAAAATACCAACAAAATTCTTCACAGACCTGGAAAGAATAATACTCAACTTCATATGGAAAAACAAAAAACCCAGGATAGCCAAAAGAATCCTGTACAATAACACAACCTCTGGAGGCATCACAATCCCTGACTTCAAGCTCTACTACAGAGCTACAGTAATAAAAACAGCTTGATACTGGCATAAAAACCAACATATGGACCAATGGAATCGAATTGAAGACCCTGACATTAATCCGCACACCTATGAACATATAATTTTTGACAAAGAAGCCAAAACTGTACAATGGAAAAAAGAAAGCATCTTCAACAAATGGTGCTGGCATAACTGGATATCAATGTGTAGAAGGCTGCAAATAGATCCATATCTGTCTCCGTGCACAAAACTTAAGTCCAAGTGGATCAAGGACCTCAACATAAATCCAGCTAGTCTGAACCTGATAGAAGAGAAAATAGGAAGTAGTCTTGAATGCATTGGCATAGGAGATCACTTCCTAAATATAACATCAGTAGCACAGACACTGAGAGAAACAATCAATCAATGGGACCTCTTGAAACTGAGAATCTTTTGTAGAGCAAAGGATACGGTCAACAAGGCAAAGCGACAGCCTACAGAATGGGAAAAGATCTTCACCAACCCCACATCTGACAGAGGACTGATATCCAGAATATATAAGGAACTCAAGAAATTAGACATCAAAATGCCCGACAGTCCAATTAAGAAATGGGCTATAGAACTAAACAGAGAATTCTCAACAGAGGAAACTCAAATGGCTGAAAGACATTTAAGGAATTGCTCAACATCCCTAATCATCAGGGAAATGCAAATCAAAACAACTCTGAGATACAACCTTACGCCTGTCAAAATGGCTAAGATCAAAAACAATGAAGACACCTTATGCTGGAGAGGTTGTGGAACTAGGGGAACTCTCCTCCACTGCTGGTGGGAATGCAAGCTTGTACAACCACTTTGGAAATCAATATGGTGCTTTCTTAGAAAATTGGGAATCAATCTCCCCCAAGATCCAGCTATATCACTCTTGGACATATACCCAAGGAATGCTCAATCAAACCACAAGAGCACTTGTTCAGCTATGTTTATATCAGCATTGTTTGTAACAGCCAGAACATAGAAACAACCTAGATGCCCTTCAACTGAAGAATGGATAAACAAAATGTGGTACATATACACAATGGAATACTACTCAGCAGAGAAAAACAATGACATCATGAGGTTTGCAGACAAATGGATGGATCTAGAAAAAATCATCCTGAGTGAGGTAACCCAGACTCAGAAAGACAAACATGGAATGTACTCACTCATAGGAGGATACTAGATATGGAACAAGGATGACTGGACTGCTACTCACATCAACAGGGTGGCTACCTGGAAAACAGGACCCCAAGAAAGACACGGGGATCGCCCAATGACGGAGAAATGGAAGAGATCTACATCAACAGCCTCAACATGAGTGGGGGTAGTGAAGGGCGAGGATTGAGGGAGAGAGAGCTTGGGGGAGCGGGAGATCCCAGCTGGATCAACAACAGAGAGGGAGAACAAGGAATAGGAGACCATGGTAAATGAAGACCACATGAGAATAGGAAGAAGCAAAGTGCTAGAGAGGCCCACAGAAATCCACAAAGATACCCCCACAACAGACTGCTGGCAATGGTTGAGAGACAGCCTGAACTGACCTACTCTGGTGATGGGATGGCCAAACACCCTAATTGTCATGCTAGAAACTCCATCCAACTACTGAGAGATCTGGATGCAGAGATCCATGACTAGGCCCCAGGTGGATCTCTGGGAGTCCAATTAGCGAGATTGAGGAGGGTTTATATGAACGAGAATTGTTGAGACCAAGGTTGGATAAAGCACAGGGACAAATAGCCAAACGAATGGAAACACATGGACTATGAACCAATGGCTGAGGGGTCACCAACTGGATCAGGCCCTCTGAATGGGTGAGACAGTTGATTGGCTTGATCTGTTTGGGAGGGACCCAAGCAGTGGGACCGGGTCCTGTGCTCATTGCATGAGTTGGCTGTTTGAAACCTGGGGCCTATGCAGGGTCGCTTGGCTCGGCCTGGGAGGAGGGGACTGGGCCTGCCTGGACTGAGTCTACCAAGTCAATCTCAGTCAGCGGGGGAGGCTTTGCCCTGGAGGAGGTGGGAATGGGAGATGGGCTGGGGGGAAGGTGAGGGGGACCGGAGGGGGGAGAACAAGGGAATCCATGGCTGATATGTAGAACTGAATTGTACTGCAAAATAAAAATTAAAAAAAAAAAGAATTGCTTCCTGCTGTTTGGGGGGTGGGTGATGATATCTCTGTTGGATATTGTGAGAAAGCTCAGATAGTTGAATCTCAGTTAGACTAACTGTAGATTCTGCAGCAAGTCTTAGAGTAATAGGTAAAATTGTCTGAAATTCTAGCAAGAAGTGTAGTATGATGATGATTACCATGGCATCATTCTGGATTGGGTAGAGTTGTTGTTGTTGGGGCCCCATCTTCCTTCTGGAGACTTCAGAGATTGCTATTGGAAAAACTTATTTTTTATCAAAATGGAAAGTTTGGATTTAAAGAGGACATAACATGTAAGAAAGGATTCCAAGAAATCAAGACTAAGCATGGAGAGAATTAGAATCTTGAAGACAATGGTCCCTTTTTATTGGTTTTCTTTTGTCCCACACCAGAGGGCTCTTTTGATATGGGACTGAAGAATCTCTCAACCTTTTCTTTTAGCAATATTCTTGGGTTTAGAGAAGGAGTGAGCCAATTCCATCTCCAAAGCCAGCTTGGTTTATAATTGAGTTGGAACCACAACTTTTCTAGATTGATAGAGATAGAGATGTTAGACAGTGAGATTTTACCCTGTGTAGATTGGTGCCAATAGATTCTTTCTTTCTACTGTAAACATCCGGATATCCAAGGCCTTATGATTTCTGGAAGATGGGTATTTCCATTATCCTGGAAAGATAAAAACAGAACCCTATCCCAAACTTTGATTGTTAAATTTTTCTTACAACTTGTAGAGATGTCACATTGGTGGATCATCTTTTACTTCTCCTCATCAAGGGGTTTCTCCTGTTCAAATTGAATTTTTATTAATTTTGTTGGTATTCATAGCTTTTCTTCTCCTGCAGAAACAAAGGCAAAACCCCTTCCCCAATGTAGAACATATCCAGGTTTCCATTCTGAGGTCAGCACATCCTTTAAATAAACCGGTTGGTTTAGCTCAGGAGTTATTTCTGTCATCCAATGTCTCTCCGCAGTTGTTGTTCCTTTCTCAACAGCATTGAGAAAATTCAAGGTTAATAAAGCACTATGCACTCTATTTCTAGGAGTCATTGTTACCTGTTGCTGTTTATTTAGCATATTCTTTAAAGTTTGGTTGGATCTTTCTATGACTGCTTGGCCTGTGGGATTGTGTGGTATACTTGTAACATGCTTTATATTGTAATAAGAAAAGAACTGTCTCATTTTATTGGAGACAAATGCTGGGGCATTGTCTGTCTTAATTTGTACAGGTATTCCCATGATGGCCATAACTTCTAATGGGTGTGTAATCACAGAATCAGCCTTTTCAGAACTCATAGGAGTTGCCCATTGAAATCCTGAATAGGTGTCAACGGTATGATGTACATACTTAAATCTTCCAAGTTCTGCAAAATGAAACACATCCATCTACCAAATTTCATTTCTTTGTATACCTTTTGGATTGCTCCCTGCAGGTAATGGAGTTTGGTTATAGAAGGAACAGGTAGGACATTTTTTCACAATATCCTTAGATTGTTGCCAAGTGATGGAGAAATTCTTCTTCAAACCTTTGCTACTTACATGGTGTTTCTTATGATATTCTGAGGCTTCTAGCACATCACCTATTAGTAACTGATCAATCTCATCATTACCTTGTGCTAGAGGTTCTGGCAGACCTGTATGGGATCTGATATGTGTTATATATATAGGATGTTCCCTTTTTCTGATGATTTCCTGCAATTGTATGAATAAACGAAGTTAATTCTGTATTATCAGTAATAAATTCAGCAGTTTCAATATGTAAAACAACTCTCTCTGCATATTGAGAGTCAGTGACTATATTGAGGGGTTCTGTGAAGTCCATCAGTACCATAAGAATGACATACAGTTCTCCCTTTTGTACAGAGTTGTATGGACTTTGCACCACTTTACTTAAGTCTCCTAATTTATATTCTGCTTTCCCTGATTTATTTGCATCAGTATAGAATGTGAGGACTCCAGAAATTGGCTTTTGTCGTACAATGTGAGGAAGGACCCATTCAGTCTTCTTTATGAATTCTATTCTCTTGCTTTTTGGATGGTGGTTTTTAATCTCTCCCAAAAAAATTACTGCAGGCTCTCTGCCAGTATTCATTATCTTTCCATAATGAGGAAATTTCCTCATTAGTTAAAGGTACTACAATTTCTGCTGGGTCCATTCCTGTCAACTGGCGAAGTCTTAATTTACCTTTTTGAATCAAATCAGAGATCTTTTCTATATAAGTCTTTAATTTCTTATTTGGTTTACGTGGTAGGAATATCCATTCCAATATAATATCTTCCCTCTGCATCAAAATACCTGTGGGGAAATGTCTGGAGGTGAATATGACCAGAATGCATTTAAGTTCTGGATTCACATGGTCCACATGTGCTTCTCGAATTGTCTTTTCTACTAGAGCCAATTTCTTCTCAGCTTCAGCTGATAACTCTCTTGGACTATTTAATTCTTTGTCCCCTTCTAGAGTATCAGCCAAATTTTGTAGTCCATCTTTGGGTATTCCCATGATACCCAGTAAGTTGGAAATACTTCCCAACAACTTTTGAAAATCATTAAGAGTCTTCAATCGATCTCTCCTTAGTTGTACCTTTTGGGGTCTATTATTTATAGCTCTATCTTATATCCTAAGTAATCAATAGAATCTCCTCTTTGTATTTTTTCAGGAGCAATTTGCAGTCCCCAACAAGGTAAAACTTTTTTTACTTCTTCAAACATGCTTTCTAATGTGTCTAACTTTGGATCAGCTAATAGGATATCATCCATATAGTGATAAATTATGGATTGTGGAAACTTTACATGAATTATCTCCAATGGTTTTTGTACAAAGTATTGGCACAAGGTAAGGCTGTTTAACATTCCCTATGAGAGGACCTTCCATTGATAGCTCTTGACTGGCTGAGAATTGCTATAATTAGGCACTGTGAAGGCAAATTTTTCTCTATCATTTTCTTGTAAGGGTATGGTAAAGAAACAGTCTTTTAAGCCAATAACTATTATAGGCCATTCTTTGGGTAGCAGAGAGGGCAAAGGCATCCCAGTCTGTAGGGAGCCCATTTTTTAATAACAAATACAGGAGAATTCTAAGGGCTGGTAGATTCTTCAATATGTTGAGCATTTATCTGCTCTTGAACCAGCTGTTTTAAAGCTTGTAGCTTCTCTTTTGTCAAAGGTCATTGTCCAACCCAGACAGGTTTATTAGTTAGTCATTTTAAAGGTAAGGCAGTTGGTATTTCTGAGAGTTCAACAGCAGTTGTGCTCTGTTTGTGTACAGCCTGAATGGTTGGTGACTGTTTTTTATAGCATGTTATGCTATTATTCCTAGAAACATGCATTGGTCTGTATTCCTTTTCTGAGAGTGTAGGAATTTTAATCTGGGTATTCCATGGTTGTAACAGATCTTGGCCCCAAAGATTTACTGCTACATTTGCTACATATGGTTTCAGCCTTCCTTTCTGTCCTTCTGGCCATATGCATTCAGCCTATCTTGAACTCTGTTTTATCTGAGATAGGGTGCCAATCCCTAAAAGTTGGACATTTACCTCTTGAATTTACCAATTCAGATGCCATGATTTTGGTGTAATTATAGTCACATCCACACCTGTGGCTACCAGGCCCTCCAGAACCAGTCCATTAATTCGAATTCTAAGCTTTGATCTTTGTTCATTTATGGACATCTGTCAAAATATTTGTCTTATTGTGTTCTTTGTAAACTGTGATTCATCTATCAGAGCTGTTTTATCATCCATTGCAGTATCGGTTTTTACATTAGGCATTGGTTTATTCAGTTGTCCTGGAGAGGAATTTCTTCCACAGTGGCTGGGAATGTTCATATTATGTTTGATTTGGGAACCTGCAAGAGGCCCCCTGAGGCATTTCCTGCCAGTAAAAGGTTGCCTCATATATCTATTTTTGATCTGCACTCATTGGTCCAATGTCGGCCTTTGCCACACCTTCTACATAATCCAGGAGGTGGTTGGGGTCTCCTGTTTAGGCTATTCCTAAAAGGAGTATTACTTCTAGGAGTACCTCATGTACAGTTTTTACTTATATGACCTGGTGTACAAAATTTAAAACATTTGGTACCATGGGGCCTTCTTTCACCTCTGGGATTTGTCTCTCCTATCCAAGTCTCATTACTGTAGTTAAGAGACTCAACACTATTAGTATACTGAATCCATTCTTCCAAAGGAGCTGATCTGATCTTTAATGGTGTAAGTATTCTTCTGCACTCTGCATTAGCATTGTTGAATGCCAAGGACTCAGTTAATACTTTTCTTAATTCTTTATCTGACACAGCTTAAGATAAAAAATACTGAAGACAGCTTATGCTGGAGAGGATGTGGAACAAGGGGAACTCTCCTCCACAGTTGGTGGGAATGCAAGCTTGTATAGCCACTTTGGAAATCAATATGGTGCTTTCCTAGAAAATTGGGAATCAATCTCCCCCAAGACCCAGCTATACCACTCTTGGGCATATACCCAAAGAACGCTCAATCATATCACAAAGATACATAGCAGCATGTTCATAGCAGCATTGTTTGTAATAGCCAGAACATGGAAACAACCTAGATGCCCTTCAACTGAAGGATGGATAAATAAAATGTGGTGCATATACACAATGGAGTACTATTCAGCAGAGAAAAACAATAACATCATAAGGTTTGCAGGCAAATGGATTGATCTAGAAAATGTCATCCTGAGTGAGGTAACCCAGACTCAGAAAGACAAACATGGCATGTACTCACTCACAGGAGGATACTAGATGTAAAACAAAGGATTAATAGACTCCTACTCACAACTCCATGGAGGCTACCTAGAAAACAGGACCCTAAGAAAGACACAGGGATCACCCAATGACAGAGAAATGCATGAGATCTACATGAGCAAACTGGATGTGGGAGGGGGAATGAAGGGCAAGGGTGGAGGGAAAGAGAGCTTAGGGGAGCGGGAGACCCCAGGTGGATCAAGAACAGAGAGGGAGAACAAGGAAAAAGAGATCATGATAAATGAAGACCCCATGGGAATAGGAAGAAACAAAGTGCTAGAGAGGTCCCCAGAAATCCATAAAGATACCTCCACAATAGACTGCTGGCAATGGTTGAGAGAAAGCCAGAACTGACCTACTTTGGTGATAGGATGGCCAAACACCCTAACTGTTGTTCACCAATGACCGATGGAAGCAGATGTAGAGACCCACGGCCAGGCCCCAGGTGGAGCTCTGGGAGTCCAATTGGTGATAAAGAAGAGGGATTATATGAGCGAGAATTATTGAGACCAAGATTGGAAAAAGCACAGGGACAAATAGCCAAACTAGTGGAAACACATGAACTATGAACCAATAGCTGAGGAGCCCCCAACTGGATCAGGCCCTCTGGATAAGTGAGACAGTTGATCAGCTTGAACTGTTTGGGAGGCACCCAGGCAGCAGGACCGGGACCTGTTCTTAGTGCATGAGCTAGCTGTTTGGAACCTGGGGCCTGTACAGGGACACTTTTCTCAGCCTGGGAGGAGGGGACTGGACCTGCCTGGACTGAATCTACCAGGTTGAGCTGAATCCCCAGGGGAGTTCTTGCCCTGAAGGAGATGGGAATATGGGGTGGGCTAGGGGGAGGGTGCGGGTGGGGAGGGAGGACAGTGGAATCTGTGGCTGATATGTAATATTAAATCAAATTATAAAATTAAAAAAAGGAAAAGGGAATTTTTGTCATAGAGAACCTGAAATAAAATAATAACCAGTCCCCATTCTCATTTTCATGTTCCTTCAGGATAAGGAATTCTGTCAGCCATGACAGAGCTTTTGGCCCTTCTGCTTCTGCTAATTGCTGTTGGCTCTTACAACATTGATTCCTTAACTAAATGATGATTCCTGTCTGGGTATCACTAAACTGATGATGCTAGAATCACAATATTGGCCCCTGGACCAAACCCATGACACTTGGAGATGGTAACAACCGAGTAAGAGGTGGGCTCATTTTACCGTTGATAATGGGAAATGGTCTCTGTTTAAAACAGTCCCTATATGGCTATTCACATCTCTGTAATCTCACTCAGAATCCAATGGGAGCCCACTTTCTGATCCCACTGGAAAATATCTGATGGTCATATACTTCTGGCTTGACCCCCTATATTAATGTTCAAGTTTTAGACCAAAACCAGCAAATAAAAAACCTCTTTCATCCTGGTCCAATTAGTGTCTAAAATAATCTACTACCCAGATGACATAGTCTTTTAACAAAACCAAAAACCAAAAACCAAAACAAACATCTCCA
The DNA here is from genome assembly GCF_949786415.1 of Peromyscus eremicus. Taxonomy (NCBI): domain Eukaryota; kingdom Metazoa; phylum Chordata; class Mammalia; order Rodentia; family Cricetidae; genus Peromyscus; species Peromyscus eremicus. The sequence continues at coordinate 126,208,853 of NC_081420.1, forward strand.
AGATTAGAGATGATATACTACTCAAGGGGGGAATGAAAGGACCAAGCAGATGCCATAACAGGCTGCTCAGTCTTCTCTCAGAGACCAGGCCTCAATTTCAGTTTCCTGAGACTGAACAAGCAGTTTCTGAGAGGGTCATGAAAAAAAGACAATTAATCACTGATGCCCCTGCCAGCAGGGACAGAGAGATAGGACACACCAAACTTGGGCTTCTGAGCCAGCCCCCACAGTCAGTATGTGCAGGCCAGCCAGCCTTCATAGCAGCTCAAGGACAAAGCCTGGGACTTGTCCAGGCCTCCCCCGAAATGGATAACTGCAACCCCCACTAACCCTAGCCAATGAAGAGATACTAACATGATTGCCACTCGAATAAACCAATCCTGAGTCTATTCCTATGCAGTCTGTAGACCAAAGTGCCCCCCTTGCTTTACTCCCTATAAATGCCCTGCCCTCTTGCTACTTATGGTCTCTCCTGCTCTGCTTGAGTCAGATGGATGGAGAGACCCGTGTTAACATACAATAGTAAAAGGACTCTTTGCTTTTTCATTGGATTTGGTCTCTTGATGGTCTTTGGAGAACTCTGGGTACAACAGTTTCTTTCTCTATTTGAGACAACAGAGAAAGGTTTGACACTACAAGTGAATGCACTTGACCTTCAAAGTCAAGAGAGCCCACTATTAATATGAACTACATGAATTAGGCCAATACTTTATGCCTCTAAGGGTTAGGGGTTTTTCTCTCTCATATTTTTCAGACAGAATCTCACACTGTAGCTCAGTTTGGCTTGGCTTGGAACTCCTATGTATATCTGTCTGGCATTGACCTTGTGGCAATTGTACTACAGCAGCCTCCTGATTGCTGAGATTACAGGCATGGGCAATGTGATTGCTACTCTTGGTTATCAACTTGAGTATACCTGGAATTAACTAAAACCAAAATGGCTTGGAACACCTGTGAGAGATTTCTTTTTCTTAATAAAAATTGAAGTGGGCAAACCTACTTCTAATCTAGATCTCTGAGGTTGGAAGAGCCACCTCTGATCTAGACCACACCTTCTACTGGAAGCTTATAAAAAAGGACATGGAAGGACACTTGCTCTCTCTGCCTACTTCTTTTGGCAAATACTGAAGACCAGCTGAGACATCTAGCCTCATGGATGAACAACACTGGGTTCCTGGACCTTCCATACATAGGCAGCCACTGTTGGATTGGCTGGACCACAGCTTGTAAGCCATTCTAATAAAACCCCTTTCTCTATATATACGAAGAGATTCATTCTATAAGTCCTGTTACTCTAGAGAACCCTGACTAATACAGGCAAACTGGTTTGGCTTCAAATTTACTTTCCAGATAGGAAGAATGACTAAGATGGGGGTAGTTAAATGTAGTGCTAATCATTAGGAAATCTCAACACCTCTATAGCAATATGGAAGTGTAGGTTATTGAAATATTGAAGAAAAATTAAAATTTACTTGCTATTTACTAAGTATATCAAATGGAAAGGGAAACTGACTAGTATGGACATAAGGGACTTTGTGGATCATTAAAAAAATAGAAAACTCTGGGTGAGAATAAGGATAGTTGTACTTACTAGGTATCTTGGCAATGATAGGATCCATGTAGAACACACACACACACACACACACACACACACACACACACACACACCAACAGTTTTTGTCACCTTCAACTTTTCATGTTTGAGGATGTCAAATACATATTTCTAAAACAAGCAAACTAAAGGGTTATTGAGAAGTAGAGTTGTATGGCTGAGGAGTGCACGTGGCTCAAATATGAGGTTGGGAGCTAACAAGCAAGCAGAGAGAAGCTGTACCCTGGATCGGGTAGTATTAGAAAAATGAGGCGTCTAATAAGTTCCTTGATTGAGTGTGTGTAGTGAGGACATGTAGGGGGCTGTGAAGCAAGATTTTGTCTCCTGGACAAGCAGTACCACCACAGCTAGTATCTGGAGGCAGGATGGCCAATCTCTGATGACTGTGTCTACCTGTTTGAAGAAATATACAATGGGGTACTGCCCTATGCTTTTGGCAGCGTATTATAAAAGCTTGTTGTTGGTTTCATGTAGATAGTGACAGAAGGGCTTGTGTTCATCAAAAGCTTGTAGTTGGTTTCATGTAGATAGTTACAGAAGGGCTTGTGTTCATCTGGAAATGTAGGTGTAGAGGACAGAGGGAAGGAATAAAAGAGAGAGGACTTAAGTAGCTATCAATTGCCGAGAGCTTTTTGGTTAGGTGTGGTATTTGTGCCCACTCCCCCTTCTCTGTGCTGGGATTTTGTCTGGTTTGAAACTGTGCAGGTCTTGTGCATGCTGTCATGGTCTCTGTCCGTTCATATGTGCATCAGCCCTGTGGTGTCTAGAAGATTCTGTTTCCTTCAGTCATCCATTAGTTCAGGCTTTCATAACTTTCTCACTCCTCTGCTGTGGGATGGTCTGTATGTCAAGTGTGTTGCTGATTGGTCAGTAAATAAATCACTGATTGGCCATTGGCTAGGCAGGAAGTATAGGTGGGACAAAGAGAAGAATTCTGGGAAGTGGAAGGCTGAAAGAGAGACACTGCCAGCCGCCACCATGACAAACAGCATATGAAGATGCCGGTAAGCCACGAGCCATGTGGCAAGGTATAGATTAATGGAAATGGATTAATTTAAGCTGAAAGAACAGTTAGCAAGAAGCCTGCCATGGCCATACAGTTTGTAAGCAATATAAGACTCTGTGTTTATTTGGTTGGGTCTGAGCAGCTGTGGGACTGGCGGGTGACAAAGATTTGTCCTGACTGTGGGCCAGGCAGGAAAACTCAAGCTACATTCCTCTTTCACACAGAACCTGAGCCTTGCAGAGAGGGTTTTGATAAAGACATCCTAATAGGGCTGAGTGCTCCAAGTTGCTCACTCTCTGCATGTAGTCTATTTGTGGGTCTCTGTGTTAATTACCATCTACTGCAAGAAGAAACTTCTCTGTTAAGTATTGAGTGATGTACTGATGAACCAAGTTCAGCAGCTAAATAATGAATAAATAAATTGAATAAAAGGGGACACATTAACTCTCATTTTCATAGAACGCATTTTAATAATTGGAGGTAATTACTAATGTTCTAACTTTGTGTGACCACTAGATCTCTCACATTTTCATATCTATTATTACTGTAAATGATGTGTGTGTAGGTATTCATGTCATGCTCTGTGTGGAGGTTGAAGGTAACTCTGTGGAACTAATTTTTTTCTTTTACCTTTATTTGGGTTCTGGCGATTGAACTCAAGTTGTCAGGCTTGCATCCTCGGACAGAAAACACCTTTACTAGCTCAGCCATTTTGCCAGTGCAACGTGTTATTACACTTTGACCTACTTCATCCCCCCCCCCCCCAACCTGTGCCCTCTGGTTCATTCTTGCTGGGTCCTTCCTCCTGGTGATGTCCCAATCCTAGCTTTCATATTGCAGCTACCCCAAGTCCAAATTAAACTTTTATAATCAACATAAAATATCAGAACAGGTGCAATGGATTGTAACAACCACATTCAGAACACTTGACATGTTCTCATTGTTCAAGGTAGAAAAAATTTGAAAACACAATTTACACCACATGTACACAAGTTCTTCCATTCCTTTGAGTATTAATGGGCATATTATTATTTCCAGAACAGTCTGGTTTCATTAGATTTTTCTATTGCTGTGAGGAAACACCATGGCCATAAAGCAAGTTGGAAAGGAAAGGGTTTATTCAGCCTATACTTCTACATTGCAGTTCATCACTGAAGGAAGTTGGGACAGGAACTCAAACAGGGCAGGATCCTGGAGGCAGGAGCTGATGCAGAGGCCATGGATGGGAGCTTTTTACTGGATGACTTACCCTAGCTTGCTCAGTCTGCTTTCTTATACAACCTAGGTCAACCAGCCTAGGGGTGGAACTACCTACCATTTGCTGGGCCCTCCCCCATTGATCACTAATTGAGATAATGCCTTTACACTGGATCTCACTGAGGCATTTCCTCAACTGAGGCTCCCTTCTCTCTTATGACTCTAGCTTGTGTCAACTTGACACAAAGCCAACCAGAACACTGTTGAAGTTACTTATCTGCCCAAATGCAAAGTGGGATGATATTTTAATCTACCTTCTTTGGAGTTAAAAGTAAACTCTGACTTTGAAATACCAGAGAAAACAATAAGTGACCAATATTCACTTGTTACATAAGGCTTAAGTTTCTCAACCTGTGACCAGAGAGATTCATTTTAAGATCCCTGATCTTTGATCTCACGACTCTCTAAAGCCCAAACCTGGCATTCATATACTTGCATGTATTCACACGTATTAGAGATAGTAACAATTAATGGGTTATCTGATGGATTCTGGCCCCCTCCCTTCCAGAAAAATATTATCAACTTTCAGAAACTGGATTTGTGAGCTGTGACTTATAGTTCAGAGGATGCAGAAAACAAATATGACAAAACTTATCCTTTCACGTGTCTTTTCTCTCTAAGCCCCCCGGCCCCTGTCCCTATGTAATTGCATATGGAGTCGAGTTGTGCCTACTCAATTCCACGGCACATAGCCTTTCTTATGATGGCCCACTGGCTATCTTGCACCATTCATTAGTCCTTGCTGACTTTCTGGGATACTGGAAGTCAGATTCATCTCGTTTCACTTGCTGGTACCACGTGTCTTTTGGGCTCAAAGCCCTTTGCTCCCATCCCTATGCCACAGCATATGGAGATGGCTTGTGCCCTCTCAATTTCATGGCTCATATCATTGTGACAAAGGTCCATTGGCTATCTTGTGCTGTTTTCCTTGGCCCTCGCTGACCCTCTGGAATGCTGTAGGTCACTCTGTTGGGCCTTATACTTCATTGTGAAAAAAATGTGCCTATGGCTCCCCACCCCCACCACTGCCTCTGACCCATGGCTTGGGTTGGTTCCTCTGCTGCTGCTCTTATGATGCCACAGCCCAGGGAGGTCCCTTTCTCCCACCTGGCTGCACTGCTACCTCTCTGTCTTTCTTTCACAAAGTCTATTTCCTCTGTGCCAATGGAAATGTATGATTGATATGGCCGTCTACATTTCTTTTCAACTGACTTTTAAGTGCTTCAATTTATCTGATTTTTAGCTATTCAGTTTATTTTAGGAAAAAAACACACACACATCAACATGTTGTTAGGTGCCATATTTGATGGGGCCAACCTTGTGATCAGGCAGTGCCATCTTAAGTAAGGGCAATTATGTGATCAAGCCACCATCTTAAATAAGAGCAACCATGTGGTCTAGGTGCCATCTTGGCTAAGGTCAAAGCAGGCAGGTCATATGACCTTACGACCATCATTATTAAGGGGAGAAGGGGTGTGGCACCTGGTACTCAGGCATTCTGTATGGAGGGAGGTTAGGGAATAGCCTCCAACCATGCTGCATCATTATTGTTTTACAGGCCAAGTAAAAGTCCTCTGGTCTTGGCCTGGTTTTTTTGCAGCTACCTCTCTCTGGCTCAACCTGTCTGGGAGGTCCAGTTGTGGCCTGCCATTTGTTCCTCTATAGTCAGCCACTCAAACATATCCGCTCCCCTTTGGGACATCAATGGAACCACATGCAGGCAGTCATTATATTAAGATTTTAAATTTCATCCTATTCTCATGTGGTCTTCATTTACCATGGTCTCCTATTCCTTGTTCTCCCTCTCTGTTGTTGATCCAGCTGGGATCTCCCGCTCCCCCAAGCTCTCTTTCCCTCGACCCTCACCCTTCACTACCCCCACTCATGTCCAGGCTGTTCATGTAGATCTCAATCCATTTCTCTGTCATTGGGCGATCCCCGTTTTCCAGGTAGCCTCCCTGGTGATGTGAGTAGCAGTCCAGTCATCCTTGTTCTACATCTAGTATCCTGCTATGAGTGAGTACATACCATGTTTGTCTTTCTGAGTCTGGGTTACCTCACTCAGGATGATTTTTTCTAGATCCATCCTTTTGTCTGCAAACCTCATGATGTCACTGTTTTTCTCTGGAGATACAGCCCAAACTGACCTACTCTGGTGATGGGATGGCCAAACACCCTAATTGTCGTGCTAGAAACCTCATCCAACTACTGAGGGATCTGGATGCAGAGATCCATGGCTAGGCCCTGGGTGGAGCTCTGGGAGTTCAATTAGCGAGAATGAGGAGGGTTTATATGAACGAGAATTGTTGAGACCAAGGTTGGATAAAGCACAGGGACAAATAGCCAAACGAATGGAAACACATGAACTATAAACCAATGGCTGAGGGGTCACCAACTGGATCAGGCCCTCTGAATGGGTGAGACAGTTGATTGGCTTGATCTGTTTGGGAGGCATCCAGGCAGTGGGACCGGGTCCTGTGCTCATTGCATGAGTTGGCTGTTTGAAACCTGGGGCCTATGCAGGATCGCTTGGCTCAGCCTGGGAGGAGGGGACTGGACCTACCTGAGATCTACCAGGTTGATCTCAGTCTGCAGGGAAGGCTTTGCCCTGGAGGAGATGGGAATGGGGGGTGGGCTGGGGGGAAGGTGAGGGGGGCGGGAGGGGGGAGAACAAGGGAATCTGTGGCTGATATATAGAACTGAATTGTATTGCAAAATTAAAAAAAAAATTTAAAAAAAGATTTTAAATTTCAGATTTTAATATTAATTACAATTCTGATACACTTTGGGTAACAAGTTCAGGAGTTTAAATTTTCCTTGGCTACTAATTACTTGCTTTTCCATGATTTTGATTTTAGTACTGATGGATAATACTAATTTATCTAAAACTTTCATTATTTCCTCATTTGTCTATTTTTAAGGATGGTGTTATTTTTCTTTCCTGGTCTTGGGATACATGCTCTTCCCAGTTACTAAGACCATGGACCAAAAGGCTCCAATGAATTCATACACTTTAACTCTTGTTTCTATGCATATTTCAGCAGGCTGGCAGAAACACTGAAGCAGCATTTGTGGACCACAACCTGCAGCTCTTTCCCTGCTATGGATTCCATCAGAGATTCTATATGATGTGCACCAGTCCAGCCAAACATAGTTGTTCCCTGCCTCTACATGCAGGTCAGATAACCACATGCTTCTGACAAATTCCCCATTGCCCAGCCTTTGACTCACCTTTCAGCTATTTTGGGGGGCCCTGACACAATGCCACTAAGCCAGTTCGAAGCAGTTCCTAAAGAGAATATGTTGTCCCATAGTCTCTGTCCAGAATAAACTGAAATGTTGGATCAAAAGGAAACTTTCTGGCATAGAGCATTGATTGGCTATCTAATGCCCATTGATATTTGTTAATTAAAATGGTTCTGCAATAAGATAAGACACTTGACCTTCTTTATGCAGAACCAGGGAGGTATTATATAACCTTAAGAAATTATTATTTTGCCAGGCAGTGGTGGTGCACACCTTTAATCCCAGCACGCGGGAGGCAGAGCCAGGTGGATCTCTGTGAGGAAAGGTGCAAAGCTATACAGAGAAACCTGTCTTGAAAAAACATTATTTCTATAAATATTAATCAGGATGGAGCTTCTGGTCCACCAAGAGGGTCCTTTTCCTCTTCTCAGAAGGTCCTTTTCTCAGAGTTGGGCTGCACCCTGACTCACAAACCCCTTTTCTCCTGTTCTCATTCAGCCTTGGGATTTTTCCCCTGTCACTCTTCTTTGTCTTCTCAGGAGACATCTTAAGAAATAACTATTTTTATATAAGTCTTTCAGGATTATAATCTGACTGTACTCAAGGATGAGAACTACAGCTACAGGGCCTTAAAAATGGTAAAAGATTCATTCAGATATCCCACTGTCAATGACTTAAAAAAAAAGTCTCTCCTTACTCAAGGTCTATTCAGGCTTAAGAATGTGAATCTCCCTGTCCTCACTAAATTCATTAAGCTGTAACTAACTGGGAAACCTGTACATTCATATTTTAGTCATACATATGCTCTCAAAGTTATAAATACATCTAACAGATTTTGTTCCCACAGTCCTCAAACACCTGTAGAGATCTGAGAATATGGCATTTAATATAAAAGCTTTTTATGAGAAAGAGACTTTTTATGTCAGCTCCTGGCAACATTCTGTATCTCCTCCAAGAAGATATATAGCCACAGAAGAATTTCCACCTGGAAGACTATGGCAAGGCTGGCCATGCAGCAAGTTGAGATCCTGTCCAGACTGAATAAGTGAAACAATGGAGGACTGATTGCCTTTTACTGCAAACTCGAGGTGGGTCAGTCTCCCCAAATCTCTACTCCACTGAAAAAATCTGTCAGATATGGACCTATCAGCTGAACAAGTGCTGCCTTTGGGGCTTCTGCACTACCCCAATGACAATAGAGAGATGAGATTGCTGCCTAGGTAGCTGGAAAGCTGTCTAACTTCTTAAATTTATCCTTCTCAGATCTGATGATGTTTGATGACTAGGATATTAGTTTAACAGTCCCAATCCCAAGATACACACACACACACACACACACACACGCACACACACGTACACACACACACTCTTCAATTACAGATAGGTATGCCTTGTTCACAGACTTCATGGTACAGGACAGACCCATTTCAGATATAACTCCAGAGGTTCAAAGTTTTAATACTGGTAAATGCAGCTTTGATAAACTGATAGAACATTGACAACAAAGAGTTCTTAAGAGTCAGTCCTTAAATGGATTTTTAACCCCTTTACCATGATATAAATCCATTCCAGCTGTCTTACAGATAACTACAGGCTCCTGGGAAAAGTTTTGATATTGCATCAAGAAATCTGGAATGATGAAAACTAACCATCTCCAGAGCCCATTTCTGAGCCCACCTATATTTTGAGCATATTTTGCAGATTCGTTGTTCCCACCTGACCTCTGGAGAAACAGCAGATGCCATGGTTTCTATACTCCTGGTTTTCCATTTTCCACCAAGCTCCTGGAACACCACTGCTGCAACCTGCCTCCTCAGCTCCCTCAAGGAATGTTCCTGAGATCTTCCACCATGCGTCACCCCCAGTTCCCCCCTTCCCCCTTCACCCCATGTCAGCTTGAAGTAGCCTCCAGAATTCAGCGCCCTTGTCCCCCCACTTGCTTCCATAACTTACCTCTTTTTATAATAATCAAAATGGAGGAATGTTAATATTCTAATCTAGCCCTTGAAATCCTACCCCTTGGTGCTGCCCTGCATCCTGACATAAAAGCTCATTCTAAGGAAATCTCCATCCCTTCCCCCCATCTCTCTTCTGCTTTTCCTCCCAACTGTGTGAACTCTCGACTTCCCTCTCTTTCTCTATGTCTTTCCTATCTTTCTCTCCATCTCTCTATTATAATAAACTCTCCACATAAATGCAGCCTCTGGGTTGTGAATTACTGGCCACCACCATGCATGCAGTCTCTCTGACTAAGCATTCCACTTCTTAGAATTCTCCTCTCTCTCCTTGTCCCGCCTATACTTCCTGCCTGGCCACCGGCCAATCAGTGTTTTATTTATACATAAAAATATCCACAGCAGTAAATTATCCTCTAAACATAATGTTCATCATCACACTTTGCTTGCCCTTGAAGGGACCCAGGCAGGCACATACTGCATAGATGTACGTGCAGACAAAAAAATCATACTCATAAAAAATGAAAAATAAAATAAAAAAAGAAATTGAAGGACAAAGAAAAAAGCTAGAAGTTCCTGGCACGGTGGCACACGCCTTTATTCCTAGCCCTGTGAAAAGGCAGGCTGATCTCTGTGCTTTTGAGGACAGCCTGGTCCACAGAGTGAATTTCAGGAGCTATATAGGGGGATCATATCTCAAACAAACCAAAGCAAAACAAGCAAAGAAACAAATAAATATGCTAGAAGAGCAAACATGTAACTTTATTTTTGTGTTTGGAGCTGTGGTTTCCAGGAAGGCTGAGGAGAGAATTAGAACAACACTGTGTCCTCAAGCTTCAACCTCTGAACTACTGGTTAAAGGTATGCCCCAACCTCACACCTACTGGGTGTGTTTAGCCATGGGGATGACACCCAAGCCCTCTTACATGTTAGGTCAGTCTCTGTGAACTGAGGAAATCCATAGGCTCTATCACAGCTCTCAATTCTTTAATACACACCATGACTTCAAATATAAAATAAGCATCCAGTGATGTTTTATGAGAAACAATTATTTTGACTTATGGGCATTGTTCAGGACATACCCAAGCTCCAGAATTTTAACTCATTTGCAAATAATTTGAACTTAAGTTTTGAAACTGTAGCCTCCCATAAGTAGGTTGTATTATTCTTATAGGTTTAGATCTGATTTTTTACTCAAAGTCTTTATAGTTTTAAAATAGAAAATTCATGGTAAAGCAACTAGTAGTAGTTTAAAAAGTTTGAATTTTTTGTTTGAAAGGATGAAACTAAAAATTGGGAACACTAAGAAAGAACTTTTTTCACAATGAAAGAAGGAAGTATAAATGAAATTATAAAACAGGCAAGGGACCCATCCTGGATGCCAAGGGCAGGCCACATGTGCAGATTTTAAACAATGCCAAAAGCATCCTGGGAGAAAGGACAAAAGCAAAATTTCCCTGAACTGTCAGTATGTATAGACAAACACTGTTACTGGCTGAGAGTATTGCCCAGGAAGCAATGGGAAGATGTTTATGTTCTTTCAGACAGACTCCTCAACAGGTGGAGGTGATCACATAAATGTCTGATCTCTTTGTAGTTTTTTCACCTTAGTATTTGGCCATTGCAAATGACTTGTGCCCTATTGGTACAAGGAGACAGCACAGGACAGATAGCTCTTCAGAAGGAAATGAAATGATGTAATGGAGCTCTGCCTTCTACCTTTGGCTCCCTTGATCCCAGTCTTCTGACTCCATTGATGACTCAGAAGATGAAAAGTTCTCTGCTAACGATTCATTCCTCTGCATCCCTACAGTTGGTGCTTCTGCACTACCACTGGGCCCACTTACTTCAGACCCAAACATGTTTGTCTCAAAGTTTCTTTCAAAGCTCCACTACTCTGGCTGACTGTCTCACCCTGTGACAGGAAGTAAGAGGGACAAAATGACAGGCAAACATAAAAACTGCTAATGAGAAGAGCTCATACATTAAAACATGGCTACTGTGTTAGGAGAATTACAAACAAAAATGAAAGAACTCAAGCAAAACATGAGCTGCCACTAATTAATTATTTACTGCTAACATCCTATGGACTTGGACTGTTTATTAAACTGATTTGGGGAGAATAGAGGTTATACACTGTGGTAGCTATTGGCTCCCATGAGCTCACAGGGAGTGGCACTATTAGGAGGTTTAGTTTTGTTGGAATTCATATGGCATTGTTGGTGGAAGTGTGTCACAGTGTGGGTGGGCTTTGAGGTCTCATATATGCTCAAGCCACATCTAGTGTCTCAGTTCACTTCCTGTCACCTGCCAATCAAGATATAGGACTCTCAGCTCCAGCACCATGTCTGCCTGCTTGCCATCATGTCCCCCTATGATGATGATGGACTAAACCTCTGAAACTGCAAGGCACCCCATTAAATGTTTTCCTTTGTAAGAATTATCATGGTCGTGTCTCTTCACAGCAGTAGAAACCCTAACTAAGACATATACCCACACATCTCTATCAATGGATGTGATCAGTAGGAGTTCATACCATCTCCAGACTCTGGATAGATTCTGATGCATTTCAGGTTCAGGTTAAGCAGGTTCATCTTCACATGCTGTTTATGACTTTTTCCTGGGAGGACACAAAATAAACATCCATTCATGCTAGGCAGGGCATCAACAATGGACTAAAGTCCAACTTGATGAACAAATGAGATTACTAGGATTACTTAAAGATGCCTGAGTAATGAGAGACTTACATGAGCATGGACAACTCAAAGGCAGATGTGCCACTGGCAAGCCCACACCAGCGTGGGGCAAACCTCACAAAAGCTACAGCCCCAGATTTCTTTGAGTAACCTGCAGCCAGCTTATCAGATCAGTGTCTTCCAGACATCTCAACTACTCAGCCTCTTCTCTTTAGCGTTTGATACTGCCTATATCACCTCAGAGAGAAAGGGACCTGGTAAATCTTGTAAGTTTCAAGGACTTTCTGACACTTGTGAGTTTACTTCCTGAGTACTAATGAGCCTCCCTCCAGGATGGAAATGTTTCAGATTAGAGGATATTGAAATGAAATACTCCAACCTTCCTATAGCTTTTACCTTCTTTCAAGCCACCTCTTCCAGGACATTCCCTGAGGTTTTACCATCACCCATTCCAAACAAATGCATTTGATCTCAGGCAATCAAGGGGATACTATAAAAGTCTTACACAGTCAACAGTAATGAAAAGACCTCATTGCTTTCATCAATTGTTCCATCAGAAGAGCCATAATGGGTTTAACAGCATGGATTCCAGCAACTACTTCATTTAACTCATTAAGTCAATATGATTCCCCAGGCACTATTTAGCTGTACAGGTTGTTGAAGGACTTTAAGCTAGGAGAATAATCTATACATTTCCTAAGTACTTGATGGTTTTTGTAAGTTCATCATAGCCCCCAAGCAGTCTGCACTGTCAGGATCCTACCTTAACTAAATTTCCCTTATTTCTAACAGGTCTAGTTAGCACACTAATCTTTGGTGTATTTGGGGGGGGGGTATTTTTCTTTAGCTAAATTATACTTGTATGACTTATTGTCTCCTAAGCACATCTGTTAGTACGTTCTTATTAATATCAGTTTAATTACTTTGAGTTTCTTTCCTTTTTATTTCTTTTTGAGGTATAGCTAACCTAATTTCCTATAGCCTTGGTGATTTCTAACCCTTTAGACCCAGAGTTGATAATTTTCATCAGGAGGAATACATGTAGTATTGGAGCCTATTCCCTACTATATACTTAGGGATTTTAAGAAAGCCATCTCATCTTACAGACATACATCTCCATGTATGATGGGATTGTTAATAGGGATAGCTGAAACAGAGGAACTGATTCCCCAGGACTGGGGCAAGATGGCCAGGTGTAGTAGATTGAATGTAATAGGCCCCCATAATCTCATAGAGAGTGGCACTATTAGGAGGTGTGGTTTGTTGGAGTGGGTATGGCCTTGTTCGAGGGAGTGTGTCACTATGGGGATGGGATTTGAGGTTTCTTATGCTCAGAATACCACCTAGTGTCTCAGTCCACTTCCTGTTGCCTTCTGATGGGGATGTAGCTAACACCATGTCTGTCTGTAAGCTGTATGTTCCATGCCGTTATGATAATGGACTGAACCTCTGAATTGTAAGTCTCCACCTCAATTAAATGTTTTCCTTTATAAGAGTTGCCATAATTAAAATGTCTCTTCACAGCAATAGAAACCCTAAGACACCAGGACTTGTGCTGAACTGCTGAATCCCTTCATGTCAGGACTTGGTGGCATGAAGAGACTGTGTCTCCATCTGGCCTCGGAGAGATGTTATTAGAAATACTGTCCTTTGACAATGCTAGCAGAGAATGTCAACGGGCTCTACACTCAGTTCAAACAGCAAAAGGCAGCTAAGAAGATAACATGGAGCCTGCAATGACTCTGGGTCTCTAAGCTGCTTCCACTAACTGGGAGGATATTTGTGTTCTTGGGACTCCTTGCATTAGGCCTGTGGTCTGCCCTTGTGCTGCAGGATATTTGTACACTGTGGGAAGATGTGTTGTTGTGATTGGTTTAATAAAAAAGCTGAACAGCCAATAGCTAGGCAGGAGAGGTTAGGCAGTACTTCCAGGCAGAGAGAGAAACTGATGGGGTGAATCTGGGCATGTGGTTTTCACCAGTGAGACACGGAGGGAGTAGAACATGTGGAATGGAGGGGATGTAAAAAGCCACATGGCAAAAAGTAGATCAATAGAAAGAGGTTAATTTAGGTTAAAAGAGCTAGTTCTGAACAAGCCTAAGCTAAGGCCATTCATAATTAATAATAAGTCTCCATGTCATTTTTGGGGCCTGGTGGTCCAAAGAAAGTCAACTAATAAAGCTTGCCACACTTTGTTTCTGCCCTACCAAGCCTGGATACATTTGCTCTTGTTCCTTTTTTTATTTATAAAGTCACAGATGGTACTACTTCCTATGTTCTCTAGCTGTCTGTATTCAATATTAAAAATTACTGTCATGTGCTCTTTTAGCTCACTGAAACAAGTGAGATGGTATCTAGACTGTCACTCAAGAACCAAGCATAATTATCTCAACATTTCTTTCCAAGCCTCTGTCCTGGGTCAGGCTCCCCCCCACCCCTGACTTGTGACAGGAAAAGAAAAACAAAACAAAAAATCAAAGGAAGACACTGTGTGCTTAAAAACATCTAATTTATATGTTCATACTCAAGAAAAATAAATCCTGCCCCAAAAATCTCTCATTAATAACTCCAGCTGTAGCCCAGCAGTGGTGGTGCATACCTTTATTTCTTGCACTCAGAAAGCAGAGTCAGGCTGATCTCTGTGAGTTCAAGGCCAGCCTGGTCCAAGAAGCGAGTTCTAGGATAGCCAAGGGCTACACAGAGGAAACGCTGTCTCAAAAAACAAAGACAAATGATTAAAAATAACCCCAGCTATGCTTGCTTAAAATAGTCACAGCTGTGATTACAAAATATCAATATTTGTGTTGTTTTGAATAAGAATGGCCCTCAAAGGTTCATATGATTGAATATGTGGTCTCTAGTTAGTTGAATTGTTTGGGAAGGATTAGGAGGTGTGGCCTTGTTGGAGAAGGTGTGTCCTTGGGGGTGGGTTTTAAAGTTAAAGTTTCAAAGTTTGCACAATTCCCAGTTAGTTCTCTCTCTCTCTCTCTCTCTCTCTCTCTCTCTCTCTCTCTCTCTCTCTGCCACTTCTTTGCAGACAAGAATGTGAGCTCTCAGCTACTGGCTTTAGCACCATGCCTGCCTGCTTGCTGCCGTGATTTCCATCATGATGGTCACAGATTCACCCTCTGAACTGTAAGTTCCAATAAACTCTTTTTTAATATAAATTGCTTGAGTGATGGTATCTTATCTCAGCCAAAAATAACTAACACAGAAGTTGGGTACCAGGAGTGGGGTATTGCTGTGACAGACCTGATCATGCTGTTGTTCGGAGGAATTTGTAGAAGGCTTTGTGACTTTGGACTAGGAAACAGACTGAACACTGTACGTGGGGGTTAACTGAAAATCCTAGTCGAAGCTTAGTTCTGAGGTAATTAATAAGACATAGTCCTGGGAGGATTGTGGACTGCAAAGACCCAATTCAAAAAGTTTCAGAGGGAAACAATTAGCAACTGGTCTGGAGCCCATTCTTTTGATATTTCACAAAGAATGTGGCTGCTATTTGCCTTTGTCCTAAAAATTTGCCTGAGGCTCAATTTAAAAGTTTTGGACTAATTTCATTGGCAAAGAAGATTTCAAAACAGCCTAATAGTGACTGTGTCACATGATTATTAGTGATCAGGTTCATAGAGATCTACAATGAAAAATAGCAAGCAGGGAAGAAAGAAATACAAAATATACTTTGAGGAGAAATACAAAATATACTTTGAGGAGAAAAAGAACACCAGGAAACCTAAGGTTGGAATCATGGCTTATGCTAGAAGAGAAAAGGAGAGGTTAAGATGTGAAATGGAATTCAGGGAGTGGTGCTCATAGGGTGTGAACCCTCTCACTCAGGAAATTATGGAAAATAGAAGGCATAAGGAATTATCTGTTATTAAAGAGCAACAAGGAATCAAAGCTCATGAAAACATAATTCAAAAAGGGGGCTAGGCTTCATCCCCAGTGGGCAGCAGAACTTAGCAGCATCAGCCATGTGGTCCTACTTTAGAGTCATGAAGGACACATGGGAACAGTAAGATGCTCTGATCTCTATGACTTGGACCCCTGTATTTGACTCTGCGTTTCTTATTTAATAAGACTGTTAAGAAATGTATCTACAATTGGTGCCCATGTGGCAAGAATTCTTTAAAAAAAACATTGGTGGCCTTAAAGGCTAGAGCTTACAGGCCCCCAGGCCCAGACAGAGCTACAAGTGATCCAGGCTACATGCAGCTAGAGCTGCACTTGACTGTAGCTACAAGTAGTCCGGCTACATGCAACTGGAGCTATTTTCGACCATACCTCCAACTCACATGGCCAGAGTTTAAAGGGGCCCAGCTTAAAGGAGCTGGAGCTACAAGCAGCTAGACTGCTTGTGGATTTACAGACCCCTGGCTCAGGTCCAAAATGGCTTGGGCTGGAGCACTTGGCTGGACTTTAGCTTTTTGCTTTTTTTCTTCTCCTGGTAGGTAGTAGGTGCTCTCTCTCTCTCTCTCTCTCTCTCTCTCTCTCTCTCTCTCTCTCCATCTTGGATTACAACCACGCTAGGTAGCTGCTTTGAAATTCCCTCAGACTTGTACTGTTCTACGCAGACTTGGAAAGTCAATTAAGATATCAGATACCTTAAAGGGAGAAACTACTTAAAAGAGAAAATGTTTCCCACATTAAAAAATATCTTTACAATGGAAGGAAATTGGTCTTTGTTTGATAACACATTAGACAGTCTGAAATGGAACAATTACATGAAAGGATAATTAATGTTGATGGGATGTATGTAACATCAATTACACATATTTGTTTAATTATCCTTATTTTACTATTAAAAAGTTTATTAATTTAAGTGCTAAGATAAAAGCTTTAGAAAAACCTGCTAAAATGAATTATAGCTACTTTGAGACCCAGACAGAAGAATTTAAAGGTAAAATTATTTCAGGATTGAATTATAAGATTACAGAGAGACAGACTGTTTTCAAACAATCAAACTTAATTTATCCTGTAGCCATACAGGAACTACCTGCTCAAGGGGGTGTATAAGCTAATAGGACTCCAGTTGAAATGTTAGATTTGAGGAGATTTAAGAAAGCATTCTCCATTTGTAAAGCAAATGTTAAACTCCTGGGAAACTTGTAATAGGATTATTCCTCAGGACTGGAAAGAATTAGTAACAGCTGTCCTGGAACGTGGAGCACAATTGCAATGATGCACTTGGTTTAGAGAGGAGGCTAAGACAATAGAAAATTAATGTAGAGCTAGAGGTGTGGAAATTTCTCAGGATCAGCTTCTTGGAGAAGGCCAATATGCTGAAATACAAAGACAATGTTTATATGATAATCAAACCTTAATTCTATG
Organism: Peromyscus eremicus; assembly: GCF_949786415.1. Taxonomy (NCBI): domain Eukaryota; kingdom Metazoa; phylum Chordata; class Mammalia; order Rodentia; family Cricetidae; genus Peromyscus; species Peromyscus eremicus. Next base: position 126,225,956 of record NC_081420.1, read on the forward strand.
CTGCATGGCAGCCACGAATGCATGGGACAGAATTGAGGAAGCAGGAAAGAAAGTAGAATCATTCACAAAAGTTATATAGGGCCCAAAAGAATCCTTCATGGATTTCTTACAAAGGCTGCCTTCAGCAGTAAATAGAATGATACCAGATTCAGAAGGTAGACAGATAATAATTGAATCTTTAGCTTTTGAGAATGCAAATGCAGCATGTAGAAGAATAATCAGGACATTAAAGGCAAGATCTGCACCCTTGGAGGATTGGATCAGGGACACAATTAATATTGAGTCTCATGATGATGATGATAGGTGGATAGGAGAAGCAATTTCAAAAGGTTTGAGGAATGTCAGATGTTTTGAGTGTGGAAAACAAGGTCATTTGAAAAAGGAGTGTAAAGAGGGTATAATAGAAAGAATGTTTATTCAAAGAACAATGGCAACAGAATGCCCCTCCCTTCTAGAGTATGCAGAAGATGTGGTAAGGGTAAACATTGGACCAATGAATGTAGATCAACAAGGGACAGACAAGAAAATCCTTTGCCTCTGTTTTTAGGAAACTTCCAGAAGGGGCCTCATGCAGGCCACCACAGCAAATTCAGTTCAGACCTTCCCTGCCATCATAGAATAAACCCCTACTCAGAGTAATGACATAACCAAATGCCTATTGGAATAAACCAGGCTGTTCATGGTGATAGAACAGCTGAGGTAGAGAAAACAGAAAATTCAGGAGAAACCATAAAGTGAATTTTTTTGGTAAACTTCTATAAATGAACAAAGACCAACATTAAAAGTATAAATAAATGACATTTTCTTGGACTGTTTAGTAGACACAGGTGCAGATGTGACATTAATTACACCAGAATTTTGCCATTCAAATTGGTCTCTTCAGGAGGTAAATGTTCAGCTCTAAGGGATTGGAACATTATTTCAAGTAAAAAGAGTACAAGATGGCTCAAATGTATAGGTCCAGACTCACAGAGAGAAAAATCGAAGCCATATGTGGCTAATATAGCTATGAACTTAGGGATTGTGATCTATTACAATAATGGAACACTGAGATTAACATTCCTCCAACCTCAGAAACAAATCATAAACTAGCACATGTTTCTGAGAGAAATATTAGAAAGTATTATTCTAATGAGTGGTCACCAGCCATCCAGATTGTACATGAACAGGGCACAACAAATGATAATCTTCTAAAGACACCAACAGCTCTATTTTTAAAATGGTTAACAGACTAGCCTGTATGGATTCATCAATGGCCTTTAACAACAGAGAAACTCCAGGCTTTAGAAGAGCTGGTAGAAGAACAGTTAAATGCTCAGCATATCGAAGAATCAACCAGCCCTTGGAATTCTCCTGTATTTGTTATTAAAAAGAAATCTGGTAAATGGAGAATGGTAACAGACCTTAGAGCAATTAACAAAGTAATTCAGGCAATGGGCTCTCTACAGTCTGGAATTCCTTTGCCTACTATGTTACCAAAAGGATGGCCTCTCATAGTTATTGATTTAAAAGACTGTTTCTTTTCAATACCCTTACAAGAAAAAGAGAGAGAAAGATTTGATTTCTCTGTGCCTACATATAATAATTCTCAACCAGTTAAGAGATATCAATGGAGGGTCCTCCCATAGGGAATGTTGAATAGCCAAACCCTGTGCCAATATTTTGTACAACAGCCATTGGAAGTGATACATAAAAAATTTCCTAAATCTATAATTTATCATTATATGGATGATATTTTACTAGCTAACTCAAATGCAGATACTTTAGAAAGAATGTTTGAAGAAGTAAAGAAAATTTTGCCTTGCTGGGGATTACAAATTGCTCCTGAAAAGATACAAAGAGGAGATTCTATTAATTATTTAGGATATAAAATAGGTCTACAAAAATTCAGACCCCAAAAGGAGCAAATTAGGAGAGATCAATTATGGACTCTTAATGACTTTCAAAGATTATTTGGAGACATTTCTCATCTAAGAACTATTGTTGGGGTAAAAAATGATGAACTAAACAATTTGTTCAAAACATTAGAAGGTGACAAGGACTTAAATAGTCCAAGAGAATTATCACCTGAAGCTGAGAAAGAATTGGCCTTGGTAGAAAAGAAAGTACAGGAAGGACATGTGGACTGTGTAGATCCAAAGCTTGATTGCATTTTGGTTATTTTACCCTCTAGGAATTCTCCCAGAGGAATTTTAAGGCAGAGGAAAGATATCATATTTGAATAAATATTTCTACCAAATAAACCAAATAAAAATTAAAAACTTATGTGGGAAAAATCTCTGACTTCATTTGGAAAGGAAAATTGAGACTTCATCAATTAGCAGGAATAGACCCAGCAGAAATTGTCATACCTTTAACTAAGGAGAACATTGAAAAATTATGGGCAGAAAGTGAACCTTGGCAAAAAGCTTGCAGTAATATTTTGGGAGAAATTAACTTCAAATATCCCCAAAGTGATAGAATTGAACATATAAAGAGAGCTGATTGGATTTTGCCTCAAATTGTACGGGAAAAACCCATATCTGGAGCTCGTACATTTTATACAGATGCAAACAAACAAGGAAAGGCAGGTTACAAATCAGAATATTTAAGTGAAGTGGTTCAAAGTCCTTATAATTCAGTTCAAAAATCAGAATTGTATGCTATTCTGTTGGTATTAATGAATTTTTCAGAACCTCTCAACGTAGTAACTGACTTTCAGTATGCTGAAAGAGTGGTATTACAAATTGAGACTGCAGAATTTATCCCTGCTGAGTCAGAATTAACTTCACTATTTATTCAGTTACAAGATATAATTGGGAATAGGAAGCATCCCATATATATAACACACATCAGATCCCATACTGGTCTGCCAGGCCCTCTAGCACAAGGTAATGATGAGACTGATAAATTATTGATAGGAAATGGAGGCCTCAGAATTTCATAAGAACATCATGTATAGTATAGGTTTAAAAAAGGATTTTTCCATAACCTGGCAACAAGCCACAGAAATACCCTACTTGTTCTTTTTACAATCATACTCCATTACAAGCAGTATGTAACCCAAAGGGTACATAGAGGAGTGAAATCTTGAAGATGGATGTATTTCACTTTGCAGAATTTGGAAAATTGAAATACGTACACCATACCATTGATACTTATTCAGGATTTCAATGGGCAACTGCTTTGAGTTCCGAAAAAGCTGATTCTGTCATCACTCATTTGCTAGAAGTTATGGCCATCTTGGGTATACCTGCACAAATTAAAACTGACAATGCTCCAGCATATGTCTCTGTTAAAATGAAACAGTTTTTTGCTTATTACAATATAAAGCATAATACAGGTATACCACATAATCCTACAGGTCAAGCAGTTATAGAAAGATCAAACAGAACTCTAAAGGATATGCTAAATAAACAGAAAGGGGTAACAAAGACCCCCAGAAATAGACTGCATAATGCTCTATTAACTTTGAATTTTCTCAATTCTAATGAGAAAGGAACAACAGCTGCAGAGAGGCATTGGATAATAGAGAAAACTACACAATTAAATCAGCCTATATACTTTAAGGATGTGCTGACCTCAGAATGGAAACCAGGATATGTGTTATGTTGAGGATGAGGTTTTGCTTTTGTTTTTACAGGAGAAGATAAGCTGTGGATACCATCAAAATTGATAAAGGTTCAATTTGAACAAGAGAGACCTCTTAATTAGAAGAGGTGATAGTTCATCAACCAGCATGACCATCCAATTTAAACTAACTTATACCACTAACAAATGCCTTTTCATTTAGTCGGGTATAACTTGCCAAAAGGAAACCTTCCAGAGTTAGTCTTGGGGAAAGATTTTTGTTTTTGTCTTTCAGGAAAATGAAAGCTAAGGAATCTGATGAACCCTGGATAAATGAGACATCTGAAGAAAAGGACAAATCATCCAGAAAAAAATGTCCCAAGAAAAAGAGTACATTGGCCTATTGGTATATCACTTATAAAATTTCATGGGTCTTCCTAAAAGTTTGTTTCTGCTATTCTCTACAGATACTTAACACAGATGATCTTTTTGTAGTCCCAGTTCAATTAAAAATGAAAGCTGGCTTTGGAGTTGGACAATGGCTCTCTCATTCTTTAAACCCAAGCATGTTGTTAAAAGGAAAATGCAAACTCTCTGTATCATGCCAGAAGAAAGAGCCAACTTCTGATATGGGAAGGAAAAAAATAAAAAAATTAAGGGACTAGTCTATTGCTACTAATCTCAGTTCTTTGGTTCTATTTTGATTCTTTAAACTTTTCTTAAGGTATTAATTTTATATCAAAATTTATAAGATTATTATATATTAAACTTTTGGTATGATCAAATGGTCAAAGAGAGTAATAATTAATTCTAGAAAAAAGGCCTCAATTAGCTGCCTATACATGTTTTTGTGTTTGAGTCTCTATCAGGTTTCTGCAAGGAATCACGACCAGGCCTAATAATGAATTTGAAGTCTCCTATAGCAGGAATCTTAAAAGTTCTTATTAATAAAATCAAACCTGAAGCCAGGTATTGGGGTGAATGCTGGAAGATCAGAGAAGCAGAACAAGCCACATCTACCTACCTTGCCAGTTCCTCAGCTGATCCTGTTTCCTCAGACTGGAAGCCTCTGAGTCCTTATCTAAATGAATCTCAGCTGAACTGTGCTGCTCAAAGCCTAAAAGCTTAATCAGTCAAATGCTTAACCAGCCAAATGCTTCTAGTTTCTGGTCTCCACGCCTTATATATCTTCCTGTTTCTGCCATCACTCCCTGGGATTAAAGGCTCAATTCTTGGGATTAAAGGCATGTGTCACCATGCCTGGCTGTTTCCAATGTGGTCTTGGACTCACAGAGATACAGAGGGAGAAATCCCTCTGGAATGCTAGGATTAAAGGTGTGAGTGCCACCATTTTCTAGCCTTTGTATCTAGTGGCTGTTCTGTCTCTGACCCCAGATAAGTTTACTAGGGTGCACAATATTTTGGGGAACACAATACCAACACATTTCCCCTTATTTTATCTAAAATTAAAAAAAGATTATAACTAATACAAGAAAACCTATCCAATAAGTATATCCAATATATACAGTCAAGAATTACACTAACAATGTCTAGTCTGTTAACATTTGACAGATTCAGACAAAAAACTCCGTTATATATATTAACAATGTCCAGTCCTGTAACTTTTGATAAACTCAGATAAAAAATTTTCATTACTTATCATATTTAAAACAAGTAGTTCCTTTTTAAAAGCAGATTCAAAAATTGAACTTTTTATCTTATCATGTCCATATTCTCTCTTTTTCCTTTTCATAAAAGTTTCAATAATCTACCTTTTGTCATTTTTATATCTTCCCCTTTTTCTTTTCAGTGTAGACTCAATATCTACCCATTTATCCTATTACTTCTTTATCTTTTTCCCAGAGTAGAAAGATGATGGGGCCCAACAACAATGATTCCCCATGGACAATAATAATACCACTAAGTTGACAAACATCACCTACATATCAGCTTTGGACTACACGCTGCTCAGAACAATTTTGAGATGGCTAGCTGAGATGATCCAGTTTGAAAGACTACTTGAATAAAGACTTGAGATAAGTCCTGAACGTTGACATTATGCAGAGATTGGACAACAAATGATAAAGCTACCTTTCCTAGAACTTGACAATTAACCCAAAATTTTTCTTTTCAGAATCCTCTAAAGATACCTTTGCCCACAACCAGCAGGAAGCAATTTTAAGAACACAATGCCACTTCTAACCTGGCTTTTTCCATTTCAATTCCTGTGATTTATGCCAATAAAGTTTGCCATTATTTAAAAAAAAAAAAAAAACACAATGCCACATTCGCAAAGAGGTGGTGTGGGTTGGGTAGTTTTTGATCTTTCAATGGATTTTGGGTCTGGGATGATTTTTATTGTTTAGGATGGTTGCAAGTTGTTGTTAATGGTTAGGAAATGGGCTAAACAAAGGAGATTAGATTTAAGGGTCTTGTTTGGGAAAAAGATATATAGAAATTATAGAATAGAAGGTAGATTATTGAATCTTCTCTGAAAAGAAAAAGAAAAGAGAGGATATACATACAATATAGTTAAAAAGATAGATTATTGAATCTACTTTTAAAAGACAATTACTAGTTTTAAATACTTTACATTGGATTGGATTTTTATATATTGTATATAAATTATGTATATTGAGATTAGTATTGTTAGAAAATGCTGTATGTATTTTTTCTAATCTTGTTCAGGATATTGTAGTTATACAGTTCATTTAACAATGTAATGCAATTTGTTAATCCTGGAAAGTTATTATTACCAACTATTAGGATATAAAGAAATGAAAGTTAGTAGTTAGACATTATAATCAAACTTGTAGTCATATTAGGTATGTTTTCAAGGTTGAGCAGAGATATATTAGATGGACAGGTCGTCTTCAAACCCTTCAGAGATCTACAGAATACGGAATTTAAAATGTTTTAATAACTTATAATTTTTTATGACTATGAGACATGTCAGCTGCTGGCATCACCAGTCTATTTCAGAGAAGATGTGGGCATTGAAGAAACTGCATATGGAATTAACTTTCATTGTGGCAAAAGTTAGCCACTGGGCAACAAAATGCCCTTACATTAACTGCTGATAAACAGGACAAAATGGACAGACAGGACACAAAACAAAGGACTACCGATCCTTGCCAAGACAAGTGTGATTGTGGCTTTAGCAACAACCTCTGAGAGTAGGACAATATGGCACCATCACTGAAGTGGCTTTGCAATATGGAGAAGGTACAGTGCCCCTTTCTTTGAAGGCAGCAGATAGATGGCTCTGGTGTGCAGTGGAACAGTAGCTGAAACAGTTATTCTTACAAGAGTAACCAGGTTGATAGAGTCTAACCTCTCAATGGTAGACTGGCATTTAATAAAACAGATGAAGCCACCCACAAGCTGAGAAAAATGGGATGCAGAGAAGAATGGAATGCAGAGATGAAGCCACCCATAAGCAGAGAAGAATGGACAGCTGAATTCCCAAAACACCAACAATTTCCAGAATTTAAAATCCTGAAACATGACAGGACATTGGTGCAATTCAGGTTTATCTGGTATATAGACTACTCTCATCGAATATGAGATCGAACTGTAGGCCTTGTGTATATCCTACTTCACTAATTAGTCTGTCAGATATACTAAGCCTATAGGCTGAAGATGATGCTCCAACGTTGCGGAGAAATTTCGGGTGACTGTCCAGGAAGTTGGCTATTTCTTTCAACTCATATTTTTTGGAAGTCACTTGTTTGTACTTCCTGTTTTACTAGGTAATATTATTTCCTTCTTGGGTCTCTGAGCAAGCTGAAGATTAGATAGTTATAGTTAGTTGAAGATTAGATAGTTACAGTTAGTTGAAGATTAGATAGTTATAGTTTTCCTTGTTAAGAATTTCAGAAAAGAAACTCACTAAAGAGGTGTAAAGTATATAAATTTGAAAGGCATTATAAAATAGTTTTCTGTTGGTAATACAAGTTAGGATAGAAAGTGAATCAAGTACATTTTGGACTTACCAAAATAGGATAGATAACGGAATATTTTCTCTGAGTTTGTCAAATGGAAATGGACTAGACATTGTTGAGATATTTATTGCTTGTATATACTGTATATAGTTACTGTACTTATTGTATATAGTTTTTCTTATATTAAGTATAACTTTTTTATTCTTTTTTATTTTTATTAAAAAAAAGAAGAAATGTGGTGATATTTTATTTGTGCTGAAATGTGATATTTTATTTGTATGTTAATAAGTAAAGTTTGCCTGGAGATCAGAGATCATAGTCAGCCATAAACATAAGTCAGGTGGTAGTAGCACATGCCCTTAATCCTATCACATGGCTGGCAGAGTCTCTGTGTTCAAGGACACAGCCAAACATGGTGACACATGCCTTTAATCTCAGTACCAACCAGAGACCTGGAGGTCTGTATAGACAGGTAATAACCAGGAAGTGATGTGGCTGGGCTTATAGCCAATGAGAAGGCAACACAGGAAGGCAATAAGGGCACAGTTTAGACAGGAAGAAGCTCTCCTGGGAAGCTACAGTAATGTGGTGAGCTAAGCTTAGTTGACGGCTATTGATCAGATCTCTACGGCTTGCACCCCTGTATTTGGCTCTGTGTTTCTTATTTAATAAGACTGTTTAGAATTTGTCTAAAGTAAGATAAAGTTATCATGGGATCTTCCCTGGAGGTTAAAGAAAACTGCTTTAAGAAAAACAAGGCGAGGCTGAGGCCAGGCATGTGGCAGGGGAGTCCCTGCAAGAAGGTCTGGAGAGGTCATTGAGTGAAGCTGTGAAAGTGAAGCCTGGAATGTGTGGGAGACCCTAAGATGTTGTGCCAAAGCCATGGATACCTGCCAAGGAGAGCTGCATACAGGAAGTGGAACCAATCCAAGAGAGAGGAGTGTCCTGCAGTTAACAAAGCTGGGAGGGTGGAGTCGTCTGATCCCTTTGCCATCAGTTACAGTATTTGGAGTTTTTCCTGCTGAGTTTTGATCCTGCTTTTCTCCCTTTTGGAATGGTAATGTGTATTCTGTGCCATTTTATGTTGGAAGTATGATTTGCTTTGTGATTTTATAGGGGATTAGTAAAGAGATTGCCTGGAGTCTCAGAAGAGACTTTGGTGGCTGAAAGACCATGGGGATTTTTGAAGTTGGACTAAACGCATCTTGCATTATAACATCCACATGCCTATAGGGGCTGGGGAGTGGAATGTGGTGGTTTGAATCAGAATGGTCCCCATGGGCTCATATATTTGAATACTTGAGAGTTGGTGGAACTGTTTGGGAAGGAGTATGAGGTGTAGCCTTGCTTGAGGAGATGTGTCACTGGCAACTGGTTTTGTAATTTCAAAAGCCCACAGCATTCTCAGTTATCTCTTTGTCTTGTGGTTGTCTCAAGATGAGCTCTAAGCTACTGTGCCAGCACCATGCCTGCCTGGCTGCTGCCATGTTCCCTGCCATGATGGTCATGAACTCACCCTCTGGAACTGTAAGCCCCAATAAGCTACTTCTTCTATAAGTCTCTTTATAGTAATAGAAAGGCAATCAAGTCAATATTCCTTCAATAAAAGAGGAGATAGAGAAGGCCATTGGAACTTCACCTGAGTGTCCAGTCACTCTTCCCAGCTACTTACATGCAATTAGGCTCTAATTCATGTGGCCTCAAGATATTCTAGAGAAACTATGGGATACAGGGTTTTTACCTAAGAATGGGAAGGGGTGTGTGTGTTATAAAGAGGCTGCTATATATACTGGGTAAAGCCTCCCTCACACAAAAAGATAGTGCTTAACTCCTCCTTATTGTTTTACAACAAATGTTTCACAACAAATGGTAGATTTGTTAATGTTCTTATTGCTGTTATGTCTCATGATATGATATTTACTTTTTTTTCTGGATTTTGAAGACAGGGTTTCTCTGTGTCATAGCTCTGATTGTCCTGGAACTCACTCTGTAGATGAGAACAAGTGCTGGCCTTGAACTCACAGAGATCTACCTGCCTCTGCCTCCCAAGTGCTGGATTAAAGGTATGCAACAACCACATGAATACGTTATTTTAATAAAGAGAAATTTGTATATAAAGGTCAAGATGGCTAGATATAATTACAGATGTTTAGCTCTCTGAGTATTCCCTTACTTTTGGTTTTTGTTTACAAAAATGTTACCCCATTGAAGGTCATCATTATCTCTTAAGCTCTTTCTGAAATGTGAGCATTCTCCCCTCTCAGGATCTGTAAGACCCTGAGAAGAAGAGGAGGTTAAAAAGCTGTAAGATTCCAAGCAGAGAAAGTTTGTTTAAAACTTCCACAAAAAATTGTTATTTAGCAAAATAAACAAAGATAAATTGTATATATTGTTTTAATTTTAATTTTGGACAACAGAACAAAGGGCAAGAACAGCTGGGAACTATCAGACATAACACTTCTGTCTCATAACTCAGGAAGCTGAGGCAGGAGGATCATGACTTTGAAGCTAGCCCCAACTACATACTATCAGCCTGCAATACATAGGAAGACATAATCTCAAAAAGTAGGGGTGAGAATATATATATATATATATATATATATATATATATATATATATACATATGTGTGTGTGTGTGTGTGTGTGTGTGTGTGTTGTGTATATGTGTGTGTGTATAATTCTCTCATACCTATATGGCTGGCCTTGAACTCACAGAGATCCATCTGCCTCTGACTCCCAAGTGCTAGGATTAAAGGTGTGTGCCACCATACCTAGCTTTTTTTTTGAGACAAGGTCTCTCTATTCTGTCATTGTGACTATCTTGCAACTCATGTTGTAGAACAGGCTGATCTCAAACTCCCAGAGATCCACCTGCCTCTGCCTCCCAAATGCTGGGAGTAAAGGCATGTGCCACCTCAAATGGCTTGAGATAAGTTTTTGGTAAAAAAAAAAAAAAAAAGAACTTTCAAAAAGAGCATTTGGGATATCGATGGATTTGGTATGATAAAACAATTTTGTCCTAAAAAATAAAGCTAACAGAGGAAAACAAAACATCAAAGAAGCTTAAATCCATGTAGCAAGTCTGAGTAAGTTCACAAAGGTTATAGCAAATGGGTTTCAAGGATGATATACATTTGAGGATTAGACTTGTAGTTTCTTAATGTTATGATGATCCAGTAACAGTAACAAAAACTGATTTTAAAATGTATGTCAAATCAAGTTAATCACTATGTCTTTGCTAACTTTGTTAAGCTTTACCCATATTTTAAAAAAAATCATAACAAAAGTTATGGTAAAGATTAGTTGCACACTTTTTTATTATTATAAATGTCTCCTCATGAAAACCAATCTTGCAGGTCTCTCCTGTAAGCATATGCTTTGTGATAAAATAAGCTACCTAATATAAAACATGGATTAAATTAACTTAGATCTTGTAAAAGTACACTATAGAGAGATTGAGAGGTTGTTCCCAGTTACTATGAACTATATTTATGGTTTAATGTTTATTTGGTACTAAAAGAGCTACAACTCAAATATGGTAATTTGTTGTGGACTATTCATTTACACCATGTGAAGATATGTCCTTGTGACTGTGTTTAATAAAAACTAAATGACCAATAGCTAGGTAGGATTTTCAGGAGAAGAAGGTAGAATCTCCAGCCAGGTGTTGAAGGAAGCATGACATGTAGGAGATGAGGTAACAAGCTATGAGCTACATGTCAGTATTTAAATTAATAGAAATTGGTTAATTTAAGTTACAAGAGCCAGTTAGAAACAAGACTAAGCTATTGGCCATGTTTCCATAATTAATAGTAAGTCTCCAAGTTATTATTGGGGAACCGACCATCTGATGAAAAAGTTCAACTACAATAGTTTTTAAGTCTCAACATCTTAACAAGGATAAACTACCTTAATTTATAAAATCCTAGTCTTACAAGAGTTTCTAATTCATTGTAAAACAAAGATAATTAAAATATAAAAGTTAATGATCGTTTCATAAATCATGAAATGTCTTTAATGGGTCCAGAATTGTTTATAGTTATGTTAAATATAAATGTAATTCAATTACAGAGATGAGATTGGAGGGAGAGACCAATCTCTATCTCCCTCAATATAGTCTCCTGTATATTTTTTCATAGTTAAGCTTAAAGTAAACTATTTCTCTTTTTGAATCCACTGTGTAGATAGTTCCCAAAGTCTTTCACACTTCACCCTTTGAGGGAGAGAGCTTCTACCTACTTCACTGATGGGTACCAGTCACAGAAGGGCAGCCAAGGCTGGACCATCCACAGAGATTTTATAATCTGCCTTTTTATCAACACAACAAAATGAGCTATATGCTCTACAGGTATTTCTAAAGTATGATTCACCCCACTTAATCCTGTGACTGATTCCTAACATGTTACAGTTTCATTATCACTTTTAGAAATGGCTACTATTAGGCAAAGTGAAAACAGTCCTAACTCTTTGATATATTTTCTGGCTCAACATTTGTCAATCTATCCTATATACAGGGAATTATACTTGTGCAAAACTTAAGGAGAGCAATCTGAATACTTTTTATGTTAATGTGACTTTAAAAACAGACATACTTGGACCCACTTACTCCCAATCAACATTTTTGGGTTAAACTGGCTATAGATACCATGAAAAAAACCTCCTTTTGTGTTCAGGAGGGACAATCTGTTCATCATCTACTTTAAAACACCTGGTTGGATTGTCAGCAAACTATGATGACTATGTTAACGTCACCAGGTTGTAGGTGTAACCAACTGTCTTATTAAATAAGAAACACAGAACCAATGCAAAGAAGAAAGCCAAGAGGTCAGAGCTAAGAGCTAAAACCTTACCCTTCCTCCTGCGGTGGTCCTACCTCTCTGAACCAGAGCTACTTCCTGTGTTAAAGTCTTTATATAAAGTTTCTGTTCTGCCTTCTCATTGGTTGTAAACCCAACCACATGACCTCCTCATCATGGCCTGTCTGTATGGACCTCCAGGTTTTCTATGATTGGTATTGAGATTAAAGGCATGTATATCCAATACTGGCTGTATCCCTGAACACACAGAGACTTACCTAGCTCTGCCTACCAAGTGCTGGGATTACAAGGGTACACCACCACTGCTCTGCTTTCCTATGGCTTGCTAATAGCTCTGACCCCCAGGCAACTTTATTTATTAACATACAAATAACATTTTTTTTTTTTTTTGGTTTTTTGAGACAGAGTTTCTCTGTGTAGCTTTGTGCCTTTTTCTGGATCTTGCTCTGTAGACCAGGCTGGCCTCGAACTCACAAAGATCCACCTGCCTCTGCCTCCTGAGTGCTGGGATTAAAGGCGTGCGCCACCACCGCCTGGCACAAATAACATTTTAATATGAATAAAATATCATCATATTTCACCTTTTCTATTTTAATAAAAGGAAAAAGCTTATAACTAACATAGTAAAAACTATATACAAAAGTACAATAACTATATACAATATATATAAGTAATAAATACCTTAAAAATGTCTAGTTCATTTGTATTTGACAAATTCAGAGAAAATAATTCCATTATCTATCCAATTGTATCTATTTCACTTTCTCTCCTAATTAATCTTCAACTATTACTAACTAATCTTCAACTCCCTCAGAGACCCAAGAAGGAAATAATATTAGCTAACAAAAATAGAAACAGGAAGTACATACAAGCAACTTCCAAAAAATCATGAGTTGACAGAAACAGCCAGCTGCCTGGACAGTCATCTGAGGTTTCTCCACAGTGTTGGGGCATCATCTTCAGCCTATAGGCTTAGTGTATCTGACAGACTCACTTGTGAAGTAAGATGTACATAAGGTCAACAGTTCAACCTCACATTGGGTGAGAGCAGTCCATGTACCAGAAACACCTGAATTCCACTAGTGTCATGTCATGATTCAGGATTTAATTCAGCTATCCATTCTTCTTGGCTATGTGTGTATGTGGCTTCACCTCAGCATCCCATTCTTCTCCACATCCCTCTATTAAATGCCATTCTACTATTGAGAGGCATAAGCTTAATTACTCTTCAAGAATAACTGTTTCAGCTGCTGTTCCATTGCACATCAGAAGCCATTGGCCCACTGCCTGTTCAGCTGCCTTCGAAGAAAAGGGCACTGTACTGAGTTTCTGTTCTGCCTTCTCATTGGTTGTAAACCCAACCACATGACCGCCTCATCATGGCCTGTCTGTATGGACCTCCAGGTTTTCTATGATTGGTATTGAGATTAAAGGCATGTGTATCCAATACTGGCTGTATCCCTGAACACACAGAGACTTACCTAGCTCTGCCTACCAAGTGCTGGGATTACAAGGGTACGCCACCACTGCCCTGCTTTCCTATGGCTTGCTAATAGCTCTGACCCCCGGGCAACTTTATTTATTAACGTACAAATAACATTTTAATACAAATAAAATATCACCATACCAGGTAAATGACAGCTGAACCAATAATAGAGACAGATGGTTGACAACTCCCTTGTACAGTGCAAACATGAGTGACAGCTAATATCATGAGAAATGCGTTTTCAGTGTGACAGCTCTTTTATTTCCAGGCATATATGACAATGTCACTACACAGGGTGATTTAGTTATGATATTTAACCCAGCCTCACCCATTTGGTTTTTGATGTGGGCTCCTCATTGCTTATGCACTGTATGTACTAACTATGTACCCCTAACTATACTGTAGAAAGAAATATATCTTTACTTTCAGATAAAGCTTTGCCTTCTGGATGGGCCTGTTTATTTAATCGACCAGACTTTCAGGCACTGTTGCCAGTCTTACGATATTGTTCTACAAGCGGGATTCCTGCACTCTTGCCATTCTAGATAACACGCCCAGAGCTGCTGGAAGTTTGCGATCGATGTGCCCAACAAACTGCAGTAACTAACGTTGAGGCAAACCGCAGGCAGAGCCTCTGTTCTGCTTCCAGCACCGGGACTGACAGTGCCTTCAGCGTGACATCTCCCAACTAGTTTGTATCTTCAGCAAAACTGCCAGTGCCATGGCTACTGTCTTTGGAGAATTAAATGCAAAAATGAAGGAACTTTGAACAGCTTTTACAAAACCTGAGCTGCCATTAAGTATTTACTGCTAAAAGATACCGTCTCCTGGTATGTGTTCTTCAATATTGCAGGTGATTCTCACTTGGTCCCTCAACAGTTGGATCAACTTTTGAGAGATCAATAAAACAATGACCTTCTCTTGGTGGAGCTGGCCTCAGGGAGCTCGAGCAGCTATTATAGCTTTGCTTTAATCTAACCTGTGTTTTCAGTGCTTCATGAACTGCACGTTTATCTCACTCAGCAATATAAACTTTATATTGCTCTTAATGAGTTCACAGGGAAAGGGTAACATGTAGACTGAATATAATAAGACTTCCTGCGTGTTTGCTCCCCTGGGATGAAGGGGTCTGCCTGCCTTAGGCAAGATTCCCTCACCCCCCATTAGCAATGCAGCTTAGAGCATTCAAGGGCATTAAGCAAACAGCCCTCATTTGGCCAAGAGATCTGAGCACATCTGGTGACAGTGATGAGAAATACTATCTGTGTTTTTCATTGCTTCTGTCCCTGCTTTGAAATCTGAGCTATCTAGAATAAAAGCATCACAGAATTTCAGCAAAAAGAATCTTGAGGAGCTTTGCTTTCAGTTCTCTGTGTTTCGGTGGGAGCTCCACCTCAACCCCTGGCACCCTGGCATCCATATGCCCAAAGAATGTTCTGATGGAAGATCTACCTCAACTCCCCTCCCCCATCTCTTTCCCCAAACCCACCGCTTCAAAGCCTGCAAATATAGCTCTTCCTCCAGAGAGGCTCAAGACTACTCCCATAGGGTACATAAGCTGCATCCCAGGAAACAGGCACGTGGTTTTCCAGTCTCTCATCCATGTCTCTTCTCTCTGGGGCCAGAGCATCATCCAGGAATGCTCTACCCATTAAACCAGGGCTTTTTCTAATTTAGTCAGATTTGGTCTGATTTGGATTGCTACACTGGCAGAGAGGCTTATTGGGGTGCAAAAACTTATCACCCTGGGTCTTTTTAATCTTCAATTGCATGGACATCAGGCACTGGCAGGTCTCAACAGAGGAGAAACATGAATATTAGAATATCTTCAACTACAGTATAAACACTAAAACAGTGGGGCTTTAGATAGATACTTTAATTAAAAATAAACCACTAGGAATTTTGTTTTTCTGAGACAGGGTTTCCCTGTATAGCCCTGGGTGTCCTGGCACTCATTTGTAGACCAGGCTGGCCTGGAACTCAGAGATCCACCTGCTTCTGCCTCTTGAGTGCTGGGGTTAAAGGCATGCACCACCACCACTGGTGGAATTATTTTTGGGGTGGGGAGGCTGAAATTGCCCAATGACACATTCTAAATTTAGTGCAATTTCTTGTATGGCTGCTTATATCTACAAATAATTGAATACCATGCATAAATGTTCAATGAAAACAAAAAAATGTCATGTAGGAAACTTAAAACATATTAAAAAATGTGTGTAGTGTGTATGTTTGCCAATGTGTGTTACATGCATCCCCCTACTATGATATACATATGGAGGAGTAGTTTTCTCCTTATACCACATGGGACCTGAGGATTGAACTCTGGTGGTCAGCCAGGCTACACCTTGCCCTCTATGAAAACTGATTGGCTAATTAGAACTTTAATTTGGATTGTGGAAAGGTTGGAATGGTGCAGTTCCACAGTCCAATTACAAATCTCCTTGGGTATCATTCCCTCCCCTAATATCCAGTCATTGCCAGTCTCTGTGTTTGACCTGATAGCCTTATGACTACCAAATGACACCTTGGTAATATATTAATGTACTAGAGCAAAAGCTTCTAGCAACCGAAGGCTAAGAATTTATCAGATGATGTCTGAGATCCATACTTGAGGTCTTCCCTGCTTGCCTGATGACTGCCTTCCCGATGTTTTCACCAATGTATTTCAAGTGCTTCCACCCACTGCTTTGATTTTTACTACAAAAGTTCCATAAAATTGTTACCATATTGAAACATGGAATTTGGGGTAATTAGTAAGTCAGTGTTCCAAAATCATGATCACTCATATTTGGCTTCCAAATAAACTCTTGTTCTTGCTGAGGTAACTGTGGGGGTCCACAGTGACTCAGTTTCCCACAATGACTCAACTTGAAGCTGAAACCCATTCTGACCCAAAAGAGTTCAAAGCTTGCTTGCTCTATTCTCTTCAGAATCTGTGACAAAGCTCTAATAGGGCTCCTGGTAAAAGTACAGGGGCTGTGAGAAAGTCCTGATTAGCTTGTGGGAGAACTGATTATCTAGCAAATGCTCAATTCTAGGCAGGCTGCTGATGTTAAGGGGTGGGCTATGTTTGAGATCCCGAAACTGCCTCTTTAAAGGGCAGGCTAGACCGCCTGTGCTGTGCTTTATTCTACTTTAGCCTTTCAGTTTGTACATGAGCTGGCTGAGAAGTAAACTCAGGGCTTGCTTGGTGTTGACCAGAAGCCCTCTCAAAACTGATTTTCTTTCTCCATCTAGTCTTCTGTCTCTGTGTTGTTCCTCAGCCTCATTCCCTACTTAGCTACCCTAATCAACTCATCAGCTGGCTCCAAAAGGTAACAGCTGTGATTTTGTGCATATGTTTTAAAGATTTATTTTATTTTTAATTTAGTGCATGTGTATGTGCTTGTGTATATGAGTGCAGTAGCCCATTGCTGCCAGAAAAGCTGTCAGGAGAGGGCTTGAATCTCTTGGAGCTGCAAGATACAGGCAGTTGTGAGCCTCCTGGATGCTGGGAATAGAGCGCAAGTACCCTGTGTTATGCCCAGATCATGGGGACACTTAAAAGACCACCAGGGAGACCAAATCCCATATGTAAAAGTAAAGAGTCTTTATTTCAAGCTTGAGCTTGGACTCTCCATCTCTCAGATGCAGCAGTGAGAGCTGAGAGCACTGAGCATCAGCACAGTAGGGGTAGATTCACAACATGCCCCCATAGTTGGGCATGCCCGGAGGACCTAGACACTTCTGCCAAGCCAGTTCCGGGTCAAAATGTCTCGCATGACCAGGACCCCATGGCTGTGCATGGTTGTGTAAAGCATGCAGCGCAACCATGTGATCTATGCACATGCGTGGAGTAGCCACATGAACCTGTGTACGCATGTGCAACCCAGCCTTTATAAGCTGGCGCCATATTCCTGGCTTCCCTCCTTATTCATGTGTCTTTCTCACAGGCCTGAGTACATCTGTCCCTAACATCTGCTGCCGTTACTCAGGAGTTATCTAATTTCTGCCAGCGAACAGGCAAATAGAAACAGTTACCCTATATCATAGCTTTCTTCTTTCTCAGTGCTAAATCGTCTCTTCTGGATTCCTTCTCTCCTGCTCATATGCTCCTAGCTATGCCTAAACCAGAGGATTCTCTGACTCCGGAATCTCTGACTCTAGATCCTGCTAACAAACCTCCACCTATCCTACCTCCGGCTCCTACTCCTACTCCTAGGGTGACTGTTTCTTCAGCTCCCCTTCCAGATTCTTCTTCCTCTAAAGCCGATCCTTCCTCGGCAATAGCTGTTTCTCCCTTGGCAGCGGCCGTTTCCAAAGGCCCTGCCTTGGCTCCAACTTTCACTTCTCCTACTACCCGTTCCTGAACTGCTAAAGTGCCTGATTCCAGCCATCCAAACCCTTCCACTGTTCTTCCTTTGCAAGAGGTGGCTGATGTGGATGGACTGATTAAAGTTCATGTTCCATTCTCTCTTGCAGAACTCTCTCAGATAGAAACTAAGCTGGGTTCTTATACTTCTAATTCTGCTTCCTTTATTAAACAGTTTCAATATATAACTCAATCTTATAGTCTCACCTTTCATGATATATACATGATACTTTCTAATAATTTACTTCCTGAGGAGCGCAGGCGAGTATGGGAACAGGCTAGGACCCATGCAGATGAGGTTTACCAGACTAACCCCTCACATCCTCCAGGAGCCGAGGCAATTCCTGACCAAGAACCACACTGGGACTATAACACCCAGGGTGGCTGTCTAGCCAGAGATAGGTTTATTACCTGTCTCCTGACAGGCCTCCCTAAGGCTGCCCTAAAACCAGTAAACTATGAAAAACTAAAAATGATAATTCAAGATAAGGATGAAAATCTGTCTCACTTCTTAGAGCGGCCCACCAAGGCTCTACTTCAGTTCACTAGTTTAGACCCGGAGAGCCCAGAGGGCAGGCAGCTCCTAATGACCCACTTGGCCTCACAGAGCTTCCCCGATATTAGGGATAAACTTGGACGTTTGGAGAACGGCCCTCTGACCCCACAGGCATATGTGCTGGCGATAGCATTTAAGGCATACCATGGGAGAGATGAGAAGGCTGGAAAAAGGAACTGCCAGATGCTGGCAAACACTATCTGACTGGCTCCCCAAAAGCCGTCTGGTCCTTGCTTCAAGTGCGGGAAAGAAGGCCATTGGGCCCAGGCTTGCACCACCGCCCCATGAAGGGCACCAACAAGGCCTTGTCCAAAATGTTGCCAAAAGGGTCACTGGTCAGCTGACTGTCCTAATGTCCCAAGTGACATAGGAATGCCAGATGAAGACCACCCTCCGGCTGACTTGCGAGGCTTGGCCTTCAGCGACGACTGACGCTGCCCAGTTTCTGCCACAGCCACTCCCATCTCACACAGGGAACCAAGGGTAGTGATAAAAGTAAATGGGCACCCCATCTCATTCCTCTTGGACACCAGAACTACCTACTCTGTCCTGAGAGAGTTTTGGGGGCCCACCACTCCTGCTCATCTCCCTATTGTCGGGGTTGGGGGACAGTCTTACCTACCTCATCAGGGACTACCACTTAATTGCATTTTCAGAGGCATCCCTCTCACACACACATTCTTAGTGGTGTCAAGCTGCCCTGTACCTTTAATGGAAAGGGATCTTCTAGCTAAGGTAGGAGCGTCCATTTCTTTCGCTCCACACATTCGCCTCATCCCAGATGCACCGCAGCTCCTCTTCTTCTTCTCCTAGCCACTCTATTGACTCTAACAGTTCTTTTCCCTTGCCAGCCTCTCAGGTAGACCCAAAAGTCTGGGATACCCAAAACCCTTCTATTGCTAGACACCATCAGCCTATTACTATCCAACTACAAAACCATGCCAGATAATAGAGGCACAGGCATTATCCACACACACCACTAACCAACAGGCTGAGCTGATAGCTCTCACCCGTGCCTTCCAATTGGCACAAGAACAATCTCTAAATCTTTACACAGACTCCAAATATGCTTTTCATATCCTCCTGTACCACGCTGCTATTTGGAGGGAGCGTGGCCTTCTCACTGCAAAAGGGGGATCCATATCTAACTCAGGCCAAATAATGGCCATGCTCCCTAAGGCTATAGGAATTGCGCACTGCTGGTCTCATCAGACCGATAGCTCTATCATCTCTAGGGGAAACAACCGGGATGACCAGGCAGCCAGGACAGCGGCCCTCCAGGGCCAAGTCTCACCTCACCCACCACAGGGAATCCATACAGTGCAGCCTACACCCTCACAGGGAACTCCAGACACTAGACAAATTCTTTCCTATCTACATCAGCTCTTTCATCCTAATAATCTTGCTCTGTCTCAATTCATAAAAGCTCACCTACAGCCCACCTCTGAGGACTTACAGTTCTTAAGAACTATTACTGCCTCTTGTGAGATAGGCCAAAAAACAGATCCCAATAACAAGTACAGGAGGCAGCCTTTTGCCACACACCAGGCTAGAGGTTCCCTTCCAGGGACTGACTGGCAGCTCAATTTTACCCATATGCCCACTGTCAGGAAAGTTAAATATCTTCTCGTGATGGTGGACTCATTTTCAAATTGGGTGGAGGCATATCCGTTTTCTAATAAGCGGGCAGACCTCCTTCTCCAAGAAATTATTCCTCAGTTTGGGGTTCCTGCTTCTCTTCAGTCTGACAATGGCCCAGAGTTCACCTCTCAGATTTCTCAGACACTAGCTAAGGCTCTTAACATTCCTTGGCATTTTCATGTCCCATACCGTCCTCAATCCTCAGGAAAGGTGGAGTGCACCAACCGGTCTTTAAAATCTATTCTTACTAAGATGTCACAGGAACTTCACCTTGACTGGGTAAGATTATTGCCTCTAGCTCTTTTCAGGCTCAGGGCTCTTCCTAAAAAGCCTCTTTCAATTTCTCCATTTGAACTAATGTATGGAAGGCCAGTTCTAACACCAGGTCTTTTATCCAACCCTCCAACTGTTCCAGATAGCCTGTTAACTCCCCTTTTATGTCACCTAAGGTCTATCCTATGGAGCTATGCAGACTATTCATTACCTCAGCCATGTGACAATAATTGTCCACCTCCAATCCACATCGGGGATCAGGTTCTTCTCTTTCCTCCAGGCCAGTGCCCTTCACCCCTTTCTCCTAAGTGGCAGGGACCCTTCAAGGTAATTCTTGTGACTCCACAGCTGCTAAACTCGAGGGCTTTCCTCACTGGGTCCATCTGTCTCATCTAAAACCTTTTATCTCACCTCCATCCCTGAAAAATCTATCTTCATATACAGTAAAATAAACAGGGCCTTATACTCTCAAGCTCCAGAGGACATCAGGATCCACTGCCTTGTCACCAATTCCAGAGGAATAAGGTATCACCCCTTCCTTTCCCAACTAGGGCCACACAGAGCCGGAGGCAAAAGGACCATCAGAAATATCCAGGTGATAAGGAAAAATGTAATACAACAGTCTATCATTGTTCAATACTCAGCAACTGATCACCTGCGTTTCCTAAATGCTAAACTAATGAAGGAAACAGGTGCCTTAAATAAACTACCTCTAATAAGGCCTGTCTCAGGTAAAAAATTAAGCAGAGTACTAAGGCCAGATCTACCTCAGATAAATGTCACATGTCTCCACGTGGGCACGCCAGATCTACCTCAGATAAATGTTAACTCCAGAAATAAAATAATAATGATTCTTTTTTCTCTAAGCTTTTTCTGTGTCACCAGTATCTTGTCAGACAAAAGGTTTCCAGCCACACCACAAAGGATGGACAGCTGCAGAACAAAGGGATGGCAGAACTTCATTCCAGGACCCCCACCATCATCCCAGGACTTCACAAGCTACCCTCCCCATTTCCCCCAAGAGCCAACCAACGCCCACTATTCAGCCGGAAGCAGTCTTTAAGAGAAACCATGCCCCATACCCACTCAACCACCATTTTTTCTTTTTTTAAAAAAGCAAGAGTCAGGGATGATAGATTCACAACATGCCCCCATGGTTGGGCATGCCCAGCGGACCTAGATACTTCTGCCTAGCCAGTTCCGGGTGAAAATAGCCATTTCCGGGTCAAAATGTCTCACGTGACCAGAACCCCATGGCTTTGCATGGTTGTGTAAAGCGTGCAGCGCAACCATGTGATCTATGCACATGCGTGGAGCAGCCACATGAACCTGTGCGACCCAGCCTCTATAAGCCGGTGCCATATTCCCAGCTTCCCTCCTTATGCACGTGTCTTTCCAACAGGCCTGAGCACATCTGTCTCTCTCTCTTATCTTAATAAAACTCTTGTTAGTGGATTCTGTCTTGTTTTGTGACATTTCCTTGCAGGGTAAGAGCGCTGCCAAATAACTAACAGTTTTATCATAGCGGAGGCTGGAGTGAGGGGATTTCTAGGGCTCAGGACCCTGATTGGCTGACATTTGTCTAGGGGTGTCTTGGCACAAGGGGAATAGGTGTGTACTGGGTTCAGGCATCTGGCAGATCTTATCTAATGGTTGGAATGTTTGGAATGTCAGGTTTTCCCCTTAGATGCTATCCATACCTGGGTGGGGTCAGCTTATGGCTTTTCCTGGATCTGGGTGCTATAAATCCAGGCTTATTTTTTAGCTATTTTTTTATTAAGCCTGTCATGGCAGCTGTCCTGGGGCCCCATACTCTGCAATAGCAGTTCATGTTTTGTTTGTTTGTTTGTTTGTTTGTTTGTTTGTTTGTTTGTTTGAGACAGGGTTTCTCTGTGTATCCCTGGCTGTCCCAGAACTTGCTCTGTAGATAAGGCTGGACTGAACTCACAGAGATCCACCTGCCTCTGCCTCTGGAGTACTGGAATTAAAGATGTGCCCTGCCATCACAGACTAGCAGTATGTGCTTTTAAACTCTGGAGTCATCTTCCAGCCTTAAGAGCTGCATACAAATTATCTATTCTGTAGAAGGGCATGGGGTCCTTACACTCTCAGATAGCACTAGAGAAACCAGGAATGTTGTACACAAAGGCTTTTCTCTTCAACAGGAGGAATTTACACCCTTTCCCCCCCAGAATGTTGGGAGTGAATTTTGTTTATAGTTTGGTGATCTTTGCTATTTTGTAGAGGCAGGTTTCACTCAAATTCCCTAGACTCCTAAGCATTGTTTCTTAGTTAAAAGAACCCATTCTCAAGCTGGGTGGTGGCGGCGGCGGCGGCGGCGGCGGCGGCGGCGGCGGCGGCGGCGGCGCACGCCTTTAATCCCAGCTCTCAGGAGGCAGAGGCAGATGGATCTCTGTGAGTTTGAGGCCAGCCTGGGCTACTGAGTTCCAGGACAGGCTCCAAAGCTACACAGAGAAACCCTGTCTTAAAACACCAAAAAAACACACACAAAAAAACAAAAAACCCCACTCTCATGAAAGAGGTCCCATGTACTTTGCAAAGGAGTTTGGATGTAGTCATGTCTTAAGCTTTGTTGTGATAAATGTCGTGAAGAAAAATTGTACTGTGTTTAAATATGTTAAAAATAAACTGCTTTGGGTCAGAAGTTTGAACCAGTCTGGCTACCTAACTAACTCATATGAACCAGATTTTCTTCTTAGCTCTTACAGATAGTTCCTCTACTGGTGTGGCTGAAGCATCTGCAGGAGCCCCCACAACTAGTCAATGTGAGGGGCTCAACCCTTGGAGAAGGTAAGTGTGGTGGTTTGAGTGAGAATGGCCCCCCTAGGCCCATAGCTTTGACTACTTGGTCAGCAGGGAGTGGACTACTTGAAAGGGTTGGAAGGTGTGGCCTTGTTGGAGGAAGTGTCACTGGGGGTGGGCTTTGAGTTTCAAAAGCCCATTCCAAGCCCAGAGTTTCTCTTCCTGCTGCCTGTGGATCCAGATGTAGAACTCTTAGCTAATTCTCCAGCACCATGTCTGCCTGTGTGCTGCCATGCTCCCTGCCATGACTGTTAGTATTTAGGCATCTGTACTGGCCTGCCCTTAGGGTCCTGACAGGATATATCCTCAGCTGAAGCCACTAAGAATACCCCCTGTGCATATTTACCATGTTTCCTTATAAAAGGTGGGCCTAGACCTCCTCCTCCTCCTCCTCCTCCTCCTCCTCCTCCTCCTTCCTCTCTCTCTCTCTCTCTCTCTCTCTCTCTCTCTCTCTCTCTCTCTCTCTCTCTCTTTTCCTTTGCTCTCATCTCCAGGGACTGATGTCTTCCCCCTTCTCTGCCCCTTCTCTCCCTTCCCCTCAATAAATCTCCTACATGGGCCCTGTAGTATGGTATGAATCTTTCCCAGGCTGTTTCTACAACATTGGTTCATAAAAAATGGCCACCTAATGGCTTGTTGGACCCCAATATTTTATGGGCATTAGCTAACTTCCTCAGTGAACGGGCAAATGGAAAGAATTACCTTATATCCAAGCATTTTTCTATCTCAGCTCCAAACCCTCTCTCCTTGATTCCTACTCACCTGCCCACATGCTCCTGGCTATGCAACCTGAACCAGAAGAACCTCTCGCTACTACTTTAGACCCTGCTAATGAACCCCTATCTTTCCGACCTCCTGCTCCTTCTCCTTCAGTGACTGTTCCTTGGCTCCTCCAGCCCCTTTCTCCTTGTTTTGCCCAGATCGTGACCCCCAGAGAGACCACCAAAGACGAGCATGCCGGAATTCAAAAGCAAGGTTTAATTCTGGATATACAATACAAGCCTAGGCGGGGACTTCGTTCAATAGATCCAATGCAGTGGAGGTTGGAGGAAGTGCCCACCTGTCTGCAAGCTCAGTTTTTAAAGGAAAAAAATCACAAGGTTACATCATTTAGGGGTGCTAGTACAGGTACAATTCTGATTGGCTCGCTTCTAGGGGCTTTCTAGAAATCATGACTTAATCTTACTTCTAAGGGGGTGGTTGCCCGCCACCATTTCTCATTGGCTGCCCTCAGGTGGGGACATTTCTGTGGTCAGTTACCCTGGAAACCAGGGAGAGGACATTCCATAGTCCGGCAGGCATTACCTCGTGACTATCTTGTGACTCTGTACTTTTACACTTCCTGGTTTCTGGAATCTGAACTGACTGGTTTCAGTAACTAATGGCCTATTCCTAAAAGGAGAAATCTTAGGCCTTAATTTTAGGGTGAAAGCATTTTGGTCTTATTTCTAAGATGGCTCATTTTGGTCTCACACTCCTCTTTGCTACCAGGCTGCTCCAACCACCTGACTCTGGCTCCCACCTTACTCCTCCTGTCACATGTTCTCGAGCTGCTAAGGAACCGCACCCCAGTCAAACCAACCCAACAGCCATCCTCCCTTTGTGAGAGGTAGCCAGGGTGGATGGACTAGTTAAGGTACATGTCCCTTTCTTTTCCCGCGGGCCAGGTTATTTGATGAGACCCGAGGAGGCACCTCCTGAAAGATCAATGGGGGCGAGAGAGAAAGGAGACCAGGCGCGTAAAGGAAGACAAAGTCAGTCTGAGTTGCGTCAAGGTCTCATTTATTGACTGGGTGTTGAGGCTTATAAGCAGGGCTTCAGGCAAGGAGGGGGAGCAGGGGAAGCAAGGGAAGAAGAATGGAAAATTCCTAAGGGAGGGTCAGGGTGAGGTTGCTTTGGTCCCAGGCCCCTGCAGCTGCCCGATTAGCACATGCTCCAGGAAGTTTATCTAATCGTACATCCTGCAGTTAGGCCAGGAACCTCCTGTTTTTGCAAGGCTTGATGAAGCAAGGAAGGTCACACAAAGTTCAAGACACAGCTGTCCGGAGTCGGTCCCCAACATTTCTTACTGACAGAACTCTCCCAGACAGAAAAGAAACTGGGTTTTTATGTGTCCAACTCTACCTCTTTTATTAAACAATTCCAATACATCACCCAATCCTATAGTCTCACCTTTCATAATATACACATGATCCTAACTAACAACTAACTTCCTGAGGAGCACAGATGAGTCTGGGAACAAGCTAGGATACATGCAGATGAGGTCCACCAGACTAACACAGCACATCCTCCTGGAGCTGCAGAGGTCCCTGATCTGGACCCATGTTGGGATTATAACACCCTAGGTGGCTCTCTACCTAGGGATCAGTTTATGACCTGCCTCCTAGCAGGACATCGTAAGGCTGCCCTCAAACCAGTAAACTATGAAAAGCTTCAAGACATAGTTCAGGACAGACAAGAGAATATGTCTCAAATTCTAGAACGACTTATAAAGGCCCTCTTACAGTATACTAATCTAGATCCTAAAAGCCCAGAGGGCAGACAGCTCCATATGATCCATTTCTTTTTGCAGCACTTCCCCGACATTAGGGTCAAACTTAAGCATCTGGAGAGAGGGCCCCTGACCCCACAGGCAGAAGTCTAAGTGCTGGCTTATAAGGTGTGCCATGGGAGAGATGAGAAAACCCATAAACAGGAACACCAAATGGTGGCCAAGATCATTGGGCTCGTATTTGCCATGTCCCATATGTGCCACCAGGGCCATGTCCAAAGTGCCACCCCAATAGGGACATTGGTCAGCTGACTGCCCCCGTGCACCTCATGATGGGGACATCAAATGCAGACCACCCTCCAGCCGACCTTCTAGGCTTAGCCATGGATGATTGAAGGTGCCCAGGCTCCGGCCTAACAGCTGTCATCTCCCACAGGGAGCCTTGGGTAGCCATTACAGTATCAGGGCAATCCATTTTTTTCCTCATGGACACCGGGGCCACTTACTTGGTCCTGAGGGAGCTTGGGGACCCACCTCTACTTCTTGTCTCCCTATTGTTGGGGTAGGAGGACAGCCTTACCTACCTCACCAGACCCCACCTCTTAATTGTATTTTCAGGGATATCCCTCTTACCCACACATTTTTGATCATGCCAACTTGCCCTCTGTCCCTAACTGGAAGAGATTTTTTTAGCCAAGGTAGGAGCTTCCATTTGCTCCCCCCTTTCTCCTGACCCTAGACTTGCCAGCAGGTCCTCTCCTCCTCCTCCTAGCCTTTTACCCCAACTCCAACCCAGGGGAATTCCTCCTCACACAAGGTGACACAAACAAGGCCTTGTTCTCTTAAGTTCCAGAGGACTTGTCTTGTCTCCAATTCCTGGCAATTAGGGCATGCATAGAATTGTAAACTCTGTATTCCTATCACAAAAGATAAACTCCTACATCTTTCCTGTCTCCAATATAACC
The DNA here is from genome assembly GCF_949786415.1 of Peromyscus eremicus. Taxonomy (NCBI): domain Eukaryota; kingdom Metazoa; phylum Chordata; class Mammalia; order Rodentia; family Cricetidae; genus Peromyscus; species Peromyscus eremicus. The sequence goes on from NC_081420.1 coordinate 126,252,852, forward strand.
AGACATTTAAAGTGAGCAATAGTGAGCAAAGGTTAAGCTGACTTTGGGTTGTTAGTCTGTAGTCACACTAGCTAATTCCTTCCCTGTGTCTGTCCTCCTCAGTTCCCATGTCCATTCTGAGGGTGTTGTACCATAACCCTATATTTATACCAAACACGAGTCTCAGGAGAAAGTAGAGGGGCAGGGAGTGGAAGGGCCCAGGGTCCAGGGCCCAGTAAGACCTTCATTTCAGTGGGTCCATAGTCCAGAGACGGCCCACTTGGCACACCAGTGGCTTCCACTTTCTTGAACTGGACCCACAGTGTAATGGCAGTTACCTTCACAGCCATAGGAGAGGAGAGACTCACCATGTAGGGTCCTTTCCAGGTTGATTAGTGGCCCTTTGGCTACCTGCCTGACCCAGACAATGTCACTGGACTGGAACAAGGGGAAACTGGTGGGTCTCTTAGTCCAGTGAACAGCCTTTATGGAGGACTGGGGTATCTTGACCCGTCCCGCGGGCCAGGTTATCGGGTGAGACCCGAGGAGGCACCTCCTGAAAGATCAATGGGGGCAAGAGAGAAAGGAGACCAGGCGCGTAAAGAAAGACAGAGTCATTCTGAGTCGCGTTGAGGTCTGAGGTCTTGTTTATTGACTGGGTGTTGAGGCTTATAAGCAGGGCTTCAGGCAGGGAAGGGGAGCAAGGGAAGCAGAGAGAGAAGAATAGAAAATTCCTAAGGGAGGGTGAGGTCGCTTTGGTCCCAGGCCCCTGCAGCTGGCTGATTAGCACGTACTCCAGGAAGTTGTACAGCCCGCGGTTAGGCCAGGAACTTCCTGCTTTTGTAAGGCTTGATAAAGCAAGGAAGGTCACACAAAGTTCAAGACACAGCTGTCCGGAGTCGGTCCCCAACAGTACCTGTAGTAAGTTGAGAAAGGAATAGTTAGAGAGTTCTACTAACTGCTGATCTCTGAGCCTGGGAAGCAGTGGGGGAGGTTTTCCAAGGATAATCTCATAGAGGAGCAAATCCCTACCTATAAGGAGTGCAGCGGGCCCAAGCAAAGTAAAGGAAGGAGGTCTATCCACCTTTCACTGGACTCTAATGAGAGTTTTGTTAGAGGTTTTTTGTTTTAGTTGTTGTTGTTTTATGTCCTGTTTATTTTTTTTAACCTGGCCAAAAGTCTGAGGTCTATATACACAATGAAGTGGTTTTTTAAAATAATTTATTATTTTTATTTTATGTACATTAGTGTTTTGCCTGTGCACAATGAAAATTTTAATCTATGTGTAAAGCTTTAGCTATTAATTGAGAGGTTTTAGCTATGAAAGCCAGGCCATTGTCGGACCCTTTTGCTAGGGGGAGGCTAAATCAGGGGACCAGTTCCTAGAGGAGCTTTTTATCTACTATTTGGGCAGTTTCAGTCTGGGTGAGGAATGCTTCTACCCACCTAGAAAAGACATCTTTAAAAACTAAGAAGTCTTTTTATCCTCCCCGGACAGGCCAGATCTCGGTGAAGTCAGTCTTCCCAGAGCTCACCAGGGTGTTAGTCTCTCATTTGGACCTCTTTCTCTGTAAGGGCTCTCTGTTGTATATTGTATGTGGGTTCACATGGGTCCATGGAAAGAAGGCACAGAGTACTCTAAGAATGATTTTAGCCTTTTTCAGCTGCAGGTGGTCTGTCTCTCTGAATTGAACCACTGTAGCTTTGTGAAGGGCCTTTTTATTGTTATACAATTTGCACCTTTAGCAAGTCAATTCTATATACTAAAAACCTCTTGTCTAAGCCCCCCAAAGGACAATGCCAAATGCAAATTCTCAGTAAATGAATACCACAGTTTTTTGGGTTATTCCTAAACCAAGTGTGCATAGGCTTTAAACCCCTTAAGAAACTCTCAGATAGGACTTCAAACAGAAGGTAACAGAGACAGGAGGTAGCAATCAAAAGGCAGATCAAAGCTAGGTGCTAACATTCTAGAATCAAACCAGCTGTATCTTTGCAGGAATTCTCCCAACAGCTCTGTTTTGGATTCACTTGAGCACAAACCTGGCATCTGGCTGAGACAGCCCATGTTAGGCTGTTTAGTCTAGGTATAACATACCTTGGACTGAGCAACTCAGAAAGTTTTGTGGACCCAGGTAAGAAACAAACCTGCCAGTTGTTTCTGGAAGAATGGTCTTTCCCTCTGGTGTCCTCCATCAACCTGTAGGCTTGAGCTGTCCATTTCTTCATTACCACGGAGTCTCAGGCAGCACCAGCCCAGCTGTGTCATCAGAATATCAATAGGCCCCACTAGTCTTAGGGCCATTTGTGTTTGTCTAGCAGCCAGGTCAGAAGCCCAGCAGTGCAGGACAGTAATTTGCAGGGGAAGCCAAACAGCCTTTAGGAGGGCCAAAATTTTTTAGTGTCCTTTTTTCCCCAGCAGTGAGAAGCCCTCTTTCTCTATAGATCACACCATGGACATGGCCAGTAGTAAAAGCATACTGACTGATGGTCCATGTGGTGGAATTTCCTTTTCCCCAGATGAGAGGCTGGGTCAGATCAATCAGTTCTGCTCTCTAGGCTGAGGTACCTGGCTTGGGCCCAAATTGTTTTGGTTAAAGTAACTACTCCAGCTCCCACATACCTAGTTTCATCAGACAAGAGAGTATCAGGATTGACAGTGGTGGGTTCCTCAAACCAGACTTGAGGGCGGGCCAGGAGTAGGGCCTAGTATTGGGTCACTCAGTCATCAGCCAGCCAGCATTCTGGTGCTCCGCAGAGAAAGGCTTCAGCGGTGTTGTAGGGTGCTATGGGTATAAGATCTTGACCCAGAATTAACTTGTTTGCTTTCTTTCATTAAACTAGCAGTAGCCACCACAGCCTTTAGACAGGTAGGCCATCCTGTACTTTTTCTGTCCAACTGTATCTTTTCATCAGAGGCAGAACTTTCAGCTAAGAGATGTTTTGTGACAGAGGGTCAGATACCAAAATTTTGCTGGTTATTTGTAGGTCTAAATGTGTCTCCTCATCAGAGAAGGTGAGGGTGGCTTTCAGTGTCTGCAGAAGTTCTCGTCCCATTCAGTTCTATGTTTTAACACCCTTTGAGCTACCTCTAGCGACTGGGACCTGCTTATATCTTTAAATTTTATAACTGTTTTCTAATATCTGGGGCCAACTGGGTGATAAAAGAAATCTTTTTAGTAGCTGTCTTTAATTCTTTAAAAGAGACCTAGTAAAGGTTGTTTAAAGTCTACTTGGTCAGTGTTGGACAGAAGAGAAAATCCACTTTGCTCAGGCTGCCTTGTCTACCAGTGATCCCTGTGCCCAGTTCAGGGGTGTTTTTGTTTTGTTTTGTTTTAAGAGAATGGTAAGTTTTATGGATCATTGGTTAAAGGGATGACATAAATCATGAAAGAGAAAGGAGTGGAACTTTCTCTTTTCTTTTGGAAACAGCCAGAAGAACTTTCCCCCCTCCCTGAGGCTGCTTAGAACAGGCAGGAGTGGAGGGAATGCTCACCTGGGGGAACTATTTCCCCTCCCAGTGCACTCTCTGCTTAGATGGCAGGGGGCCCTGGATGAGAGACTTGACCCCTCCCTATCTCCATACAGGGACCAACCCTGGTCATGAGCAAGAGCCAAGCAACAAAACAGGCAAATGCTCCTGCTCCCAGAGTGGGACAGGTAGAGGGGTTTTGTTTGTTTGTTTGTTTGTTTCTCTGGGTGACCTAACAGAGCCAAAAGGATTTGAGTCCCCATAGGAGGGGCACAGGTCTTAAGCCAGGGGATTCTCACACCAGAGAAAGCCATTACATGCAGACAGAAAGTGAATACAGGGAAACAGAACTGACAGGAACATAGAAAGACACACGTAAACACAGTGACACAGGAAAAACAGCAAAGGTGGCCATCACACGCTCATACACCGGAACACACAGAGGGATCCAGTGACGTCTCACATGGATGCTGGACACTGCATCAGCAGGGTTGTCCAAGCTCTCCTAAGTGTCCAAACAGAAGGCACCTTAACCAGATTAACTGCACCCCACTACCACCCCCAGAGGTGACAGACCAATAGACTTTCTAATTTGTTTCCTTTTGGGGTGGAGGTGTCAGACCCCTCTGAAGCATCAGGCAGTGACTGATCAAAGGGACCCTCAGGGACCTGAACATCTCAGGTTGTGCCCTCCCTGGGAGTCCCCTGACCAGTGTACTCTTCCTGGCTCCAAGGGGCTCTGAGACCCCTGTCTCGCTTGAGGTCCGGTCTCTGGGATCACTGTGGGACCTCCAGAAATATTGTGGGGCATTTACCATAGAAGACTGCTTGGACATGGCTTTAAGCCAAAAGAAAGTCTTTATTAGCTGGCCAGCAACGACACTGGGTGTTCAGGATCCCAGAGTAGCACCAGTACTGAGCCTTTCTCAGGGTGAACTTTTAAGTACAAAAACCATGTTTTGGGTTCACATTCTTCAGTTAACAAAAACAGTTAGCCAGAAGTGGAACTACAGGAGCCAAAAAGCAATGTTAGCACATTTAGAGACTTTCCCAGAACTATGAACTTTAATGGATTAGGCTTTTTAGTTTTGGCAGGTGGTGTTGTCTACATGCTGAGTCTCACACCATGGAGTCAGTTATGCTAAGGCGTACTAAGAACTGGGGGCCTGCTTCAGTTTCAGTGTTAAAAAACAGATCTGACAAACTAAAATCAAAGAAAAAAAAATTCAGGGCTTGTGTCCTTGTTTGGCTATATTGCTGCAAGACCAAATATACTGTGAAGGTAGATATCTGTATGAATATCATTTGCTGTCATAGAAAGATGTTTCATACACAGTAATCTTAGTATAGGAAGTAACAATTAGCCTGAAAATACTAAAAGGGATAGAAATGTTCATGAGGTGAGGCGCATGATACATGTTTTGAATTTATCTTACCGAGACAAATTAAAAAAAAAAAGCTTTGTTGCTTTTTGGTATGGTTGTTATGGTTCTTTAAACCACATGTAATTAAAATTATAATCAAACTTATCAGGCTTGGAGTCAAGTGTACTTGAAATCCAATCCTTGGTTCAGCTGATGCCCTTATGGAAGTACCATTCAGACCTTGAAAGTCAGAGCATAGGCAGCAACACCTGCCAAAATGATAACAGAGACCCCATCCTTCAAATCCATAGTTCTAGGAAAGTCCCTAGATGCACTAATCTTGTGCTTTTGGAGTTCTGCTTCTGGCTAAATATTCTTGCTAACTGATGTGTCAACCCAGGGTGTGATTTTGTGTGTGTGTGTGTGTGTGTGTGTGTGTGTGTGTGTCTGAAAGCCTAGCCAGAGAAAGACTCAAGGCTGCACTGGTGTCACGAACGCCCAGTGTAGTCAACCTCTAGTAAAGACTTCCTGCTGGCTTGAATTAGTGTCTGAGTAGTCTTCGCAGCTGGGTACTTCACAACACCCCTTCTCACTGTGTTGTTTTGCCCGCCCCCATGTACACTTGTTAGAATATGAATGCTAAGGGCTTGTCTTAAGGAAGAAACGCAACCGACCAGAGAGACGTAGAAGGGACAGGCAGAGGGCAGTAAGAAGAGAGACTGAATGAGGACAAAGAAGAAGGACAAGCACATGGGAGTGTCATATGAAGCACATAATTTTGTATACTGCTCTAAAATTTAATTTAAAAACTTTATTATAACTTGGTGCTTTAGGAAACTGTTTCTCATTTCAAAGCTCAAGGTGTCTCCTCAAAAGAGTAGAATTTGGCAATTTTACAGAAATTTTATTAAATTGTTCCAACTATTGTTGGGTAAGATTATCTCTATTATCTATCTATCTATCTATCTATCTATCTATCTATCTATCTATCTATCTATCTATCTATCTAATATATATCATAAGCGAATAGATCTAGGCTTGTATACAAAGTTGAATATAACTGTTAAGTGGGGCTAGATTCTGCGCTAGAATCCCGGTCACAAAAATCCAAGTGAACCTGTTATTATTCATTTAATAACCGGTTGGGTCCATCCGCTGTCACTCTAGCTCTGGACATGAGGTTCTGTCCAATCAGAGGCAATAGTGTGAGGATTGTCCAATCAGTAGCAAAGACAACTTCTGCTGGGCACATTATTGTCTCAGACCAGCCATCTTGGGACCTGTCGCCCGGTACTATCCCCTCTCCGGAGGCCCTTCCTGGACACTTAGTGCTGGCCGCTGTGGCCTGGTGCATCTGTGGTGCGGTGAGAGCCATAGTGAGGACTCGTGATTCCCAGGAAGCTGGAGATGGTGAGTGAGGTGCATGCAGAGCGGGAGGGCAGCTGTGCACTCCGTCGCCTGCGGTTGTGGGGTCGGGGCTGGAGGCTGGACAGCGGGCCTCCTCCCGGGCTTGAGCCCTGCTGCAGCCTTCTCTGCGAGCTCTGCCTGGAGTGTGTGGCGGCTGACCCGGGAGGGCAGCTGTAACTGGTCGGAAAGCGCCACTGTCCCGGCCAGGACCGCGGTGGGACGGCAGGCCAGTGGAGCCGCCACGCGGGAGTCTGGAGCCAGTGTCCCACAGGAGGACTCAGAGCGCTCTCGAGCTGCCGCAAGTGCGGACTGCTGTGTCTGCACCGGGTACCCAGGTCAGAGCCCCTAGTTCCTACTCAACCTTCGCAGCATCAGGCGGGGGATTCCTTCCCCTGCAGCTCTCTGAACCTAAGGGACTGTTGTCATCTGCAGCAGTGACAGCCACCCGGCTCTCCACCCCCTAGAACTCCACTCGTGTTCAGGTAGTTTCCCGGACTCTCACTACCACCGGGTCCCATCCGCAGCTGTAGCTCGGCCTCTGCCTGGGTTTGTGTCTCTCTGATTGTCCCTCTGAATCTCCGAGATCTCTCATCTCTGAGCTGCTGTGACTGCCGCTCTGACAGTTTTGAATCTAGTCCTGTATGTCACATACCTCTTTGGCTTGTTCGTCTGGCCCATCTTCCTCTGGGTCTCTCAACACCTCTTCTGCAGGATGCGTTTTCTTGAAAAACTGTGTCACTAGGACAAGAGTTCAAATCCAGGTGACAATATTCTTACTGCTTGATGCCGATCACCCCCTCTATCAGCTACTCTGTGTGTGTGTGTGTGTGTGTGTGTGTGTGTGTGTGTGTGTGTGTGTGTGTTACTGAGGCTCAACCAAGGGATTTGCTAGGAAAGTGTTTTGCCAAGAGTCACTTTCCCAGTGTTGTTTGTTTTAGTTGTTGTTGTTGTTGTCTGTTCTGTTTGGGTTTTTTGTTTGTTTGTCTGTTTTTTGAGAGAGAATCTTACAGGGAGCCCAGAGTGGCCTTGAACTTGGACCCCCTGCATTGTTCTTCAGAGGAGTTGAGATCAAAGGCTGGAGTCCTCAGGACTCTGTCCTTTTTTGTGGAGGTAAACAGTGGAGCCCAGGTCAGGAACTGTCATTTTTCAAGCCTCCAGGTACTAACTGCCCTTCTCTCCACAGGCCCCAATTACACACGGGCCTCCTGCACATATGTCCAGGGGCAGATCTGAGGCCAGCTGGAGATACACAAAAGCCATGAATGGGTCTGCCCTTCAGGATCCCTAGACCTTGCCAAGAGCCCTCTGCATACAAGGTGATGCCTAAGGAATCCCAGATGCAGTAGCAAAAGATACGTGTAGACAAGTGCGGAGATGGCAATCCCCCCAAAAATGCGAAGAGCACTGATAGATCAGTTGGCTACTATTAGAGCCCCAGAGCCAAGCACTGGGGGGTGAGGGTGGGATTCTTCAGTTCTACTTCTCACACGTGGACAGTCATGACCGTAGTGAGCAGACACTGTTGGGGGGGGGGGGGGGATATGACTCAGAAGCCCAGGAGCTGTGGCATCTACAACAGGCACACTCCTCCAGTCTGAAAAAGGCCACTGCTGAGGTCCTGGTGTGCCAGTCAAAGGAGGCAGAGGGGAGAGATAAAAGAGGCTAGCTAAGAAAAACACAGGAACTGCACTCAAAACCCAGCCAGGGGACACACGGCTTCTCTGTCTCGGTCTCCTGTATGTCTGCAAATGCGTTCCCACAGCCCTTTCCCTGCCCTTTCTGATTGTATTCTTCAAACAGGCTCTCACTCTGTAGACAAGCAGGGTCTGGAACTCTATGTAGCTCAGGCTGGCCTCAAGCTAGAAGCAATGCTCTTCCATCTTCCAAGCACAGGGATTCATACACATGTACCAGCAGCCCATGGGTCCCTGTTCCTTTCCGTCTCTCCATCTCTGTGTGTGTCTGTCTCCTTGGGTAACTTATGTCTGAGTGAGTGAGGAGCCCTCATCAGGGACTGCACATGGACCAAGTGGTTACCTACAGTGAATGAAGGATGGCAGGAGCTCTGTGCAGAACCCTGATCCTCCTTGTTTGTCTAGCTGTCCCCACTCAGTACAGTCTTGAAGTGAAACAAAGGAGGGACCTATATGTGGGTTTTCAAACCTGCTTCCAAGTCAGGAGTGGTTGTGCAGGTTACAATTCTTGATACCTGGGAGGGTGAAGCAGGCGGAACTAGCAGAAGCTCCAGACCATTGTGAGCTACAGTTCAAGTTGGAGGTGACCCTGGACAACTTAGGCATTATGTCAAAAAGCAAAAGTATGTGGGAGTACAGTGCAGTGGTAGAGTACTCGCCTGGCATGTGCAGGACTCTGCCTTCTGTTCCCAATGACCTTGATTCTGTAGAACCTCAGAGAAGCCAGTTTCCTTCTGGAGAATCAGAGTGTTCCTCTGGACAGTGGGGCACTGTCACTCCTGGCTGGCATTGTGCTGGGACCACAGTCAGGGAAGAATGAAACTGCCTCTGAGTGGTGAGCAGTGCATCACATCTCACCAGACCTCTAATGTGGGCCCTGGAAGCAGGAGGTGGTGTGGGGTTGGGAGAACTGTCCACTGCACAATGGAAAGCCAAAGCTGGGGACAGGGCCAGAGGTGGGTCTCCCCTCCACTGTCTGCCACACTGGCCTGGGGAAGGTGTCTCTGCTGTACGCTCAAGGAAGCTTCAGGTGGCTGGGATGGTTCTGATGGACCTGTCAATGAAGATAGACGAGGAACAAAAGGGTCCGAGAGGGGAGTAGCTGTGGGATGACTAGTGAGAAGCGCAGGGAAGACCGGCCCATCACGTGCTGTAGGACCTCAGGATCATCATGTACAAGAAGGGCACTATCAACGTGTGGGCATGTGTGGTGGTCTGAATGACAGTGGCTCCCATAGTCTCATAATATTTGAATGCTTGGTTCCCACTTGAGGGACTGTTTAGCAAGGATGAGTAGGTGTGGCCTTGTTGGAGGAGGTGTGACCTTGGAGAAGATATGTCGTTCTGTGTGGCCTTTGAGGTTTCAAAAGCCCACACCAGGCCCCATCTGGATCCATCTGCCTCCACCTGTGGGTCAGATGTGAGCTCTCAACTACTGCTTCAGAGAGACATGGCTGCCTGCCTGCCACCACGATGGCTGTGGACTCACCCTCTGAAACTGTATGCAAGCCCTCCACCGAAGTTCTTCTTCTGTAAATTGCCTTAGTCATGGTGTCTCTTCACAGCAATAGAACAGTGATTAAGACAGCATGGCAGTGCATCCCTGTAATCCCAGCACTTGGGAGGCAGGAGGATTGTGGGTATTTAGGGTCAGCATGAGCTACAGAGTAAGACTACATCTCCAAAGAAGTACACAATTGTTTGGACCTGAACTCCAGTGTAACACTTCCCAGCTGTGCAGTCCAGGTTAGTGGTTTATTCCCTTGGAACTGGTTTTCCTCTCCCATAAAATGGAGCCAAATCCATGTTTCATGGGGTGTTGTAAGGGTCAGGATTAGTTCCATCCTGTCAGCACAGGCCTGGCAGAGCATAATCTCTCAGAATAAAACGGGCCTCTGTGGCACACTCCTGTAATCCTACCCCCTTGAGAGGCACAGGCAGGAGGAACAGATGTTTGAAACTGGTTAAAAGTACATAGGAAACCTTGTCAGAGAGACAGAGGGAGAGAGACGGAGGGGACAGGGAAGGTTGTTGTTCAGAGGCAGAATCCTTGCTTAGCATCTGCAAGGCCATCATGGGCTCTACTCCAATCACACAAACAAATAACCGTTCTCAAAAATCCCAAACACCCTGACCCTGTCTGATAAAAAAGAAAAGAAGGACTTTCAGGATGTGGAAGGTATTCTTTTAAATGAGTAATCCTTACAATAGCGTTCAGCTATACCTACCACAAAAAGGACTGCTCCCATTCTCCTTCAAGGAAGGATTTGTGGTCCAATTGCCAGGGGTGTAGATCGATGACATTGTCCAATAGTTGCTGTTTGGAAGTCCCTTGGACTGGGAGCTGAAGAGCTGTCAGGCTATGGCTGGGATAGTAGAGTCTGTCTGTCCCATGCTCTACGGACTCCTTGAGAGGAGGCATCTGTCATAGCTGATTGTCCTTCCATCTGTTTCTGCCTCCTGTCTTTCCTTAGATGGTACACTCACCAGCCTTTTGTCGCCTCAGGGCCACATTCATGCTGGCTTTGAGAGGACAAACTGCCACCCAGGCTGCGGAGGCTTGGCTGTCTGGCACCTGATCTTTCAGGGCCTTGGGTCCCCTGTGGTTATCTGCATAGTGACCGTATTAAAATAGCACAGCTGGGAGTTTAGATTGGCATGTCAGCCTCTGTCACAGCCACCTGGGAGAGTATTAGCCTCCACACAGCTCTCCATCCTACTGGGTAAAGATCCAGGGCTCAGGCACCTGCTCTGTTCGCTCTGGCAAGGGAGCCTGTACAGTGCCCCAGCCTGTCTTAGAGCTTTCCTGGAAGGTGGGTTTCCTTCCTGAGAAGGGCATGGCAAGGTCCCGCAAAACGGGTCCTGGAGGGGCCTGGCGGTCTTCCTCACTGCGACAGTGAAAAGCCAGCTGGTGTCATGGCACCGTTGCAGTGATAAGTGAGCAGCACCTGTGTGACCAGCACCTAGGCCCCAGGGAGGCTGACAAAAGGAAGGTGCTTGGGCTGAGAGACAATTGCATTCCCTTAGAAGGTCATTGCTTCTAGGATGTATCGTATGTGTGAGGAAGGGTAGCCCACAGACCTTGCTACTCCAGTCAGCCACAGAGAAAAGAGAAAGCACAAAAAAGAGGATCCTAGTCCCCATCCACCCATCCTCATGTCCCCATGCACTTGTCATCCTAGCACTGAGGAGGTGGATTCTGGAGTACTGTTTTGAGTTGGAGGGCAACATGGGCTACCTAGAAAGACCCTATCTTCTACCCTCACAAACAGCAATAGAGATTATGGATAGGGCACACTTTTTTTTTTTTTTTTTTTTTTTTTGGCTTTTCAAGACAAAGTTTCTCTGTGTAGTTTTGGTGCCTGTCCTGGATCTCCCTCTGTAGCCCAGGCTGGCCTCCAACTCACAGAGATCCACCTGGCTCTGCCTCCTGAGTGCTGGGATTAAAAGCATGCACCACCACCGCCCAGCTTAGCACATTTTTAATTCTACCTCTTGGGAACTGAGGCAGGTGGATTATGACTTTGATGCCAGCCTGGGCTCCACTTGAAACCTTGTGGATGGAGGGAGGCCAGAGAAACAGGTAGGCAGGTAGACACAGGATGATGCATGCCTGTCGTTCCAGCACCTGAGAGATGGCAGCAGGAAGAACGGGCGCTGTGAGTTCTCTAGTCCTGTGAGGAAAGGCATGCTCACTGCAGGCATGCTCACTGCAGCATTCGGTTCCTACTGGGAGCAATCAGCAAATGAAAGGTCAGAAGAGGTGCCTTGCTTGGCTTGAGCGCTGAAAGACAGAGTTCTCAGGGGACACCACATCTGAATGCCACTTGCTTTCTCAGAAAGACAATTCCAGCACAGTAATTTAATTCTGTATGTGTAGAGCATCAAAGACAATGCATACCAAAGGGAATGGTGTGAGGTTCTCTGCAAGCACTACAGCCAACAGAGGAACCATCTGTGAGTGCCAAGAAGGAAATCTGGTTCCGCACAATTTTATTAGCCAGACTGCTTCAAGCTTCTGGAGTCTGACCCGAGCTGTTTTGACAATAACAAGCACAGTACAGTTTTGGAAAACAGGTATACATTCCCTTCCATCGAGGAGAAAAGCCTGCATTTCTAACTTTCCAGTTTCTCTAGTGCTATCTGTGCTCTTCTACATCTCCCTGTTTCTGTTTTCAAAGAAAAAATAGTGGCTATTATAGAGCCCATGTGAAAGCATTGTCTCTATGGCTAGTCTAATTAATATAGGCAAGCATAAGAGAATTATAAGAATAGGTAGCAGAAGACCAAGAGAAAACCACCTTAATCATGATGGCCATTCAAAGGTCACTTAAGAGATTTTGTCTATCTCTTTATGCAAATCATTAATTTGACCATCAGTAGTATAAGAAAAATCTAACACATTAAAGCAACATATGCCAGGGAATTGTTGACAAACAAGATTATGCTTGAGCAACAATTAATCTATAGTAGCTCTATTTTGTAAAACTATGGTTCTCAATTCACCATCTCTTGATTAATTTCTGCTAATGTTTGCTGTGATATTATTAGTTTTACTAATCACGCATGCCATCTTTGAGACCTCTCTTTGTATTCCAGTAACTATTCCTAGGATAGGCAATAACAAAGCCATTGAGACTGCAACCATTACAACAGGATCTAATATGTGCAAAGAATCATCACAATTCTCAGGGTGAGTTCCCTCTCTCTCTGGTTTTTCTAGACAGGGTTTCTCTGTGTAGCCTTAACTGTACTTAATTCTATTGATTGCAAAGGTTTACTGAGCAAAATGGGTATAACATGGCCTAGCCTACATAAACCTTTATAACTTTCAGGAAGGGCAGTGTAAGTAGCATTTTCAGCGCCCCCCCCCCCCCACTGGTTGGGGTCCACAGAGGTTTCCTAGTGATATCTGAGCTTACTTTACACAGCAGGACTGCATAAGGGGATGGATTGACCACGTGCATGGTTACCAGGTGTTTGGAAGGGTCTGCACTTGGCTGTGCAAGGGGGAGGACTTTTGCTCACCCCTTGGCATATCTATAAAAAGCCGTTTAGCAGAGACAGAAGGGGATGGTGTGTTTTTACCCAGGCCCTCCCAAGGCTATCCTATGTTTCTATCTGTCTCTCCTCTATATTTCTATCTAAATATTTCTCACTTCTCAAGAGTACCCTGGGGGAAAAGTAAGAGCAGGTCTCCCACCTTCCCCATACAAAAATGTCCATCCCAAATGCAGTTGTTTACCAGAGGGTATGGTATGATTAGAGGTAAAATTGCAATAAAGAGAGATATAAGTACATTTAAAGCATAAACAATGTGATAGAAAAATACCATAGATTGGAATATCAGAGGAAGCCTTGTGTATATGGGTGTGAATGGATTCTATTTTGTCCCCCATGATTTGTGTATAATGCATATGAGTGATCCCTATGCCATATAAATTTATTTTTAAGAGCCAAGGAATAGATGGGTCTCCTCTGACACAAAAGGATTGTGTCTGTTGACTGCCATGTGCCAAATGAAGCCAGAGGTTATTGTCTAAACCATTGGCAATAGATAGAAATATTCTAGGTATAATAATACCAACTTTGGTAAGCAATACACCAGATATTCCTTTTTTCATCTTCATACAACTATAGTTTCCACCATCATGGCTTTCTTAAGAGTACTTAATTATGCTAAAATCCATATTATTGCATTTGGACTGATCCCATTAGATTAGTCTGACCAAAATGTCCCCCATTCATGGTACTAAATATTTTTATACCATCTTTTATCCAGACAACTGGTCCTAAAAGATAAAAATAATCCTTAGCATGGCAAAACAATCATATTGTCTTCTATTACAGGTATGCATTTTATTCCCCCTGAAAAAAGACATTTGGATTCTGCATTGACATGCTGAGAGTTAGCATGTAATACAGTCTGTAAATATAACAGTAATATTTTTGGGTCAGTAGTATTGTATCCCTGCTGTTTCCCTAAAATCTCAGCTTGATGAGTCTTGATGTCTCCCCAAGTTATCAACTTCCTCATCCGCTTGGAGTGTCTCCTCTTGATGAGTTTACCATCTATCCTCAGATGCTTCATTTGTCTAGGGGTCTCCAGAATGCTGTCCTGGTTGAATTCATCAAAGCATGAACCATCTGGGACTTCATTCATTTTCTGGAAAAACATAAGCATACCCATTCCCTGATGTTAGAAGAACATCAGTTGCTTTTCATTGATTAGTCTCTAGATCTCCCCATTTAACACATACTCTAGGCTGTGCTTCCTTTAGGGCATCAGAAGAAGCATTATCCTTTACAGTGAAAAATTTTAAACTTAACATAGCTAAATGTAGCATAGTATATGGGGATTTAGGTGGGTGTATATACCCTTTTCTTTTAAAAATTTGACATTTAAATATTTGATGGTACCATTCCACTATAGATTGTAAGGGACTCTAGTAACATGATTAATATTCCATAAACTGCAAAATTCTCAAAAATGTGGTCACCCCTGAAAACTTAATACAAAAAAGAGATATTACATAGACTGAGCAGGTTGTCTTTATATATGTAGATATATTTAAGAACACATATTTATATATACACTCATATATGTAACAACAATTAAAGAAAAAGAGGCCATCCATTTGAAAGCGAGCAAAGAGGGATACATGGGAGAATTTGAATGGAGAAAAGGGAAGGGAGAAATGATTTAATTATAGTATAATCTCAAAAGATGTTTAAGAAAAGAAAAAGCAAAATGATTGACATTTATTTTTTATCTATTTTTTTACTTTTTATTAAGAAAATATTTTCATTCATTTTACACACCAATGAAAGATCCCCCTCTTCCCTCCTCCTGCCCCCAGCCTCCCCCTCCCAACCTACCCCCTACTCCCCCCCCCCACAAGAAGGCAAGGCCTCCCATAGGGAGGCACATCCAGTAGAGGCAAGACCAAGCCCTTCCCCCTGCCTCAAGGCTGCATGAGGTGTCCCATCATAGGTAGTGGGCTCCAAAAAGCCCCTCATGTACCAGGGATGAATTCTGATCCTATCACCAGGGGGCCCCCCAAGCAAATCAAGCTAGACAGTTGTCTCACCATGCAGAGGGCCTAGTCCAGTCCCATGCAGACTCCACAGCCATTTTTGATCCAACTTTCATGAGTTCCCACTAGTTTGGTTTAGTCGTCTCTGCAGGTTTCCCCATCATGGTCTTGATGCACTTGCTCATAGAATCCCGCTTCTCTCTCTTTGACTGGACTCCTGGAGCTCTGCCTGGTGTTTGGCTGTGGATCTCTGCATCTGCTTCCATCAGTCACTGGAGAAAAGCTCTGTGATGACAGTTAGGGTATTCACTGATCTGATCACTGGGGTAAGCCAGTTCAGTTCAGGCACCCTCTCCACTATTGCTAGTAGTCCAAGCTGGTGGGTCATCCTTGGGGATTCCTGGCAACTTACCTAGCAACGGGTTTCTCTCTATCCCCATGATGCCTCCCACTATCATGGTATCTCTTTCATTGTTTTCCCACTCCATCCCTGTTCCAGCTTGACCATCCCATTCCCTTACCCCTATCCCCTACCCTCTATTGCCCACCCAACCTACAGAATGGGAAAAGATCTTCACCAACCCCACATCTGACAGAGGGCTGATCTCCAAAATATATAAAGAACTCAAGAAACTAGACATCAAAATAATGAACAATCCAATTAAAAAATGGGCTATAGAGCTTAACAGAATTCTCAAAGGAAGAATTTAAAATGGCTGAAAGACATTTTAGACATCAGGGAAATGCAAATCAAAATGACTCTGAGACACCATCTTACACCTGTCAGAATGGCTAAGATCAAAAGCACTGCAGACAGCTTATGTTGGAGAGGATGTGGAGCAAGGGGAACACTCCTACATTGTTGGTGGGAGTGCAAACTTGTATAGTCACTTTGGAAATCAGTGTGGCAGTTTCTCAGAAAATTGGGAATCAATCTTCCTCAAGACCCAGCTATACCACTCTTGGGCATATACCCAAGAAATGCTCAATCATACCACAGGGACAAATGCTCAACTATGTTCATAGCAGCACTATTTGTAATAGCCAGAACATGGAAACAACCTAGATGCCCCTTACCTGAAGAATGGATAAAGAAAATGTGGTACATATACACAATGGAGTACTACTCAGCAGAGAAAATCAATGACATCATGATGTTTGCAGGCAAATGGATGGAACTAGGAAATATCATCCTAAGTGAAGTAACCCAGACTCAGAAGGACAAACATGGTATGTACCCACTCATAAGTGGATACTAGATATAAAACAAAGGATAACCGGACATCAACCCACAACTCCAAAGAAGCTAGCTAAGAAGGAAGACCCAAAAAGAGATGCATGGATCGTCCAGGGAGGGGAAAATAGATGAGATCTCCATGAGTAAACTGGGGATGATTAACACTTATTTTTAAATTACATGTAGGTGTGTCTATGAGTTAGCATGTGCACATGAGTGCAGTACCAGTGGAGGCCAAAAGAGGGCATCAGCTCTCCTGGAGCTGGCATCACAGGCTGCTGTGGTCTGCCCTATGTGGGTATTGGGAACTGGACTCAGGTCCTCTGCAAGAGTAGGAAGCACTCCTAACGACTGGGCATCTCTCCAGTCCTAGTGTGTTTTTCAGTCATAAAAGTCACATTTCAGGGTTGGAGAGATGGCTCAGTGGCTAAGTGCCACTAGCTGCTCTTCTAGAGGACCTGAGTTCGATTCCCAACACCCACATGGCAGCTCACACCTGCTGTGACTCCAGTTCCAGGGGATTCAACATGCTCACACAGATGTACATGCAGGTCAAACCAATGCACATAAAAGAAAAATAAATAAATCATTAAAAGTCACATTTCTACTCAAAACCCACATGTGAATAAATAAAAAAAAAAAAAAAGGAAATATTTTTTTTAAAGACCAGAGAGGTGACTCAGCAGATAAAGGTGTTTTCTGCCAGGCCTGATGACTTGAGTTCAATCCCTGGTATCCAAATGTAAAGAAAGAACCAACTCAAGCCTCAAGTTGTTCTCTGACCTACACACACACACACACACACACACACATACACACACACACATGTGCACACAGCCCCTATCCCTGCCACATATAATTAAATGTCATTTATGTATTTCTTAAAAAGAACTTATAAAACACACCCACATGTCTAGTAGCTGCTTATAGGACTACACAGGTAAGGTGCATTATTTTGGAACGTTCTCTTGGACAGCAAGCTCCCCCCTAGAGCAAGCCTTTTTACTGCATAGGAAATGCAGCAAAGCTCCAGATGGCAAGGGCTCCTTCAGACTGCCTCTATGCATAAGTTCCATGGAGAGGTCCCTGTTGACTCTGAAGGATGTGTTGGGACGTGTTGGGATGTGTTGGGTAAGTGAGAAGACAGCTTCCATAGCGTCAGACCCACAGAAACTTCAAGTCTGTCACACAGGCTTCATCTGCAGTGTGCCCACTGAAGATCTCAGACCTTCCTACACCATCTGCTGTGATTTGGACAGCAGAGTTCAAGTTTGATCTCTGAGATCAGTATTTAGGGGGTGATGGGAAAGCAGAGCTTAGCTGGGGTTCTTTGGGGGTCACTGTCCTTGAAAAGAACTAAGGTAGGACTCATGGGATGCTGGTGAGGTCTTACCAGTATAGACTGTAAAAGAATAAGCCTGGTGGATGGAGAGATGGCTCAGTGCTTAAAAGCACTGGCTGCTTTTGGAGAAAACCTGAATTCAGTTCCCAGCATTCACTCTGGGTGGCTCATAACCACATAAAAACTCCAGCTCCAGGGAATCTGATGCCTTCTTCTGGCTTCCACCAGCACTGAGCCCATATGGACCTAGAATGTTGAACCTAGAAGTCTGGCTTAGTCCCCAGGGGGCACTATTGGGAAGTATGGGAGCCTCCAGAGGTGAGGCCAAGAGGAAATTGGTTTATGGGGAGTTCTTCTTTCAGGGTTCAAAGCTTTGGAGATGCTTGATTGCTGCATGGACCTTCCAAAGCCCGAGACACAGGAAACTTTGGCTTATCTCATGTATTATATCAACCTTGGCTGGCGAACACACCTGCTTCAGGAGTTTTGTTATGTGTGGAGAACTAAGTCCACATCTATATATAAATAGCTGCCTTTACCTTGGCTCCTATACATTTCCAGTTTTCAACATCTCTGGTTTTTTGTTTAGGGAACCAAGGATTAAATTTTACAGTTGCTTGTACAAAATTACAGAGTTCTTGAGCGCTCTGAATATTTTGCTCCATAAGATTTTAACAAATATTTCAATAATTGTGTAAAATGCTTTATCTCAGAGAACTGGGAAGAATCCATATTAATTCCACTCTCTCACTTGTTGTTGTGAACCCTTGAATAAGAGGACCAAATTCCTGCCCCTAATTTCTATTTAAAGAAAAACTTTCTTACTTAGTCACTGTTCTATTGCTGTGAAGAGACGCCGTGACCATGGCACTTCTTATAAAGAAAGCATTTAATTGGGGTCTTTCTTACAGTTCAGAGGTTTAGTTCATTACGGTCATGGCAGGGAGCATGGCAGCACACAGGCAGACATGGTGCTGGAGAATTAGCTAAGAGTTCTACATCTGGATCCACAGGCAGCAGGGAGAGAAACTCTGGGCTTGGAATGGGCTTTTGAAACTCAAAGCCCACCCCCAGTGACACTTCCTCCAACAAGGCCACACCTTCCAACCCTTTCAAGTAGACCACTCCCTGCTGACCGAGTAGTCAAAGCTATGGGCCTATGGGGGCCATTCTCACTCAAACCACCACACTTACCTTCTCCAAGGGTTGAACCCCTCACATTGACTAGTTGTGGGGGCTCCTGCAGATGCTTCAGCCACACCAGTAGAGGAACTATCTGTAAGAGCTAAGAAGAAAATCTGGTTCATATGAGTTAGTTAGGTAGCCAGGCTGGTTCAAACTTCTGACCCAAAGCAGTTTATTTTTAACATATTTAAACACAGTACAATTTCAGAAAAGTTTCCTCATGACATTTATCACAATAAAGTTTAAGGCATGACTACATCAAACTCCTTTGCAAAGTACATGGGACCTCTCATGAGAATGGGCTCTATTGACTGAGAAACAGTTCTCAGGAGTCTGGGGAGTTTGGGTGAGACCTGGTTCTACACAGTAGCGAAGATCACCAGGCTATAAACAACACTCACAACCTTCTCGGTGGGAAAACGGTGTACATTCCTTCTGTTGAAGAGAAAAGCCTGCTTGTACAACATTCCTGGTGTCTCTAGTGCTATGTGAGCACCAGGACCTTGTGCCTTTCTACAGAATGGAATTAATTTGTATGCAGCTCTTAGGGCCCTAGGTGACCCCAGGACTTAAAAGCACATACTGCTAGCCTGTGGTGGCAGGGTACGCCTTTAATCCTAGCACTAGGGAGGCAGAGATAGGTGGATCTCTGTGAGTTCCAGGCCAACCTGAAACTACACCGAGAAACATGGTCTCAAACAAAGAAAGCATGTACTGCTCTTGCAGAGGGTTTGAGCCCCATTCCCAGCATCCATGTGGGGAGGCTTACAACTGCCTGTACCTTGCAGCGCCAAGAGATTCAAACTCTCTCCTGACAGCTCTTCTGGCAGCAATGGGCTACTACACTCACATACACAAGCACATACACGTGCACTATATTAAAAATAAAATAAATCTTTAAAACACATACACAAAATCACAGCTGTTACTTCAGCAAGGACAAGAGTTTATTTTGAAACCAAATATGAGTGATCATGATTTTGGAACACTGACTTACTAATTACCCCAAATTCCATGTTTCAATATGGTAACAATTTCATGAAGCTTTTGTAGTAAAACCAAACCAATGGGTGGAAGCACTTGAAATACATTGGTGGAAACATCAGGTAGGCAGTTTTCAGGCAAGCAGGGAAGACCTCAAGTATGGATCTCAGACATCATCTGATAAATTCTTAGCCTTTGGTTGCTAGAAGCTTTTGCTCTGGTACATGAATATATTACCAAGGTGTCATTTGGAAGTCATAAGGCTATCAAGTCAGACACAGAGACTGGCAATGACTGGATATTAGGGGAGGGAATGATACCCAAGGAGATTTGTAGTTGGACTGTGGAACTGCACCATTCAAACCTTTCCACAATCCAAATTAAAGTTCTAATCAGCCAATCAGTTTTCATAGAGGGCAAGGTGTAGCCTGGGAGTGGTGGCTAATGCCTTTAATCCCAGCACTTGGGAGGCAGAGGCAAGTCAATCATATGTACACACTGTTAGTATTTAGGCATCTTTATTGGCCTGCCCTTAGGATCCTAACAGGACATATCCTCAGCTGCAGCCACTAAGAGCACACCCTGTGCGCATGCCCTATGTTTCCTTATAAAAGGCCAGCTCTGTACACTTGCCCTCTCTCTCTTTCTCTTCCTTCACTCTTCTCCCAAAGGCATCTGCCCCCTTCTTTGCCCCTTCTCTCCCTCCCTTCAATAAAACTCCTACATGGGTCCTGTTGTATGGTGTAACTCCTTCCTGCCTTTTTAAAATACAACACATGCACCACATTCATGTCATGCCTGGTGCCTGGGGAGGTCAGAATAGGGTGTTGGATCACCTGGACCAGATGCTACAGGTGGTTGTGGGCCACTGTGTGATTGTTGAAACCAAACCAGGGTCCTCTGAAGGCCAAAGAAGTGCCCTTAACTGCTGAGCCTTCTCTTCAGCCCCAAGGATCCATATTTCAAGAGCATTATCTAGTCTGCAATAGATGCTAGGAACAGATCTCACAGCAGTGCAACTCTGGGCATAGATTCTATTATAATGCTGTGCCACCAGCCTGAGTATTTGTATTTTCATCAAGGTTTATGCTTTCACAGATTTGATACTATTTTTATATGGCTGGGCTTATAAATGTCTTCCACTTGAACTTAATAACACAAACCTTACACACATGAATATTATTCCTTGGATTTTGTTTCCATTTGAACTGCATGGAAAAATCTACAGTCCTAATTTCTTGAATCACTGCATAAATACAGAATATATTTGTATTGATTTTTTTCTTTCTCAAAAATACAGACTGTGTTTTCTTTTCTTT
Organism: Peromyscus eremicus; assembly: GCF_949786415.1. Lineage (NCBI taxonomy): Eukaryota > Metazoa > Chordata > Mammalia > Rodentia > Cricetidae > Peromyscus > Peromyscus eremicus. Next base: position 126,273,872 of record NC_081420.1, read on the forward strand.
TTCTTTTTTTTTTTTTTTTTTTGTGGGCAACTTGACACAAGCTATAGTCATCAGGGAAAGGGAACCTCAATTGGGAAAATGCCTCCATCAGGCTGTCCTGTGACAAATCTGTGGGGCCTTTTCTTGACCGATGATTGGTGTGGGAAGGTCCAGCCCATTGTGGGTGGAGCCACTCCTGGGCAAGTGGTCTTGGGTTGCACAAAAGAAGCAAACTGCACATACCATAGAGAGGCCAATAACCAGAGCTCTCTGCTTCAGTTCCGGCCATGGTTCCAGCCTTGGCTTCCCTTGATGGTGGACTGTCACCTCTAAGCCAAACAAACCCTTTCCTCCCCAGGTTGTTTTTGGCCAGTTTGTTGTTTGGTTTTATTTTCCTACAGTAATAGAGAAGCTAACTAAGCCAGAATACAAATTGAGCTGCACCTTCTATAAGATGCTGTTTAAGTGCACGTCACAGTGAAGACTGAGGTGTCACTTTCTGTTCCCAAGACTTCATGGTGCTTGGGTTGAAGAGACATCTGTCATTACAGGGATCAGTGTCCTTTGAGGATGTAGTGGTGGACTTCACCTGGCAGGAGTGGCAGGACCTGGATGCTGCTCAGAGGACCCTCTACAGGGATGTGATGCTGGAGAACTACAGCAGCCTGGTGTTCGTGGGTGAGTCTGACCCCTCTGTAAATCTATTAGCAACTCCTTTCTGCTTGGTTGAGAACTAAGAGAATATGGCTAACTGTTGGTAGTAGCTCAATAGACACTTTAGGAGAGAAACTTCCATGCATATTTATGTAGGACAGTGTGTCTTTGCAATACATTTACTGAGGTGCAATGATTATCTGATGGTAGTTGGTGAGGCTGTGAGCTCAGGTATTCTTTGTATGTAGATCATTTAAAATTTCTCTGACAGCTATTATGAAATACTCAGGTAATTTACCAACCATAAATTCACTGCTGAGCTGCTGAACATTACAGGGTTTTCATTCCTTCCAAAGGCACCCAGTGGCTATATATATATATATATATATATATATATATATATATATATATATATATATATATATATATATTCTGTGTCTTTGTCCTGTATCTTTTCCACACTCTAGCAACCAGTACTTTACAGCTTTGAGTTAAATTATAGCTTGTAAGCATGATGGGAACATGCCAGGTTTTGTTCCTGTGCCTGTCACATTTTACTTATGTCTTCTGACATTGCTGGGGAGACAGAATAAAAGTTCCATGCATTTTCATCTCTCCTGATGAATGAATGAGTTTCCTGCAATAGAGAGCAAAGATGAATCTCAAGCAGCTCTCACTGAAAACTGCACCTAAGGCAGTGTTTACATCTTTATGCCACAGGAGGATAAGCAGACACATTTCCTCATTGGAATCTGTTGAGTGATTGTGTGAGTCCTGTGAGGGAATGTTACCAGCCCCTTTACCTTCCTGGGAGCCCTAGATATCTGCTCTCTAGTTCTCTTTACCTCATTACCATGACTGCTGGTTAAGGCCTCCTACAGCTCAGCATCACAGCTGCAGCTCATCTCAAACTATTCCATCATTTAAAAAAATCCCCCCAGCTGTATCCATGTCACTGTTCATGTGGTTGTGTATACATGCCACATTCTCTTTACCATTTTTCTGTTTTTTATTACCCACTTGATTATATATCCTGGGTTTTATGGACAGTCCTACAGCAATGATGGCAGTGCAAATTTCCCTGCAAAATGTTTCTATAATCTAAATGTATATACTTATACACACACATACTCAAAAGTGGGAGAGTATTGCTCTTTAGTATTTCTACATTTTGTTTTGTTTGTTTGAGATAGATCTTGTGTTTGCCACACTGAGTTTGGATTGCGTATCTAGCAGACTTTGAATTTCTGATCTCGGAACCCAGTATGTGAGACCACTGCTGGCTTATTTGGTTCTTGGGATTGAAACCAGGGCTACTTGAAAACTAGGCAATGCCCCACCAATGAGCTAAATCTCTATTCCCTGGATCTATTTTTTAAAGAAACATAAACTACATCTCTTTTTTCTCTTTTGGGTAGGTATTGGGGGTGTTCAAGACAGGTTTTTTCTGTGTAGTCCTGGCTGTCTTGGAACTTGCTTTGTAGACCAGTCTGGCCTTGAGCTTACAGAGATCCACCTGCCTCTGCCTCTCATGCATTTCTTATTATCAATACTAATTTATATTTATGCCATCAGTTTCCTAAATTTCCAATTGATTTTTTGTTTTGTTAAGAACTTGTGAACCTTTGTTTACTGGGGACTCAGCAGCTTAACATTATCATTGTCTGTAGAAGTAACCATCTTGTTCAATAAGAAACACAGAACCAATGCAAAGAAGAAAGCCAAGAGGTCAGAGCTAAGAGCTAAAAACCTTACCGTTCCTCTCGCAGTGGTCATACCTCTCCGAAAGAGACCTACTTCTTGTGTGTCTGTCTTTATAAAGACTTTCTGTTCTGCCTTCTCATTGGTTGTAAACCCAACCACATGACCACCTCGTCACTGCCTGTCTGTACAGACCTCCAGGTCTTCTATGGTTGGTATTGAGATTAAAGGCATGTGTCTCCAATGCTGGATGTATCCTTGAACACACAGAGATTTACCTAGCTCTGCCTACCAAGTGCTGGGATTAAAGACGTGCACCACCACCGCCCAGCTTCTGCGATGGCTTGCTATTAGCTCTGACCCCCGGGCAACTTTATTTATTAACATACAAATAAAATCATGTTTCAGTACAAATAAAATATCACCATAATTGTCTGGGTTAACTTTTACAGTCATTCTAGTAGCCATGTACAAGGTCACAGTTGAGAACTCCAGGAAAATTTATGGCTGGTTCTTTTTAAGGCCACTTTCCATGTCTAGGATGCCCTAAGTAGCATTTAGTTCAGTTTTTTTGTTTGTTTCTTTTTGTTTTTTTTTTGTTTGTTTGTTTTTACTGTTATGTTAACCAGCCACCCAGCTCCCAAATAATCACATGAGACTTATTCTTACTTATGAATGCCCAGCCTTAGCTTGACTTACTTCTACCTAGCTTTTCTTAACTTAAATTATCCTGTCTACCTTTTGCCTTTATTTATTCTACATTCTTTTCTTTCCTTCTTACTCCTTGGCTGGTTGTGTGGATGGGTAGTGGTCCCTGACATCCTACTCTTCTTCTCCTACTCTCACTCTTCTCTTTTCTGTCTTTTCAGCCTAAATTTCTCCTCCTATTTATTCTCCCTGAATGCCAGCCCTGCCTATCCTTTTTACTGCCTAGCTATTGACTGTTCAGCTCTTTATTAGATCAATCAGGTGTTTTAGGTAAGCAAAGTAAAACAGTTTCACAGAGTTAAACAAATGCAACATAAAAAAATGCAACACATCTTTGCATCATTAAACAAATATTCTACAGCATAAACAAATATAACATATGTTAAATAATATTCAACAACAACGTTGTCTTTCCAATTTCTTCTCTTTGTCTCTTCTTGTCATCTGCTTATTGAAATTTTAAAAATTATTTTGTGTAATTTATTGTGCCACTTGAGAGTAATATTCCAAAGAGTGAAGAACATGAGTGTAAACTAACAAATTTGAATGCACCTACCATAGCCCAAATCAACAATGGGACTGTCTTTCTTCAGTGGACTTGGCACCACTTAATGATGAAACTTAATCATTTCTCTATGATTCCCCATTTGCAGGGCACTGTACAAACAAACCTGAGTTGATCTTCAAGTTGGAGCATGGATTTGGGCCTTGGAGTAAAGCAGAAGCCTCAGTCTGGAATTTTCCAGGTCTGTGAATGTATACTGGGCAAAGAAGACGAACCAGAAGAGAGGTCACTGGGTGTTGGTCATAGTGTGCTGTTTTCACCAGTCCTGAAGACAGCTGGTAATATGAACCAGATACACAGCATTTGTGGTCCTTGGAGAGTCTCCCTGTCAAGCCACTTTGCTGATTCTGTTTTTGTTTTTATTTTTGTTTGATGGTTTGGTTTGTTGGTTGGTTTTTCAGGACAGTATTTCATTGGGTAACAACCCTACCTGTCCTGGATCTCACTCTGTAGACCAGGCTGACCTTGAACTCCCAGAGATCTGCCTGCCTCTGACTCCTGAGTGCTAGGTTTAAAGGCATGCACCACCACTGCTCAGTGAAATATATATACATTTTTTTTGACAAAAATCCCATCCTTGTTTATATCTTAGGCAAATTTTGTTACTTTAAGCAATTCTCAGTTGTGCTTCCTCATTGTTTTTGTAATAGGTTTTCTTTTTACTGTTAACAAAGTAGATTTTTATTATGTGTTTGTTTACATATTCATTAGATGCTTGGATTTCCCACACCTGTTAGCAGCTGTCAATGTAATCATGGTAACACCAAGGGTAATGGCACCAGTACATCTTTACAGAGCTCTGACTCAGAAGAGAAGAGTGAAGACAGTTAGAGTCTGTCATGATTTACCATATTAATGAGCTCAGATCAATGATGAAGTAAGTGCTTTCAAGGATGTTTACCAGGAAGAGATTAAAAAATACTTGTGGAGGACTGTGGGAGTTCAGCTCCCACTCTCCCCACCACCTTCTAGGGTTATTAGGAGGAGGAGAGAGAGATAAAAAAAAATATTAGGTAGAAAGAGAGACCTAGCTGTCGAGAAGAAAGACAGAAATATAGGATAGCTTTGGGAGGGTGTGGATCAATACCCAGTAGCCTCAAAGGTTTATTCAAAGGCTTTTTATAACATGCCAAGGGGAGAGGCAAAAGATCTCCCCCTTGCAAAATCAATGCACACTGTACAACCAAATGTAGACCCTTCCAAAAACCTGGTAAACATGCCCGTGGCCAAATCATCTTTTTACGCAGCTCAGATTCTCTGACCCTGAGTAATTTGGGCCTCCACAAATTCTCCCTTCTTAATAATACAGAGCTTAACTCTACGCAGCTCTGAATCAGGTTTTCCACTAAGAACTTTCAAACAGCTGGAATAATTATAACAATACTCTTGCTCCTTATGGCTACTATGCCTCCTAGTAAAGGAATAGAGGATGATAAAGATGGAATAACCTTTTTGAAATGGTATAAGATGTCTATAGCATTCTTAGCTACAGCAAGCCCTTTATTTAAAATCAATAAACTCTGTATGCAGCCTCATCAAATAAATCAATAAACTCCTGATGCAACTGCACCAAAACTAAAGACTCCTTAGCATCACCAAACCATTGTTCATCAATATCAACAGCTTAACATAATTCTGGCATAAACATTCCTATACATAATTACAATTCTCACAAACTTACATCTAAAAGCAAACTCTAAATAGAGTTATTTACAGTTTACAAACTTTACCAAACATCCAAAAGCAATTTTTAATAGAACTATACAAAACATAGGGTACATTAGCATAAGTTAACATTAATCTACTAAAGTGTCAAGAAAATACATTTTTTTCAAAATTAAAGAGACTGAGGAATATTAACTCCCCATTTTCTCTATAATTTTTTAAACTGCATCTTGAGCTTGGTTAGAAAAAAAACCTGAACTTCTCAATTTCTACACAAAACCAGTTCCATTTTTTACACAAACAGTTCCATTTCTACACAAACTCAGTTCGTGAATCACCACAGTTAATAAAATATGTATGCATACACAAAGCAGTTCATAAGTCATAACAGCTGATAGAATCTATATGCATATGTAAAGTCAAAATTGACCCATTGCAATTGAATCACTCCTGTCCATCTCATTTCTTAAGTCTAAAAAGTTCAAAAAGACAGTTCTGGTACCAGTCTTAAAGTTCCATTGAAAGCTTTCTGATACCAGTCTTAAAGTTCCAAATATGAAGAAACCCACAACCAAAATTTTTTGCAGTTGCCCTGAATGCAGCAATTCAGTTCAAACCAGCATCTCTGTAACTTTCACTCTCAGCTACAGCTGTACTTTGCAGTCCATAGCCTTCCCTTAGGAAATTTTGATCCAAGGCTAAACCTGTTTGCTCCACAATAGCTGGCTGGTGCAGAGTGCTCTCAAAAGAGACCTTCTTATAGCCAGCAAACAGGAACTGCACAGCTTTGGCTGCTTGCTCAAATAGCAGCAAAGCCTTTGTCCCAATTTGCTTTTTTTTTTTTTTTTTTATTTACAGTCCTGGTCCTAGGGCTGAGGGCTCTCAACTGCCTCTTGCCTCTGAGGCTAAGGTTTCCCCAGATGCTATGAGTTACCACTCTCATTCAGCAACCTGGTCTGGGGAGGAAACCCAGCCATGCCTAGTCACAGCTGATGCACCCAGCTGTGTTACCTGCTTTGCCAAGGGTCTTGCTCTGTGCAATGCTTACATGCTGCTGCTAGAGTCTCAATCCCTGTACATTTCATTGTGGGGAGGATTTCAATACCTCTGCTGCTCTTTTCACACCAGGGCTCATTCCACCCTGGCGTTCTGTCAGCCAGCATCTTCCCTTGGGTCCTGCACCAGCTTCTGCCAGTTATACCCTTAGGGATGCTGCCTGGCCTCTGCAGGGACTCTGCTGTCCTTGGAACACTCTCAAACTTGAAGATGCCTGCTCCCTGGCCCTCCTGGTGCATGCCCTGCATCTTTCTCTGGAGGCTTTGTCTTTCACACAGCTGCCACAGCACCCTGTGCTCTCATTCTCTAGCTACCCATGTGGCTCTGCTATAGTCACTGGGGCCTGAAGTCTCTGCTTCACTCTCCAAGCCACAGCCACTGCCTGCTGTTGGCCTCTCCCACAAAGTCTCTGCTGGACTTGTCAAGGTTGCACATAACATCAGGCCATGTCTGACTGGCTGGCTCATGGCACTCTCCTCCATGGCTCTTTTGCAGTGGAAAGTGTGCAGAACCCTGCTGCTTGTTGCTTACAATGGAGGCTTCTGAAGCTACTCAGACTGCTAAGTTTACTGTGGCTGCTAGTTCTTGGATGCTGCTTTCTGCACCCCAGGTCTTGTCCGTACTCAGGGAGGGGGAACTACTCCCTTAATATAAGTTACTTTATATTAAATCTTCACCATATTCCTAGACCTAAAGCCTATATTCTCCCCCAATATACCTAAGTCTACACAATATCCTTATAAGCCTATATTACCCTAATATACCTAAGCCTACATTTCTCAAACTAAACTTGTGACTTACTTTATTAGAGAGAAAGACACAGAAACAGAGACAGAGAGAGATACTTATTGCAGCCTAACTTTAACTACTTGCTTCAGTTTAACTTGAACTACTCTGCTTTATATTTAGAATTTTACTCCTGTAGAATAGAATACCACCGACTCAAATTAATTCATTAATTCATTACCAGGCATGCCCCCCCTCGCAGTTCCTTCTTCTCTCTTACCCTTTGTACCTAAGTCCCTGTTGAGCCACCACCTGTGGGGTCCTTGGGAGTTCAGCTCCCACTTTTCCCACCTATTCTAGGGTTCTTAGGAAGAGGAGGAAAGGATAAAAAGAGAGACCTAGCCAACGAGAAGAAAAACAAGAACACAGAATAGCTTTGGGAGGGCCTGGATCAATACCCAATAGCCTCAAAGGTTTATTCATAAGGCTGTTTATAACATGCCAGGGGGAGCAGCAAAAGACCTCCCCCTTGCAAGATCAAAGCACACCATAGAGCCAAGTGTAGACTCTTCCAAACACCTGTTAAACATGCTTGTAGTCAAATCATCTCTTAATGCAGCCCTGCTGGGTAAAGCAAGCTCACATTTTCTGACCCTTAGTAATTTGGGCCTCCACAAATACTTGGTTTCAATTTTAGAAGGCACCAAGTGAACTTACTAAGTGCTCATTCATTTATTTTAATTGAACTTTGAAGTGACCATTTTCAAATCATACATAGGTGGTTATAAATTAAAGTCCTGGTAATGATCATGATTGGAATTAAGACACAAATCAGAAAATTCCTAGGGTCAGGTGTATTTAGTATATTTATTATTATTTTCCAAATTTAATATCTAATATATAAGTGGATATAAATTAAAAATGAGCTGCCAAAATGGTTCAGCTTCTCTCCAAGAAGCCCAATGACTTGAATTTGATCCATAGGATCCATAAGGTGGAAGGAAAGAACTGATTACCACAATTGTCCTCTGGCCCCCACCCATGTGCTATGATGAGGGAAACCAGCTCCCTCTTATTCCCCCAAGGTACTCTTGAGCAGGGAGAAATGTGGAATTTGTAGATAGAAGTATATAGAGAGAGACAGACAGAAAACACAGGATAGCCTTAGGAGGGCCTGGGTCTGAACCCACCAACCCCTTCTGTCTCTACTAAAGGGCTTTTTAAAGGAATACCAAGGGGTGGAGAAAAAGACCTCCTCCCAATACAGCCAAGTGCAGACCATTCCAGACACCTAGTAACCATGCACATGGTCCAGCCATCCCCTAATACAGCCCTGCTATGTAAGGCAAGCTCAGATGTCACTAGGATCCTTTGTGGGCTCCCATGGGTCCCTCCTCTTAATTTTTTAAAAGAGTCCTTTGGGTCCCTCAGTTAAGCTGAGGTCTGTCTTCGGTCATCCTTTTCAGACAGACAACCCTTATCCGTCTTGGAGGTACACTTTCCATCAAGTGCAGTCTGGCTTAGACAGGGAAGCTGGCAAGAGAAATTTGCCCATCCTTGGCTCTCAGCCTCGGGTAGGAGAGGGTACTGAGCTCAACTTAGCTCTGGCTCAGGTTCCTATTGAGCTTACAACCACCACAATGATCTCCATAGCTGCCTCACTTCCCAGTACAGGAGTAGAGGATGATAGAGATGGCATATCTTTTTTGGAGTGGGTCTTAAGATGTCTATAACAGCCTTAGCTGTGCCAAGCCCTTTCTTAAATCAAAAACTCTTGATGCAATCCACATCAGATGAACTACATCAAACTTAAAGATTTCCCTTAGCTTTTTACCAAACTCTGGGTCATTAATACTAGTATAAACATTATATATTTATAACTAGCATGACTATTTACCACATGTATTTACACTTCTTACAAACCTACATCACTATTTATATTTAAACTTACATTTTATAGGACAACTTTATAAACCTTAGCAAGTAGCTAGAAGTGTATGTATTCTTAGCATCAACTATCACTGTACATGTTTACCCTTTCTACAAGCTTAATTCAAAAGAAAACTATAGGACTGCCTTACAAACTTTATCACTCATCTAGAAATGATTTTTGACAGACCTATTTACATTATCTTTCAACAAGCCAGAGTACATGAATCAAGAATCACCACAGTTAAAATTGCAGGTGAGCTCAAAACTGCCTCATTTTTGAAGTTCACAGTCAGTCTTGATAACCTCCTTAAAGTTAACTGAGGGAGCACTAAATGCAAATCTTTGACAGTCTTGAGGGCTAAAGGAATGGTATAAAAACAATCCTTCAAATCCAAAATAATTTTATAAGTACTTTTTGGTATAGCAGTAGAGATAGGCAATCCAGGCTGCAAAGCTCCCATTGGTTGTATGGTTTCATTAATTCTCTTTAAGTCCTGTAATAATCCCCATTTCCCTGACTTCTTTTTAATCAGGAAAATAGAATTCCAAGGAGAATTAGAAGGTTCAATATGACCACCATCCAACTGCTTCTGTACTAACTGCTGCACAGCTTGTGTTTTTTATTGTGTTAGGGGCCATTGATCTATCCACACAGGCTGATCGGATTTCCAAGTTATAGGATCTGCATGGAGTATAGGCTGCTCAATGACCCTTCCTAAAAATTTTCTGACCCATCCCTATTAGCTTTTTCTTCAGGGGGTCAGGATGACCTTTCTTTTAACTCTTGGTCAGGAACTTCTTGTTTAGAGACGGCTGCACTGGGACTATATAAGTATACTCCCATACAGCTCTTAACCCCACAAATTTACAGGCAAATGAGGGACAATGTATGACCCTCCTCATCTCTCCAGAAGAGTTCATTGCTGCTCTGCTCAGGACACTGAGTTTGACCAATCCCTGGCAGCTGTGTGATAGCTTCCATTTTTTCCACACAGAAGCCACTGACTAGCGGTTATAACAGATGAATCTGCACCTTTATCTAGAGGACCCAAGAAACTTTTTCCATTTATAATTGAACTGAGTTCTGGATGTTGTGGACCTATGGCTTATAGCCAATAGGCATCTGAGGAACTGAATCCAGTTTCTCCTCTCTTATCTCTTTTGACTGGATTTTGTGTTTGTATCTGAAGAAGTAAAATTAACTGTGCAAATCTCTGGCCTGTCTTTATTACTGAAATTACCTTAGGTGAATGAGCCATCACTGTTATCTTTCTCACATAATCAGCATCAATTACTCCAGGAGCAACAAAGATTCTGCATGGTGGTACTACTTCTTCTCAGTATCAACCCTACAGAGCCCTGTGGCAAAGGTCCATAAACGCCTGTAGGGAGTGCCTGCATCCCCATTTCAGGGTCAAAACTGTATAAATGGAAGAGCTGAGATCTAATTCAGCACTGTCTGGGGTCGATCTCTAGGTCATAAATATATTCTTTGCTGGAATATTGACAGCAGAGTTACCCCAAAGGTCTATTTTGTCAGGGCCTAGGGAGAGCCCCTTCATCCATTTCCCTGAAATGGATTCTCCTGGGTATCCATCCTTGGTAGACCTTTATTTCTTCCTTTACATCTCAGGCATATCCCAGATTCTCTATCCACTCTTACACTGTTTCTCTTGCCAGGACATCTCCTAACATGGTGTCCCATCTGACCACACCCAAAACATCTTCCTGGGGGCCCAGCAACTCTCTTTTGCCTGGAATCAGAATGTCTTTGCTGGTACAGAACATCCTTGACTGCTTTTCTTTGTAATGCCACAGCCAGGACTATCCCTTGATTGTACGATGGCCCTCTATCTGAACAAAGTCGGATATAGTCAGAAATAGTTCCCTTCTTTCTAAAAGGGTGTACTTGTAGTTCCACCTTAACCCCTCTATTTTTTAATCTTTCTACAAGTGACTCTGAATACTTGCTTACCATTTTCATGCCCATTTTAACACTAAGGAAATCCTATTCTTATTCAAAATTTTTCTCGCACTGTATTCCTAGATTCTACCTTCCTTAATTTTTACAGATAGAAGTTAAGAGAGAGAGAGAGAGAGAGAGAGAGAGAGAGAGAGAGAGAGAGAGAGAGAGAGAGAAACCTTAATAGAGAAATATTTCTATGCTGCAGCCTTACCCAGGCACTTTTCAGCCTCTAGTTTTTCTTCCCAAGAATAAAATCCCCCACCTTCACTTTTACTACAAAACCAGACAGTCCAACTGCTTCCTGTGGGGCTTTCTCCCCAAGCTTTTGCCAAGTCCCTGTTCCCTGTTTCTGGCATATTTGAGGGAGATCAGCTCCCTCTTACTCCCCCAGGGTATTCTTGAGCAGGGAGAAATGAGGAATTTGTAGATAGAAGTATATATAGAGAGACAGACAGAAAACACTGGATAGCTTCATGAGGGCCTGGGTCTGAACCCATCAGCCTCTTCTGTCTCTACTAAAGGGCTTTTTAAAAGAATGCCAAGGGGTGGAGCAAAAGACCTCCCCCCAGCACAGCCAAGTGCAGACCATTCCAGATACCTGGTGACCATGCACATGGTCTAGCCATCCCCTAATGCAACCCTTCTGGGTAAAGCAAGCTCAGATCTCACTGGGAAACCTTTGTGGGCTCCCACACTATGGTATGCATGTGCCCACACTCTCCTAAGATAAAGTGATTTAAAAAACTAAAAGTAAGTTATAAACACTTGATAGTGATTGTGATGAGACTTGTGGTAATATTTGGAAATCGTGGGTTAAAAAAACTTGATCATAGTTATAAGAAAATGAGGAAAGAGAGGAACAGAGGCTTAAGAATAAGATGAAAAATCAGATTAGCCATGCTATGATGTCAATGATTAGAGTTAGAGTAAAGGAGACGAGATGTATTCACAGGAAAGGAGGAGCATGAGGGATCATAAAAACAGGTGGCAGGACAGGGAAAACGGGATGCAGAAATGGCTGGTGGTTCAGAGCATGTACTTCTCTTCTAGGGAGCCTGAATTCGATTCCCAGCACCCACATCAGGTGGCTCATAACCACCTGTAATTCCACGTTTAGGGTCAGATGTCTTCTGACCTCTTTTGACTCCTCCATGCGAGCACACACACACACACACAGACAGACACAGACACACAGAGAGAGACAGAGACAGAAACAGAGATAGAGAGAGACAGACAGAGAGAGGGAAACTAAAAATAAAGATTGAACAACAACAATAATAACAACAACAAAATCAAAAAAGAAAACCCAGAAAGGCTAGCTTCATTGGTGAGCTCTCCTTTTGAGGGTAGGAGAACCGAAGTTACAACTATAGATAGACCTAAAATTTGCAGAGACTAGCATTTCTCAGTACAGGTGATAACAGTGATTCTGACCACTGAATCAAGCAGCGTGTTTTTCTCTATAATTGCAGAATGGCCTTGGAGAAGAAATTGGTTGCATATAACCACATCTCTTGAATTCTAAAAGCAGATATCTCATACTCTAGGAACCTAAAAATGAATCATCACACGTTAGGGAGGCCGTGGACACTGACAGTTCCTATGCAGAGGGTTGCTGTTCATTTTTCTTTTTCACACGAACAGGTATGGGAACAGAAACTGCAGAAGCACTGAGGAAAATACTCGAGGCACTGAAGGTGTGTAGGGTTCGACAAGTCTCACTGTGGAGGCCTGAGTTTGATACCCAGAATATCCTTAATTGCTCTTCCAATTTATCCATTAAAGTCTCTTGCCAGCTCCCCCTAGGGTTCTCCTGTTTCTGCTTTCTGAGCCTAGAATTACCAACATTTAATCTAGCCCACCTGGATAATGGAATCTGAACTCCAGTTCTCATGCATACATGACCAGCATTTGATTAAGCCACTGAGCCATCCCCCAGCCAGTTATACTATTTCATTTAAGAATAAATTGTCAGCCAGGTGGTGGTGGTGCACACCTTTAAGCCCAGCACTTGAGAGGCAGAGGAAGTCAGATCCCTGTAAGCTCCAGGAGTTCCAGGACAGCCAGGGCTACACAGAAAGACCCTGTCTCAAAACAAATGAAAGAATAAATTGTCCTAGCCAATGTTGCCATAAAATTTACATGAGGAAACTAAGGTATTATATGTTTAAATTAATAAACAATATGGTTATTCATGGATGATATTTTTCATATTATTTTAGATGTTCAAAAAGTATGTGTCCCGATTGAGACCATCCAAGAAAATGAAGAGAGACAGTGGTGTGAAGTGAAGACCACCAGCAGCGATATACCAAATAAAAAGATGGCTGAAGTAAGTACAATTTTTAATGTGGACTCAGACAACTTTTCATCCGAACAAGAAGAGTGGAACTGTTTGGGAGGTTTCCTTTTAATTTCTCTCAAGTCAGAATGCACTACTTCTCTACACTGAGCCCTATACCATTCAGGCTGGAGAAGAACCTGATGATGTAACTGAGAAACTCCTCCCATATTCTATATATCTTAGTCTCTATAACAAGAGTAAAAGAGAATTCTGCTGTATTCAAAATATTCCACTAGGAATATCTTTCTGTACAAAGGTAATATTCAATAAAGGAATGTCATATTCAAGAGACCTCTAGTTATCTCAGGGAAAATTTCAAATCCTTTGTTAAATAGCACTTATTGCTCAAGACACAGTTCATTTAGGATGAAACGCATCAGATGAAAAGTCAGCAAATAAAAGTACACAGATGAAAAAATCTATAACTATATTGTTCATGAGCTTTCATGTGAAAAAAATCACACATCACAAAACACTAGGAAGCCATGTTAGGACAATGTATACAATGAATAAAAAAAATTATTCTTTCTTAAGGCACAACTAAAGGTTCAACAGAAAATCCAGCAAGGGGAAAAAACAGATTCATGTGTCAAAACACACTGCCACAGGCCACAGCACAAGAGCCACACATATGGGAAACACTATGAATGTAGGGACTGTTGTGAACTTTCCCATGAGAAGTCAGTGCTCACAGAACAGCAGAGAACTCAAACTGAAGAGAAGATCTATGAGTGCAAAGAATGCAGGAAGGGTTTCTACCACAAGTCACACCTCTTTCGACATCAGAAAATTCACACGGGAGAGAAGCCCTATGAATGTGAAGAATGCCCAAAAGCCTTCTACCACAAGTGCTATCTCATCCAACACCAGAGAATCCATACAGGAGAGAAACCCTATGAATGTGAAGAATGTAAGAAAGCCTTCCGCCGCAAGTGGCTTCTAACTTTACATCAGAGAACTCATACAGGAGAGAAGCCTTATGGATGTAAAGAATGCAAGAAAGCCTTCTACCACAAGTCCCACCTCACTCGACATCAGAGAACCCATTCGGGTGAGAAGCCCTATGAATGTGGCGAATGCAGGAAAGCTTTTTGGCAGAAATCAAACCTTACTGCACACCAGAGGGTTCATACCGGTGAGAAGCCCTACGAATGTAAAGTGTGCAAGAATACTTTCTACAACAAGTCAAACCTCACTTTGCATCAGCGAATTCACACAGGTGAGAAGCCTTATGAATGTAAAGAGTGCTGGAAAGCCTTCTACAGCAAGTCAAAGCTCAGTCGACATCAGGCAACTCATACAGGTAAGGATCCTTATTAATGTAAACAATGCAGAAAAGCTTCTCCATGGAAGTCACTTCTCTCTCAAAATCAGATTTCATTCAAGTGAGAAACCCTAAGAGTATAAGTATCATAGGGAAAGTTTGTAGTTGAAATCAGCCCCCTGTGCACCTCACCAAACTCAGATAGGTAAACTCTGGGAACATAAAGAATGTATGGGACATTTGTTTTCTCTCTCTCTGTCCTCTCTCTATATGAGTGACTCATATGGGAAACTCTGGGTAATGCATGAAACCTGCTACATGCTGCTAGTCTTCACTTGAAATTAGAGAATATGCTGGTGAGACTGGTGGACATCAAGAATGTTTGAAAATGTTTTTCCACAAGTCAGGTCTTAACTCTAGGGACCACATACTGGTGCAACATACGAGGACTGTACAAATATAGGAAGGATTTCTACCCAAGTAGCTTCTTTCTGCATAAGCAACTCATACATATGAAATGTCATATGAATTTAAGGGCTGTAAGAAAGTTTGTATAATTAGTGAAGCCTCAGTTGACTTCAAGATATACAAAAAGGCTAGTAACCCTATGAATTTAATGACTGTGAGAAGGTTTTCTAACATGAAACATTGTCACAGTCATTAAAAACTCATACAGATGGGGGATTCACTGAGTAAAAACCACAAAACACCCAGAAGAAGAATTCAGATCTCAAACTATGAGATTATACACAGAGTATATACAGATGTGAGAGTAAATGCACAACAGATAATTTACCCAGTTCATACAGGGTTACTTGCTTTTTATCTTACCCTGTTTGGGGGCTGGTGCACAAGTTCGATGCAGTGTAGGGCTCTAAAGCTAGTCTGAGCATCAGAGCAGAGGACTGTGACTCAGAATTCCATGCTAAGTGGTTGATGAGGAGCCTCTGATTCTCAGGTGGTGGTGGTGGTGGTGGTAGGGGTCTTGCATTCCAGAAAATGGATGTGTGAACTTAGAACTTGGGTAAGGTGAGAAGCCCTTTTAGTTAATGTTTATGCAGCATACTGGTTGTATCACTGATAGTTTCCAATAGCTTGGAGACCATAGCCTTGGTCCTGTATGCAGAATCAGTTATGAGGATGGAGAAAAATACAGCTGCAAATGGGAATGACCTATACAGTGTCTGGTCTGGGTTCTAACAAATGTGTCTAATCTGTTACTTGTCTGTCAGCACAAAACAACAAAAGTGATAGAGTGCAGGTTTATGATGTAGAAAAATATGCTTCATATGTACATGAATGTATCAGGATTCATATTTGTTATTCTATAAATATAAAGATTTTAGAATAGGCATTTAGCCATACTTATATAATGGCAAACATCAAATCACTTAAAGAATCAGGGCCATTGAGTTAACTCATCAGGTAAGGTGCTTGCTGTGAAGATTGACCACATAAGTTAATTCCTTGGAGCCGTGTGACAGAAGATAAACAAATCACAAAAGCTGCATTTTAATCTATACATGCATACATGCATGCTCTCACATCTGTGCACACACTACATAAATCAAAATGAAAAATAAAGAAAATGATAGCATTTATGTAGCTGGGCATGTACTCAGTTAAAGTTTACTTACAAAGTTTGTATTGCTTGTCTCTAGGCCAGTGATGCCCAATGGGGTTAAGGCATTTGTTACCAAGGCAGACCACCTGAGTTCAATCCTCAGGGCCCATGTGGTATAAGGACAGAACTATTTCTCCACATGTACATCATAGTATGGACATGCATATAAATACACTGGCAAACACACACACTACATAAATTTTTTAAGTTTCCTACATGACTTTTTTTGTTTTCATTGAACATTTATGCATGGTATTCAATTATTTGTAGATATAAGCAGCCATGCAAGAAATTGCACCAAATTTAGAATGTGTCATTGGGCAATTTCAGCCCCCAACCCAAAAAATAATTCCACCAGTGGTGGTGATGCATGCCTTTAATTCCAACACCCAGGAGGCAGAAACAGGTGAATTGCTGAGTTCCAGGCCAGCCTGGTCTACAAATGAGTACCAGGACACGCAGGGATATATAGAGAAACCCTGTCTCAGAAAAAAAAAAATTCCTAGTGGTTATTTTTAATGAAAGTATCTATCTAAAGCCCCACTGTTTTGGTATTTATATTGTAGTCGAAGCTATTCTAATATTCATGTTCCTCCTCTGTTGAGACCTGCCAGTACCCGGTGCCCATGCAATTCAAGATTAAACAGAACCAGGAAACTCAAAGCTAAGCTGCTCAAGAGTCCCTTTGCTGACATTCTGTGATGCTTTTATTCTAGATAGCTCAGATTTCAAAGCAGGGACAGAAGCAATGAAAAACACAGATAGTATTTCTCATCACTGTCACCAGATGTGCTCAGATCTCTTGGCCAAATGAGGGCTGTTTGCTTAATGCCCTTGAATGCTCTAAGCTGCATTGCTAATGGGGGGTGAGGGAATCTTGCCTAAGGCAGGCAGACCCCTTCATCCCAGGGGAGCAAACAAGCAGGAAGTCTTATTATATTCAGTCTACATGTTACCCTTTCCCTGTGAACTCATTAAGAGCAATATAAAGTTTATATTGCTGAGTGAGATAAACGTGCAGTTCATGAAGCACTGAAAACACAGGTTAGATTAAAGCAAAGCTATAATAGCTGCTTGAGCTCCCTGAGGCCAGCTCCACCAAGAGAAGGTCATTATTTTATTGATCTCTCAAAAGTTGATCCAACTGTTGAGGGACCAAGTGAGAATCACCTGTAATATTGAAGAACACATACCAGGAGACTGTATCTTTTAGCAGTAAATACTTAATGGCAGCTCAGGTTTTGTAAAAGCTGTTCAAAGTTCCTTCATTTTTGCATTTAATTCTCCAAAGACAGTAGCCATGGCACTGGCAGTTTTGCTGAAGATACAAACTAGTTGGGAGATGTCACGCTGAAGGCACTGTCAGTCCCGGTGCTGGAAGCAGAACAGAGGCTCTGCCTGCGGTTTGCCTCATTCTTAGTTACTGCAGTTTGTTGTGGCACATCGATCGCAAACTTCCAGCAGCTCTGGGCGTGTTATCTAGGAATGGCAAGAGTGCAGGAATCCCGCTTGTAGAACAATATCGTAAGACTGGCAACAGTGCCTGAAAGTCTGGTCGATTAAATAAACAGGCCCATCCAGAAGGCAAAGCTTTATCTGAAAGTAAAGATATATTTCTTTCTACAGTATAGTTAGGGGTACATAGTTAGTACATACAGTGCATAAGCAATGAGGAGCCCACATCAAAAACCAAATGGGTGAGGCTGGGTTAAATATCATAACTAAATCACCCTGTGTAGTGACATTGTCATATATGCCTGGAAATGAAAGAGCTGTCACACTGAAAACATGTTCCTCATGATGTTAGCTGTCACTCATGTTTGCACTGTACAAGGGAGTTGTCAACCATCTGTCTCTATTATTGGTTCAGCTGTCATTTACCTGGGGACATTAACATAATCATCATAGTTTGCTGACAATCCAACCAGGTGTTTTAAAGTAGATGATGAACAGATTGTCCCTCCTGAACACAAAAGGAGGTTTTGTTCGTGGTATCTATAGCCAATTTAACCCAAAAATGTTGTTGATTAGGAGTAAGTGGGTCCAAGTATGTCTACTTTTAAAGTCACATTAGCATAAAAAGTATTCAGATTGCTCTCCTTAAGTTTTGCACAAGTATAATTCCCTGTATATAAGATAAATATGATAAATTGTTGAGCCAGAAAAAATATCAAAGAGTTAGGGCTGTTTTCACTTTGCCTAATAATAGCCATTTCTAAAAGTGGTAATGAAACTGTAAAATATTAAGAATCAGTCACAGGATTAAGTGGGGTGAATCATACTTTAGAAATATCTGTGGAGCATACAGCTCACTTTGTTGTGTTGACAAAAAGGCATTTGTGAAATCTCTATGGATAGTCCATTCCCTGGCTGCCCTTCTGTGACTGGTACCCATCAGTGAAGTAGGTAGAAGCTCTCTCCCTCAAGGGGCAAAATGTGAAAGACTTTGAGAACTATCCACACAGTGGATTTAAAAAGGACAATAGTTTACTTTAAGCATAACTGTGGAAACATATACAGGAGACTATATAGAAGGAGATAGAAATTGGTCTCTCCCTCCAATATTGTCTCTGTAATTGAATTACATTTGTATTTAACACAACTATAAACAATTCTGGGCCTATTAAAGACATTTGATGATTTATGAAATAATCATTAACTTTTATATTTTAATTATCTTTGTTTTACAATGAATTAATAACTCTTGTAAGACTAGGATTTTATAAATTAAGGAAGTTTATCTTTGTTAAGATGTTGAGCCTTAAAAACTATTGTAGTTGAACTTTTTCATCAGATGGTCAGTTCCCCAATAATAACTTGGAGACTTACTATTAATTATAAAAACTTGGCCAATAGCTTAGTCTTGTTTCTAACTGGCTCTTGTAACTTAAATTGACCAATTTCTATTAATTTACATGCTGCCATGTAGCTCATGGCTTGTTACATCATCTCCTACATGTCATGCTTCCTTCACTGGCAACTCCCCCTTTTCACCTTGAAAATCCTGCCTAGCTATTGGCCATTTAGTTTTTATTAAACACAGTCACAAGGACATATCTTCACATGGTGTAAATGAATAGTCCACAACAAATTATCATTTTTGAGTTGAAGCTCTTTTAGTACCAAATAAACATTAAACCATAAATACAGTTCATAGTAACTGGGAACAACCTCTCTTAATCTTTCTATAGTGTATTTTTTTTACAAGATCTAAGTTAATTTAATTAATGTTTTATATTAGGTAGCTTATTTTATCACAAAGCATATACTTACAAGAGAGAACAGCAAGATTGGTTTTCATGAGGAGACATTTATAATAATAAAAAGGTGTGCAACTAATCTTTACCATAACTTTTGTGATGACTTTTTTTTATATGGGTAAAGCTTAACAAAGTTAGCAAAGATATAGTGATTAGCTTGATTTGACATACATTTTAAAATCGGTTTTTGTTACTGTGGCTAGATCATCATAACATTAGGAAACTACAGGTCTTAATCCTCAAATATATATCATCCATGAGATCCATCTGCTGTAACCTTTGGGAACTTACACAGTCCTGCTGCTTGGCTTTAAGCTTCTTGGGTTTTGTTTTCCTCTGTTAGCTTTCTTTTTTTAGGACAAAATTGTTTTATCATACCAAATCCATCGATATCCCAAATGCTCTTTTTGAAAGTCCTTTTTACCAAAAACTTACCTCAAGCCAGTGAGGTGGCACTTGCCTTTACTCCCAGCATTTGGGAGGCAGAGGCAGGTGGATGGATCTCTGTGAGTTTGAGGTCAGCCTGGTCTACAACATGAGTGGCAAGATAGTCAAAGTGACAGAATAGGGAGAGCTTGTCTCAAAAAAAAAAAAAGCTAGGTGTGGTGGCACACACCTATAATCCTAGCACTTGAGAGTCAGAGGCAGATGGATCTCTGTGAGTTTGAGGCCAGCTATATAGGTGTGAGAGAATGAGTCATATATATACACATATATATACAAATTTATTATTTATTTTTGTTTATTTTGCTAAATAACATTTTTGTTGAGGTTTTAAACAAACTTTCTCTGCTTGGAATCTTACAGCTTTTTAACCTCCTCTCCTTCTCAGGGTCTTACAGATCCTGAGAGGGGAGAATGCTCACATTTCAGCAAGAGCTTAAGAGATAATGATGACCTTCAATGGGGTAACATTTTTGTAAAAAAAAAAAAAAAAAAAAAAAAAAGTAAGGGAATACTCAGAGAGCTAAATGTCTGTAATTATATCTAGCCATCTTGACCTTTATATACAAATTTCTCTTTATTAAAAATAACGTATCCATGTGGTTGTTGCATACCTTTAATCCAGCACTTGGGAGGCAGAGGCAGGTAGATCTCTGTGAGTTCAAGGCCAGCACTTGGTCTGATCTACAGAGTGAGTTCCAGGACAACCAGAGCTATGACACAGAGAAACCTTGTCTTCAAACCCCCTCCCCAAAAAAGTAAATATCATATCATGAGACATAACAGCAATAAGAACATTAACAAATCTACCATTTGTTGTGAAACATTTGTTGTAAAACAATAAGGAGGTGTTAAGCACTATCTTTTTGGGTGGGGGAGACTTTACCCAGTATATATAGCAGCCTGTTTATAACACACACACCCCTTCCCGTTCTTAGGTAAAAATCCTGTATCCCCTAGTTTCTCTAGAATATCTTGAGGCCACATGAATTAGAGCCTAATTGCATGTAAGTAGCTGGGAAGAGTGACTGGACACTCAGGTGAAGTTCCAATGGCCTTCTCTATCTCCTCTTTTATTGAAGGAATATTGACTTGATTGCCTTTCTATTACTATAAAGAGACTTATAGAAGAAGTAGTTAATTGGGGCTTACAGTTCCAGAGGGTGAGTTCATGACCATCATGGCAGGGAACATGGCAGCAGCCAGGCAGGCATGGTGCTGGCACAGTAGCTTAGAGCTCATCTTGAGACAACCACAAGACAAAGAGATAACTGAGAATGCTGTGGGCTTTTGAAACTACAAAACCAGTTGCCAGTGACACATCTCCTCAAGCAAGGCTACCCCTCATACTCCTTCCCAAACAGTTCCACCAATTTCTCAAGTATTCAAATATATGAGACAATGGGGACCATTCTGATTCAAACCACCACATTCCACTCCCCAGCCCCTATAGGCATGTGGATGTCATAATGCAAGATGCGTTTAGTCCAACTTCAAAAATCCCCATGGTCTTTCAGCCACCAAAGTCTCTTCTGAGACTCCAGGCAATCTCTTTACTAATCCCCTATAAAATCACAAAGCAAATCATACTTCCAACATAAAATGGCGCAGAATATACATTACCATTCCAAAAGGGAGGAAAGCAGGACCAAAACCCAGCAAGGAAAACTCCAAATACTGTAACTGATGGCAAAGGGGTCAGACAACTCCACCCTCCCAGCTTTGTTAACTGAAGGACACTCCTTTCTCTTGGATTGGTTCCACTCCCTGTATGCAGGTCTCCTTGGCAGGTATCCATGGCTTTGGCACAACATCTTAGGGTCTCCCACACATTCCAGGCTTCACTTTCACAGCTTCACTCAATGACCTCTCCAGACCTTCTTGCAGGGACTCCTCTGCCACATGCCTGGCATGCCTTGCCTTGTTTTTCTTAAAGCAGCTTTCTTTAACTACCAAGGAGAATCCCATGATACCTTTATCTTACCAATAACATATGTCCTCCATGACTCTAAAAGAGGACCACATGGCTGATGCTACTAAGTTCAGCTGACAGTAATTTTTCATATTGAATACAGACAGCTAGAGAACATAGGAAGTTGTACCATCTGTATCTTTATAAATGAAAGAAGGAACAAGAGCAAATGTATCCAGGCTTGGTAGGGCAGAAACAGAGTGCGGCAAGCTTTCTCATTGACTTTCTTTGGATCACCAGCCCTCCAAAAATGACACGAAGACTTATTATTAATTATGAATGGCCTTAGCTTAGGCTTGTTCAGAACTAGCTCTTTTAACCTAAATTAACCTCTTTCTATTGATCTACTTTTTGCCATGTGGCTCTTTACCTCTCCTCCATTCCATATGTTCTACTCTCTCCCTGTCTCACTGGTGAAAACCACATGCCGAGATTCACCCCCTCAGTTTCTCTCTCTGCCTGGAAGTACCGCCTAACCTCTCCTGCCTAGCTATTGGCTGTTCAGCTTTTTTATTAAGCCAATCACAATGACATGGCATGTCTTCCCACAGTGTACAAATATCCTGCAGCACAAGGACAGACCACAGGCATAATGCAAGGAGTCCCCAAAACACAAATATCCTCCCAGTTAGTGGAAGCAGCTTGGAGACCCAGAGTCATTGCAGGCTCCATGTTATCTTCTTAGCTGCCTTTTGCTGTTTGAACTGAGTGTAGAGCCCGTTGACATTCTCTGCTAGTATTGTCAAAGGACAGCATTTCTAATAACATCTCTCTGAGGCCAGATGGAGACACAGTCTCTTCATGCCACCAAGTCCTGACATGAAGGGATTCAGCAGGTTCAACACGAGTCCTGGTGTCTTAGTTAGGGTTTCTATTGCTGTGAGGAGATACTATAATTATGGCAACTCTTATAAAGGAAAACATTTAATTGAGGTAGAGGCTTACAATTTAGAGGTTCAGCCCATTATTATCATGGCGTGGAACATGCAGCTTGCAGACAGACATGGTGCTAGCTACATCCCCATCAGAAGGCAACAGAAAGTGGACTGAGACACTAGGTGGTATCCTGAGCATAAGAAACCTCAAAGCCTATCCCCACAGTGACACACTCCCTCCAAAAAGGTCACACCCACTCCAACAAAGCCACACCTCCTAATAGTGCCACTCCCTATGAGATTATGGGGCTAATTACAATCAAACTGCTGCACCTGGCCAGCTTGTCACAGTCCTGGGGATCAGTTCCTCTGTTTCAGCTATCCCTCTCAACAATCCCATCATGCATGGATACATAAGTCTGTAAGACAAGATGGCTTGTTTAAAATCCCTAAGTATCTTGTAGGGAATAGGCTCATATTCTACACGTATTCTTCCTGATGAAAATTATCAACTCTTGGTCTAAAGTGTTAGAAATCACCAAGGCTACAGGAAATGAGGTTAGATGTGCCTCCAAAACCCTTTTACTCTTAAGCTGTACAAATCCCTGGGCTAATGCAGGAACTTAGGAATGCAGGGGAGCAGCTAGCAGAGAACTTTTCATCTTCGAATCATCAAAAGAGTCAGAAGACTGGAAAGGAGGAAGGGCCAAGAGCTTAAGGCAGAGGTCATGTACATCTTCTCTCTTCCTATCTGAAAGGGTTAGCTGTCTTGTGGTGTTTCCTTATACAAGAGTCATTTGCAATGGCTGAATACTGCAGTCCAAAGATTACAAGGAGACCAGACATTTAATGGCTCACTTCTCCCTGCTGATGAGCCTGTTCAAAACAGCACAAATACCTTTCTAATGCTTTCTGGACACTCAGGAGGCAGATGCAGGTGAATTTCTGAGTTCTGAGTTCTTCAAGGCCAGCCTGGTTTACAGAGTGAGTTCTAGGATAGATAGGGCTACACAGAGAGAAACCCTGTCTTGAAACACCAGAAAGAAAGAAAGAAAAAACAAAAGAAAGAAAGAAAGAAAGAAAGAAAGAAAGAAAAAGAAAGGAAGAAAGGAAGAAAGGAAAGGGGAGAGAGAGAGAGAGAGAGAGAGAGAGAGAGAGAGAAAGAAAGAAAGAAAGAAAGAAAGAAAGAAAGAAAGAAAGAAAAAAGAAAGAAAGAAAGAAAGAAACTCAAAGTAACTAAACTGATGGTAGAAAGAACATACTAACAGATATGCTTAGGAGACAATAAGTCATACAAGCAGAATTTAGCTAAGGGAAAACTGCCCCCCCCCAATACACCAAAGATTAGTGTGCTAACTAGATCTGTTAGGAGTAAGGAAAATTTAGGATGCTAGGACGTGAATGTTTATGTAGCAGAGTTGACAGCCGTTAGACCCTGATGACCATTCCCAAAGACATACATCTAAAGAGCAGCACTGGGGGGCAAAATGGGGTTACAATGGTCATTAAGTCTCCTGTCCTCTTATCAGAACACCATAATTCTTCCAGGTAGACAAGATGACCCTGGGTAACAACTATTCCAAAAAAAGAAAAAATTTTTTGAAGAACAACACTGGTATGCTTAAAATAATTCTGACAATATATAAGACCCATGCTGTGTACATCTCCTGTCTGCCTAGGTGGCCAGACTTGCAGTCTCCTGTCTCTGTTTAGATTGAAGTATGATCTAGGACTAGGAACCAAAACAGATTTAAGGATGACAGTGCTTGTAGAAGACATAATCCTAAAGTGTATGTACGCTAGGAAATTCTTTTGTTCATGTCCAACTCTTCTTGGGCATTAGCCCAGCCAGACAAACGCTAGTAAAGAGCTTTTCCTTAATTAATCTCTAATGTAAAGTGGTTCCTCCTCACTACAGAGGCATATCATTTCTGTAACACGTTAATCCCTGATGCTTTTATCATCTTGCACAATAAGTGCATAAGCTCTCCTCTTTTGCTTTGGGTTTGACACATGAGTACCCAGGCATACTGGAGTAGGCTCCTTGTTAAATTAAAAAACCTCATACCTCGCTGGTGTTCCTCAATAGATTGCATATGCTTCAGATATAGCTCTGTTTCAAGCACCACATATTAATATCCATCAGTGACCAGTGCCAGACAACTGTTGTATTTGAGATTCACCTGAACTAAGGGGCCTCAAGGTTATGTTGCTCAAGAGTGCCTTAACTGGCATTTGTGATGTTTTTATTCTGGATATCTCAGAGTCAAAACAGGGACAGGTAAACAATGATGAACATATACACAGTATTTCTCATCACTATTACCAGATGTGCTCAGGAGCCAGAAGGTCTCATGACCAAATGGAGGCTGTTTGCATATTGCCCTCAAAAGCAGTGAGTACTGCATTGCTAAGGAGGGGAAGAAACACCTTGCCCACAGCATTCCTTTGACAGGCAGAGGCATTGCCTCAAGGGGAGCTGAACAGTGTTATACAGGAAGAGAGTTCAACAGCAGGTTAGTATTGGAAAGTCTATTATATGTAGGCTACACCCCTCCATATTGCTGAATGCTAAGATTGTAGACATGTGGCACAAGCCTGTAAGCCATTAGTTAATATGTGAACACTGTGAGTAAACCATCCAGCATTTCATGCATGAGAACTTTGTGAGAGAATATGTCAGTTTGTGTAAATTGAATGTTTGCTTTCAGATGGGATTGTCAATGTGGTATGGAAATTAAGGTATTCAGCTGTGTGGCAAGAGAACATTCTGAGGGTGGCTATGTTGCTGGGACACACCATGCATAGCACTGTTTTCCCTGGGGGTACAAAGTGTGAAAGGAGTCATGGATGCTTGAGGAAACAGGGACCTGGAAATTTATCTACTCCTGGTAGGGTACCGACTGTGCAGACTGCTTCGGAGCTATGATGAACTTACAGAAACCATCAAGTACTTAGAAAATGTATAGATTATTCTCCTAGCTTGAAGTCCTTCAACAACCTGTACAGCCAAATAGTGCCTGGGGAATCATACTGGCTTAATGAGTTAAATGAAGCAGTTGCTGGCGTCCATGCTGCTATATCCATCATAGCTCTTCTGATGGAACAACTGATGAAATCGATGAGGTCTTTTCATTACTGTTGACTGTGCAAGACTTTTATAGTATCCCCTTGATTGCCTGAGATCAAATGCATTTGTTTGGAATGGATGATGGTAAGTCTTCAGGGATCCAGTCTACACTGTTGAAAGATTTCTTTATATAGTGCTCACCATTGAAATTCTTAACAAATATTTAAAAGGACCCAGAAGTACAACTAACATAAAAATTAAGGCATTCAAATTAAAAGGCACACCTTTTAAGAGTTAACATGCTGGATAAATGTGCAGTAACTGAGCTATGGTCGTGGAGGTCACAGAGGCCCTCAAACAAAAAAGACTGTTGTCACTGCTATGATGTCTACACCACAACTAGATGGTAAAACCCAATTGCTGAAGATGACACATGCTTTGCTTGTAGGACACAAAGAAGTAAAACTGTGATGAGGCTGGATAGTGCCCACAGACTCCATGCTGGCTGCTTGGCTATGTGCCAGGCATGATGCCTGCTAGTGCCATGGTTGCATGACACTGTGACTACAACCAACAACTTTCTGAATGGATTTTAGGCCTACTTCACAGGAAGGAATTTGTGTCTGCTGCTGTAAGCCAGGGGAAAGCCTGTGGGTGAGGAGTCCCAGGCCTCAGTGGGCAAACAACTGCTATTGTTTTGTTGAGTGGATGTGACCTTATCAAACTGTCTCCTGCATATTTGTGCTTATGCCCATAGGTCACTGCTTCTGTCAACTACAGTCCGCCATGGGAGGAAACTTCCTCTTTACAGTGGTGTACCACAAAGCCTCATAACCACCTGAACTCCTGAGACTAAGTGACTATTGTGACATTCTGATCCAATGCTCAATCACAGATGGAGGAAAATAATCAGACATCTATGTCATCCATCTAAACCTCAGGGAATGTTCTGGAAGAGGTGGCTTGAAAGAATGTAAGAGCTGTAGGAAGATTGGAGTATTTCATATCAATATCCTCTGAACTGAAACATTTCCATCCTGGAGGGAGGCTCATTAGTTCTCAGGAAGTAAACTCACAAGTGTCAGAAAGTCCCTGAAACTTACAAGATTTACCAGGTCCCTTTCTCTCTGAGGTAATATAGGCAGTATCAAACACTAAGGAGAAGAGGCTGAGTAGTTGAGATGTCTGGAAGACACTGATCTGATGAACTGGCTGCAGGTTACTCAGAGAAATCTGGGGCTGTAGCTTTTGTGAGGTTTTCCCCATGCTGGTGTGGGCTTGCCAGTGGCACATCTGCCTTTGAGTTGTCCATGCTCATGTAAGTCTCTCATTACTCAGGCATCTTTAAGTAATCCTAGTAATCTCATTTGTTCATCAAGTTGGATTTAGTCCATTGTTAATGCCCTGCCTAACATGAATGAATGTTTATTTTGTATTTCCCCAGGGAAAGTCAGAAACAGCATGTGAAGATGAGCCTGCTTAACCTGAACCTGAAATGCATCAGAATCTGTCCAGAGTATGGAGATGGTGTGAACCCCTACTGATCACATCCATTGATAGAGATGTGTGGGCATATGTCTTAGTTAGGGTTTCTACTGCTGTGAAGAGACATGACCATGATAACTCTTATAAAGGAAAACATTTAATGGGGTGCCTTGCAGTTTCAGAGGTTTAGTCCATCGTCATCATAGGGGGACATGACAGTGAGCAGGCAGACATGGTGCTGGAGCTGAGAGTCCTACATCTTGATTGGCAGGTGACAGGAAGTGAACTGAGACACTAGATGTGGCTTGAGCATATATGAGACCTCAAAGCCCACCCACACAGTGACACACTTCCACCAACAATGCCATATGAATTCCAACAAAACTAAACCTCCTAATAGTGCCACTCCCTGTGAGCTCATGGGAGCCAATAGCTACCACAGTGTATAACCTCTATTCTCTCCAATCAGTTTAATAAACAGTCCAAGTCCATAGGATGTTAGCAGTAAATAATTAATTAGTGGCAGCTCATGTTTTGCTTGAGTTCTTTCATTTTTGTTTGTAATTCTCCTAACACAGTAGCCATGTTTTAATGTATGAGCTCTTCTCATTAGCAGTTTTTATGTTTGCCTGTCATTTTGTCCCTCTTACTTCCTGTCACAGGGTGAGACAGTCAGCCAGAGTAGTGGAGCTTTGAAAGAAACTTTGAGACAAACATGTTTGGGTCTGAAGTAAGCGGGCCCAGTGGTAGTGCAGAAGCACCAACTGTAGGGATGCAGAGGAATGAATGGTTAGCACAGAACTTTTCATCTTCTGAATTTTCAATGGAGTCAGAAGACTGGGATCAAGGGAGCCAAAGGTGGAAGGCAGAGCTCCATTACATCATTTCATTTCTTTCTGAAAGAGCTGTCTGTCCTGTGCTGTCTCCTTGTACCAATAGGGCACAAATCATTTGCAATGGCCAAATACTAAGGTGAAAAAACTACAAAGAGATCAGACATTTATGTGATCACCTCCACCTGCTGAGGAGCCTGTCTGAAAGAACATAAACATCTTCCCATTGCTTCCTGGGCAATACTCTCAGCCAGTAACAGTGTTTGTCTATACATACTGACAGCTCAAAGAAATCTCGCTTTTGTCCTCTCTCCCAGGATGCTTTTGGCATTGTTTACAATCTGCACGTGTGGCCTGCCCTTTGCCCTAGCATCCAGGAATGGGTCCCTTGCATGATTTATAATTTTGTTTTTACTTCCTTCTTGCATTATGAAAAAAGAAGTTCTTTAAAGAAAAAAATTCTCAATTCTTAGTTTTGTCCCTTTAAACAAAAATTCAAACTTTTTAAACTATTGCTGTTTGACAGATTGCTTTACCATGATTTCCTATTTTAAAACTATAAAGACTTTGAGTAAAAAATCAGATCTAAACCATAAGTATACTTATGGGAGGCTACAGTTTCAAAACTTATGTTCAAATTATTTGCAAATGAGTTAAAATTCTGGAGCTTGGGTATGTCCTGAACAATGCCCATAAGTCAAAATAATTGTTTCTCATAAAACATCACTGGATGCTTATTTTATATTTAAAGTCATGGTGTGTATTTAAGAATTGAGAGCTGTGATAGAGCCTAGGGATTTCCTCAGTTCACAGAGACTGACCTAACATGTAAGAGGGCTTGGGTGTCATCCCCAGGCCACACACACCCAGCAGGGGTGAGGTTGGGGCATACCTTTAACCAGTAGTTCAGAGGTTGAAGCTTGAGGACACAGTGTTGTTCCAATTCTCTCCTGGCCTTCCTGGAAACCACAGCTCCAAACACAAAAATAAAGTTACATGTTTGCTCTTCTAGCATATTTATTTGTTTCTTTGCTTGTTTTGTTTTGTTTGAGATATGTTCTCCCTATACAGCTCCTGGAATTCACTCTGTGGACCAGGCTGTCTTCAAAAGCACAGAGATCAGCCTGCCTTTTAACAGGGCTGGGAATAAAGGTGTGTGCCACCATGCCAGGCACTTCTAGCTTTTTTCTTTGTCCTTCAATTTCTTTTTTTATTTTTATTTTTTTATGAGTATGAATTTTTTGTGTGCATGTACATCTGTACACTATGTGCTTGCCTGGGTCCCTTCAAGGGCAAGCAAAGTGTGATAATGAACGTTATGTTTAGAGGATAATTTACTGTGCTAGACTTCTAAAAACAAAATTGCTTTTAGCTTGTATAAGTCATGAGGAAGTTGCTTCTACATTGAATATACCCTGTCAGGTTGCCCAAGATTGACAGCTTCCTGGTATAGTTGGGCTATTCTTAAAAACTTCTGATTGTTGGAAAATATTTCATTGCCTCAGCTATTCTTACAAGGTTCAGTTCACAAGATTAAATAGTCTAACTGCTAATTTCTACTTTTGTATGAAACGCTTGCTTGCTTGGAGGGCTGAGGCAGGTGCTGAATGTCTGTTACAAAACCCAGCCTTTTTCTCTGACTCCTTTGCCTGCTTTTGGGACTTTTTTCCTCACTGGGTTACCCTGTCCAGTCCTAACATAAGGAGATGTGCTTAGTCTTATTGTAACTTGATGTGCCATGTTTGGTTGATATACCTGGGATGTCTTCCCCATTCTGAAGGGAAACAAAGGAGGCGTGGATCTTGTCAGGAGGAGAAGTGAGAGGGACTGGGAGGAGAGAAGGGAGAAAAAACTGCTGTGGAGATATAATGTATGAGAGAAGAATAAATTAAAACTTTTTAAAAATAAAATAAAAAACAAAATAAAGCCTTGCCCACACCCAGACTGAAAGAGTTAATTTGTGTCCCCAAAATTACAGCTTTGTAGGTTTTGCCTTTAAAATCCTTGGACTAATAATAGACAGGGTTTTACCTAGAGAACCTGCTCTGGTTCTGTCCTGGTCAGTCTTTTGTAATAAAAAGCCTCTAATTTTCTAAAATCAAAACTTGAGTCAGACCCACAATAAGAGGAAGTAGCATTCCCTGGGACTGGAGTTACAGACAATTGTGAGTTGCCATGCAGGTGCTGAGAATTATATCCAAGTCATCTAGAAGAGCAGGCAATTCTCCTAACCACTGAGCCATCTCTATAGCCCCTTGTTTTATGAATTATTGTGTAGGTGGGGGGACCCCAAGGGTATCCCACACATGGTGCAGAGAAACATGCTGGGCAGATGTAGAGGTGGGCTGTGGCGAATCAGGCCATGTGGGCATAGTGGTGGCCAGTAATTTACAACCCAGAGGCTGCATTCAGGTTGAGAGTATATTATAATAAAGAGATGAAGAGAAAGATAGAAAAGAGAAAGACAGAAAGGGAGAGAAGTTGTAGGTGCACACCTCATGGGAGGAAGAGCAGAAGAGAAAGAGAGGGGAAGGGAAAGAGATTTCCTTAGAATGAGGCTTTTATGTCAGGACACAGGGCGGCACCAAGGGGTGGGATTTCAAGGGCCAGATTAGAATATTAAAATTCCTCCATTTTGATTATTATAAGAGGTGATTTATGGGAGCAAGTGGGAGAACAAGGGCGCCATATTCTCGATGCTTCTTCAAGCTGACAAGGGGTGAAGTGGGAAGGGGGAACCGGGAGTCATGCATGGTGGAAGAAATCAAGAACATTCCTTGAGGGAGTGAGGAGGCAGGTTGCATCAGTGGTGTTCCAGGAGCTTGGTGGAAAATGGCACGCCAAATCAGGAGTATAGAAGCCATGTCACCTGCTCTTTCTCTGAAGGTCAGGCGGGAACAACAAATCTGCAAAATATGCTCAGAAAATAGCTGGGGTCTGGAGATTGTTAGTTTCATCAGACCAGATTTCTTGACGCAGTATCAAAACTTTTCCCAGGAGCCTGTAGTTATCTGTAAGACAGCTGGAATGGATTTATATGATGGTAAAGAGGTTAAAATCCATTTAAGGATTCTTAAGAACTCTTTGTAGTCAATGTTCTATCAGTTTTGTTTTTTTTTTTTTAACTTTCCAAACACCGTTTACTTCACTAAAATCTGGAGAGAGGCAGCGAAAAGGTACCTCAACACCTGGGCCACCAAGCTAGGAGTGTACATTGACAACAGCAACATACAGGGCCAGGGTGCTAAGGGCCAGCAGTCCTGTCACTACTGCCCGGGCCAGCAGTGCTGTCCAGCTGCCCAAGGAACAAAGATGGACAAGGGTCTCCATGACAAAGGCCTTGTAGACACTAAGAAACATCAAGAAGAGAACTGCAGGCCGGAAGGTGTGGTACAAGTCATAGCGTGTTATCATCCAGACCTGGGCTGCTGCCACGATGTAGTGGACCAGACTGATGTTGGAGTCAATGCTCATCTGGATGTATTTCCAGTCAAATTCAATGCCTCGGGCTCCCACCCAGAGAGGAATGCAGCGGGACATAATGAGCTCAGCAGTGGCCCAGCCCAGGGCAGCAACCATGATCTTGTATTCCCCCTTGCCTGCATTCCGCGACATGACAAGGTTTAGGCCTATCAGGTCTGCCACATCCACACTGGCTTTCATGAATTCCCCAATGAAGTCATAGATGCCACCTTCCCAGGTGGGGAAGAAAGTGGCCAAGAACAGCATCTTGCATAGCTGCACAAAGAGGTAGGTGACCCCGGCCTGGACACATTTCCAGAAGGCGTTGTACTCGGACAGGCCGCTGCACTTGTACGTGATGAAATAGGGAAAGTAGGCGAGGGCAAAGCAGTTCCCGAAGTGGAACAGGGTCATGACGCCGGCCGCCCGGTCCCGCCAGCGAGGAACTCGCCCGGCGGCGCCTCCTCTGGGCAAGGGGTCTCCTGTTCTATCAGTTTATCAAAGCTGCATTTATCAGTATTAAAACTTTGAACCTCTGGAGTTATATCTGAAATGGGTCTATCCTGTACCATGAAGTCTGTGAATGAGGCATATATATCTGTAATTGGAGAGTATATGTTTATATATATATATATATATATATATATATATATATATATATATATATATATATATATATATAAAATCTTGGGATTGGGGCTGTTAAACTGATACCCTAGTCATCAAACACCGTCAGATCTGATCTGAAATGGATAAGTTTAAGAAGTGAGAAAGCTTTCCAGCTACCTAGGCAGCAATCCCAAATCTCTCCAAGGTCATTGGGAGGGCAAAAGCCCCAAAGGCAGCACTTGTTTAGCTGATAGATCCAGAAGATCTGGTAGTATTTTTTTCAATGGAGTAGAGAATTGGGGAGACTGACCTACCTTGACTTTGCAGTATGGGGCAATCGGTCCTCCAGTATTCCACTTATTCACAGTCTGGACAGGATCTCAGCATTTTGCTTCATGGCCTTTCCATAAGCTTCCAGGTGGAAGTTCTTTCATGGCCATCTATCTTATTGGAGAAGATATAGGATGCTGCCAGGAGCTGACATGTCTCTTTATCATAAAAAGACTTTTATATTAAATGCCATATTCTCAGATCTCCACAGGTGTTTGAGGACTGTGGGAACAAAATCTGTTAGATGTATTTATAACTTTGAGAGCATATATATGACTTAAACTGAACGTACAGGTTTCCCAGTTAGTTACAGCTTAATGATGTTAGCAAGGACATGGAGGTTCACATTCTTAAGCCTGAATAGACCTTGAGTAAAGAGAGACATCCTTTAAGCTGTTGACAGTGATATCTGAGTCATTACCTTTTTGGGCAGTGGGAGTTTTGAGATAGGGTTTCTCTGTGTAGCTTTGTGCCTTTCCTGGAACTCCCTCTGTAGTCGAGGCTGGCCTTGAACTCACAGAGATCCGCCTGCCTCCGCCTCCCGAGTGCTGGGATTAAAGGCATGTGCCACCACCACCCGGCCCTCTATTACCATTTTTAAGACCCTGTAACTGTAGTTCTGATCTTGGAGTACAGCTAGATTATAATCCTGAATAATTTATATAGAAATAATTATTTCTTAAGCTGTCTCCTGAGAAGGTAAAGAAGAGTGACAGGGGAAAGATACCAAGGCCGAATGAGAACAGGAGAATAGGGGCTTATGAGTCAGGGTGCAGCCCAACTTTGAGAAAAGGACCTTCTGAGAAGAGGAAAAGGACCCTCTTGGTGGACCAGAAGCTCTATCCTAATTGATTTTTATAGAAATAATAATTTCTTAAGGTTATACAATACCTCCCTAGTTCTGCATAAAGAAGGTCAAATGTCTTATCTTATTGCAGAACCATTTTAATTAACAAACATCAATGGGTATTAGATAGCCAATCAGTCCTCTATGCCAGGGGGTTTCCTTTTGACCTGGCATTTCAGCCTATTCTGGACAAGGAACATGGGACAATGTATTCTCGTTTGAACTGCTTCTAGCTGGCATTGGGGCATTGTTTCAGGGCCCCGAAAAAAGGTTGAAAAGCGAGTCAAAGACTGGGAAATGGGGCATTTGTCAGAAGCATGTGGTTATCTGACCAGGCTGTAGAAACAGGGAACAATTATGTTTGGCTGGACTGGTCCACATCACATAGACAAGAATCTCTGCTGGCGTACATGCAGGGAAAGAGCTGCAGGTTGTGGTCCACAACTGCTGCTTCAATGTTTCTGTCAGCCTGCTGAAATATGGATAGAAACAAGAGTTAAAGTGTGTGAATTCATTTGGAGCCTTTTGGCCCATGGCTTAGTAATTGGGAAGAGCAGGGGTCCCAGGACCAGGAGAGAGAGAAAAAAAAATACCAACCTTAGAATAGACAAGTAAGGAAGAAACAAAAGTTTTAAATAAATTAGTATTATCTATCAATACTGAAATCCAAATCATGGAAAAGCAGGTAACTAGTAGCCAAGAAAAATTTAAACTCCTGAACTTGTCACCCAAAGCGTATCAGATTATATTAATGTTAAAACCTGAATTTAAAATTTTAATATAATGATACCGCCTGCATGTGGTTCCACTGATGTCCCAAAGGGGATCGGATACATCTGAGCTCCTGCTGAGGAACAAATGGTAGTCTGTGACTGGACCTCTGCCCCACCCAGCCAGAGAGAGGTAGCTGTAGAACACCAGGCCAAGGCCAGAGGACTTTTACTTGGTCTGTAAAACAATGATGAAGCAAAGCGTGGTGGGAGGTGATTCCCTAACCTCCCTCCATACAGACTGCCTGAGCGCCAGGTGCCTTGCCCATGCTGCCCTTAATAAAGATGGCAGTGAGGTAATATGACTTGCCTGCTTTAACCTTAGCTAAGATGGCGGCTAGACCAAGTGGTTGCTCTTATTTAAGGTGGTGGCTTGTTCACATGATTGCCCTTATTTAAGATGGCACCACCTGATCACGAGGTCACCCCTATCAAATATGGCACCTGACCACATGTTGATGTGGGTTTTTTTCCTCTAATAAAGTGAATAAAAAACAGATAATTTGAAGCATTTAAAAGTCAGTCAGAAAGAAATATAGATGGCCATATCAATCATACATTTCCATTCGAGGAAATAAACTTTGTGAAAGAAAGACAGAGAAGTAGCAGTGCAGCCAGGTAGGAGAGAGGGACCTCCCAGTCTGCAGCATGGTAGGAGCAGCAGCAGAGGAACCAACCCAAGCCATTGGTCAGTGGCAGTGGTGGGGGCAGGGAGCCATAGGCACATTTTTTCACAATGAAGTATAAGGCCCAGCAGACTGACCCATGGGGTCCCAGAGGGTCAGCGAGGGCCAAGGAAAACAGCACAAGAT
Organism: Peromyscus eremicus; assembly: GCF_949786415.1. NCBI lineage: Eukaryota > Metazoa > Chordata > Mammalia > Rodentia > Cricetidae > Peromyscus > Peromyscus eremicus. Next base: position 126,308,825 of record NC_081420.1, read on the forward strand.
AGCCAATGGACCTATGTCACAAGGATATGAGCCATGGAATTGAGAGGGCACAGGCCATCTCCATATGCTGTGGCATAGGGATGGGGGCAAAGGGCTCTGAGCCCAAAAGACACGTGGTACCAGCAAGTGAAACAAGACGAATCTGACTTTCAGTGTCCCAGAGAGTCAGCAAGGACTAATGAATGGCACAAGATAGCCAGTGGACCATTGTAAGAAAGGCTATGTGCCGTGGAATTGAGTAGGCACAACTCGACTCCATATGCAATTACATAGGGACAGGGGCCGGGGGGCTTAGAGACTGAAAGACACGTGAAAGGATGATAGGTTTTGTCATATTTGTTTTCTGCATCCCCTGAACTGTAAGTCAGAGCTCACAAATCCAGTTTCTGAAAGTTGATAATATTTTCCTGGAAGGGAGAGGGCCATTAATCGTTACTATCTCTAATACGTGTGAATACATGCAGGTATATGAATGCCAGGTTTGGGCTTTAGAGAGTCATGAGATCAAAGATCAGGGATCTTAAAATGAATCTCTCTGGTCACAGGTTGAGAAACTTAAGCCCTATGTAACAAGTGAATATTGGTCACTTATTATTTCTCTGGTCTACCAGGGTCAGAGTTTATTTTTAACTCCAAAGAAGGTAGATTAAGACATCATTCCACTTTGTATTTGGGCAGATAAGTAACTTCAACAGTGTTCTGGTTGGCTTTGTGTCAAGTTGACACAAGCTAGAGTCATAAGAGAGAAAGGAGCCTCAGTTGAGGAAATGCCTCAGTGAGATCCAGTGTAAAGGCATTATCTCAATTAGTGATCAATGGGGGAGGGCCCAGCAAATGGTAGGTGGTTCCATCCCTGGGCTGGTGGTCCTGGGTTATATAAGAAAGCAGTCTGAGCAAGATAGGGTAAGCCATCCAGTAAAAAGCGCTCATCCATGGCCTCTGCATCAGCTCCTGCCTCCAAGATCCTGCCCTGTTTGAGTTTCTGTCCCAACTTCCTTCACTGATGAACTGCAATGTGGAAGTGTAGGCTGAATAAACCCTTTCCTTTCCAACTTGTTTTGTGGCCCTGGTGTTTCCTCACAGCAATAGAAAAATCTAACTGACACCAGTCTGTGTTGAAAATAATAATATGTCCATTAATACTCAAAAGAATGAAAGAATTTGCATACATGAGGTGTGAATTGTGTTTTCAATTTTTTCTACCTTGAGCAATGAGAACATGCCAAGTGTTCTGAATACGGTTGTTACAGTCCATTGCAACATGGATTGTTCTGATATGTATGGCACTTATAAAAGTTTAATTTGGAGTCTGGGATAGCTGCAACATGAAAGCTAGGAGTGGGACATCACCAGGAGGAAGTAACCAGCAAGAATGAACCAGAGGGCACAGGTAGGGGGCGGTGGGGGGGGTGGAATGAAGTAGGTCAAAGTGTAATAACATGTTGTGCTGGCAAAATGGCTCAGCTAGTAAAGGTGTTTTCTGTCTGAGGATGCAAGCCTGACAACTTGAGTTCAGTCGCCAGAACCCAAATAAAGGTAAAAGAAAAAATCAGTTCCACAGAGTTACCTTCAACCTCCACACAGACCATGACATGAATACCCACACATACATCATTTACAGTAATAATAGTTATGAAAGTGTGACAGATCTAGTGGTCACACAAAGTTAGAACATTAGTAATTACCTCCAATTATTAAAAGGCACTCTATGAAAATGAGAGTTAATATGTCCCTTTTTATTTAATTTACTTATTCATTATTTAGCTGCTGAACTTGGCTCATCAGTACATTACTCAATACTTAACAGAGAAGTTTCTTCTTGAAGTAGATGGTAATTAACATAGAGATCCACAAATGGACTACATGCAGAGAGTGAGCAACTTGGAGCACTCAGTCCTAAATAAGATGTCTTTATCAAAGCCCTCGCTGCAAGGCTCAGGTTCTATGTGGAAGAGGAGTGAGAAAGTTGTAAGACCCGAAGTAATGGATGACCAAGGAAACAGAATCTTCCAGACACCACAGGGCTGATGCACATATGAACTGACAGAGACCATGACAGCATGCACAAGACCTGCACAGTTTCAAACCAGACAAAATCCCAGCACATAGAAGGGGGAGTGGGCACAAATCCCACACCTAACCAAAAAGCTCTCTGCAATTGATAGCTACTTAAGTCCTCTCTCTTTTATTCCCTCCCTCCTTTCCTCCCTCTGTCCTCTACACCTGCATTTCCAGATGAACACAAGCCCTTCTGTCACTATCTACATGAAACCAACTACAAGCTTTTGCAATATGCCGCCAAAAGCATGGGGCAGTACTCCATTGTATATTTCTCCAAACAGCTAGACACGGTCATCAGAGACTGACCATCCTGCCTCCAGATCCTAGCTGTGGTGGTACTGCTTGTCCTAAGAGACTAAATCTTGCTTCACAGTCCTCACAACACACACTCACTCAAGGACCTTATTAGCCACCTCATTTTTCTAATACTCTCCCATCCAGGGCACAGCTTCTCTATGCTTGTTAGAACCCAACCTCATATTTGAGCCTGTGCACTCCTCACCCACACAAATCTACTTCCCAATAAAGGTGATAGAAAAACTTTTGGGTTCTCTCTCTCTCTCTCTCTCTCTCTCTCTCTCTCTCTCTCTCTCTCTCTCTCTCTCTCTGTGTGTGTGTGTGTGTGTGTGTGTGTGTTCTATGTGGATCCCAGCAGTGTCAACATATCTAATAAGTACCACTATCCTTATTCTTACCCAGAGTTTTCTATTTTTGTTTTAATGATCCACAAAGTCCCTTATGTCCATGATACCAGTCACTTTCCCTTTCCATTTGATATACTTAGTAAGTAGCAAGTAAATTTTAATTTTTCCTTAATATTTCAATAACCTACACCTGCATATTGCTATAGAGGTGATGAGATTTCCTAATAATTAGCAGTACATTTAAATACCCCCATCTTAATCATTCTTTGTATCTTGAAAGTAAATTTGAAGTCAAACCAGTTTGCCTGTATTAGTCAGGGTTCTCTAGAGTAACAGGACTTATAGAATGAATCTCTCCATATATAGAGAGAGCCAGGACTTATAGAATGAATCTCTCCATATATATAGAGAGAAAGGGGTTTTATTAGAATAACTTACAAACTGTAGTCCAGCTTATTCAATAGTGGTTGCCTATGTGTGGAAGGTCCAAGAACCCAGTGTTGTTCATCCATGAGAGTAGATGTCTCAGCTGGTCTTCAGTATTTGCCAAAAGAAGTAGGCAGAGAGAGCAAGTGTCCTTCCATGTTCTTCTCTGAGATGCCAGTAGAAGGTGTGGTCTAGATCAGAGGTGGTTCTTCCCACCTCAAAGATCTGGATTAAAAGTAGATTTGCCCACTTCAAATGATTTTTATTAAGAAAAAAAAAAATCCGCCGGGCGGTGGTGGCGCACGCCTTTAATCCCAGCACTCGGGAGGCAGAGCCAGGTGGATCTCTGTGAGTTCAAGGCCAGCCTGGGCTACCAAGTGAGTTCCAGGAAAGGCACAAAGCTACACAGAGAAACCTTGTCTCGAAAAACCAAAAAAAAAAAGAAAAAAGAAAAAGAAAAAAAAATCCCTCACAGGCGTGCCAAGCCATTTCGATTTTAGTTGATTCCAAGTGTACTCAAGTTGATAACCAAGAATAGCAATCACATTGCCCATGCCTGTAATCTCAGCATCAGGAGGCTGAAGCAGGACAATTTCAGCCAGAACTACATAGGAGTTCCAAGCCAAGCCAGCCTGAGCTACAGTGTGAGATTCTGTCTGAAATATATGAGAGAGAAAAAAGCCTTAACCCTTAGAGGCATAGAGTCTTGGCATAATTCAAGTAGCTCATATTAAAAGTGGGTTCTCTCAGTTTTTGAAGGTCATGTGCATTCTCTCATAGTGTCAAAACTTTCTCTGTTGTTTCAGACAGAGAAAAAAACCTCCATCCAGCCTGGGATTGTCAATTTAAAATGTCAGGCCACAGTAGGGGATGACTTTTTCAAACTTGGATCTTTGAGGATGGGGGAACTATGAGGCAAACCCTGATCATCATCATATATATAAAACAGGGACACTTTCTGGTTTGTTTGCTGGTATGATGTGGCTTCACAATGGTTAAGCACTGAACTACACTCACACTCACTTTATTGGTATAGAGAGTCTCGTGCAGCCCAGGCTGGCCTTGAACTAATTACAAGGGCTTGAACTCCTGATCCTCCTGCTTCAACCTCCCATGTTCTAGGATGACAGAGTGAGCCACTATGCCCAGCTTCAGGGTTACTTTTAAGGGTGTCCACAAACAATGAAGATTAGGAATAACCTCCTAGCATTAAACCAAGCCTCCATATCTCTGGAGGACCTGAGGTCCTCTTGCAATCACTATGAACTGTTCTGGATGACACTAGATGTTTCACCATCTGGAAGGTGGGCATATTTGCTTTCCCTTAGTTAGTAGCTGCTGTGGGAAGACACCAAGCAGAGCATCACCAGGTCACCTTAACAGCAAAAGTCCCCATATATCCCCTCTGCCTCCTAGTCAATCAAGAAAGGCAAATCTTCCAAGGTGTCTGGCAGGGAAGCAGGGGTGGCCATGTTGCACACATGCGAGTGACATCATACAGGAGCTTATGCATGAGCCACTGGGACTGGATCCCTTTCCCTGAGGGAGAGAAGGCAAAGCCTTGATGCCCCAACCCCTGCACTGGAGAGTGCAGCCAACTCCAGGAGAGGGGAGAGGGGAGGGCTGCTGGTCTTTTCAGCTCAGGGACCAGCCCAGCAGGAGTGGTCATTAGGCAGCATGGCTCTAGGCTTTGCATGTCTCTGACAGGATTTGCACACCTGAAGAGCTAAGCATGTGTGGCCTGTGCTCAGCTCTCCTCAGGGACATTGGTGCCCTGCAGTTCTCTGAGGGTGTTAAAAACAACCCCAAATTAGAGACCTTGGCCTCTAATGTAGCCCTTTATAGGACTAGAAGTAAATCTCTGAATTTCTCAAATATCTTCACCATCTTCAATTACCCTGCTTTGTTGGATTGGCGGCACACTCTGACTCCATGTTCACCAGGAAGCCTGATCTGGCCCAGTCCAGATGAGGATCTCTCAGCAGACTTCTTGCACAACCTGTCCCCACCCCACCCACCCCACCCACCCACCCGCGCGCGCGCGCGCGCGCGCGCGCGCGCACACACACACACACACACACACACACACACACACACACATATCCCATTTCACCCTACATACACCTTGCTGAAGCTCAACTCCCAAGCTATGATGTGGACTCTCTGATGTCTGGACATTTGCCTCTATAGAAATGAGGCTTGCCGGGCGGTGGTGGCGCACGCCTTTAATCCCAGTACTCGGGAGGCAGAGCCAGGCGGATCTCTGTGAGTTCGAGGCCAGCCTGGGCTACCAAGTGAGTTCCAGGAAAGGTGCAAAGCTACACAGAGAAACCCTGTCTCGAAAAACCAAAAAAAAAAAAAAAGAAATGAGATCTTTTCTTATGTGATCTTTTCCAATGAAAAATGTCATGGTGACTGATGGGTGGGTTACCTTCATCCCTCGGAAGCTGTGACCCCTATAAGTCCTGCACACCCTGGTTGGCTTCACTGGGGAAGTGAGCACCCTAGCTGCTCCAAGTCACATATATGGGACAACAGTTGGTGGGAGTCACCAATGGAATTGTTGTGAGGAGAGTGACAGGAGCATGGTGAGTGGCATTTGGATTGTTTCCAGGCTGGCCTGGGTTGAGTTTGGCCAGAGGCGTTGGAGCCAGAAGTGAACCCGGGATCTCCGGGTACCACCATGGCCTCCTCTTTTCTCTTTCTTAGAGTCTGAGACTCGAGTAATCCCAAAACAACAAGAATATAGAGTATCAGGACAAATGAGCCTGCTAGGCTGTCTCTAAGCAGCTGGCTGCCTGGTTGCAGGGTTCTGCATTGTTAAGGAAGTGAGGTCACTCCTGGGAACCCCTGCCTGAGTCCCCTCTACCACGGACTGGCCCATGGGCGGGGGGGTGTACCATGACCTTAGGAGAACCAGGGCTTGGGTAGTCAGGAAGGCAAGGATTCGGCGAATGACAGACAGACAACACACTCAGAAGTTGTTTGAATCTGCTGCAATTTTACTTCTGCAAATCAGTAGTTTATATACAGAAAAGAAAACTATCAAGTCATACTAGGAACAACAAGAGCTTGGCAATAATTCAATTACATCATCTTTAAAAAACAGCAAGCATACAATTATTAATCGGTGCTAGACATATCCCTTCACCCACAAGAACTTTATGACCCAAAGAGCAGTCTGTGTTTTTTAAAGAGTACAGTCCCTAGACTTGTGTAGACTTCTTGCGGTTGTAGCTGTATCCCTTATCTTATCCCAGCCGTTTTTTAGTTTATAATACATTTTATTTATTTATTTATTTATTTATTTATTTATTTATTTATTTATTTATTTATTTATTTGGTTCCCATGGCCCATTTAGCCAATTTGGATGCTGCAGATCCTCTATACGTCTTTTTTATTTTTAGTTTTCATCATATATCTTTTTTAATGTAAAACCTTTTTACCTGTTGGAATATGGACTCTTGTACTTTTACGCCTGTAAGGGGAAAGAGTTCTGCTGTAGCCTTTAAGTTTCCCATGCTGAACTTCCTCAACAGAGGGGCCCACCATCTGTCTCTTATGAGATAACGTTTTCTATCATAAATCACTTTAGTTGGGATTCCTAAAGGATTCCTAGCGGGTGAGTGTTCATTCCCTAGAAGTGCCTGAACTATTATACTTTCTTTATCTAGCAGCTTGGGGTCTTTACAAAATAGCTCATTCTGCTATATTTAATTAAGATCCATGTCCAGCTTCCCCTTTCCTCCATAGTTCACAACCCAAGCATTCATTAATTTTGGCTGTGCTTCATAGATTAATTAGAACATTATCAGAAAAGCAGTTATACAGAACCCATAGCCCAGGGAGCTCATGATCTGTGAAGTACATCTTCTTTGAGAAGGAAGCATAAGCACTCTGCCAGGGACCTCCAGGGAGCTTAGTCCTGTGGGACATGTATCTCCCGTCCGCTATTATTGACATAATTGTTCATGTCACAAAGATGACACTGGAGTTGGTGTGACACCCCTCCTCACACAGGGCCATCCCAAAAGTCTACTAGGTCCCCTCCCACCTCCCGGGTGCCCTACCTGACACAGTTAAACAGGCACTTCCCATTCCACTGTTCCCAGGGATGTCTGGGTACAGGAAGCACCTCAGCTTTGCAATCTGAGTCCCTACTGTTGACCTGCATCTGTTATGCTAATCCTAAACAACCCTAATTGCCCTGGACCACCACAAACCCTAGATGTGTCTCTCTTCTAGACTACTTTGTGTGTGTTCTGTGTGAAATATGAGCACAAATCATCTGGGTATGTCAGGACTCCACAAGCAACCAGAGAGTGGGGCTTTTTTTTTTCAATTTTTAATTTATTTTAATTTTTATTTCTATTTATTTATTTATTGAGACCAGGTTCCTCTGTGTAGAGCTGATGAGAGTGAAAGCATATTGGCGCTGTCTTGGTCAGTGGAAGACTCATGAGCCATGGTTACCAGAGTTAAAATGGGCTTTATTAGAGAGAAGAGGGGATAGAATGGGAGAAGCCAGGTAAAAAAAAATTTTCCAGCTAAGATAGGAGCTTTCATTTCATTGCTCCCTTCCATGTGTCTCACTCCAGACCTACCTGCCTGTGCTTACAGGTCTCTGATCTTTGCCTTGTCCCTAATTCCAAAGAAATAAGTTCTCATGCACCACAAGCTTTTCTCTTCCCAGTTCCCTCTTCTAACTCACTGCTCAGCTAATGGTACAGGACCACCATAGAACTGGAGTCCAGAGATCATCAAGTAAGAAACTGTAACAGCTAAAATGTATTTATACCTCCAGATCCAAAAGTGTCTGGGCTTTATAAAAACAGACTTTAATCTGGGCTCTGCAAAAACAAACTTTAATGTAACTATCTATTACTGTGAAATGCTTTTAACAATTGGTCACGAGTCTCATGGATGCTAAAATAGTAAAGGAAACAGGTGCCTTAAAACAATCTGTCTCTGATAAAGCTTAACATGTTCCAATCTCCCTGTCTCTTCCATTAACACTAACCAATACAAGCAGAGCACTGAACACCACATATGATCACTAATTTTCTCATGGCTGCTTCTTAATATGTTCAAATTTTTCCCAAGCTCCAGAAACCAGCTTAAATCCATCTGGACAGGTCGGACCTACTTTAGGCTTTTCCTGTTTCACTAGCATCTTGTCAGAGACAAAAGCTGCCAGAGTGCCAAGCCAAGAGGGATGCACGGCTCTAGAGCAACAGACAACAGAGAACACACCATCCCAAGATGCCTGTCTACCTCAAAAGCTCCCTTCCCTACACCTCCTAAGAGCCAACCGACGCCCTCCAAGTCAGTTGGAAGCAGTTTTTGGGAGAAATGATGCCCCATACCCACTCATCTGCCTTCTTTTATAAAAGGTAAGAGTCCGGGATGATAGGAATTCCAACCATGCCCCATGGTCATGCGTGCCCAGTGGAACACTTACTCATCTCCACCTAGTCATTTCTGGGTCATAGTCCTGTGTGACCCATGCCCCATGGTTACATGGTCACGTAGTCTCACAGACGTGACTTGGTGATCTCTGCACATGGGCCTGTGTATGCAGATGTGTCCTGGCCTTTATAAGGTGGCACCATGTTCCCCCATCTCTCGTTCTCTCTCTCTCTCTCTCTCTCTCTCTCTCTCTCTCTCTCTCTCTCTCTCTCTCTCTCTCTCTCCCTCTCTCTGTGCCTCTCTTTCTGTCTCCTCTCTGCCAGGCCTGGCTTCTCTGTCCTATCCCCTCTTCTCTCTAATAAAGCCCATTCTAACTCTGGTAACCATGGCTCGTGACTCTTCTGCTGACCAAACCAGTGCTGATATCCTTTCAGAGAAAAGATTAATAGCTAGGCAAGAGAGAGAGCAAGAGAGATATTCAGAATTTTTTTCAAGATGAAGTAAAAGAGAAAGTTACCATCAGAAAACACGGGTTTCCTTATTTATTCCTCAGATAGAAAAAGTTCAGCCCTGGCCGCATTTCTGGATTTTTTTTTTTTTTTTTTTTTTTTTTTTTTTTGCACATCCTGGTGCTGCCTGGAGGATGGCCCTCCAGTTAGCAGTACTGAATGTCTTCCCTTTTACTTTGCTGTTCTACTTCACATGCAGCTTTACATGACTCCTCACTCTGCAATGGCTCCAGAGCAATTAAAATTATACTACAGAAAGACAAAATTTTTAATGGTATGAACTCTTCTCTTTGGTGAGCTCTCCTCAAAGCTCTCAACACTTGTTTCCATACCATCAGTTTTAATTGAACCTGAGCAGTTGCCTGAACCCAATGGCGATGCCGTTTAATTAATACCTCTGTAGCTAAAAACTCTGCGAGTTGTTTTCCTTCACTTTCACTCGGTGTCCTTTTAACAGGCATTTTAATAACTACATATACCGTTTCTCCTCAGATGGAAGTTTCCCACGACCCTGCCAATCCTGGAGTCCTCTTACTCTGAGTGTGAATTTCCTCCAGTCCTTCAAAGTGTCCGGAATTGCTGTTCTTCAAGCCTTGTGTGGGTGTCAAATGTTGTTGTATGGGTGGATACTGGTGAGGTTACTGAGGTCATGGCAAGATTCTTCTGTGATGATCCTGGTACAGAAGCTTGCTGAAAGAATATTAAAAGAGGACACGACAAATGGTTGGACTGGTTATTGCAGTTATTATCGGAATTATTGCATTGACAGCTACAGCAGCAACAGCGGGAATGGCGCTTCATAAAGAAGACACTGCTGAGTTTGGCAGGGAGTGGCATGGCCACCCTAAAGAACTTCGGACTGAACAAAATAAGATAAATAGTGAGATGGTTAGTGAGTTAGTTGATTTAAGACAAACTATTGTATTGTTAGGAAATCCTTTAGAAATGTTAAAGGAGCAGATGAAATTAAGATGTGATTGGAATGTTTCATCTTATTGTATTAGACCTTTAAAGTTTAATGAAAGCAAGTAGGATTGGGGAAAGGCTAAGATGGATTTGATGGGTCACCGTAATACTTCTCAAATGATTTATGACTTATTTACAGCAAGAATTAAGGAAACTTTTACAAAAACGTCACCTGATATGACAGGAGCAGATGTTATGGAAAACCTTGCAGATATGATAGCTTCATTTAACCCTGTAGATTATGTTAATAGATTTCTTATTTTAACCTGGGTTACTCTTGTGCTAACAATAGTAAACTTATTAGCTTTAAAATGTTGTTTGGCTTACCTACATAAGAGTGTAAAACAGAAAGATAGTGGAAAAGCTGTGTATGTTGTGAGGATACATAACCTCCAAAATAATTAGTTGTATAAAAGAAAGGCGGGCTGTGGGAGAATTCCCCTGGGCTATACCTAATCTGGCTCTAGTGTGGGAGCAGCTAGCCTTTACCTGTCTTTTGTTTCTCAGTTACCTGCTGTTTCTCTATGTCCTCTATGTGATCTTGTCTGAGAGTGCTGCGGGCCGCAGAAATATATCATAAGAACTCAGCTGGTTATGGCAAAGTCACTACCTGGAGGGATCAGGGAATTCCTCCAGAGGAAGCCAAATCCCAAGGAGGTTTTGGTGTTACTTGGCTTGTTATATATCAGCTGTCTTCTGTTATGAAAATCATGTGTGCCTTCATAGTTTTCCCAATTGACTTTTCCCTAAGAAGGGCTAACAGTGTGGACTGATCACTCTCTGGACACATACATTCCAGGTATTTGGAGAACAGCCTCGGGAAAGGCTTTCTCTGGAATCAGATATCTCCCTTGCCACTTTCAAGGACTACAGGAAACACCACCCAGGTGGGCGCCCAACTTCTGAGGATAACAATGATAATAGCCCACCTACAAGTCTCCTGACTTAAATTCCACAAGGAGACAATAATTGCGGGGGGGGGGGGGGCAACTTCCGAGAACTAACAATGATAGCAGCCCACAGGCAAGTCTCCTGACTTAAGGTAAATTCCACAAGGAGACACTGCCTAGGAAAGGTGGACGTTAAGTAATAGCTTTACACAATTTAGCTCGGACCCTCCTTTTATATACCAGGACTTCCAGGGCACAGGGGAAAGAAGAGAAAAGAGAATAGAAGAACTAGATGGGTAAGAACTTGAGAGGAACAAACTGAGATGGGGAAGAACTAGATTGAAGGGTTAGAAGAGAGGACTAGAGGAATGAGATGGAAGATGAGGAAGAGCCAGATCAGGAAGAACAAGATGAGGAAGACCCAGATGAGAGAGAAGGAGATGGGAGAGGAGCTGAAAGGGGAAAGAACTAGATAGATGGGAACCTAGAAGGGACAGAACTAGATGAAGGAATTAAGATAGAACCTAGAGGGGACAGTAGATAAATATAGAGAGAAATCAGGCAAGAAAGGAGCTAGACATGAGAGCAGAATAGAAGCTGTGTAGAGAGAGAACAATCACAGAATAATAAAGTGTATGAACTAAGGAGTTTTGTGTACATAGATTCATTTCTTTTCATCAAAGATTAATTATCAGCTGGTTGTAGATTCTTCCCAGACCCTGGGAGGGGACTATCGAGGGGCTGGATCCCCCTAGTCTCCAATATGAGAGTTTCCCAAGGGCATATGCAAAACTTGAATGGGAAAAAATCCAGCAATCTGTGATATTCCTTAATAGAGTATTTACATTTGACATTGTCCCTTTGGAGACTCAGTCAGGCTGTTTTGAGGATATGTAAATCAACTTGCTAAAAGTGTAAATTTGGAGAACAATAAAAATGCCCTTGACTAAGGAAAGGTGTCTCAGTCCCTGAAGAGGCTGATTCCCCCTGCTGCTGGAAAGGCTAAGACAGCCTAAAAGTGTGCTGAGTCTTCTTTCCATGGATGGGTTGAACCCACACCCATACGACAACACTAAAAATCAAAATTTTAAATGTACAATTCTACCTCACATTGTATTTTACTGGAACTTGCTGTTTTAGGAGGATTGCTTCCCATATCAAAGCTCAGGTTGCCACCTCTAAGAATAGAGTTGGAAAATGTAACAAGAACTTCATTTCCCTTATTTGTGAATAAATTCTGTATGTGTATATAATTCATATACTTAAATATTCTTATACACAGCTGGGCAATGTCTCAAAAACAAGCAACAAGCAATGAAAAAAATAGCCTAATGCATAAAAGCTAAGTGTGGGTGTTCTGTTGGGGCTGGGTGTTGTTCCCAAGTCGCAAGACCCGGAAGAGACCACCAGAGACACAAACTCATCTAAATGCAAAAGCAAGGTTTATTGGAGCAGTTCAAGCTGCAGCAGGGACCTCATTAATCAGTTGTCATCAGATGGCCAGATGGCCATTCCTGACATCCTGACTTTGTACTTTCTGGTTCCTGGAATTTATGTCAGCAGTTCTGAGAAATTGAAATTCAGGCTGTTTCAAACTGGGGTTAAGGGCTTGCTTAAAATGGAGGTGCTTTGGTTCTTCATTTCCCCTTCTCATATGCCTAATGGAACCCAATCATCGGTTCCTAATGGCCAGCTCGTAGGTGTGCCTTGTCTTCACAGGCATATATTTTTGTGTTTTCTGTACCGTGAGCTGAATTGTACCCAGTCTCTGTCACATGTACTGGTGCAGCCAGTTGAGGATACAAGGCCAGAGGATTAGTACCAGAAGCAAGACTGTTAATGGGCTTATTAAAGTGGAAATTAAAGTAGTTAACCAGGGAGAGCTGTTGAACCAAGACTCGAACCATCCCTGGCTGGTCTCTCGGTTGCACTTTCGTTTCTCAAGTTCCTCTCTAATAATGGCCATGTTATCTTTTACCTTTCCTGGTATGTCAATGAGCATTTTAGTTGGCCATCTTGTCTCTATGCCAGGGAGTTTCCTTTTGACCCAGCATTTCAGCCTTATTCTGAACAGGGAAATGGGACGACGTATTCTCTTCTGGAACTGGTGCGAGCTGGCATTGGGGCATCATTGTCAAGGACCCCAAATAAGCTGTACTTATCTGGGGTCTTTCCAACCTCTGAGAAGTGGCTCTAGGTTTTACAACTCTTTTAATCCTCTGAGGCCTACATGAACTATCTTACAAAATGACATAAAAGTTTTAGATACATTAGTATTATCAATCTGTACTCAAATCCATATTGTAGACAAAGCAGGTAATGGGTGTAAGGATTATGTCCTTAATTACATCACCAGCCTGCGATGGCATCCCAGCCTAAAAAGCAGGTGTGCCCTCTCTGTGCTCTCTCTTTCCACACTCTCTCCTTCTGTATTCTCTCACCTCCATGTTCTCTCTCTCTCTCTCTCTCTCTCTCTCTCTCTCTCTCCCTCTCCCTCTCCCTCTCCCTCTCCCTCTCCCTCTCCCTCTCCCTCTCCCTCTCTCTCTCAATAAAGCTCTAGAAAGGTAACCATGGCTCATGATTCTTCCACCACTGCAACATCCAGTGCTCTCTGCCGTCAGCATGGCCACCAAGCTATGAATGCAGCCACTTAACCAACAATAGGTATCTGCAAAACAGCAGAAGTGGACTCATACCTTTGAGTCCCACCAAGAGCTACAAATTTTGGTTAAAAGCTTGTGCATTTTCCTTCTGTCCAGAGAGCCAGGTATAAATTGGACAGAGATTTTTGGCCTGATGAGAAGCACTTCTAGGTTTATCTTTAGATATATTTAGATGATATCTAAAATAAATCTAAAATGATGAGCTTGTGACTGAACAGTAAGCAGTCATTGTTCTACTAGCTCATCAGAACTCCATTAAATGTTAAACTCTGAACTGTTATATCATAGAAGGGGAGAGCAATCTGAAACATTTGTTATCATAAATCATTTTCTGAGATCCTTAAAGCTTAGAAGCTTTTATATCCTCAGACATTTTTTTAGACCTGTATTTAAGCCTTTATGACTTTTTAAAATTTTTATATCTTAGAACATTCTCTTAAAAATGAGCCAACAAGCTGGCTATAGATCTAGTTGTCTGATGCTACTAAGCTGGCAAAGTTATAACTAGCCTAGTCATCAGTACTATCAGCTCTGAGAAGGATAAATTATATCTGAGTGCAGATCAAGCAGCTTTCAATTCTATAAATGACAGGGACCAATCCATACCCAGGTTTCCATAGTATTGGAGGCACCAGTCAGAACAGCATCAATCTTCTTCTGCCATCAGGCCCATAAGGCAGAGGGTTTTTTTTCCTGTGGAATGGGAACACAGAAGACTGACTTTACTCTGTCCAGGCAAAAGAGTGTAATCAATTCCAGTGTCCTGCTGCTTGTCCACAGTCTGGGCTGGGTCCTGGTGCCAGGCATTGCATTGGGACATCTTGCTCTGTGGTCAGCATTGTCATAATCCAGGCAGAGACATTGTGGTACCTCATATGTAATCTTGAGTCACTGCTAGGATCTGGAAGTCTGTCTGATACAATAAGCTTTTAGATCAGTATTTAAATGCCATATTCTGCAGATCTCTGAAGTATGAGGGCTGTCCAGGTATATCTGAATAGACAAACTTTGTTTCTAGTTACTTGTTTTAAGCTCAACCCTGAAAACATATGCAAGAGACTGGGTAAAGCTTATCCCTGTAATATTAAATCAGTACTTAGCCTGACTACAAATAAAAAAACTTGATCATTTATGACTATTTACTTGTGTTTTTTAAGAGTCTACAATAAGTATCCTTATTGTAAAAATGTAAAAAATGGTTTTAAATTAAAGATCTTCTAGCACCAAATATAGGTTCAGTAAAGAGACTAAAACAAAAAATCAATATAAAACATACATATGAATCAATTTATCCAAATAGCTTAAGCTTAACAAATTTAGTAAATACAAGGAGGCTAGATAACATTCTTAGACCTGAATGTACCTTGGGTAAGGAGAAACATTCTCCAAGTCACTGGTTTTAATCTCTCTACAAACATCTGACATGCAGTTGGTCCTAGGCTACCTCTGTAGAAAGGTTTTTCAGCCCCCAAAGGGTGGAGACTCATGGAGTCAGAAGCTCTTTCAAGCCCTTTACCAGACTGCTTAGGTTATTGTCTTGCTGCATCACAAGAGAAGAACATCCCAGTTTCTGGTTAATATTTGCTGTTTGTGGCTCTGACCCCAATTTTTAACCTTTTATTTTAAGTTCAAATATTAACAATATAGACCATTTTATAAACTGAAAATGTCCCATAGCCTTATAAATTTAAATATTTTAAAAACTGTTCTTACCAAATGTCTTTTTTTTTTTCCCCTTTGGTTTTTCGAGACAGGGTTTCTCTGTGTAGCTTTGTGCCTCTCCTAGAACTCACTTGGTAGCCCAGGCTAGCCTCGAACTCACAGAGATCCACCTGGCTCTGCCTCCCGAGTGCTGGGATTAAAGGCGTGCGCCACCACTGCCCGGCCAAATGTCTTCTATAATATCAACAATAAAGTACCTTTTTTACTTTAAGGCGGAGAAAACATGGCATCATCACAATCTGTATAAAGTAAAACCAAGCTTCAAAGTACAAACAATTCCAAAGTTCAATATCTTGGATCTACTTATAATTTTTTGGTTTTTTTACTTAAACACTTGCATGATTTCTTTGACCCTACCTTTGGCAGCACATACATAGCCTGCCTGCTCCATTTTATTATGGCTGGTGCTTCCAGTGAACAATTAACTTTTAAATTCAGTATTTGCAGGATAAGAAACCACAACAAACACAGTTCACATCCCCTCTGACCTTCTACAACCTTCCATGTACTTTCAGTCCATTTCTTTGATCCTTCAGACATTTACTCCAGATAATTTCTGCTTTTTCTTTCTTTTTAAACATAGAAACTCTAACCAAAGTCTTTCTTGTGATTTTCCTCAGTAGTCTAGAATATATTGTAAAGCTACAATATTTTAAGCAAGAACAGAAATACATCCATATACCATAATAAGAATAACTCTAAATTTGCATCAGCACTGTACCACAGACAAGAAACTGTTGGTTAGCCTTATAACATAGCCACAGTAGCTTAGCAACCATAGGCAGTGACATTCCATTCTATTCTTGGAGCTAAACCTCTGTCAAATTTAGTCCCAGGGCAGGTCTTGGGAGCCCCACCCATCAGCTTGGGAGAAGAAGAGGACAGGGAAGGCATGCACCATGGAGACAGAAGATTGCTGTTAACCTTAGATTTTCAAGTGCACAAGAGTGGCAGACTGGAAGGGACTCCCTGTCCCCAGCTGGGCCCACAGACCTGTAAGCCACTCCACAGCTGTGACCCTGGAGGAGCAGTTAGTTCTCCACCAGGCCTTGTTCAGGCACACTCTGTACTCCTTTGAGGCCCTTGCTGGCTCCTGCCAGCTCTGCTCCATGCTCCATGGCTCTCCACATGGGGGCCATGTCAGGGCCCCACAGTGCTCACAGCCCGCCCTAGCGCCCAGCCATACCTAGTTCCCATGCAGCCTCGGGGCCAACCTGGTACCACCTGTGCTGTGTTGCAAAGCTTCCACCCCATGGCTCCCTGAGGGAGCAGGGGCCTGGCCCCAAACCCACTGCATCTGAGCCCTGTGGTGCTCACAGCCTGCCTAACCCACTCAGTGGTGCCCCGGGTCCCTGCAGTAGCCCCTGGGCTTCGCAGCCGCTGCCTGCCAGACTCGTTGCAGTGCATTAGCAAACAAAAGATGAGCAGAAATATAACAAATCACACTGACGAACAAGACAGTCAGAAAAAAAGAAGAACAAGGGCCCTTAACAAAGTTCCGCAGCTGACAGATGGTCCAGGCAGCTGATAGGTGTCAGGAGAGGGAGCCTTGATATGCCAAAGACCGTATGAATAAGACGGGGACAAGTCAACAGATTCTCCCAATCCCCAGAGTTCTCGGATACACAGAAGGAACCCTCCTGGGTCCCTGGCAAAGTGGCCTCAGACTCGAGATCCCTGCCCAGAAGAGGAGAGGAGACATATCCCAACTCCTCCAGGTTTGCTTTTATGGCACATCCACCAAAGCGGAACCTCTCAGAAATGGACAGCTGCTGGCAGCAATCAGAAATTGAAAGGAGAAACAGAAAACAGAAACAACAAATAGGCAAGACAGATTCACTTGATTGGTGTAAACCTTCAGGGTCGGGGGATCTCGAGGGGCGAGGGGTCTCTGGGAATCATGGTCAAACCCCCAAATGCTGTGGCCAAGTTGCAAGACCCCAAAGAGACCACCAGAGACACAAACTCACCTAAATGCAAAAATGAGGTTTATTGGAACAGTTCAAGCCGAGGCAGGGACCTCGTTGAGCACGCTGAAGCGAGGGGGGGGAGTGAGGGGGGTGTGGGGGGTGTGGGGGGGGTGTTGAGGAGGTGCCCCTCCCTGAGGATGCACAGTTTTTAAAGGCAAAAACCACAAGGTTACCATATGGGGGGGGGGTTCAGTATGGGGACAATCCTGATTGGCTCGTGCCTAGGGACTTCCCAGAATTCTGCTGTTACCTCATGTCCAGTTTAACCCTGGTCATTTGTTAAGCCTTTTTTCTTGAGCTCTCTGCAGATTGGGACCTTTTGTGGTTAATCACTTTTCACCAGATGGCCATTCATGACATCCTGACTTTGTACTTTCCAGTTCCTGGAATTTATATCAGCAATTCTGAGAATTCAAAACTCAGGCCTGTTTCAAACTGGGGTTAGGGGCTTGCTTAAAATGGAGGTGCTTTGGTTCTTCACTAGATTCTCCCACGGGATGCTCTGTCTTAAAATACCTAGAGTCAAGAAGCTGTCGTTTGGATTTGTTATTTTGTTTTAGTCTATTATGCCAGGAGCTGGTGTAGCTGAGGCTGGCCTTGAACTCTTGATCCTGCTGATCACTTCTCCCAAGTGCTGGATTACAGGTATTAGCCACTGATGCTAAGCTGCAACATAATGATTGTCCTTTTTGCCCATGGGTTCCACCTACTGCTAGTCAGGGCCAGATGTTAGGACCTGAATAACTGACCAATTGCAGATGCTCTAGTGATGAGCACCTAATCTGGTATACAAGATAGCAAATGATATTTCACAGTCAGTCTAGGGCCTTTCTGTCAGACCAACCATCCTGGGATTTGTCATTAGGTTCTGTCCTCTCTCAGGAGGTCCTTTGTGGAGAGCCATAGTGAGGACTTAGGCTGTCCTTTTGGGAAGCCAGAGTTGGTGAGTAGGGCACATTTTGAGCAGCAGAGCAGTTGTGGCATCTTGGAGGTGACACTGAATAGCCCAGTCCACAGTGGGATTGTATGGAGGACCAAGCCCATTGTGAGCAGTGCTACCCCTAGGTAGATGTTCCTTGGTGACAAAAGAAGGGTAGCTGAAAGACAGAGTCTGGGGCCTATATTCAGTGTCCCAGGCTGAACTGAGGAGCCCTACCCACACCTCCCTAACCTTGGGTCTTGGGTTAAGACACACATTTTGTGCCTGTCCAGCCCTCTCTGTTCACCAGATCATATCCCAAAATGCCCTATGCCATAACCATCCTCCAGGCCCACCCCAGATCAGCACATCCTGTGCTCTAGCCCAGACAGATAAGTCTGCCCAATTCATCTTAACCTACTTGCACTTACCCACCCAAACTCTCAGACAGAGCTCAAGTTCCATATCCAGTGCCCTGGCCCAGTCTGGGGAGTCCTATCCATACAGTACCCAACCTTCAGGCTTGGGCCAGGACATACATGCTATTTCTGCTTGGCTTCCTCTGTCTTTCAGACCTGTTCTCTCCTGGTCAAAACCGGGACATAGGGGGTGGTGCAGGTGTGGCTTCTCAGACTGGATGTGGGGCCTGGCTCCACTTGATGCTTGAGGTATATAGAGGTTTGTAGTATATCCCTGCTGAGCTCCTGGCCTGGTTTCAGAGAGTAGCACCTAGCCCTAATCCTTCTTTTGTTTAACCACATCTTTTCTTTCTCTTGCCTTTCCTTTCTCTTATCGCCCTGTGTGAATCTTGTCTGAGAGTCAAGGATCAGAGAGTCTCCCAAGGATCAAAGGCCTATGCAAAACTTGCTTCAGGAAAGCTGGAAAATGGTGGTACCTGAGAAATCAAGTAATTTGCACTGGGCATTTTAATCTCTGGGAGCTCCGTTTAGGCTGCTTTGAAGGTACAGAAATTAACTGGCTAAACTGTGATTAGAAATAAAAATGCCTGATTTCCTTCTCAGCCTGTTTGTCAATTGTATATAGGAGGGCTACTGATTTTTTTTGAGTTGATCTTGTATCCTGCTATGTTGCTGAAGGTGTTTATAAGCTGTATCAGTTCCTTGGTTGAATCTTTGGGGTCACTCAAGTATACTATCATGTCATCTGCAAATAGAGAAAGTTTGACTTCTTCCTTTCCAATTTGTATCCCCTTAATCTCCTTATGTTGTCTTATTGCTCTGGCTAGAACTTCAAGTACTATATTGAATAAGTATAGGGAGAGTGGACAGCCTTGCCTCATTCTTGATTTTAGTGGAATTGCTTGACTACTGGTAATGGTCGAGAGACAGCCCGAACGGACCTACTCTGGTGATAGGATGGCCAAACACCCTAATTGTCATGCTAGAAACCTCATCCAATGACAAGAAACTGGATGCAGAGATCCACGGCCAGGCCCCAGGTGGAGCTCCAGGAGTCCAATTGGTGAGAAAGAGGAGGGTTTGTATGAGCGAGAATTGTTGAGACCAAGGTTGGAAAAAGCACAGGGACAAATAGCCAAATGAATGGAAACACATGAACTATGAACCAATAGCTGAGGAGCCCCCAACTGGATCAGGCCCTCTGAATAAGTGAGACAGTTGATTAGCTTGATCTGTTTGGGACCTGTCCTCAGTGCATGAGCTGGCTGTTTGGAACCTGGGGCTTATACAGGGACACTTGGCTCAGCCTGCGAGGAGGGGACTGGACCTGCCTAGACTGAATCTACCAAGTTGAACTCAATATTCAGGGGAGTCTTCACCCTGGAGGAGATGGAAATTTGTGGGTGGGCTGGAGGGGAGGGGGAGAACAAGGGAATTCGTGGCTGATATGTAAAATTAAATTAAATTATAAAATAAAATTTAAAAAATAAATAAAAATGCCCTAGGTGAAGGGCTAGTGCTTCAGTCCTTTGAGGATGGACCCCTCTGCAGCCATGAAAGACTATATTCATTGTTAAGATGCCTCTGAGTCTTCTTTTCACAGACCCGTGTGAACCCACACACCCGTGTTGTGACACACAGAGACACAGGTAGGAGAGAGATAAGAGGTCAAACTCACCAGGTAAGGCCAGAACACAGGATGTGTGGTCTAGGACGGACCTGGAGCACAGATACTGTTCAGTCATGACTCAAAAAAACAAATACACATGCCCAGTTCTCTTTGCAAAAACACAAATAAGATGAAAAGTCACAGAATAGCATGCTCCCCCTCCCCTATTCACCAGTCCTATAGAAGTGTTCACCAATGACAATTACCTAGTTGAAATCTGGGATATATAATTTAAAAAGAACAATCATAAGCTTCATCAAAGAATTAAAGGAGTTTAAAGCAGACAAAAGCAAAAGCCCAGTGAACTTAGAACACCAGAGTGATGCCCATGAAAACACAAACATAAGGATGAATGAACTGATGAAGACAACTCAGGATTTGAAAATCAAATTCAATAAAGAGAACTTAAGCTGAAATGAAGACAATATTGAAAACTAAATAACCCAACAAGAAAACTCAAAGGAAAGACTTATAAGTAGAATGAACCAAGCTGGAGCTAAAATATTAGGATTTGAAGATAGAGGATAGAAGAAATAAGAAAAAATAATATGAAAAAAAAAAACCCTTTCAGGAAAGACACGTGTAGAAAATGTGGAACACCATGAAAATACCAAACTTTGGATTTATAGGAATGGATGAGGGAGAAGAAACCTAGGTCAATGACAGACATACCCTTACAAGATCAGAAGAGAAACCTCCTTCAGCATATCTTTAAGACACTAAATAAACAGAACACAAAAAGAGTATGGAAAGCTACACTAGAAAAAAAACACAAGTCACACATAAACAAAAACCTACCAGGATAATTTGATTTCTCAGCGGAAACTTTGAAAGCCAGAATTGCCTAGAGCAATGCACTCCAGGTCCCAAAAGACCACAATAGCCAACCTAGACTAATGTACCCAGACAAACTGTCATTGTTAAAGGAGAAAGAAACTTTCCATGATGTAAACAGCTTAAACATTTATAACCCACAGACTGGCCCTAAAGATAACACAGGAAGCAGTGTTTGGGGCTGGAGAGAGGAATGAGCAGAGACAAGAAACTGTAGAAAGTAAAAGCTATCATTGCTGAATACCAAGTAACTCTGAGAACACAACCCCCCAAATAAACAATGCAACGACTGCAATCCACACAAACCTCAATTCTCTAATCAAAAGGCACAGGAGAGCTGAATGAATTAAGACACAAAATCCATCGTTCTGTTGTCTATAAGAAGCACATCTTACAGGGAAAGGATGGAAAAACTACTGCAGTCAAAAGGGACCAATAAGCAAGCATTGTTTATTCTTATCCTAATACCTGGCAAAACTGATTCAAATGAAACTAATTAGAAGAGATAAAGAGGGACACCTCATTCTAATAAAAAACAAAAAAAACAAAAAACAATTCAACCATGCTGTGGGATGTATGGCAAATGTGTTGCTAATTAATCAATAAAACACTGATTGGCCGTTGGCTAGGCAGGAAGTGTAGGCGGGGCAAGGAGGAGAATAAAGCTGGGAAGTGGAAGGCTGAGTCAGAGAGACACTGCCAGCCGCCACGAAGAGAAACAGCTTGTGAAGATGCCGGTAAGCCACGAGCCATGTGGCAAGGTATAGATTAAAGGAAATGGATTAATTTAAGCTATAAGAACAGTTAGCAAGAAGCCTGCCACGGCCATACAGTTTGAAACCAACATAAGTCTCTGTGTTTACTTGGTCGGGTCTGAGAGGCTGTGGGACTGGCAGGTGAAAGAGATATATCCTGACTGTGGGTCAGGCAGGAAAACTTAAGCTACACAACCAAAAGACATTACTCGCTAAACATATCTACACCAAACTCTAGAGCACCCTGTAAGGGAGGGCACAGTGAAACCACTGAACTAGGCTGCTCCATGGGTGAAAAAGAAAAGTTTACTCAAATTGTCAAGGCTTTCTCTTCGGGGTCAGAGAAAATGGCAAAAATGGCAGAAGAATCTTGCCAGTTATAAGGGGTTGTGTTGTGGCAGGAGGTAGTCAGGTTAGGTGGAACAGTCTGGGAACTAATGTGGGGCTTTGATCTGTTGGTGAGTTGTTTGAGTTAATAGAGAGGTAGATGACCTTTCTGGGAGTAGGAGGCTGCATGAGGCAAATAAAGGAATGGCTTTTCGTGGTAAACAGAAACCCACTTTATAAGGTTTCTGAGGAATTCTGATTTTAATATCAGTCCTTCTGTTTACCTGTCAAAATCCAGCCTGAGCTGAGCCCAGACTGCAACTGATGACATTGCCACCAGCACTGTCACTTGGGGGGTCTGGAGTGGGCCCACTTTGGACCTAACACATTCAATTTCATAAAAATTGCACTACTGGAATTGAAGACACAGATTAGCACCAAACCATTAGTGATTTCAATACCCTACTTTCTCTGATAGACAGGTCTTAGTTAGAGTTTATATTATTGTGAAGAGACACTATGACCATGGCAACTCTTTTTCTTCTTTTTTTATTAAAATTTTTCATTTATTTTACATGCCAACCACAGTTTCCCCTCTCTACTCTCTTCTTGTTCCCTCCACCACCTCCTGTCAACACTCCCAATCCATTCCTCCTCTGTTCAGAAAGTGGCAGGCCTCCCATGGGAGTCAACAAAGTATGGCACATCAAGTTGAGGCAGGATCAAGCTCCTGGCCCTGCACCAGGGTTGGGCAAGGCATGTCAGCATAGGGAATAGGTTCCAAAAGCCATCTCATTTGCCAGGGACAGGACCTGATCCTATTGCTCAGGGCCCCACAAGCAGACCAAGCTACACAATTGTCACTCAACTGTAGAGAGCCTAGGTTGGTTTCATGCAGGCTCCTTAGCTGTTCGTCCAGAATCCCTGAGCTCCCACTAGCTCAGGTCAGCTCTCTCTGGACTATGGCAACTCTTATAAAGGAAAACATTTAATTGGGTGGCTTATAGTTTAGAGGTTCAGTCCATTATCATCATAGTGAGATATGGCAGTATGCAGGCAGACATGGTGCTGGGGGATTCTACATCTTGACAAGCAGGCAACAGGAAGTGTTCTGTCTCATTGAGCATGTCTTGAGTATATATGAGACCTCAATGCCTGCCTCCACTTGACACACTTCCACCAACAAGGCCACACCTACTCCAACAAGGCCACACCTCCTAATAGTATTCCCTTTGGGGGCCATTTTCTGTCAAACCACCACAACAGGTCATCTGAACAAAAAAATTAAGCAGAGAGACACAGAATAAATGATATCACACATCAAATGGACCTAACATATATACAAAGTATTTCACCCAAACACCAAAGAATACACGTTCTACTGAGCAGTATATAGAAGGTTCTCTAAAATAGACTACATTCGCAAACATGAAAGAGATGAATAAATTTAGAAAGATTAAAACAACTCTGTGTAGCCTATCTGACTACAATGCAGTACAACTTAACACTGACAGCATACAAATCTTTAGTAAGTACACAAACTCATGGAGATTAAGCAATTCAACTGAATAATGTATGGGTTAAAGAAGAAACCAAGAAAGAGCATGAAAGATAGTGATGCTGAGGGTAATTTAAACTGTGGAGGCCTAGCTCAAGAGGTTTCAGAGAAGAAGAGTCTTAATATGTGGCCTAGAGACCATTCCTGTAATATTTTGGTGAAGAATGTGCTTGCCTTTTGCCCTTGACTGAAAAGTTTGCCTGAGACTAAAATGAAGAGTTTTGGATTAATTCTATTGGCAGAAGAAATCTCAAAATATCCTAGTATAGACTCTGTGGTGTGGTTATAAGTGGTTACTATTATACAGATCTATAATGAAAAGGAACAAGCAAAGCAAGGAAAACTACAAAATGTACAATTTGAGGAGAAATGTACCAAGAAGTGGGATAGAGCTAAATCCTATGTTCAAGGAGATAAACAGATTAATGTAAAGCTTGATATTAAATGAAGTAAATGGCGTGGTTACTTCAGGGAAAGACCCCACATAGCTAAGCTTCTAACTTGTGAAAAGAAATTAAAGAAAAGCTTAGAGTCAGGTGTGGTAGTACACATCTTTATCCTAGCACTCTGGAGGCAGAGGCAGATGGATCTCTAAGTTCAAGGTTGGCCTGATCTACAGAGCAAGTTCCAGGACAGCCAAGCTTACATAGTGAAGGAAACCATGAAAAAAAGGAAGCTAGTGAAAATGTAATTGAATGAGGAGGCCATGTTCCAACTCCAGCAAGCAGCAGAATTTGGCAACTTTTGCCACATGGTTCTACCTCTAGAGTCAAGGATACAAGAATGGTGTTATGGAATCTCTCACTGTGACTAAAGAAAGTGCTGAGGCAGACATGTGGCAGGGTTTTCCCTGCATGGAGGCCCCGAGAGGCCATTGTGTGAAGCTATGAAGGTGAAGACTGGACTTCCTTGGAGACTCCAAAAATTTTGGAGATGTAAGAGTCATGTGGTACCTGCTGAGGAAAGTTGCTAACAGGTAGTAGATCCAGCCTAAGAGAAAGAAGTGTGTTGCAGTCAACAAAGCTGAAAGAAATTTGAGACCTGAAGATTGAAGGGGGGAGGAGTGTGTGACTCACTTTTTATGGATTCCCCTGCACATGCACATATGGGCTTATGGAGCTACACCACACATACACATAGATTGCATGATCACACTGCATGCAAATTATGTAACCAAGCAGCGCATAGATTATGTAGGATGTAGAGCCCTGAAATGACTAATCATTTTGCCAGTGCATGCATAGTTACATAGCTGGGGGAGTAGCCAGGAATTCCAACACTTAAAATTGTCAAACAGCTTCCTCTAGCATGAAGCCAAGGCAGAGGCAGTGCAGGACCCAGAGAAAACTGCTAGCATAAAAAAGCAGGGTAAATTTGGCCCTACAAACAAAACCAGTGGGAATGGCAACAGTCACCCGCACAACTGCAAGCCCTGAGTTGGTATGTGGGGCTAAGCAGAGTCCACAGCTGTGAAAAATATTCTCTGAAAATTCATTTCTGTTGGGGAAAAGTCTTTTCTGAAAAAGTTTTTAGTCCACGTCCTTTTATTTCCTTCCACTGACCAGGTAAGGTGGGAGACAAATGCTTGTCTGAGTGCATGCAGACAAATGTGATCCACTCTGGTAATAGTGTCATGTGAAAAATCTAGAGAGGTACACCTGTCAAACAGTAATGCAAGTTTAGGGAAGAAAAAAAAAAATCTCCTGTGATAAAAGCAAAAGCACTAATACAGACCATGTGAAAGGAAGTTTTCTCTGGGACCTGAAAGGCAGTATGGGAAATGTAGTACAGAAAGTACTATAGCATGACAATATAGAGAAAGGCAGTATGGGAAATGTAGTTTTTCAGCTCAAAATGGTGATACTGCACAAAAACCGGGTTGTTGTGTTTTTTTTTTTAGCACAAAATGCAGTTTCTTTTCCAAGCAATGTTATAAAGCTTAGCCGTACCTCTTGAGAACTAGGAACAGGTGAATAACTTGCCTCTAAGGAGATAATTAAAATGCTAATACTGTTTGTCAACAAGCTACTCTGTAATCTTTTAGAAAACAGAAGAAAATGGTCCTTACACTGGGAAATTGCTTTGAGTTTGAAAAAAAACTTATGGGATTGAGTTGTGCTTAAGATACAAGAGGGAAACATGGGCATCATTAAAAGCACTCATTGTAATCTTAAAAAGAAGCTTTAAAAAATTATGAAGAGGGAATTTTATTCCTAGTCAAGCTCAGATGAATTAGGCTTTGACTTAAAACTCTCAAGAAAACTTTCAGAATGATATCAAAGCTGGCTATAAACTCCAAACTTTAGAAATGATTTGCACACTTTCTGTCTTGTTAATAGTTCAGTTAAGAAACCTCTTCTAGACAGGTGGGGGGGGGGAGGACAAGGGAATCTATGGCTGATATGTAAAATTAAATTATATATATAAAAATTTTTTTAAAGAAACCTCTTCTACCCAGGCAGTGGTGACACATGCTTTTAATCCAAGCACTCAGGAGGCAGAGCCAGGTGGATCTCTGTGAGTTTGAGGCCAGCCTGGGCTACCAAGTGAGTTCCAGGAAAGGCGCAAAGCTGCACAGAGAAACCCTGTCTTGAAAAACCAAAGAGAAGAAGAAGAAGAAGAAGAAGAAGAAGAAGAAGAAGAAGAAGAAGAAGAAGAAACCTCTTCTAGTTGTTTGCTAATAGAGTTTGCTTTTGAATATGTTAGTTCTTTTAAGAGATTCTTTCAAAATGTTTGCTAATGGAGTTTCCTCTTGAATATAATTTTGGTAAATAGTTTTTCTAAAAAAATCTCTCCCAGATATGTACTAAAGTCTGTAAAATAATCTTATAGAGTTTCCTTTTGAATATAAAGTTTATAAAATAGTTCTATAGAGTTTCCTTTTGAATATAAGTTTGTAAAAACTATAAATAAGTATATGTTTGTGAAGGGTGTTAATGTTAAATGTTGAATATAAGTCTGTAAAAAGTGTAAATGTTAAATGTAAGTTCATATTAGAAATATTTTTTTTTCGAGACAGGGTTTCTCTGTGTAGCTTTGCGCCTTTTCTGGGACTCACTTGGTAGCCCAGGCTGGCCTCGAACTCACAGAGATCCACCTGCCTCTGCCTCCTGAGTGCTGGGATTAAAGGCGTGCACCACCACCGCCCGGCAGAAATGTTTTTATTACTCCATCAATATCTGTCTAGTCTGGACAAATTAGATAACATTAATTTTTAAAAGATAAACCGAATCAATCACATTAGAAATATTCTGAAGTTTTTATGACTCTTTTAACTTCAGATATATTTGAATACATTTTATAATAGCTTAAAATATAATTTTATGATTTCAGTGGCCTCTGGAAAATTTAACTGAAGGTGTCATAATTAGGGGAGTTTTTCTGTCTTCTTCCTAGAAGTTTCCACTCCTTCTGTTTCTGTTTAGAAAGAGGCAGGCGTCCCAAAAAGGGATAAGCCTCTCACAATTGAGTTAGTTTGTAAAAGTGTCTTTATAATTAGCATGAGTTTTTGTTTACTTGAGTGGATACTTTGAAATAATTTGAAATGATTGTTTTCCCTGGGAATCAAAATAGTCTCTTGAAAGTTTCATTGAACATCTGTTAGGAGAGAATTTTGATCCAGGAAAAGGGCTTGGTGCCGCTGAGACTGCTGTAGACCCATTCCAAAAAGGATATTCCATCTTTATTATCCTCTACTATTTTACTGAGAGGTATGGTAGCTATGGACATCACTGTGGTTGTTTGCAAGCTCAGTAGGGACCTGGGCCAGAGTTGAGTTAAGCTTTGTACCCCCTTCTGCCAGAGGCTGATAGTCAAAGATGAGCAACTTTCTTCTTGATAGCTTCCAACCTAAGCTAGAGTATGTTTGATGGAAAGTATATCTCCAAGGAAGGAAGATCAATCAAGGAGGACAACCTAAGACAGGCATAGTCTATCTGAGGGGCCTGGGAGTGGACTTTTTATATCAAGAAGAGAGAATAGTGGAGGCCCACAAAGGTTTCCTCATGAGATCTGAGCTTGCTTTTGCCCAGCAAAGCTGCATTAGAGGATTGCTTGACCACATGCGTGGTTACCAGGTGCTTGGAAGGCTCTGCACTTGGATGTGCAGTATGCTTTGATCTATCAAGAGAAGGTCTTTTGCCCTGCCCCTTGGCATTCCTTTAAAAAGCCCTTTAGAAGAGATATAAGAGGCAGGCAGATGAGGATCCAGGCCCTCCTAAGGCTATCCTGTATTTCTATCTGTTTCTCTCCCTTCTATCCTTCTATCTAAATCTCTTATCCCTCACTCCTCAAGAGTACCCTGGAGTAAAAGGTAGGAGTGGGTCCCCCACAAGAAAAGAGCAGGCCTCCCTGAGATATCAAACAAACACACCATAACAAGATGTAGTAAGACTAGGCACATACCCCCATATCAAGGCTGGACAAGGCAACACATTAAAAGAAAAATGTCCCAAAACCAGGCAAAAGAGTCAGAGACACCCCCATTCCCACTCTTAGGAGTCCCATAAAAACCCCAAGCTGAAAACCACAGCACATATGCAGAGCACCTAGCTCAGACTTGGTGATTGCCATTTTAGTCTCTGTGAGCCCCTATTTGTCCTGCTTAGTTGATTTTGTGGGTCATGTTCTCCTGGTGTCCCAGATTCTTCTGGGTCCTACAGTCCTTCCTCCCCCTCTTTCAAGGGGTTCACTGAGCTCCACGTAATGTTTGGCTGTGAGCCTCTGCATCTGCTCTCATCAGCCACCAGAGGAAGCCTCTCTGATGACAATTCTCCCATCCCTTGACATATCCCTATATAATCTATTACTAATTTCCTTACCTCTATGTGTATAGCAAATGAAACACACATCTCTGAAAATTCAAAGCTAACATGCCCAAATAAGAAAAAACATGAGACATTTGTATTCTGCCTCTGAGTAATTTCACTCAGAATGATCATTTCTAGTTGTAGATAAATTTTTCTTCATATATGTGTGTGTTTCATTAGTTATGTGAGAATTTCATACATGTTTTAATCATATTCACCCTCCCTCTCCCAACTCTTCCCATATCCACTCTGTTTCTCTTTCCACCCAACTTTGTTTCCTTTCCTTAATCCCTTTAATAACAATTGTGCTGCCCAAATATTCTTGGATGTGTGGCCTTCCATTGGAGGGAGCATGGTAGACTTACCAGAGGATACATTCTTCATGAAAACTGACACTTCTTACTTGGCAGCAACTAAGAACTACTGACAGCTCCTTGGCTAGGGGTGGAAGTATGTGTCTCTCTTCATGATGGGATTTGGTCTTGCATGGGTCTTATGCATGTTGCAACAACTGTGAGGAGTACATATGTGAATCTCCCCTGCTGTGTCCAGAAGACACTGTTTTCTGTACTTGATCACAACCTCTGTCTCTTACACTCTTTCTACTCCCTCTTTCAAACTGATCCCAGAGCCTTTGAAGGAGGGGGTGTACTGTATGCCATATTTACGGATGAACATTCTGTAGTTTCTTATTCTCTGCATCTTGGTCAGTTGTAGGGTCTCTGTGTTGATAGTCATCTACTACAAAGAGAGCTTTTCTGATAAGGGTTTAGTGCTGCCTTACTCTATGGGTATAATGATAAGTCACTAGTTGTTAGTTTAATACAATGCTTATTTACTAGAATAATAGTAGTAGGTTCCCTCCTAGGGTCAATGATCTGTCTAGCCATAGACTCTTGGTCTGATAATGGTGCAAGGCTTGGAAAACATATGATGAAAAAATAATGAAAATGTATATATTTACACAAGGGAATATTGAACTTTAATAAATGAAATTATGAAATTTCCAGGTAAATAGATGGAGTTGGAGACAATAATTTTGAATAAGGTAACCCAAACAAAAAAGATAAACATTATTTTAACTCATTTGTGGTTGTTATCTTTGAAGCTTTAGATAAATCTAAAATGCCTATAGAGGTCAGAAAATGACTAAGTGGTAATGAGGAGGGACTTTCAAGAGAGGGGAGATAGAATACACTAATCTAAAGGTTTAAAAGGGAATTCTATACACATACATACAGAAAGTATTACTTCCAAGAGTTATTTACTAGGAAGTTCCCAAATACCTCCTACACATTACAGGTTGTTGCCAATATGCATGGTTACTGTCCATCACTTGATGGTAAAAGCCCTTTGTTGAAAACCCCACATATTAGAGACATATGAAGAAATTGAGCTGGTACTGACCTGGAAGCTTTCAGAGTGATGAAAGGTGCTGTATGTGCTACTGGAAGAAAAAAGTAATCATCAACCAACCCAGCTGTGAGCCTTGCAAGTTATACTAATGAGTAGCCTGGCAGGATATTACCCACTGGTACAATAGTGGCATCAATCTTATGGATCAACCAACCACTTTCTGATTGAATTTAAGGCACACTAAAAAAGATAGAATCCTTTTTTTCTTAACAGCTGGAAAATGTTGTGCTGAATATTGTATGATATTTTCATTGTCTATTCATCAGTTGATATTTCTAGGCTGTTTCCATTCCCTGGCTCTTGTGAATAAAGCAGCAATGAACATGGATGGGCAGGTATTTCTATAGTGGAATACAGAGTCATTTGGGAATATGCCCAAGAGTGGTAGAGCCTGATTATGTAGTAGATTTATTTCTAACTTTTAGAGGCACTGCCACACTGATTTCCATAGTGGCTGATCAGTTTTCACTCCCACCAGCTTATTTATTTATTTATTTTAGCCCACTGAGTCCAATTAGTGTTGCTCATATGTTAATGAGTATAGTGTTATCCACTGAGGCATGACCAAACCACCAGTTGTTACCACTATAAGGAAAAGTAACACTGTCCCCCAGCATAGCACCCCTGCCCAATTTCTACTTAGGTTGTTTGATTTCTTGACATCTGGGTTTGTTTGTTTGTTTGTTTGTTTGTTTGTTTGTTTGTTTGTTTTTCCTTTGTACATTCCAGACACTAACCTTTTGTCAGATGTATGGCTGGTAAATATTTTTCCCCAATTATACGGGCTATATCTTCACTTCAATGGTAGTATTCTTTGCTGGACAATATGTTTTAGTTTCACAAGGTCCCATTTAATATTGTTGGTCTTAATACCTGAGCTAAAATGTTCCTGTTCAGAAAGTGCTTTGCTGGGGCTGGAGTGATGGCTTAGTGGTTAAGGACACTTGTTGCCCTATCTCCACTCCTCCCACCCCCACCCCCACTGCAACTCCTCTCTCCCCCAGATCTACTCCTCCTCCATTTCACTTTTTAAAAAAAGAGCAGGCTTCCAGGGATATCCACTGAACATGCCATAACAAGTTACAACAAGGCTAGGCACAAACCCTCATATCAAGACTAGATGAGGTGACAAAGTAGGAGGAAAAGGGTCCCAAGAACAGGCAAAAGAGTCAGAGACACACCCAACTCACATTGTAGGGGTCACACAAGAACACCCAGCTAATAACCATAACACCTATGCAGAGTTCTAGCTCAGACACATACGAGGTCCATGCTTGTCTTTTCAGTCTGTGAACCCCTATGAGTCGCACTTAGTTGATTCTGTAAGCCATGTTTTCATGGTGTCCTCGACCCCTCTGGCTCCTAGAATCCTTCCTCCCCCTCTTCTATGGGGTTCCTTCGGCTCTGCCAGACTATGGGTCTGTATCTGCTCTCATCAGTTGCTAGATGATGCCTCTCTGATGACAACTGGGCTAGGCACTGATCTATGAATATAGCAGGATATCATAAGGAATCATTTCA
This sequence comes from Peromyscus eremicus, assembly GCF_949786415.1. Taxonomy (NCBI): domain Eukaryota; kingdom Metazoa; phylum Chordata; class Mammalia; order Rodentia; family Cricetidae; genus Peromyscus; species Peromyscus eremicus. The sequence continues at coordinate 126,340,312 of NC_081420.1, forward strand.
TTGACTTTTTTTTTTCCAGTAGTATAGTAGTATTTGGTTCTGTTCTGGGTCTCCAGGCTGACCAGCCTCTGGTTCCTGGCCATCCACACAGTGTTAGGCATTAGCTCCCTCTTGTGGTGTGGGCCTTAAGTTGTATCAGTTCTTGGTTGGCCACTCCCACAAGTTCTATGCCCCAATTATTCCAGCACATCTTTCAGGTGGGATGTCCTAGTCCCACTGCTGGGAGCCTTGCCTGGTTACAGAAGATGGCCAGTTCGGGCTTTGTATCCCCCATTACTGGAGACTTCACTAGGGTCACTCTCCTAGATTTGAGGGAATTTCCACTGCACCAGGTTTCAACATTGACCCCCAGTTCCAGTCGTCTCTCCCAGTAGACTCTCCCTCCACACCCCCCACCATGAGCCATCTTGTTCCCATACCCACCAGCCCCCAGTCCACCTGCAAAATCTATTCTATTTCCCTTCCCAGGGAGATCTATGTGTTCCTTTCTTGAACCTTCATTTTTACTTAGCCCCTTTGGGTCTGTGGATTGTATCATGATTACCCTTTTCAATAATACCTTTAAGTATTAATGTCCAATCAAAAGTTACAGCTGGCTGGGCAGTGGTGGTGCATGCCTTTAATCCCAGCACTTGGGAGGCAGAGCCAGGAAGATCTCTGTGAGTTCGAGGCCAGCCTGGTCTACAGAGCGAGATCCAGGACAGGCACCAAAACTACACAGAGAAACCCAGTCTTGAAAAAACAAACAAAAAAGCTAGAGCTGGCTGAATGGATTAGGAAACAGAATCCATCATTCTCTTGTCTATAAGAAACTCAGCTTTAAAGACAGACACTACTTTACAGGATGGAAACTGTATCCCAAGCATATGGGTCTAGGTAGCAAACTCAGTTGCCATCCTAACAGCTGGCAAAATAGATTTCAAGCCACTCCTGATCAGAAGAGATCAAGAAAAGCATTTCTTTCTAACCATGGGAACAATTAACCAAGAAGACATTGCTATCCTAAACATGTATGCACCAAATGCTGGTGCACCCATGTGCTAGTTAGTTTTTTTGTCACCTTGAAACAAGCTAGTCATTTGGGAAGAGGGGCTCTCAACTGAGAAAATACCTGCATAAGGTTAGCTGTAGGCAAGTCTGTAGGGTGTTATCTTGATTAGTGATGGGTGTGGAAGGGTCCATGTAATTTGGGGCAGTGCCACCCCTGGCCAGGTGGTTCTGGGTGGCAAAAGAAAGCAGGATGAACAAGACATGAGAACCAAGCCAGTAAGCAGCACTCCTCCATGGCCTGTGCTTCAGTTCCTGCCTCCAGATTCCTGCCCTGGCTTTCTTTGATGATTGACTGTGTTGTGGATATCTAATAAAAATAAACCCTTTTCTTCCCATTTTTTTCGTTACAACAATAGAAACCCTAAATAAGACAACCCAGGTTCATGAAAAGCATAGTTACTGGAATTAAAGAAATAGATGAAGATAAATTCATCAATAGCAGGTGATTTCAATGCTCCATTTTCTCTAGTAAACAGGTCATCTGGAGAAAGAACAGAGAAACATCATAATTGCATGACATCATTAATCAAACGGACCTAATATAGACATAGAATATTCCACCCAAACACCAAAGAACATAAATTCTACTCAGCAGACCACTGAAGCATCTATAAAATAGATGACATCCTAGGACACTAAATGTCAAAGAAAAAAATGAAGAAAGAAATTTAAAAATTTCTGTAAGTATGTGAAAATGAAAACACAACACAACAAAACCTCTGGGACACATTAAAAGAGTTCTACAAGGTAAATTAATAGCTTTAAGTTGTTACATTAAAAAATCAGAAGGAACACAAAAAAAGAAATTAATGATGCAACTCAAGAATTTAGAAAAAAGAATAAATCTAGCTTAATTCTAGCATATGGCAAGAAATAATAAACATCAGAGCAGATTAACAACTAGAAGCAAAACAATGCAAAGAGTCAATGAATGTAAGAGCCAGTTCTTTGAGAAGATAAACGAAATACACCCAATAACCAGGACCTAAATAAACAGAATCAGAAACGAACAGGGAAACATTACAACAGACACCAAAGAAAGAAGGGAATCCTTTAAAAATCTGTACTCTACAAAGTTGAAAACTATAGAAAAAGATTTTAGATTTACATTTTAGATTCATTCAAACCACCAAAGTTAAACTAAATAGACCCATAACAAATAAGAAAATTGAACCAGAAATAAAAAAGTCTTCCAGCCCAAAAAAGGAAAGAAAGAAAAAAGAAAAAGCAAGAAAAAAGCCCAGGCCTAGATGGATTCACAGCAAAATTTCAGCAGACTTTCTGAAATATATAGCCAATACTTCTTATTCAAAAGAAAGGAAGAGGAGGAGGAGGAGGAAGAGGAAGAAGAGGAGGAGGAGGAGAAGGAGGGGGAGAAGAAGAAGAAGAAGAAGAAGAAGAAGAAGAAGAAGAAGAAGAAGAAGAAGAAGAAGAAGAAGAAGAAGAAACTGGAGAAACACTTCTGAAATCTTGCTTCGAAGCCAGAAGCCAATATTACTTTACACACACACACACACACACACACACACACACACACACGCATGCACACACACGCATGCACATGCAGCCACAAAAGGAAGGAAGGGAGGGAGGAAGAGAGAGAAAGACAGACAGAAAGAGAAAGAGAGAGAGAGAAGGAAACAAAGAAACAAAGAAAACTGCAGGCCACTGTCCCGTGTCCCAGTGAACATAAATGCAAGAATACTTAGTAAAACACATGAAAATGAAATACAAGCATACATAAAAAAGATCATCTACCATGATAATTGGTTTGTCCTGGAGATACAGGGATGGTTCAACATGCATAAGTTAATTAATGTAAGAAATCATATAAATGGACTTAAAGATAAAAATCACATGATCTTCTCAATAGATTCAGAAGAAGCCTTTGACAAAAAATGCAACAGACCTTCATGATAAAAATCTCAGAGAGAGTTGGACTGGGGAGAACATACCTCAAAACAATATATGACAAAATCACAGACAACATTACCTTAAATGGAGAAAAACTCAAAGCAATCAATCTCATTAAAACTAGGAACAAAATAGAGATGAACACTCTCCCTATTCCTTTACATTATAGTGTTTAAAGCACAACAGAATGAAATTAATGGGATACAAATAGAAAAAGAAGTTAAATTATCCCTATTTGTTGATGGTATGATATTATACATAAGAGATCCAAAAAATATCCACCAATATCTTATAGAAACAATTAAAATTTAGCATAGTGGCAGGATACAAAATCAACTTATAAAAATGAATAACCTTTCTATAAAATACCAACAACAAACTGAGAAAGGGATCATGTACACATTCCCATTCACAATGGCCTCAAATAAAATATCTAGAAATAAACCTAACCAAGGAGGTGAAAGATCTCTACAATGAAAACCTTAAATCTCTGAAGAAAAAAGATCAAAGAAGACACTAGAAGATGGAAAGACCTCTCATGATCATAGATTTTAGTAAAAGTAATATTGCAAAAATGATCATTCTACCAAAAGCAATTTTCAGATTCCATGCAGTCTCAATCAAAATATCCCCAATCTTCTTCAGAGAAATAGAAAAACACATTCTAAAATACATATGTAACCACAAAAGATTCAAGAGAGCCAACATAATCCTGAGCAAAAAGAACAATGATGGAGGGATTATCATTCCAGATTTCAAGGCACATTATAGAGCTATAGTTCTAAAAACAGCAGTAGGGGGGCTAGAGAGATGGCTCAGAGGTTAAGAGTACTGGCTGCTCTCCCAGAGGTCCTGAGTTCAATTCTCAGCAACCACATGGTGGCTCACAACCATCTGTAATGAGATCTGGTGCCCTTTTCTGGCCTGCAGGCATCCTCACAGGCAGAACATTGCATACATAATAAATAAATCTAAAATAAATAAAATCCCACATCTTTAAAAAAAATGCCTTAAAAAAAACAGCAGTAGGCTGGTGTAAAACAGACCAATGGAACAAAACAGAGTATGCTCAACTACAGCTGCCTATGCCTGATAAACTTGCCAAGAACATACATACACCAAAGAAATGAGCATCTTTAACAAATGATGCTGGGAAAACTGGATGTCAAGAGAAGAATGGAGCCAGCACCAGCCATGGTGTCTTATGCTGTTGCAGGAAATTTGTTTGTATTGTTGCTCCCATACCGTCAAGGGAGTTAAATCTTGATTTGGAGGTGGAGTTCACATTCAGCTGGCAGAAATAAACCATAGAGTTTTCTGATTGACTCAGAGGATGATAGACACAGGGAGGAATAAGAAGGGGCTAGAAAAGATTTGGGGACCCTTTTTCAATCTGGGAAGGTGGAGAGGAAGGTCAGCTGATCATTTCTCCTTGCTCTGTGGATCATGTTTATACCCTCCTAATATTTGACTCCTGAGCTTTATTTATTAATAAAACAATAAAAGTAGCCACTATAACATGCCTTTAATCCCAGCACTTGAGGGGCAGAGGCAAGTGGGTCTCTGTGGGTTCAAGGCCATCCTGGTCTACAGAATGAGTTCCAGGATAGCCAAGGCTACACTATAAGACCTTGTCTCAAAAAAAAAAAAAAAAAAAAAAAAAAAGAAAGAAACCAACCAAACAAACAAACAAAACCCCTGAAAATTAACTCCAAATGGTTCAAAGGCCTTAACATGGAACCTGAAATGGTTAGAAGTAATCAGCCAGTACTCTACAAAATTCAGGTTTAGTAAAGAACTTTCTGAATAGGACTCCATTTTCCCAGGAATCAAGGCCAATGGTCAAGTGGAACTTGATACAACTAAAAAGCTTCTGCACAGCTAAGGAAAAAAAAATCAAGTGATGAGGAAGCTCAGAGAATAGGAGAGAATCTTTGCCAGGTACATATCTGAAAGGAGATAATATCCAGCATATTTAAAGACCAGAAAACACAGGGGCTGAAGAGATGGCTCAGCGGATAAGAGCACTGGCTGTTCTTCCAGAGGACCTGGGTTCAATTCCCAGCATCCACATGGCAGCTCACAATTGGCTGTAACTGGAGTTTGAATCCACCTTGGGCCACATAATGAGATCCTATGTCTTCTGGGAATGGTAGCAGACATCTTTAATCCCAGAAGGCAGAGGTAGGAGGGTCCCTGTGAGTTCAAGGACAGCCTGGTCTATCTATACAGTGATCCAGGCAGCCATGGTTATATAGACCCTATAAAAGGGATTATTTTATTGCCACTAATCTCATAACCCTTTGGTTTTATTTTGATTCTTTAAAACTCTTAAGATATAAATATTATCTAAAAATCTATAAGATTATATATATACATATGATATATATACATACATATATAACCTTCTATTTTGATATTAGTGGTCATACAGAGTACTAATTAATTCTAGAAATACGCTTCATCTAGCTTCCTGTACATGTTTTTGGGTTTGAGTCTGAGGCAGGTAACTAGAACTAAGTTTGTGTACCCTCGATGTATTTAACAAATTGTGGTCCTTTAACCTCTCAGCGATCTGCTGCATATAATATTTAAAATGTTTAAGTTTTCTTCAGTGAACTGAGGTCTCGAAGAAGATGATAGGACCCTGCAATGATGAATCCATCTGGATGGTGGTAATGCCACTCAGCTGACAAACATCACCCAAAGATCAGCTTTGGACTACAAACTGCTCAGGACAACTTTAAAGCAGTTAGCTCCAATGGACTCATAGGGTACTCCATCCAGGACTTCAGATAAGCCCTGCATTTTGCTATCACACACAGACTGGGCAACAAATGATACAGCTAGCTCTCCCAAGGCTTGACCATTATCCCAATTTTCTCAGGGTCCACTAAAGATGCCATTGCCCCCAGACAACAGGCAGTGACTGTAAGAACATAACCCCACATTCCTAAGAGGTGGGGTAGGCGGATTTTGGTCATTCAGTGGGTTATGGATGTTTGTCATCATTTAAGGGGATTAGTTGCAAATTGTTATTGGTTATGATCAGGGAGGAAATTAAGCAAAGGAACTTAGATTTAGGGATCTCTTTCTGAAAAGAAAAAAGGGAAGATATAGAAATGATAGGCTAAAAGGGTAGATTACTGAATGTACTTTAAGACTAAAAAGCAACTACTAATCTCAAAATTTTACACTGGTATGCATTTTTATATATTGATATAAATTTAAGGCTATTTTTGTGGCAACATATTGTAAGGTATTGTACCTATGCAAATCATTTAAAATTGTAATGTAAAGTTCTAGTCCTTGAAAGCTACTATTACAAACTATTTAGGATAATTAAGATTGTAGCTAGAGTTTTCCTGCCTGGCCCACAGTCAGGACAAATCTCTGTCACCCGCCAGTCCCACAGCCGTCAGACCCGACCAAGTAAACACAGAGACTTATATTGCTTACAAACTGTATGGCTGTGGCAGGCTTCTTGCTAACTGTTCTTATAGCTTAAATTAATCCATTTCCACAAATTTATACCTTGCCATGTGGCTCGTGGCTTACCAGCATCTTCACATGATGCTGCTTGTCCTGGCGGCGGCTGGCAGTGACTCCTTCTGCCTTTTCTCCTCTCTGTTAGTCCCGCCTATACTTCCTGCCTAGCTACTGGCCAATCAGTGTTTTATTTATTGACCAATCAGAACAACACATTTGCCATACAGAACATCCCACAGCATTAAGATAACAATCAAACTTTTTAGTAAGGGTTTAGATGTAGACACAAATAAGCTTTATTTAGCCTCATGTATTTTAGATAGGTGGCTTTCAAACATTTCAGTGATCTACAGAATATGGCATTTAAGATGCTTTAACAACACAGGGCTTTTCATGACAGTGAAATATGTCTGTTCCTAGCAGCACCAATCTACTTCAAGAAAAGGATGATGGGCATCAAAGAACCTCCTTATGGAGTTTGCTTTAAATGTAACAAAACTAGCCATTGGACAAGAAACTGCCCTTGCCTCAACTCCTGACAGTATGCTGTCCAAATTGGACAAGCAGGACACAAAGAGGTTGACTGCTGAACTTCGCCAAGACAAGGTAGAAGAGCCCTTCAAAATTACTGCTTCACAGAAAAAAATCTATCAGATATTGTAGGCCTGTAGGTCTAAGAAGGATGCCCCAACATTGCAGAGAAAACTTGGATGACTGTCCAGGCAGCCATCTGTCTTTGTTATTTCTATAGTTTTGGAAGTTGTTTGCTCTGTACTTCCTGTTTACTCAGGAAATATTTTATCCTTCTTGGGTCTCTGATGGTGTTTGAAGACTAGATAGTTATATCATCTTCTTTGTTACTAAATTCAGAAAAGAAACTTACAAAAGAGGCATAAAGTTTGTAAGGTTGAGAAACATAAAAGCTTAAGTTGTTTAAGAAAATGTTTTAAGGCCTAAAAAGATATTTTTATATTGGTAATATAAGTTATGATAGAAAATGGTTTAAGTATAAAACTTTGGACTCACCAAGATAGGATATATAAGAGAGTATTTTCTCCCAATTTGCCAAATACAAATAAACTAGACATTGTGAATATAATTCTTACCTGATAATTGTTCTCATTGTATATAGTTTCAGTTAAGAGTTAAAACTTTTCCTTTTAGCCGGGCGGTGGTGGCACACGCCTTTAATCCCAGCACTCAGGAGGCAGAGCCAGGCGGATCTCTGTGAGTTCGAGGCCAGCCTGGGCTACCAAGTGAGTTCCAGGAAAGGCACAAAGCTACACAAAGAAACCCTGTCTCGAAAAAACCAAAAAAAAACAAAAAAAAAAAAAAACTTTTCCTTTTTATTTAGCCAATACCTGATCATTGTTCTTATTGTATATAGTTTCACCATACTAGAGTCAAATTCTTTCTTTTTTATTTAGATAATACATGGTAATTCTTCTTATTGTATATAGTTGTACTCCATTAGAGTTAAAAATCTTTCCTTTTTATTTAGACAAAAATGGGAAAATGTTATGCAATATTTGATTGCACTGTGACACTCTGAGACTGTGTTAATAAAATTAATCTTGGATCAGGGGCAGAGCCAGTGACTAGTTGAAAAGTATCAGCCATAGAGAGTATGGAGGACCCAGGGAGATGGATAGTGAGGCACAGCAAAAAGTAGGGAGGGATTTAGAGATTCCTGGTCCTTTTTTGTTCTTGGATGTGGGGAGAGGCATGTTTGCTGAATCTCCAGTAAAAAAGGAAAGGTCAGCTGGTTGCTTCTCTACTGCTTCTTTGATCTATCACGTTTTCACCCCAATATCTGACTACTGAGTTTTTATTGGTAATAGAACAACTTAGATAAAAACAAGAGCAAAAATTAATAAAGTGAAACAAAGAAACCAATACTAAGAATCAATGAAACTAAGAGTTGTTCTTTAAGTAGATAAACAAAATCACACAAAAAAGGACAGGCATGACTCAAATTGACAGAATCAGAAATGAACAAGAAAACATCACGAAAAGTAGAGTTTTCCCATCCTGGAAGCTACTTCCAAATTACCACACAGAGGCTTATATTAACTGTAAATGCTTGGCAAATAGCTCAGGCTTGTTACCAGATAACTCTTATACTGAAATTAACCCATAACTCTTATTTATCTTTAGCCACATGGCTTGGCACCTTTTCTCACTATGATATTCTCATCTTGCTTTTCTGCATTTGCCAGCAAATCTCTGACTCCACCTTTCCTACTCCTAGAATTCTCCTAGTCTGGCTCTTGCACTCAATCTCTTTCTGCTCAGCCATTGGCCAATCAGCTTTTTATAAGCAAATGAGAGTAATACACATTCATAGTGTACAAAAAGATTGTTCCCCAGCACATTACAACAGACACCAAAGATTCAGAATGTTATAAAATAAAACTATTCCTATACTTTAAAAACATGTACTCCATTAAATTGGTGTAGTGGTATTTTCTCCGCCCATGACCTTAGGCTATATGGCCCAAAGGAGGCAGTGCTTCCTGCCATTGTACATGACCTCTTATAAGGAGTTGGAGAAGGGTCACATGCCCCTTCTCCCTGCTCCTGCCTGTGAGGTGGATTCACACCCAGTCAAATCAGGGGATGACTTCTGCTGTCTACTCTGTTCTGTAATTGTGAGTGTATTTCCTCAATTTATATCTTAATAAATTCTCTTACCCATTTAATAGATTCCTGTGAATTGATCGTAATAAGTGGCACCCACATGACAAAAAGACCCCACACTCCCTGTAGCTTCTGCCCATAGCCTCTGCAGCAGCCATGACAGTTTGGCTCAGAGGCTTTGTGTGCTTGCTGCATGTCAGCCTTGCTAGCACCCTGGGGCGACTCGGTTCCAACCACATGAATCTGAACCCCTCGTGTCCCCGCTGGGGCTGCTTGCCTGACCAAACCCTAACGCATGCAGGTGAGGGCTGGTGAGTTTATCCACACTGCAGAACTTGTTCAGCCTCAAGCCCCCAGGAAGGTCCTGAACCCTGCTCAGGTGACCAGCTGCATACAGCAGTCCTGTGGGGAGCCTGTAGACCAGGCAGCTCACATAGCATGTGAGTCAATCACTCTCTGGCCAGGCAACTCACAAGGCAGCAGCTCTTGTAACCACTGCCAGAAGCACATGTGTTCTTCAGCAGATAGAGCACCAGAGACAGGTGCCTGCACTAGGTGCCTTTCTAGTTCTGTGCTTTTAGGGGCCGGATCAGATCACAGTTCCCTGCCTGTTTAGAGATTACCAGCAGACTGTTGTTCCTTTACTTTTAAAATTGTTCACTGTAGCAGCTACCAATTCCAGGACACCCTGGGATGCCACCCTTGAGAGTGTGTGCAGCCACCTGCCCACTGGCTTCTATCACTCTGGCTAGTGCCGTTACCAGACCTATAGCATCAACCAGGCAAGTGGCTCCTGCCAGGTGTGTGACTGTGCCTGAGCACTTCCAGGTTATTGGTGTATTGCATCATTATACACAAACTGTTGTGGTGCCAGAAACTCAACCTATTGATCAGGGGTTGCCGGGGTAAGTGCTTAATTCACAGGAGCCATTCAGGGACCTGAGTCATCTTGCACCAGACCTGTTTTGGTGCTACACCTGTGACACCTACTGGCCAAGCAACAATACTACACCCCCAAAAATACCATCACAAGAACTGATATACCAGCAATCAAGGACTTCATCCAAGTTAAGAGTACTTGATACTTTTACACCTTAAAACTGATTAATAAATAAACAAATTAATAAGTTTCTTTACAAATTTTGAGTATTTCTCAAAACATGGTGGAAAATATCACATCATAAAAATTTAAAAACTTTTTTGCTTATATAATGAATGAATTTTTACAGGACATATATGACCTTCCTGGGATGTACATGGTATACACCATTTTAGCATTTAGCATAGTAATTCACATAGCATTGAAAAACTGGTTTAATAATTACAACAAAGATAAGTAATTATTGGAATTGATACAGGCTTCACAAGGTAGCAATGAAGACGTAACTAAAAAGATTCTTTCTCTGGAAACTACTAACCAGGCTTTACAAGGTAGCAATGAAGACTTAAAAAGATTCTTTGTTTGGAATCTGCTAAATTACTACAAGAACTTCAGTTAATTAATAATAAATGTACAACCAGATTTGATTCTATTGATAATAAATATGAATAATTAATGGATAAAACAACTCTCCAGAGTAATGTTGCCACTATTCAGATACTTTATGAGGAAGAAAGATTATCATTAACTGATAAACTAAGGGATATGGAATCATGTGTTTCAGAAGAACATAAAAGGTTGCATGATTTCATGAAATCTCTGAAATCCCTTACAACAGAGGAGGTTCACTCACTGCAAGCAACCCTAGATGCTCGGTTGCAAGTTCTGGAAGAAACTCTCAGAAAAGATGACAAGGGACCTAATAGGCAGAAGGGCAAGGCCATACAAGTCAAACATCTCCAGATGGCTCTCATACAATGGCTTATCCTGTCTTCATCCATGAGAGGCCAGCAGATGATAGACATCCTGAGCTATATGTAGAATATATGTTGCAACCTATTCCTATGAGAGATTTAAAAAACATTAAGGAAGCGGTAGTCACCTATGGTATACACTCAACATATGTAAAACATGATAAATATGTGATCTTCCACAAATAGAATCATACCAGATGACTGGAATCAGTTAATCTCAGCTGTTCTAAATATAGCCAGCAGTTACAGTGGAAAAGCTGGTTGAGAGAGGAAGCAAGAAGCCTGGAACAGCAGAGTAAGATCAGAGGTTTTAAGATCTCCCAAGATCAAATTCTTGGTGAAGGACATTTCATTGATAGAAATGTACAAGCTACTTATGAGTAGCATGAAATATCCTTATGCTGTACAGCAGCTCTAAACGCTTGGAAAAAATTCCAGAACCAGGAAAACCAACAGAGCTATACACAAAAACTTTCCAAGGTCCACAAGAACCACTTATTGATTTTTTTTTTACAAAGGCTGACCACAGTTATAAAAAAGGCAATGTCAGACAAAGAACTAAGACAAGTATTAACTGAATCCTTGGTATTTAATAACACTAAAGCAGGATACAAAAGAATACTTACTCCAATAAAGGTCAGGTCAGCACTTCTGGGAGAACGGATTCAATCTATAAATGGTGTTGAGTCTCTTAACTATGGTAATGAGGCTTGGATAGGAGAGGCAATTTCCAGAGGCAGAAGGAGACCTCGAGGTACCAAATGTTTTAACTGTGGTACACTAGGTCACATGAGCAAAAACTGCGCATGGGATCCTCCTAGAAGTAATACTTCTGCTAGAAATAACCCAAACAGGAGATCCTAACCTTCTGGATTATGCAGAAGATGTGGCAAAGGATGACGTTGGATCAATGAATGTAGATCAACAATAGATATGCAAGGCAATCTTTTACCGGCAGGAAACACCTCAGGGGGCCTTTCACAGGCCCCCAAACCAAACGTAGTCCAAACATTTCCAGCCACTGTGGAGGAAATTCCTCTCCAGGACAATTAAATAACCCAGCATTTAATGCAAAGAACAATACTGCACTGAATGATAGAACAGCTCTGATAGATGAATCAAAAATTCCTAAGAACACAATAAAACGAATATTTTGGCAGACTTCCATAAAGGAACAAAGACCAAAGCTTAGACTTCAATTAATGGCATTGTTCTAGAGGGCCTTTTAGACACAGGTACAGATTTGACTGTAGTTACACCAAGATCATGGCATTCAAATTGGCCTCTTCAAGAGGTAGATGTCCAATTTCTAGGGACTGGAATCCTATTAAAGGTAAAACAAAGTTTGAGATGGGTTGATTGCATAGGGCCAGAAAGAGAGAGGAAGCCTGAGGCCATATGTGGCAAATGTAGCTGTGAATCTTTAGGACCCAGATCTATTAAAGAGGTGGAATACCCATATTAAAATTCCTACAATCTCAGAAAGGGAATACAGACCAATGCATGTTTCTAGGAATAATATTATAACATACTATAAAAAAACAGCCAACAACCATTCAAGCTGTACATAAACAGAGCACAACTGCTACTGAACTCTCAGAAGTACCAACAGCCTACCTTTAAAATGGCTAACTGATAAACCTGTCTGGGTTAGACAATGGACTTTGACAAAAGAGAAGCTACAAACTGTAGAACAGCTGGTTCAAGTGCAGTTAAATGCTCGACACATTGAAGAAACTACCAGCCCTTGGATTCACCTGTATTTGTCTGGTAACTGGAGAATGCTGACAGATCTGAGAGCTATTAATAAAACAAATTAGCCTATGGGTTCTCTACGGGATGCCATTGCCCTCCCTGCTACCCAAAGAATGGTCTATTATAGTTATTGATTTAAAAGACTGGGGTTTTTTTTACCATATCTCTACAAGAAGAGGATAGAGAAAAATTTGCCTTCACAGTACCTAATTATAATAATTCCCAGCCAGTCAAGAGGTATCAATGGAAGGTCCTCCCACAGGGAACGTTAAATAGCCCTACCCTGTACCAATATTTTGTGCAAAACCATAGGAAATAATTCATGTAAAATTTCCACAATCCATAATTTATCATTATATGGATGATATCTTCTTATTAGCTGATCCAAAGTTAGGTACCTTAGAAAGCATATTTGAAGAAGTAAAGAAAGTTTTGCCTCACTGGAGACGACAAATTCCTCCTGAAAAATTTAAAGAGATTCTATTAATTACTTAGAATATAAGATAGTTACAAAAAATTAGACCCCAAAAGGTACAACTCAGAAGAGTTTGTGGACTCTTAATGATGTTCAAAAATTGTTAGGAAGCATTTCCAACTTACAGGCTATAATTGGAATACCTAAAGATAGACTAGTAAATTTAGCTAATATCCTAAAAGGGGACAAGGACTTAAATAGTCCAAAAGAATTATCAGCCAAAGCTGAGAAGAAATTCACTCTAGTAGAAAAGAAAATACAAGAAGCACATGCAGATCATGTGAATCCAGAACTTAAGTGCATTCTGGTCATACTCCCCTCCAGACATTCCCCCACAGGGATTTTGATGCAGAGGGAAGATATTATATTGGAATGGATATTCCTACCACGTAAACCAAATAAGAAGTTAAAGACATGTGGAAAAGATCTCTGATTTGATTCTAAAAGGAAAATGAAGACTTCTCCAGTTGACAGGAATGGACCCAGAAGAAATTGTAGTACCTTTAACTAATGAGGAAATTTCCTCATTATGGAAAGACAATAAATACTGGCAAAGAGCCTGCAGTAATATTTTGGAAGAGATTAATAACTGTTATCCCAAAAGCATGAGAATAGACTTCAGAAAAGAGAATTGAATAGGTCCTTCCTCACATTGTAAGACAAAAGACAATTTGTGGAGTCCTCACATTCTATACTGATGCAAATAAATCAGGGAAAGCAGGATACAAATCAGGAGACTTAAGTAAAGTGGTACAAAGTCCATACAACTCTGTACAAAAGGCAGAACTGTATGCCATTCTTATGGTACTGATGGACTTCACAGAACCCCTCAATATAGTCACTGACTCTCAATATGCAGAGAGAGTTGTTTTACATATTGAAACTGCTGAATTTATTCCTGATAATACAGAATTAACTTCATTATTCATACAATTACAGGAAATCATCAGAAATAGGGAACATCATATATACATCACATATCAGATCCCATACATGTCTGCCAGAACCTCTAGCACAAGGTAATAATGAGTCTGATCAGTTACTAATAGGTGATGTAGTAGAAGCCTCAGAATTTCATAAGAAACACCACACAAATAGCAAGGGTTTGAAGGATTTCTCCAACACTTGGCAACAAGCCAAGAAAATTGTTAAAAAAAAAAAAAAAAAGTCCTACTTGTTCCTTCTATACCCAAACTCCATTACCTGCAGGAAGCAACACAGAAGGTATACAAAGAAATGATGGATGTGTTTTGGCAGATGGACGTGTTTCATTTTGCAGAACTTGGAAGATTAAAATATATACACCATACCATTGACACCTATTCAGGATTTCAATGGACAACACCTATGAGTTCTGAAAAGGCTGATTCTGTGATTATACAACTATTAGAAGTTATGACCATCATGGGAATACCTGTACAAATTAAGACTGACAATGCTCCAGCATATGTCTCCAATAAAATGAGACAGTTTTTTGCTTATTACAATATAAAGCATGTTACAGGTATACCACACAATCCCACAGGCCAAGCAGTCATAGTGTTAGTTATTTGGCGGCGCTCTTACCCTGCAAGGAAATGTCACAAAACATGACAGAATCCACTAACAAGAGTTTTATTAATATAAGAGAGAATCAGGAGTGCTCAGGCCTGTTGAAGGGACACGTGCATAAAGAAGGAAGCCGGGAATATGGCGCCAGCTTATAAAGGCTGGGTCGCGCATGCATACACAGGTTCATGTGGCTACTCCACACATGCGCATAGATCACATGGTTGCATTGCACGCTTTATGCAACTATGCAAAGACATGGGGTCCTGGTCACGCGAGATGTTTTGACTCGGAAATGGCTATTTTGACCCAGAACTGGCTAGGTGGAAGTGTCTAAGGCCGCCGGACATGTGCAACCATGCCCAACCGTGGGGGCGTGTTGTGAATCTATCACATAGAAATATCCAATTGAACTTTAAAGATGTCAGGGACAAGAACAGAATCTCTAGTTAATGGAAAAATACAGACTCCCAATAAGACAGGGAACTAGATCATCTTACAGTCAGGTTGCCTAGCAACAGGACATTGAGTCAGAGCCCTTGACCTTTTCACCCTGTAAAGATCCTATACAAACATCCTGTTAGCTTGCCCCACCTTATGCAGATGACAGCTTCTTGCTCCCCCCACCCTGCAGGAACTATATAAACCCTCCCGGAGAAAAATAAAGTTGCACCTTGATCAGAATCTTGACTTGGTGTATTTCCTTTGTGTCTCCTGTCCCTACTCCGTCCTTAGGGTGGTCGAGTACCCGTTGAAGCCCTGCTGGCCGGGACATAAAGGATATGCTAAATAAACAGCAACAGTTAACAATGACTAGAGCCCGAAGGAGGTGGTGCTTCCTGCCATTGTGCATAACCTCTTATAAGGAGTTGGAGAAGGATCAAATGCCCTTTCTCCCCACTCCTGCCAGTGAGGTGGATTCACTTCCAGTCAGATCAGAGGCGACTTCTGCTGTCTACTCCATTCTGCAATTGTGAGTGTATTTCCTCAATTTATATCTTAATAAATTCTGTTACCCATTTAATAGACTCACATGGACTGATCATAATAAGTTGGGAAATCTAAAAGAAATGGACGAATTTCTGGATTTATCCAAACTACTAAAGTTAATCTAAGAAGAGATCAACAACTTAAATGGACCCATATCAAAGGAAAAGATTGAAACAAGAATAAAAAAGTCTTCCAACTATAAACCCATCCAGGCCCAGATGGATTCACCGAAGAATTCTGTCATACTTTCAAAGAAGATCTAAAGCTGATACTCTTAGAATATTTAAAAAGTGAAAGAAAGAAAGAGAGAAAGAAAGAAAGAAAGAAAGAAAGAAAGAAAGAAAGGAAGGAAGGAAGGAAGGAAGGAAGGAAGGAAGGAAGGAAGGAGAAAGAAAGAAAGGAAGGAAGGAAGGAAGGAAGGAAGGAAGGAAGGAAGGAAGAAAGAAAGGGAGGAAGGAGGGAAGGAATGAAGGAAGCAATGGAGTACTTCCAAACTCTTTCTATGAAGCCACTATTACTCTAACACCAAAACCAGGTAACAATACAACAAAAAATAAAAACCACAAACCAATATCCCTGATGAATATAAATGAAAAAATATTCAATAAAATGGTAGCAAACCAAACATAAGCACACATCACAAAGATCATCCATCACAATCAAGTTTGTTTTGTCCTGGAAATGCAGAGTTTGAAATGCAACATACTTACATCAATAAATATAATAAGTCAGATAAATGGATTTAAGAAAAAATCACATGATCATCCCAACAGATGCAGAAAAAACCTTTGACAAATCCAACATACTTCCATGATAAAAGTCCTCGAGAGAGAAGGACTGGAGGGAACATATGTCAGCATAATCAAGGCTATACATGACAAACATCATTCTAAATGAAGAAAACTTGGAGCCATCTCATTACAATAAAAAAATGAGAGGGCTGTCCACTATCCCATTCCTTTTCAAAATAGTTCTCAAAGCACTAGCTGGAACAATAAGGCAAGAGAAAGAAAGTAAAGGGATAGTAATAATAAAAAGAAGTCAAATTATCCCTATTTGCAGATGACTTAATATTATTCATAAGAGATCCCAAACATTTCATAAGAAAACTTCTAGAAACAATTAACAATTTCAGCAAAGTGACAGGGCACAAAACCAATATACAAAAAAATCAGGAGCTTTTCTATACACCAACAACAAATACACTGAGAAAGAGATAATGGACATACTACCATTGTCAATATCCTCAAAGAAAATAAATTATGTAGGAATAAACCTAAGGAGATAAAAGACTTCTACAATAAAAATGTTAAGTCTCTGAAGAGACTGAAGACATTAGAAAATGGAAAGGCATCCTTTGTTCATGGAATGGTAGAATTAATATTATGAAAATTATCATCCTATCAAAAACAATTATAGATTCAGTATAATCCCAATCAAAATACCCACAACACTTTTCACAGAAATAGAAAAAAATATCCTAAAACTCATATGGAACCAGAAAATATCTCAGATAGCCAAAGAACAACATTTGAGGGATTGCCAATTCAGATTTCAGGATACATATTACAGAGCTATAGTTGTAAGGCCCTTGAGGCAGAAGCTGTTAGGCCCTTCACCACCATCACTACCACCACCACCACCACTCCCCCCACACAGACTTCTCTAATGGCCATATCAACCATTCCCAGACCCTTGAGGCCAGTGAGTGGCTAGGTTCTGCCCCTAGACTACTTTAACAGCTCAAACCTCAGTTTCCAGCCCCTTAAGGTAGGAGAGTGGCCAGGCCTGGCCCTAAGAAAAAAGCCCAAGATCAGGCCACAAAATCTCTCCAATCCCAGGCCACCCTGGACAGCTCCACCCTCCAAGAAACTCTTTTATATAAAGCCTGCCTCCTGCTCAGTTCTTTGCTGCTTCTCTTCCAAGTAGAGGTAGACATCCTCTTGTGTCTTTCCCAATAAATCGCTTCTGTGAGGTCTGTTGTGTGGTGTGGCTTTGTAGTATTCCTTGGCTCATGACTGCCAGAATATCTTTCCCTGCCGAGCTGTAACCCACAGTAGTAATAAAAACAATAGGGTACTGGCATAAAAACAGACATGGAGATCAATGGAATAAAACAGACCCAAATATGAATACTCACAACTTCAGTCATATGATATTTTACAAGGAGGCCAAAAACATACACTGGAGAAAAGACAGTATCTTCACAAATAGTGCTGGGAGAACTGGGTGGTGTCCATATGTACAAGAATGAAATTAGACCTGTATCTATCACCTTGCACAAAAATTAGATCCAAGTGGATCAAAGACCTCATTTTGAAACCAGAAATGCTAAAAAGCTAAAAGAAAAAATAGGCAGTACCCTACAGGATATAGGCTCAGGAAAGGAGTTTCTGAATAGGACTCTATTTGCCCAATAATTGAGACCAACAACTGACAAGTGGAACCTCATAAAACTAGAAAGCTTTTGATGAAGAACCAAAGAATAGAAGAGAATCTTTGTCAGCTATACATTTGACAGAGGATTAATATCCAGAATATACAAAACACTAAAAATCAGGAGTCAAGAAATGAATGATTTTTTTAAAAAAATAGGCTAGGGATCTGAACAGAGTTCTCAAAAGAAGAACCAAAAATGGCTAAGAAATACATCAAAAAGTGTTCATTACTCTTAGCAGTTAGGGGAATGTAAATTAAAACAACTTTGAGATTTCATCTTGACACAGCCAGAATGACAAAAGATTGAAAAAAAAAATTCCAAACTAGTAACAAATACTAGGTAGATGTAGAGAAAAGAAACCTTAATTCACCATCACTGGGAATGCAAACTGGTGCAGCCACTCTGGAAACCATATTCCTCAAACCAAAACCCTCAAAGAGCTGGGAAAAAACCATATGACCAGCTATACTACTTCTTTGCATATGGCCAAAGGACTCCACAGACATCCTACTCCACAGATACTTAACAAATAGTCACTGCCACACTATACAATACCTAGCAAATAAAAACAACATAAGTATCTTTCTGATGAATGGATAGTGAAAATGTAGTACATATACACAATGGAATACTATTCAGCTATAAGAAAATAAAATAAAGAAATTTACAGGTAAATAGATAAAATTAGAAAATATATTGATTCAAGTGACCCTGCTTATTTTATAAAGCCTCAGAGAATATTATTTTGTATTTACCTACAATTATATATAATACATAAAGGTGTAGTGAACACACACACACATGCACACACACACACACACATGCACGCACGCACGCACGCGCGCACACACACACACACACACCTCTTAAATGAAGTTATGCCACCTGGGCTGACAATACTCCTCATAAGAGCCATGAACTAACTATTTAACAAAACCCCCAGCATCCGGCATAAGAAACCTCCATTATAGTTGTTGGCCAGGGTAGTCTAAGTGACTCCTAAGTTAACAGGTTATTGTTGTTTCCCTTGGTTGCCTCTCAGAGATTGAAGGTAGATCTCCATGGCTGAAGACACCAGATACTTATGACAAAGAACTTAGATGATATGAATGGTATATAACCTGAAAGCTTTCTTCCTGTAGTCTTGCTTCCATAAAACCATAAAGTAGGCTGGAGAGATGGCTCAGAGGTTAAGAGCACTGGCTTCTCTTCTTGATGTTCTGAGTTCAATTCCCAGCAACCACATGGTGGCTCACAACCATCTATAGTGAGAGCTGGTGCCCTCTTCTGGCCTGCAGGCATACATGCAAGCAGAACACTGTATACATAATAAATAAATAAATCTTAAAAAAAAAAAACAAAAACACAAAGTACTATGCACACTGTCAAGGGAGGGAAGCAATCTGTAATCCTACCCAGCTGTGATGCCTATGAAAAACAGTAACGAACAGCATCGTAAGACATCCCTAAGGATGCAATAGTGGTACTCATCTGAGTTGTAACCAATAGCTGTCTAATTGAACTTAAGGCCTGTTCAGCAAGAGGAAATGAGCCAGCTACTTAGGGATAGTGTGTGGGTGGTTTTGTGTGTCAACTTGATACAAGCTAGAGTCATGAGAGGAAGGGGCCTCAGCTGAGGAAATGCCTCCTTGAGATCCAGCTGTAAAGCACGTTCTCATTTAGTGATTAATGGGGTAGGGCCCAGCCCACAGTGAGTGGTGCCATCCCTGGGCTGCTGGTCCTGGATTCTATAAAAAGGTGGGCTGAGCAAGACATGGGAAGCAAGCCAGTAAGCAGTATCCTCCGTGGCCTCTGCATCACCTCCTACATCCGGGATCCTGCCCTCTTTGAGTTCCTGTCCTGAGTTCCTTCCTGACTTCCCTCAGTGGTAAACAGCAATCTGAAATGTAAGCCTAATAAACCCTTTCCTCCCCAACTTGCTTTTTGGTCATGGTGTTTCATCACAGCAATAGAAATCCTAACTAAGACAGATAGCAATGTCATGGATCTTAGAGGAGAACCTACTACTGCCACTTTACTAGACCTGTATAATTTCTAAATGAATTGTTATCCTTATAACTGCAGATAAGTATAGCTCTCAACCTTCACCAAAGATGCTTCTCTTTGGAACAGACAGAGATAGTTACAGAAAACCATAGCTGGTTAAAATAAAGAGAACAACTGATCATGAATACACCTATTAACACAATTCCTACATCTCAGGCTCAGGACACTTCTAGGATGAGGGGGAAGAAAGACTGTAAGAACCAGAGGACCAGGAAGTCTGCTGTCAAATTGTAGCTCCTAGAAATGACAGGGAAGCATCACTTCTGATACTTCAACAATATGGCTACCTAAACAAGACCTGAACAAGAACACCACCAATCGGCATGCTAATGTGAAAGGAAGAAATCTTATGAGCCATCCCTAGACAAAGAAGAGTAGCCCATAGAGTAGCTCCCTCAATGAATATACAACAGTCTTAATTACTGTTCTACTGCTGTGAAAAGACACCATGACCAAGGCAATTCCCATAAAAGAAAACATTTAACTGGGAACCTGCTTACCTTTTGGACCGTTAGTCCATGATCATCACGGTGGGAAGCAGACAGGCATGGTGCTGTAGCAGTAGCTGAGAACTTTATATCCTATCTGCAGGTAGAAAGGGGCAGGGGAAGTGGGTCCCTGTTCCCAATCAGCTGTTGTGCTCCAGAGGTCTCAGGATGAGGAGCAGGGGAGCAGAGTCTAGGGGAGTGAGGGGTATTGAAGTAACAGGGTTAGCTTACATAGTTTGAGTCAGGGTGGAGGGATGACAAAGGAACAAGAAAGGAAATGCACCTAATTTGCATATGCAGACATGATTGAAGGCAGGTCAATGTTAATGATGCACCAAAACAAATACCAAAGCACATGGAAGGAAGTACTACAGTGCAGCAGGGCCTTTCCAAGCATATCAGTTAGGTTAGCAGACTGCCAGTCACATGGTTTTTGGTGAGCCAGTTCTCTGGTGGTGAAACAGCTTAACTGACTCTAACATGACATGGCCTTTGTCTCCATGGAGTTGAGTGGGTCCAGGCCTAATTTGAGTAGAGAGTGGCCCCACTCCTGCCATGTTCTCTGAGAGATGTCCAGGTATGGACAATGCTCTACTATCCCCCATCTGTCCTGGGAGACCACAGGGGGACAAAGAGAAAGACAGAGACACCAGGAATCACCAAGAATGGAGGACATTTTCAGCCAAGTCACAGGCTACTAAATTAACACACAGAGATCAGTAGCCTTCCTGCATACCAAGGACAAAGATAGTGAGAGGAAATCAGGGCAACAAATACATTCACAAGAGGGGAAAGCAAAACAACAACCACCCTTAGAAAAACTCTAACTAAGGATGTGAAAGATCTCCACAATGAAAACTTGAAAACGCTGAAGAGACAGAAACAGTTTGTACGCACAGACTGGCAGGGCTGACGTGGTGAAAATGGCCATCCTGTGAAGGCCAACTACAAATTTAGTGCCCTCCCAATCAAAATGCTACTTCAATTCCTCACAGAAACAGAATTTACATGGAAGGGCAAAAGACCCCACAAAGCCAAAGCAATAATGAGCAAAAACAACATAGCAAGAGGCGTCATAATGGCTGATTTCAATATACTACAGAGTCACTAATAGAAACAGCATGAAACTGGTACAACAACAGATTAACGCAATAGACAAGGAAGTACAGCTACAGCCACCTGGCTTTTTACAAAGATGTCAAAATACACATTGGAGGATAGAATCTTAACCAAGGGTATTGGGAAAACTGTATCGACATAAAACCAGATCCTTACCACTCACCGCATACAAAACTCAACTCCAAATGGGTCAAGGACCTTAGCATAATATCTGGAAGTATAGAACTGCGAGAGCAGAAACAGGGAGTATTCAAGACATAGCCATATGGGCCAGCAAGATGGCTCAGTAGGCAAGGGTAAGCTCAGCAGTTAAGTGACAACCTGCGTTGGTTCCTCAGGACCCACGTGGTGGAAGAAGAGAGCTGACTCCCATAAAGAGCTGACTCCTGTAAATTACCCTCTAGCCTCTAGACATTCACCATGGTATACGTAAGTTCTCTCTCTCTCTCTCTCTCTCTCTCTCTCTCTCACACACACACACACACACACACACACACACACACACATTTTTTTTTTTGGTTTAAGATATAGCTATAGATAAGGACTTTCTGAATTACACATGAAATAAAGTCAAGAATTTACAAATGGGACCTTCAGAAATTAAAAGGCTTCTACACAGCAAAAACAAACAAACAAAAAAAACCTGTCAAGCAAGTGAAGAGGCAGCCTAGAGAATGGGAGAAAATATTTTCCAGTTATACATCTGATAGATTAGTATCCAGAAGACACAAACAAATTCAAGAAACTAAACACCAAAAAAACAACTCACACAAATAAATGAAGGCAGAAAAGAAGGAAGGAGGGAGGGAAGGAAGGAAGGAAGGAAGGAAGGAAGGAAGGAAGGAAGGAAGGAAGGGAGAGAGGGAGGGAGGGAAGAAAGGAGGGAGGGAAGGAAGACAGACTATGGTTAGGGTTGGAGAGAAAAGGCAATGAAGCACACTTGTTACTCTCATAGAAGAGACAGGTTCACCTCCCAGCACCTACATGGCGGCTCACAACCATCTGTAACTCAGGTTTTAGGGGATCTAACACCCTCTTGTGACTTTTGAAGGCACCAAGCACACACATCCATACACAAAAATAATTTTTAAGGCCTATGAAACTGAACAGAAATTTCTCAAAAGAAATACAAATGGCCAGTGAACATCATCATTAGACATCAGGGAAATGCTATTAAAAATAAACTATTTTGAGCTGGGCGGTGGTAGCACATGACTTTAATTCCAGTATTTAGGAGGCAGAGGAAGGAGAATCTCTATGAATTCGAGGACATCCTGTCTACAAAGTGAGTTCCAGGACAGCCAAGGCTACACAGAGAAACCCTGTCTCAACAAAACAAAACAACAAAACAAAAACAAAAACAAACTATTATTTTGAAATTTCACCTCATCCCAATCAGAACCAGTATCAAGAAAATAAATGCAAATTCACAGCTGGTGGGGGTGTAAATTTGTGCAGCCACTATGGAAATCAACATGGAAGGTCATCAAATACTAGAAATTGATCTGTCACATTATCCAGCTGTACCACTCCTGGACTCGTATCCAAAGGACTTTTTTTTTTTTTTTTTTTTTGGTTTTTCGAGACAAGGTTTCTCTGTGTAGTTTTAGTACCTGTCCTGGATCTCACTCTGTAGACCAGGCTGGCCTCGAACTCACAGAGATCCACCTAGCTCGGCCTCCCGAGTGCTGAGCTTAAAGGGGTGCGACACCACCGCCCGGCCCAAGGGCCTTTATATCCTACTAGAGCAGTAGTTTTCACCTAGGAGTCACGACACCTTTGGGGGCAAGTGACCCTTTCACAGGGGTCACCTAAGAGTATTCTGCATATCAGATATTTATAATGATTCATGTAATGTAAAATTAGTTATGAAGTAGCAAAATTACAGTTATGAAGTAACAACAAAAATAATTTTATGGTTGGGTGCCACCACAACATAAGGAACTATATTAAAGATTGCAGCATTAGGAAGGCTGAGAACCACTGTACTAGAAACAGTGGCACATCTATGGTCATTGTGCTCTATTCACAATAGCCAGGAAATGTAAGCCTAGATATAACCAATCTAATGAGTAGAAAATGAAAATACGCTACATCTATTTATTTACTTTTATTGAGTCATAAAGTAAAATAAAACTATGAAATTTGCAGGCAAATGGACAAACAAAAGAAATTATACTGAGATATCCCAGGCTCCAAAGAACAAATGCCCTCAAGTTCTCTCTCATATGTGGACCCGCCTGAGCATCAAACTCTTAGATTTGTGTGTTTAGCTTTGAATGTCTGCACAAGTAAGGAAAACAGGAAGGGTCCCTGAAAGGGCAGAGTAAGAAGCTTTAATTGGGGGCTAGAATACATGTTCATGTGATATTAAAGTAGAGGGAGGTATAATGGTGGTTAATGGTTTAAGTGAGAATGGGGGTAGGAGAATGAGAGTTAACTAAAACTAAAGATGAAAGGAGAAGGCTTATGGAAACCCATTACTTTGCAAACTAACTTAGAGATATTTTAAATTTTATATACATGTGTGTACATATATAATTAAATATATACACATAAATATATATATATAATTTTAAAAAGGAACCTCAAGTGGTACCTTGCATGTGTGAACAATGCTGTTCCCCGAAGACATGATTATTAAATGAAAATCTTAGTGCCAGACATGCAATGCTTCCCTGCAAGTTATTTGTCGGGGGGCCGAGGCACCCTAAACAACATAGGCTACCGCCACTGCTCTTGCCCACCACAGCTGGATGATAACACCCTACTGATGAACACACAACACACTTTGTTTCCAAGATAGAATAATTAAGCTGGAACTGACCTGAAAATTTCCTCCTTAGTGGCTAGCTTCTACAATGCTGGAGTGCTTGCCCCTGGGGGAAGGCAAGGGGTGTTTAAAAAAATGGACTTACCCAGCAATGGACCCTGCATGCTACAATACCAACCTGCCAGGCAAGGAGTGCCTACCGTGCAATAATGACATGACTGTTAAGGTGTTAACCATTTCCAGATCAGGTTTCAGGCTTGCTACTACTATAAGCCTTGTTAGAAGCTCATAGCTACGGAAGTAGTAAGTCCTAGGTGTAAAACTACTACTGTTGTTTTGCTAAATGACACACTAGCAAGTGCCTTCCAAATATTTGTGTTTATACCCAAAGTAGCACTGCACAGAAGCTTCTTTTTTTTTTTTTTTTTTTTTTTTTTTTTAATGGTTTTTCAAGACAGGGTTTCTCCATGTAGTTTTGGTGCCTGTCCTGGATCTCACTCTATAGACCAGGCTGGCCTCAAACTCACAGAGATCCACCTGCCTCTGCTTCCCAAGTGCTGGGATTAAAGGCATGCACCACCACCACCGCCCGGCCAGAAACTTCTTTTTATGGTGGAAAAAATAACGCAAATTTGTAAGTGGTCAAAGTGCCAAGACATGTCTATCAACTTCCCACCTCATCCCCCTCACCCCAAGGCTCAGGGAGCATTGCAAAAAAAGGGGGCCAGGAGAATACAGTAGTTGGAGGATGTGAAGCACTGTCTTTTGAATGTGACTGGGAAATGCACTCGTGAACTCCCATCAACTGCTAGTACATAAGATGATTAAGCCAGTCAGCAATTCCAGCATGGTGCAGGTCTCATGAGGTCCCACTCCTAGCTGAGGAGCTGTTGGCAGTTGATGGCTGCTGGGGAATGGGGACTTTTCTTCTAGGGTGTGGGCACTAGTAAGTTACCCTTGCTCTAGTGTATTGTTCCATACCCATAAACATGCAGGCAGCACTTACCACTCAGTGGGTTAACGGGAAAAAAAAAAAAAAAAAAAAAAAGAGAGAACATGAAGAGGAGGAAGTAGATATCTGTGTGTGCTTAAGATATATTGTATAGTTGTATGAAATCCCCAAAGCATAATTTTAAAAAATTCTTAAAAATAAAATCAGAGGAGCACATGGTGGAAGAGGCCTGTAATCCTAACACTGAGGAAGAAGATGCAGAAGGTCACAAGATTGAAGCCATCTTGTGCTATAGAAGGAAAACCTATCTAAAGAAAGACAAAAGTTGGAGCATAATTCTTTTTAGTATGGGAAATTTAGATTTCCAAGATCAGGTCATCAAAAGGTATTGTGGTATCCCCCTTGTTCTTTCTGGGGTTTGTCCTGGAGAGGCCAGCTGCCATGTTAAAAGGATTCTTAATGCCTGTGGAAAGGGCCATGGGACAGGAACTAAAACCTCCCGCTAACAGTCATGTGAGTGCACTCAGAAGTCAGTCATAACCAAATCTTCGGAGGACAGACTGCTGCCAAAAATGTGATAAAACATGCTGACCTAGAACCCAAGCTAAGCTGTCCCCAAATTTCTAATCCAGACTACCATGACCTACCAGCTAAGGTCATGACAAGGGGAGGCAAGGAAATAAAGGAAGGCCAGACAGAAACAGGTACAGGAAAGCTACCAGCCCAAGCAACCCCCAGCCTCATAGTCATGACTAGGTGCAGTACAGGGAGAGGAGGCAGTCTCTGCAAGTGAAAGACAGACACCAAGGAGGAGGAGGATGCAGGTGGCAACTGTCCACACACACTCAGATTGTAGGGGAAAGCTTTGCTAGCCCTCATGAGACTCACTCAGGTAAGGTTTACCATGCTCGTGGGGATGAGGCACTGCAGTCCTGGGCATTGGGGTCCCTATGTAAACAATCCATATTCACTCAGGACTTCACTCACTCAGGCCTTCCTCCACTCCCTACACTGGACAATAGTGACGTGGGTGTTTTTAGGCAGTTTCAGGAGTATCTTTTACACAATGATTAACTACACAGGGAAAGAGCCTTTAGAGATGTTATGGTAACTCATCATGCCCTAAAAAAAGCAGGTGTGCTTGAAAAAGGCGATTAGCTGTAAATGTTTGAAATAACAGATGGTACCTCGTTCACTAAGTACTTAAAACTAGAGTTAAATAAGAGAATTCCATAAGTATACATGGCACGCCACAGGTAATCTACTAGAGTTCCCTTCATCAATTGTACAAAAAGCAAGAAAGACCCAAAATTGTTAACAGCAACTTTATTATTTCACTGATGAAAAAGTTGTAATTGTGATGCATTTCACATAAATTTACAATAGTGGAGGTTATACATAAATTACATTAAGTCACAAAATTTCTATTTTATAGAATCAAATTACTTTGATGTGTCCAGTTGACGACATAGTTCTTAATGGATAGCTGAGTCCAAATATGCAAAATATAGCTTCTGCTTTTGACCATGGTGCTTTAAAATTCTTCAACATGCATTAATATATTCTAGTTGTAGGGATATATTACACATAGGCTTTATCTTGCATTCAGGGAAAGCCCAAGCTGAATTTCACACACGGTACTCCTGTCCTTTAAAGTAATCTCAAATAGGACCAGAGAACAAATAAACAAGTATGTTTGGGTTAGTACTCCCCATTAATAAAGAAAATACACAATCAACAATGCAACAAAATAAAATAAGGAAAGAGAGCTCCATTAGTAGCCAGGTTAAGTGGGTTTTGTTTTCAATTTTCACAGATCACAATAAGTTTAAAGAGCAGATCAGTCATGCTACTTGGGGTGATCAGACAGACTTAAACAATTATGAAGTGAGTTAAGGTCCTCAAGGTGTCTGGAGGTGCTGGGTAAACACATCACAGGTAAGGAATGGGAAACCTACCTCAGCATTTCTGAAAGGCACAATCTATGGAAGGGAGACCTAGTAAAGCCCTTTCTGGTGGGTAGAAAGGAGGAGTTGCTGAGCTGTCTTCTTTTAAAGGATGAGACCTTCATAGATTGGCCCCTCAGACTCTGGTGATTCCCGCCTTGAGCGTAAATGCTCCAACGTGTTATGAAAATGCTTGTTAATTTGCTCTGTTTCTTCACTGGACTCAAGATTTGGGAGATCTTCTCGAATCTTTTGAATAAGTTGGTTCAAGACCTGAATTGTTACCTACAAAAAGAATAATTGTGTAGCAGGCATGTGTCACAAAAAACAACTTAGGAGCACTGTTGTGAGGAACTTGTATTACTTTCATCAAATACCTGAATAATTATGAAAAAGATATGAGGATATGATTCCAAGTTTAAGCAACAACTATGAGCTATTCATTCAAGACAGAATGAGAATTTAAAAAATTCAAAATACAGAGTAACATCAACTGGCAAAAGAACAGAAATCAAAATTGTATTTAACCTAAAAATCTTAATGAATACTATAATGCTACAAATAGACAATGCCTTTAGGACTGACGCTGAAAGGCTACATGATGATAAATGAAGCTTACTTAGTAATGTATACTTGGTATTTTTTTACTTGCACAGTCTGTGCAGACAGAAAAAGATTCTGGAGAATGGAAGAAGGTCGCAGGTAAACTAAGCAAAGTCAAACTTTCATAAATTAAACAAAGTATCAAATCTGTAGAAAGAGAGAGCTATTTCACTTACCGCATCATTTTCTTTCTCATAGAAATAGATGTACCTGTTCAGGATCTCTATAAAGAGCTGAACTTGTAGTGAGGGGTCCATGCACTGATTTGCTATTTTTAGAGCCTTCTTTAGGCACTCCATGACCCTTTTGCCTCCATGAAGCTACAATAAAGGGCAGGAAAATATGGAACGGATTAATAAGGAGAACCGTCCCATTTTCTCACCATCAAAGAAACACAATGCTTTAAGACTCTTTTATGCTGTAATTGGACACAACAAAATGAAACCCTAAAACAAAGCAGACAACTATATATTTAAAAACAAAACTGGTGCCAGGTATTGTGGCACATACCTAACTTTAACCCCAGCATTCAGGAAGCAAAGGCAGGTAGATGGGTCTCTGTGAGTTCAAGGCCAGCCTGTCTACAGAGTGAGCTCCAGAACAGCCAAAGCTACATACGGAGATCCCCATCTCAAAACAAAAAAAAAAAAACCCAAAGAAATGCTAACTAATGGTAAACAAGTTGCTGTAACCACATCCTTAAAGTAGACTCTACCACAGGTGAGATGCTGACATCACTACCCATTCATTTCCTCTATACAGCAATTGTCAATGCCAGATTTCCAAGCACCCAATGTTTCACTTCCAAAGCACAAGGCCAAGCGACCAATTCCCGTTACCAGTTCTGTCTTGTAACAGCCAGGTGAAACCTTACCTCCTCCCCGTTTTTGTCTGTGTTTCGGCCAGACCAAAAGAGATGTGCACATGTGCTCACAGCTCGGCCTTGATCTGGTTTCTTCAGAAGTTTTGATGCAGCAAGTGCACACTGAGTTCTCAAGGGCTCATGATTCTCTTCACTGAAGCACTTCATCCTCTCAAAAGTACCAATGATCAAGGTGATAGCAGCCAGCTGTGCTTTAGAATCGCTGATTTCATCCTCATAGAGAGAAAATGCCTGACCACATAGAACAAAGAATATTCAGGGAGCATCCATCAACAGGAGCATTTTCCAAAATTCTTCAGAACAAACCCACTCTGTGAGATGGCCTATGGACATTCACACCAGGGCATGCTTTACGTTCTGGTGAAGCGGCATAAGCTGCAGCCAAGATGGAAGACAGCTAACAGGTTACAATTAAGAAGCCTATTCCAACTTTGTTGAGCTCAGACTTGCCAACTAAACTAACCACAAGAACTTCTGTCCATGAAACATTTTCTACAGGGACAACATAACTACTGTAAGAAAGACTTCCACATGGTCAGATAATGTTAATTACATATTGAAAGGTTAAGAGTGCCAGGCATGGTGGAGCATGCCTTTAATCCCAGCAGTCAGGAGGCAGAGGCAGGTGGGTCTCTCTGAGTTCCAGATCAGCCTGGTCTACAGAGTGAGACCTTGTCCAAAAAAAAAAAAAAGTAAACCAGGAACACCAAGTGCATTACCTCAAAAATAACAGACAGTGACTGAACCCAACCAACTGGACCAAACAAGCCATGAAGGAAAACAGCTCACCTGGGACATAAATTCATACGCCACTGTTTCATGATTTTCAAAGCCAATTTCCCCAGCAGCTAGTGCTCCTTGAAGAAAAAGTCTCAGTGGTAATTCAGCCAGCTCTGCTTTGATCAAAGCACTAATAGTCTGGTGAGCAAATGAAAAAATCTTCTGGCATTTCTTTTCCCACTTGTCATCCTAAAACAGAAAAAACAATCACATCAAGTTCAAGATTAATTTGTTCATTATACTGAAAAATTCTAATGGAGCCTCTAAGCAAAAGCCCTGAAGTTAAGTCCAGTTTTATGTCCTTTTTCTTCTCTCTCATTTATGGAACACACAAGTAAACCAAGCAGGACGTCTCCTTAAAAACTAAACCCAATGCTGGGTGGTGGTGGCGCACGCCTTTAATCCCAGCACTCGGGAGGCAGAGGCAGGCAGATCTCTGTGAGTTTGAGGCCAGCCTGGGCTACAGAGCGAGATCCAGAACAGGCACCAAAACTACACAGAGAAACCCTGTCTCAAAGAAAAAAAAAAAAAAAAAAAACTAAACCCATCTAAAGCTGCTGCTTCTCTAATTTATAGAGATCTAACATTTATTTTTTGATCAGAAAAGAAACACATCCCTAAGTTGAGGAAAATACACAAAAGAAGCTGAAAACAAAATCATCCCTGGTAGCACAGTTGCTAATATCTTCCTGTCCATTTTTCTGTGTAAATATAATGGAGATATCTGTGTAGTTTTGTGTTGTTTGCTTTAAAGGAGATCACTGAAAAAAAGTTAAAATTTGGCTCATACTATAATTTGTATGTAACTTCTTGTCAAAACAAGTTTCCTCATAATACTAAGTTATTTAATAATATTTTAACAGGAAATTATTCTATCAACTCATTTATAGTTCTAATTGGTTATAATGATCCCCTTTAAAAGCATCTTTAAAAACATAATGAATGGTCAGTATACACAAAGCTTTAAGACCCTAATTATGTGCCCACTGCTATGAAGAAAGGTACAAACACTTGCCACACAAGCCAGACAGCCTGAGCTCAACCCTGGAACTCCTGTAAGGTAGAGGGAGAAAACCAATTTCATAGACTCATCCTTCACCCCCTGACATGCACACCATACATGAGGGTTTCTCAACCCATCATACACACACTAATAAAAAATGTAACTAAGTTTAAAAAAATTCCCTGATTATTTCCTTAGTGTAAAATCTTATAAGAGGAATTACTGTGTTTTAACACTATAGTTACACATTGGCAGTTTACTAAAAATATTTTACCACTATTCCATTCTCAATATAACATTGCCATTGCTGAAAATTATTTTTCTTTTCCCTTTGCTACTCTAATTTCTAGAAAGTTCTAAATACCACTGTTACACCATCCAAACTTCTGTAAAACCATTAAGTTCTCTTTACTTTTAAAAGATGACAGTCTTGTTACAAAGATCAAATGTATAATCCAAGTACATAGTCCTTGTTACAATATAAATACTCGTTGCTATTTCGGGAGTGTGTCTCAAATCCTTGTTTCCCTCTTTTTTTTGTTGGTCTCCCAATTTTTTCATCTGATAACACTCGGTAGAATTTGTCAGCCACTGGTCTACTACTAACAGTTTTTGATTAGACATGTGAGGTCCTAAGTATTATCTTTTGCTAACAGGTTTATTTTACTCAGCATACTGTCTTCCAGGACCACCTATGTTATCACAAATGGCAGGGTTTCTTTTATTTTAGGGCTGAATAATGTTCCAGTATATTTATGCACACATATGTATGCGCACACACACTGTATTTTCATTATTCATCATTGATGTGTTTGGCCATTCATGGCCACTGTAAATAATGCTGCAATGAACATGGGAGTGTAGATTTCTCGTCAACAAAAACTGATTTCATCTCCTTTGGATATTTATCCAATAATGGTACTCTGGGATTGTATTAAAGTTCTATTAGAGGGGATGAGTTGCTGGAAAGCAAACTGCATACCTGGGACATGCTAAGTATGCCCTCTACTAATTTTTGGAGTAGTCCCATATTGTTTTCTACAGTGGCTGTACTACCTTATATTCTCACCAACTGTGTTCCCTTTTCACCACACATGAGTTTTTTGTTTGTTTGTTTGTCTGTGATGCCAAAGACTAATCCTAAAGCCTTGTACATGGAGAGCAGATAATCTATCAATGGGGCTACATTCCCAGCCATTCTCCTGTCTCTTTGATAATAGCCCACTAAAGATGAGTCATATATCACTGTACTTTTTATTCGCACTTCCTTCATGATTAATAATATTCAGCATTTCAGTGACCCATCTGCCATCTGTATGTACTCCTTGAAAAAAATTTGTACTCAGATCCTTTGTCCATTTTTGTTTATTTGTTGTTTTGGAGACAGGGTTCTATTCTACAGCCCAGGCTGGCATCCTTCCCATTTTTAAATCAAGTTATTTATTTTCTTACTGTTGAACTGAGTTCCTCATTCTTTTTTAATGGGGTGTTTTAAAGATTTATTTTTATTTTATGTGTGTGAGTGCTTTGCTTGCATGAATGTTAAGTATACTATGTGCATGCTTGGTGCTCACAGAGGTCAAAAGAGGGAGCTAGATAACTCAAAACTGGAGTTAAAGATAGCTGTAATCCCCCACGTGGGTGCTAGGAATCAAATCCAGGTCCTCTACAAGAGCAACAAACTCTTAACCACTGAACCGTCTCTCCAGTTCAGGGTTCCTTATTTTGGATCTAGCCCCCTGTCAAATGTATGGTTTACAAACTTTTGTTACCACTCTGTACACTATCTCATTACACTGTTCATTCTTTGCTATGCAAACTTTTTAGTTCTATATAACCCATTTGTCTATCTTTGCTTTTGTTGCCTATGCTCTTAGTACTCTCACCTGAAAAAACAAACAAACAAACAAACAAAATCAATGACAAGACCAACGTTTGGTTTCTTAATCCATTTTGAGGGGTTTTTTTTTTTGTCATGATGTAAGATAAAGATCTAATTCTATTCCATTAAGAGTGGACATCCAATTTTCCTATCCCATTTATTAAAGACAGTCTTTTTTGTTGGAGCCCACTAGGTTTCCTAGTGGCTGTACCCAGCAGAACTGCATAAGAGGTTGATTGGACCACGGGCCTGGGGACCAGGTGACTGTAACTAGCAAGGGGGAGGTCTTTTGCTCCACCCCTTGGCATTGTTATAAATAGACCTTTGGAATAAAGCTCTGGGCTGGTGGATAAGGATCTAGGTCCACCTGAGTCTATCCTGTGTTTTCTCTCTCTCTATATATATATATATATATTTCTAACTAAGTCTCTTATTCCTCAATCCTCAAGTGTTCCTGGGTAAGTAAGTATGGGGGCTGCTCTCCCACAGATGGCACCAGGAACAGGAACCAGGGACTTGGGGAAAGGATTGTAGTGGGCGTTGCGAGTGTAGGCATGCCGATAAGGAATTGAAAAATGAAGGCAATGGTATTTTATTCTCGAGTGTATAGGCTAGGCGGTGAAGGAAATCCTGCAACGCTGCAGCATTAGGATCTCTTTCGATCTCTCTCTCTCTCTCTCTCTCTCTCTCTCTCTCTCTCTCTCTCTCTCCTATTTATAAAAAATAAGGAAGGTAGAATGTAATATAGTGCAGGAATAAATTTAGAGTTAGGTAGGAAACAGAAATATAATGTAGGAATATAGAAAAGAAAAAGCTTAGGGTAGAGTAGGATAAGATAAGCCTAACTGGGGCTATGAACACGAAATCCTGGAGAAAAATCTATCTTCTTTGAGCTTTACGGGCAGAGAAAAGCTCTTCTTTGAGCTTCTTGGATAGAAAAAAGATTCCTATGGAAGCTTCTGGCCTAGGGACAGTTAAAATGCTAAAAAAGCAGCAGAGGAAAGAGATTTCCCCTGAGAAAAGCTCTTCTTTGAGCTTCTTGGGTAGAAAAAAGATTCCTATGGAAGCTTTTGGCCTGGGGACAGTTAAAATGCTAAAAAAGCAGCAGAGGAAAGAGATTTCCCCTGCAGCGGGTGCGGAGGGAAACAAAAATCCTCTGCTCCGTCAGCAGTGCAACACCTTACCCTCAGAATTAGTTTCCTCTGGGCCATGAAGCCAAAAGTGTAGAGAACGGAGTTTTGGGAAAGCTTGGTAATCTTTCTTTCTTTTGGGAAAAACTTACTCTCTTTAAAAGGCCTTTCAGAACTTTCTCAGTTTAAAACTTAGTTTCACCTGGATGAAAAAAATCCCAAGGCAAGGGCCTGATGAAGCAGGAAAGCCAAGCGTCAGAGACACTATCTGGGGAAGGAGCCTGCCAGCCAGGACAGGACAGGGAGCTATCCAGGGGAGAAGTTTTCTTTTCTCTCAGAGAAAGTATCTTTTTGAGGAAAAGCTTCTGTTTTGATGACTCCCGGTGAGATGACAGAGTGTTCCCCTAAGAGGTGGTTGCCTTTGGCGATAAACTCTGCTGAGCTGGTGGACAAATGGAAGCAAAACCACACAGAAACTGGGTCAGATAAAAGATCTAATTAGAGAGATATACCTGTTAAACGGTAGCCCTATAGAGAGTTTGCTAAGAGATTCTTCCTAATTTAAGAGTAAGAAGTAACATATCTCTTTTAGATGTTTGCTAAGTAGATATTTGAAAAGTCAGTCAGAGAAATACAGGCTTAGAATATATAGTCCTTAGGTTTAAGGATATGGTGAAAAAAGTACTTTAGACTAGGTTTTCCCAACCTGGGACTCGAGAGCAATGTCCATGGAGGATTGCGGACTTGGCAGCTCCAGAAACCACCAATAATAGCAAGAAGCAGCTCCAGAAACTGCTAGCTTCAGAAAGGAGCAGCAGAAAGGAGTGTCCACTGCTGAGACCTGTAGACAGTCATAGCTTCTCAAGCAGCAGACACCAAGAGCCAGCGAAAGCAGAGCCAGCAAGTAGCGGCGAGGGTCCACAGGCTTTCGGCTGTGAAGCTAAGCCACGAGAGAGGCTAACGACAAGCAGCAGTTTGGAAAACTCTGTAGAGATGCCGCGCTGCAGGAAAGGTGAACAGCAAGATTCTGCAACCTCTGATTGCAGAATCAATACACCGATACACCGCGGGAAAGGCAATGGTGGAGAGAGCCCAGCGGTTTACATCACCTCGGGAAAGTGAACAGTGGAGATGGCAGAGACCAGACTGCTTCCAGGACCAGAGAACGGTGTTAGTGCGGGACAAACAACTGAGACATGCGGAACGAACTGCCGAGTGCTCCCAGCTCAACAGCCAGCCTTGAGGGGAACTGCTGAGCCTGACTGCGGCCCGAGCT
The DNA here is from genome assembly GCF_949786415.1 of Peromyscus eremicus. Classification (NCBI taxonomy): domain Eukaryota; kingdom Metazoa; phylum Chordata; class Mammalia; order Rodentia; family Cricetidae; genus Peromyscus; species Peromyscus eremicus. The sequence goes on from NC_081420.1 coordinate 126,375,369, forward strand.
CCCAGCAGCGAGGCAGCCGTACAACTGGACAACGTAACAGCCTATGGAGGATTCCCGGCTTGCTGAGCACTTGGACCGTCAGCAGTGCAGGTAATGGAGCTTGCTCCCAAAGCCAGGGCTGCCGTGGGAAGGCCACAGTTTCAGCTCATGGCAGCTGAAGGAGCCTTGAGCTCTCGTGGCTATGAGGTGAAGCTCTCTAGCCTGTTCTGGGACTGGTTACGGAAGACTGCAAAGTGCAGCAGCAGCTGAAAGCGAAAGTTTCAGAGAGACTTGCTTGAACTGAAAAGTCTTGGTTATGGAACTTTTCGTATTTGGAACTGTTTGCTTCAGTCATTACGATTCTGACAGCTATACACAGACTGAAGGGCAGCTGACAAGCCAGGTCTACGAGTGCTCAAAGGAACTTTTAGGAATGGCACCAGAACTCTTTTTGAACTTTTGAATTGAAGAAATAAAACAGACAGTAATGATTTCATTACAATGAGACAGTTTGAATTTACTTATGCATATAGACTCTATCAACAGTGATGACTTACAGACTGCTTATGGAACTGTTTATGTAAAAATGGAACTGTTTAAATAGAGAAGTTTGGTGGGTTTTTTTTTTTTGTTTTTTTTTTTTTAAGGAAAGGGGGAGTGTTAATATTCCTCAGTAAATATTTAATTTAAAAAATATTTTTGTGGCCGGGCGGTGGTGGCACACGCCTTTAATCCAGCACTTGGGAGGCAGAGCCAGGCAGATCTCTGTTGAGTTCGAAGCCAGCCTGGGCTACCAAGTGAGTTCCAGGAAAATGTGCAAAGCTACACAGAGAAACCCTGTCTCGAAAGACCAAAAAAAAAAAAAAAAAAAAAAAAAAACAAAAAACTGTTACTTGAGTGAATTAATGTTATCTTTTGTATAGTTCTAAATTGTAGGTTGAGAGTAGGTTTGCAGGTTGAGAGTAGGGTTGTAGAAATTATTATCTTAACCTATTGATATTGATATACCAAGGTTTGCTGAAGTTAAGAAAGTATTTAAGATGTATACATCAGAAGTTTATGTTAGCAAGAAATATTAAGAGTTTGTTTTAAGATGTAAGATTGAGAAAATTTTAACTATGCATAGCAATATTTATATCAGAATTATGTTAACCTGTTTGTCTTTAAGATTGATGCAGTTGCATCAAGAGTTTTTCTTTTAAAATATAAAAAAGAGGGACCTGTTGGAGCCCACTAGGTTTCTTAGTGGCTGTACCCAGCAGAACTGTATAAGAGGTTGATTGGACCACAGGCCTGGGGACCAGGTGACTGTAACTAGCAAGGGGGAGGTCTTTTGCTCCACCCCTTGGCATTGCTATAAATACACCTTTGGAATAAAGCTCTGGGCCCATTTGGATAAGGATCCAGGCCCACCTGTGTTTTCTCTCTATATATATTTCTAACTAAGTCTCTTTCCCCCAATCCTCAAGAGTTCCTGGGGTAAATAATAGTGGGAGCTGGTCTCCCACACTTTCCCCCTATGTTTCTGGCATGGTGATCAGGATTAAGAGAAGCTGATCCACTAGCTGGGCCATGGTGGTGCATGCCTTTAATTCCAACACTCCAGAGGCAGAGGTAGGCAGATCTGAGTTCGAGGCCAGCCTGGTCTACAGAGAGAAATCTTGTCTTGAAAAAGCCAAAAACAAAAAAACAATAAGCTGATCACACACTTGGTTTTCTGGATCACTCCTCAGCTCCACTGGTCTATTTGGATGTATTTCTATTAGTATTATATCGCTTTGATCATTATAGCTTCATAAACGACCACTTTTATTAATAGTGATAAATACCTAGTCATAAATGCAGAAAAATAGAATAGAAACTATCCTAACAAAAACCCAGTATGCAAGCTGGTAAGAATGTTAAGGGGGAAAAAAAACTTGTTTTAGAAATTATCAGAAAAACGGGCTGGAGAGATGGCTCAGCGGTTAAGAGCACTGACTGCTCTTCCAGAGGTCCTGAGTTCAATTCCCAGCAACCACATGGTGGCTCACCACCATCTGTAATGAGATCTGGTGCCCTCTTCTGGCTTGCAGTCATACATGCTGTATACATAATAAATAAATAAATCTTTTAAAAAAAAAAAAAAAAGAAAGAAATTATCAGAAAATTAATTTTACTGAGTTTTATTCCTTAACATAAACTTGGATGTTCCAACTTTCATGTATATGAGACTGAGGTATTTTCTTTAAAATTATACCATTGAAGACAAGCCACGATTCTGCTTTAGAAAGAAATGAACTCACAAGGAAGCTGCACACAATTCATAATATTATTCAGTTGCAGGCTTTTTGAAAGTGATTAAGCAACAGTAGACCCCTCACTGGGCACAGTTAACCTGGTTCAGAACCTAAGAAGTTGTTTTAGCATCAATCTGAATTGCCTGAGTCACATAATTCCTAGTGTTGTTATGTATGCGATTCCTCAGCCAGTGTCTGGTTTACCAGTGTCAGGACAGCAAAGAGTGAGTAATGAATGAACCAGGAGTTCCTGAAATGGGGTCTGATATCATTATCACTTATTTCTGTGTGTGCTTGGGCTTTCTACAACTTAGAAGATACAGGAAGGAAAAAGCAAAGAATATAGTGATATATTTCAAAGTAAACCCACCACTTGAGAATTCTCTTTGTATCGAAAAGCCAGCTGGTAAGCTGCAAATACCAAAGGTGGCAGTGTGAAGCGAATCCGTTGATTTCCACCAGCTCCAAAGTGTTTTCGTGCTGTATTCAAAATCTGACAAAGAAAAAAATTTAAACATTATTTTTTCCATACTAGGATCAGTTTATTACAAAATTACATGGGAGCTCTAAACCTTGCTGTTACTGTTTTGTGACAGACCAGCCTTTATAGAGATAAACACTTCCTACATTAACCACTCTAAAATACTAACCCATTTTATATATGGGTAAGCTAGAAGCTTACACAGGTTGTATAACTAGCTTAGGTAACTAGTCAATGCAGTCTCATACACATGTGTACAAACTATACTGTGTTAATAAGAACGTAGGCTGATGAAGCATATCAGACTTACATGTAAAAGTAGATCCTAGTACTCTCTACTCTATTGCTGCTGTGCAGCAATCTGTTGAAACATTCCACTCTGGAGGGAAGTTCCTATGATTTAGCAAGTAAATAATTTTACAAGTCCCAGATAACTGCAACTTACAAGACTAACAAGGCCCCTCCCAAAGATTGTGGAAGTAGTAAACCATGCTGCTGGAGGAGACTGACCAGCAGGGCTGTGCTGTGGGATGGTCTGTATGTCAAGTGTGTTGCTGATTGGTCAGTAAATAAATCACTGATTGGCCATTGGCTAGGCAGGAAGTATAGGCGGGACAAGGAAAAGAATTCTGGGAGGTGGAAGGCGGAGAGGGAGACACTGCCAGCCGCCATGAGGACAAGGAAGATGTAAGGTACCAGTAAGCCATTAGCCATGTGGCAAAGTAAAGATTAATAGAAATGGGCTAAATATAAGAGTAAGAGCTAGACAATAACAGGCCTGAGCTAATGGCCAAGCAGTTTAAATAATGTAAGAGTCTGTGTGTTTATTTTATAAGTGGGCTCTGGGACTGGTGGGACTTGGTGGCGGGAGCTGGAGAAAAATTCTCCAGCTACAGGGCTGCCTGGAGGAGCTTCTCCAACCTGCAAGGCACCTGCAAGCCACACAGAGCTCCAGGACTGCAGCTTTGGTAAGTTGTCATCAGCACTGGAGTGGGATTTTCAGTTATGCCATGCCTTTGAGACAGCCTATTCCTGTGAGTAACCCCACCCTCCCACTGCCCATACTCCTGTACGTAATCCCAATAAACTCATTGGAGCCGGGCGGTGGTGGCGGCGCACGCCTTTAATCCCAGCACTCGGGAGGCAGAGCCAGGCGGATCTCTGTGAGTTCGAGGCCAGCCTGGACTACCAAGTGAGTCCCAGGAAAGGCGCAAAGCTACACAGAGAAACCCTGCCTCGAAAAACCAAAAAAAAAAAAACAAAAAAACCAATAAACTCATTGGTTGGCCAAATTGGACAATGGTATAATCATTATCTGGGTTTCTCATTTGTTCCCTAGAGGAGTGAACAGATGTCTCCCAGGGAGATGTATCATACAACTGCCCTCCTCTTAGCCCAATTTCACTTGAAAAATGAGGTGGCATACTCCTGTAACTCTTGAAAAGATTAAATGACACATCATTTCAACTGTGTCATCAATACCTTGCACAAGGTATGTGCCCAAAAAATATTGGCCACTATGGGAATAAAACAGCTGTGGGGTGTGTGGGGATGTGTGTGTGTTTGTGTGTGTATTACCAGTAGTAGAAGAATCACTCCCCAAAGCCAAGGCCCTAAACTGGCTCATAGCTCCAGAAAGCCAGCTATTTGGGGACTGCAGAAGCAAAATAGCTGCCTCAGACACCCTGTGGTTGCAGGAAGAGATAACAGAACCTACAGCCTAAAACACAGGTTTATCTAAGGAAAACAGTTAACTTCCCCATTCTGCCTTCCCTATCCTGAGCTTAAAAAAACCCAGCCCCAGCTTAAAGCATGTAATCTGCATTCTCTTGAACTCTGATCACTGAGTGACTGGGTCCTATGCCCCATTTATGGCCAGAATTAGAGAAACCACCGTCTGGCATTAAATAAAGCCTGTTATACCTGTTGGAGGTTGTCTAAATTCTGGTCCTTTAGTTTTTCCTATAAACTTAATTCTTATTTATCTTTACAGGTAGATCAAACTTTCCAAGCCATTTAAATTAGGAAAAATACCAATATACTTTAAAAATCCATCTTGTGAAACAGATGGCTCAGAAAAAAACAGAAAGCCAAAGGACTGGGCGGATGGTTCAGTCAGTAAAACGCTTCCTGCATAAGCTTGAGGACCTGAGTTCAGATCCCCAACATCTAAGGATAAAAGGCCAGGTGTGCCCATGAGACTACAATCCCAGCACTGGGAAGGCAGAAGAAGCTCCATGGAGTTCACTAGCTGGTCGTCATAGCCAAATAGGTAAGCTCTAAGTTCGGTGAGGAACCTAGCCTAGAAAAATAAAGTGGAGAGCACCTGAGGAAGACACCTGATGCTGACCTCTGACCCCAGATGCACCTACACGCACAAACATAAACACGCAAATACACACACTGAAGATAACCAAAGAATTCATGAGATAAACATCTAAATATGTAAAACACAATATGTAATATATTTGGGTCTTTATATGGAAACACACAAGCATTAACAGTCACAAATCCTAACTATCACATGTGGCAGCAATAGAAAATCAAAGCAACCTCCCTCCTTCTCTCTCTCCCTCCCCCCCTCCTCTCCCTCTCCCTCCTCTCCCTCTCCTCCCTCTCCTCCCTCTCCCTCTCCTCCCCCTCCCCCTCTCCCTCTTTCTCTCACCCCTCCCACCGCCCCACACACACACACACACACACACACACACACACACACACACACACGGGAAAGGGGAACCACTTAAAATACTTCAGCATTCACATACTGTACTGATCACAGTGCTCAGAGTGTAACACGGTGCTTAGAACATCTGTCCCTAAGCCAAATCAAAAACTACCATGCTACTAACAGAAATCACCCTCTTCACATCAATCATGCACCATCAGATGTCAATATACCTACTTAGATCACATTTAAATCTTCATAAAGTTTAACTGAGGACTATGACAAAAGAGAAAGTTTCTTCTAATTATAAAAAAATAATATTAAGGGGAAAGCATACTAAATTTTAAAGGTTTTCATACATTTTCATCTGACAAATACATCTATCAGACTTTATGTCTCATGAAGTATATTATCAAAAGCAACTAAACATTCTAAAAGCAACATGTGGTTGAAAAAGAAACAGAACACAGAATAATTATGGAATATCCAACTAAAAGAAGGCAAACTTTTCTGCAATTCTCAGGTTTTCAAAAGAAGCCAGAATGGCTTGTTCCTCAAGAGCTCCAATAGTTTAGTTACTCATTTACATACAAGTAAAATCCCAGCTGGGCATGGTGGTACATAACTAAAATCCCAGCACTCAGGAAGCTAAGGCAGAAGGATCATGATTTAGAGGCCAACTTGGCTACATTAAGATATAAATAGAACTAAATAAGTAATTTTTTTTAATTCCATGGAGGCCATGAATTTTAACTTAGCAAGTTTTTCAATTGTGGAGACCCAAAAAGGTTTCCTAGGGAGAACTTACTCAGGGTTCGAGAATCTGAGCTTGCTTTACTCAGCAGGGGATGATTTGACCATGGGAGTGGTTACCAGCTGTTTGGAAGGGTCTACACTTGGCTGTGCGGTGTGCTTTATGCTTTGATCTAGCAAGGCTGAGGTCTTTTGCCCCATCCCTTGGCATTGTTATAAAAAGCCCTTTTGAATAAACGGAAAAGGCCGCTGGGTATAGACCCAGGTCCTTCCAAAGCTATCCTGTGTTTCTGTCTTTCTCCTCTTCAGTATCTTTCTATCTATTATTTTCTTATTCATCTCTCCTCCTCATAAGAACCCTGGAAAAGGTAGGAGCTGGCCTCCCACGTTCAACACCTTAAACTAAGACCAAAAAGGGCATTAAAGCATTTTAAACACTTCTCTGCTCATTATGAGTGATGAAAGGTTATAGTAAGAGATAACCATACCAAGTACTGCTGATCGGGATCATCAGACCGTAGAAGATGAATGAATCGACCAACGAGGCTCTGTTCATCAGCAAAATCTTCTGGATCAGGGTCTTCCACAGGTTGATCTGGCTGATCCTGAATCAACGTTGACACCAAATTCATTATGGAATCTACCTGCAACATAGGAAATAGAAAATATTAGTGTGAAACCATCAACAAAAAAGGTAACCGTTTCTAAGTGTATACACTGAACAGTAAAATAATTCAGTTGTTTGTAAGAAGTTGTTATGAACAGTCTGGGCCAGCTGTGAACCCTTGAAGCTACAGTAACAACCAGTCTGTTGGCAAGGTTAGCCCATTGATACAATATTGGAATAAATGTTATGGGAACAACCAAGGGCTTGCTACTTGGACTTAAAGTTTGTTCCACAGAGTGGAATTCATGCCTGGTACTGTAAACCTGGCAAAGGATTAGGAAGTAAGAAGCCTAGGGAAGAACCTATTACTACTATTTTGCTAAATAGATGTAGTATCAAACTGCCTTCTAAATACTTATCCTTATTATAGCTCTTACTCTCTCATTAAAGACATTTCTTGCCGGGCAGTGGTGGCGCACGCCTTTAATCCCAGCAGTCGGGAGGCAGAGGCAGGTGGATCTCTGTGAGTTCGAGGCCGGCCTGGACTACAGAGTGAGTTCCAGGAAAGGCACAGAGAAACCCTGTCTCGAAAAACAAAACAAAAACAAAAACAAAAACAAAAAAAAAAAGACATTTCTTTTTGCAGTGGTTAACAGTTAATACAAACTCAAAGGGTAGAAAATAAATGACTATGGAGTATTAAGCCCTAAACAGGATATCTCTATCACACCTCCTCCCCTACAAGGCTCAGGGAGCACTGAAGAAGGGACAAAAGACTGTAAGAACCAGAGGCCAAGGAGAGACTGCTACAAAATAGCATCTTCTCACAGCAGCTGTGACTGCCCACACAGGATCAAGCTAGTCAGCATTCATCCTGGATAGGAAGGAGGCTCCCAAGGATCCACCCCTAGCTGAGGAGCTATTGGCAAATGCTGGCTGAGAAGGAGGGAAAGTCACTTTCTTTGGGGTATGGCCACTGGCAAGTTGCTCATACTCCAGATGATCCTCCACCCATGCACATACAGGCAGCGGTGATTGAACTCAGTGAGTTAAAAAAAAAAAAAAGAGAGGACATAAAACTGGGAGGAGGTAGAGGGGTTGTTCCAGAGGCACTGAAAAGAAATAGGTCAATGTATACATTTATGGATGAAAGTTTGAAAAGAGATATGCCAAATGCTAATCAACTGTAGTTATTTTAGTGAAATCAGAGGTGTTTAATAATTCTTTTATTAATTCTATGTACATCTCTAGTTTTTTAACTTCTATAACAAATAAGCTATTTATGGTTTTTATTAATACATTACCTCCCCCATTTAGTGTCTAGCACTCACTATCTAAACCCTAAAAACCATATCCTCTATTTCTCTAAAATATTGTGTCTGTATTCTTACCTGGTCCTGAGAGACGATTTCTGTATTATAATCCAGAACATTACTAAGCACATAACAGCTCATGCTCTTTCTGGACTCGTAGTCAAAGTATTCAAAGAGTGGGTGGAAATGTTTTAGCTTTAAGACTGTTAAGATATTGTTGTAAGTATCAACAGGTATCTTCAGAAGTCTCGTAAGTTCCTTTGAAACTGCACTACTGGTAGCAATACTATGAAGAGAAAACAGCAACCCTTCCATGAATAATATTGACCTTGTATACAGACACATAGCACTTGTTTCACATATTTAAAAAAAAAATCTTCATTTAGTCAGGTGGTAATGGTGCACACCTTTAATCCCAGCACTCCAGAGGCAGAGGCAGGCGGATCTCTGTGAGTTTGAGGCCAGCCTGGGCTACAGAGCAAGTTCCAGGACAGCCAGGGCTACACAGTAAAACCCTGTCTCAAAAAAACTACAACCAAACAACAAAACAAACAAAAATTTCATTTACACATTAAAAGAAATAGGTCAAGTGAATTGAGAAAATGAGCAATACATTCAATCTCTTCTATTTCAAAATGACCTCCTCTCAAGATAAATACAGCCAGGACTGGTGGCCCACTCTGTAATTCTAGCATTCAGGAGGATAATGGAAGTTCTAAGCTAGCCTGAACTACACAGTAAGATTGCATCTTAAAACAAAAAAATAAAAACAAAACAAATCAAAAAGAGGATAAAGATGCCTATTTAAATATACTATACTTCTTTATCCACTGCAGTTCTATTGATAATAGTTTCCAATTCATGAGCAGGAGTTTGTAAAAGGACAATTAAGGCAATTGTCTACAATTTGGTGTTTCTCAGAAAATTGTTTTAAGGGCGGCAGTGGTGCACACTTTTAATCCCAGGACTTGGGAGGCAGAGCCAGGCAGATCTCTCTGAGTTTGAGGCCAGCCTGGTCTACAGAGCAAGATCCAGGACAGACACCAAAACTACACAGAGAAATTCTGTCTCAAAAAAACAAAAACAAAAAACAAGAAAGAAAGAAAACTGTTTTAAGTGATTCTGTGGTCCCTCAGAGAGCCAAGTATTTTGCATTTATGAGTAAAGTAAGTACGAGAAAAACCCATGCAAAAACCATCCAAAAGAAAGATCTGTATGTGGTGACTCCAGGAGAACAAGTTGAATTTAAGGTAGCATCTTATAAAGGAGCATTCTCTGGAGGCTGAGACATATTTTAACATTTACAAGACCTTTAGACAGTGGGATTTCCAGCTACTTTATTAACTTTTACTTTAAAGCTCATTTTCTAGGGGTAGTGGGAATAAAGACACATCACTTAATTTTCTCTCATACATATTGTTAAAGATCTGTACTGTTTTTCAGATCGCAAGAATATGGGAATGACTTAAAAACAAAACATAATAAAAGGGAGTAAAAGGGAAAGAAATTTTCCTGATGTAGCTGAACCAATGGGTGGGAAATAGAAAAGAAAGAAATTGTACATTAGCACCCCAAAAATACAAATAACTTACAGAAAAGAAGGAAGCCTACCTAAGGGACTCAAGAGACAACTTTTGGGGAAAAGGTAACAGCATCAAACTTGCCCAAAGTGGTCCCTGTAAGGTACCACAGGTCTAGGGCAGTAAGAATGAGGAAGCATCCAGCAGGAAACATTATTCTTTCCCTAACAGTATCAAAACCAAAGTTCAAATAAGAAAAATATTTCAATCAATTTGTTACACTTCAAATATATACTTATGTTTCTAATTTTTCAGCCTAAATTTACATATGCCCTTGTTTTTCACAACTTACTCAACTATAGAAAACCTTTTTCTTTTTTGGGGGGGAAAATACTGTTTGATATTGTTTCCCTACTAGTTTAAAAACTGGCTCACTCCTGAGGCTGAACAGAGAGCTTAACAGGTAAGACCACTGGCTGTTCTTAAAGAAGACCCAGGTTCAGTTCCCAACATCCACATGGTGGCTCATAACTATCTGTAACTTCCGTTTCAGGGGGATCCAACCCCCTCCTTCTGGCCTCTGCAGGCACCAGGTACACACATGGAACACATACATCTATACACATAGAATAAAACAGTAAAGACAAAACAAAACAAAAACTAGTTCATTCATATATAGGAAGGATCTGAATGGGAGACACTGAACTTTGAAGACTGCCTGCAAACCACATGGGCCACTACTTCACTACAGTATAAAACCAAGTAAGTAGCTAACAAAACTCCCTACCCTGTTTAGCACCACACAGGACAATCTCAGCACATACTTCAAACAAGACAAATGCTAACATTTCAAAGAAGAACTGACAAAGAAAAACAAACCCAAGACAAAAATAGTGCCAAGAATTTTTTCAAAGTTGTAACACTGGGGCTTAGCAGGTACAGGCACTTGCCACCAAGGCTACCAACCCACGTTCTGCCTACAGAACCGGCCTGAAAGAAGAGAGAAACAACTGCAGCGGGTCCATCCCCCGCCCCACGTCCACAAGTGGCATTTTCTACCCCTCCCCCGAAAGAAATGCAATTTAATTTCGACTTACTGTTCAAGGTTAAGCTTATTGAATATCTCCACAGTTGTTTCAAGAACTTTATCAACATAGTCCACACGATCAGGGTAACATTTCATAGCAAGATTAATGAGAGAGACTTGCAAAGATACAACATCCTCTGATGGCATGTCTTGTCTGGACTGCAATGTTTAAAAAGTCATATAATTTACAATTACAAAAAGATATACCAATAGAATCTCAAAGTTGAGAACTTAGAGAAAATGCTATACAAACCTGTATTACTGTAGCCACCTGTTGTGAAAATATGTCAAAAAGTTTAATCTCAGCTGGAATTCCAGGTCCATCTTCACGATGAGCAAATAAAGCTAATCTAAAAAACAACAACAACAACAACAAAAACACATTAATTTTGAGCAGTGGGATCATTTTTTCCTTATTGCTTTTCTGTATTTTCTGAGTTGATTTCTCTTAAAACATATATAAGAATGATTTTTAAAACAAGAGCTACAATGTATGAATCATTTTTTTTTCAATCCCTTAACTAAAGTTTTGTTAATGATGCCTTATTCCACTGGCAGTCTGATGTTTACTTATTTATCCAGTTTATGTAGCACAGCCTAGTCTAGAATTCATGGTACTCCTGCCTCTACTTCCTAAATGCTAGGGTTACAGGCATGTGCTACCACACCCAGATTAAATAAATGATCTTTAAGGGCTGTAGAGACAGCTCAGTGGTAAGAGTGCTTACTTACTATTCTTGTAGAGAACTCAAGTTCAGTTCCCAGCACCTATATGGAACCACTAGAAATAATAAAATTAATGTTCATAACCTACATAAGATATTCAAAATTATATCTATTACATTATCTGTCAAGGTCAGAACTGCATCTACATTTTGTTACGCAGAAAAAAACAGACTGGGATTGCTAAATGATATTATTCCTACAAAGGAAAATATGGCTAACCAGCTTTAAGAGTGGGCACAGTAAGCATGCAATGTATACTATTCAGGATAATATGGAGACCTCTGCTATATTAATTCTTTTTTTTTTTTTTTTTTTTTTTTTGGTTTTTCGAGACAGGGTTTCTCTGTGTAGCTTTGCGCCTTTCCTGGAACTCACTTGGTAGCCCAGGCTGGCCTTGAACTCACAGAGATCCGCCTAGCTCTGCCTCCCGAGTGCTGGGATTAAAGGCGTGCGCCACCACCGCCCGGCTATATTAATTCTTAGACCTTAATTAGTTAGCTTAAAAATAACAAAAAATGAAAATGTTTGCTGAAATGTTTGGTGTTATTTTTAGTGTCATAATATACGCCCACAAGCAAGATAAATTATGTATTATTGCTGGGCAGTGGTAGTGCACGCCATTAATTCCAGCACTTGGGAGGCAGAGCCAGGCAGATCTCTGTGAGTTCAAGGCCAGCCTGGTCTACAGAGTGAGTTCCAGGACAGCTAAGACTGTTATACAGAGAAACCTTGTCTTGGGATAAAAGAAAAAAAAAAAAGTTATTATTTATCATGTGGCAGGGCTAACAAGCATTAACTACAGACAATATCAAAAGCCAAGTTATACATACATACATACACACACATTTAAAAACATTTTATTTTTAAAATCTGGGTATAGATGTGTACTTGTAAATGCAAGTGTCTATGGAATCCGAAAGTGAGTGTCAGGTGTCTTAGAACTATAGTCACAGGCAATTGTGAGCCACCCAATGTGGGTGCTGGGAACTGAACTCGGGTCATCTTCAAGAGTAATATGCGCTCTTAACTACTGTTCTATCTTCAATTTTTATATTTTTTATGAACTAAGACCACCAATTGCTAAAATACCCAAAGGGGATTTACTAAAATGTGATTCTTAAAAACTCTTCCTTACGAAAATGTGATAGCAGAATGATTATTTGAGCATTCTTAATCATTCATATGTTGTTGCTACTTTAAAAAACAAAATCAAGTAAGTTACTACTCAAAGATAATTTTAAAATTTTGTTCTTCAATGGACTTTGGATTCATAAGATTCAAGGAAAGGTCTATACAATAATGTTTACATATCAGTTAAACAAATTAAAGATACTCATTGTAAACCAGATATGGTGGCTCTTGTCTAATCACAGCACTTGAATTAGACAAGAGAATCAGAAATTCAAGGTCATCCTCAAGTACACAGTAAGTGTGAGGCAGCCTGGGCCACATCAAAAAACTTAAAAAAACAGCACCTCCATACACCTTCAAACAAAAAGTTAAGTCTGCACACCTAAGTCAGGCAAACACTAACAAGATAGTAAAAGCTAAATTACTTATAGCAAAATCACATTAAAGTAACAAAAAGCACAATAAAAACAATTCACGAAAATGTTGTAAATTACTTATTTCCATTTCAGAGCATTTACCTTCCAGTGCTCAAGGGTCTTACCTGTCAATTAAAGCAATGATTATGTTCTTCACATTTACATTTTGGTGTAACTCAGCACAAGCTCTAAGAAAAGGATTCAAAGTCTGGAGATGGAACTCATCAGGAAAAACCTAAAAAAATTAGATAATGCTATATCGATACAGGAAAAAAAATACTTCACAAAATATTCTGATCTTATGAATGGTATATAGTCATTATTTATAGAAAAAATAATCCAATCTTAGATAAAATCAAACCCAGAAATATTCCATTACCAGCATACAACTAAATTAAATCTACTGAGACCTAGAAAACTCAGGATTATTTTCCTACATTTTTGAGAAACAAAACAAAACAAATTGTTAGTACAAAGACCAAGTTTGAAAATGGAAATTTCTGAAGGAAATTTTTTTATTCAGGAGAAGTTTCTTTTAAGTTTTCTGAGACATGGTCTAGGCACACTGTCAAGCTGGCCTTGAACTCAGGGCTCCATCCCTGTAAGCAGCTAACACTACAGGAGTGGGCCTCCACTTGGGCCTACAATTCTTCCCCCAATGAAAATTAATAATCCTTTTAAGAAATGAATATTCTTACTTACCTGAATAATACACTCCATGAGATATTCTTGAGCCAAAGCATCTCTACAATTCACAACTTGCTCTAAAATGCCTGTTAAAACAATCTGAAAATCAAACAAAAAACCCATGTAAGCTAAAAATCATTTTGAAAATCCCAAATTACTCTTCTAGTAACACACTGAACTTGCAAACTGTATTTTACATTGCTCTCATCTGTACTTTAATGCTCAACTTTAAAAACTAGTTTATTTTTAAATATAAAAAATTGGTTATATAAAAAATAAGATTTTTTTAAAGTTTGTGCTTTTTTGTGTGTATCCTAACAAGTCTTCATGCAATCCCAGATGATGAAGATTTCCCTTGTGCTCTCTTCAAGAACTTTTAGATTGTATAAAAGTCTCTGATCAACTTTTCTAGAGTTTCTATAGTGTGAGCAAATGGCTCAAGACTTAAGTGTCTTTGTTTACACATATTAAGTGTATATTCAATTGTTCCGGAATCATTTATTTTTTGGGTTTTTTTTTTTTTTTGAGACAAGGTTTCTGTGTAGTTTTGGTGCCTGTCCTGGATCTTGCTCTGTAGACCAGGCTGGCCTCGAACTCACAGAGATCCTCCTGGCTCTGCCTTCTGAGTGCTGGGATTAAAGGTGTGCGCCACCACCGCCCAGCCCAGAGTCATTTATTAAGAAGGTTGTCCTGGCAGTCATAGCAGCATATGCCTTTAATCCCAACACTCAGGAGGCAGATCTCTGTGAGTTTGAGGCCATCCTGGTCTACATAGTAAGCTCCAGGACAGCCAGGGCTACAGAGAGACCAACCCTGCCTTAAAAAACCAATATGTAAATAGTAAATAATAAGAAGGCTGCTGTTGAACCTTCATAAAAGTTAACTGGAGTGCAGGACTAAAGATGTAGATCAGTTGGCACAGTGAATTTCTAGCATGCATAAATCCCTGGATTTGATAACACAGCACCACAGGGACCAAATGTGATGGTAATCCCAACACTCAAGTACACTTAGGAGGGTCAGAAGTTCAAGGCCATCCTTGACCACATAGTGACTGGAGGACAGTCTGAACTACTTAAGATTGTCAGGGGACAGGGAGAGAGAAAAAGAAAAGAGGTCAATATGTGAAATCTATAATGGACTATCTAATCCAGGGATTGACAAATCTAACTGCCTGCCTATATTCTGGGGGTTTTGTTTGTATTTTTGTTGTTATGGCTCCAAATCCAGAACCTTGAGCATGTTAAATAACAGCCATACCACTGAGCTATACTCTAAAATTTCAATGAGACCAAGCCCCGCCCTACTCATTTTCTTAAATGTTTTGGCTGCTTTTGGCCTATAGCCATCTAGTTTACTATTTATAACTAATAACTTTCAAAGCTCGAAAGTACTATCTAACCTTTCACAGGAAAAGCTTTCTGGGAGCTGTTAAAATCACTGACTGCTCTTCCAGAGAACCTGGGTTTGATCCCCAGCACCCACATGGTGACTCTCAACCATCTCTAACTCCAGCTCCAGGGGTTTTGACACCCCCTTTGGCTTCCTTGGGCACAGACACACATGAGGCACACAGACATACATGCAGGTAAAAAATCCACACATGAATTTTTAAAGTTTAG
Source organism: Peromyscus eremicus (assembly GCF_949786415.1). Classification (NCBI taxonomy): domain Eukaryota; kingdom Metazoa; phylum Chordata; class Mammalia; order Rodentia; family Cricetidae; genus Peromyscus; species Peromyscus eremicus. Next base: position 126,390,635 of record NC_081420.1, read on the forward strand.
AAAAGTTTGCTGATCCCTACTTTACTGCCCTTCAGTGACTTGTGTCTGTCCCTTCTGTCACTTTTCTTCTATGGATCTCTCCAGTGGAATGTGTCAATACCACAAACTACCTCCACACTTCAGTCAAAAGGCATTTAGGTCCTTTGTCCTATGCTTTCAAAACTGCTATAGGTCTTAGAGGTTCTCTGCTCTTTCTCACATATTTTAAAACTAGTTTGTTGACTTTTAAAACAAATAAACAGAGAGGTAGGTATGACTGAGATTGCATTAAATCTATAGTTGGATTTAAGAAAAACTGCTACCTTGACAATACTGAATCTTCAACCCATACATGTAGTACTTTTAAGTAGGTCTTTCTAAGTAAAACAGTTAAAAATATTTTTCAATCTAACACTTAACAAAAATATTCTTAAGATAAGATTTCAGTTTATATTGCTGCACACTGTAAGAAAAGGTGACAAGGAGAAAGGTAAGGACCTGTTTGTAACGTTCCACATTTACACCTTCCAACTGACTGAGGCGCACCAAATTTGTCCCCACTAAAATCCTCAGTTCCTGTCGCTCTCGTTCTCTTTTTTCTCTGTCTCGACTATGTCCTTGGTGTTGCATTCGCACCCAGAGTTTGTTCATCTCTGCAAAGTTGAGTAGTACAAAATCCATGGAATCGCTGATATCACCAGTTGTTTCCTCACTGCCAAGAAAAAGTGAGAAAAATCTTTATACATGCCAGGATCGATTTACTACTCCTCCATTCATTTCCTCATTCCTGCAAATACTCCTGCTTCAAAAAGCCAATTTCAACTTCATTTCATTGGCTTAGTGTTAAATTTCAAGAACAGATTCTAGCATAAAAAATAAATACTAGGAGGGGAACACAATACATTTGAAGAGCACAAATCACTTTCCATGACTCCCTATTCTGAGCTTGTTGAACTTGATCTTACAGCAACTCACTCACTAAAATACAAAAAGATGTGCTCAGTTTTTGGCAGTGCACACTCTAAAAGTAGCATAGTACAGAGGTTAGCATGGCCCCTGCAAAGACAAGCAAATCTGTGGAGCATCCCATATTTTTAAGGGAGCATTACAAGGCTTAACTTGGTGCTGGCAGCTTATGTTACTCTTTAGCGACTGCATTTCTTAGAAAGAAATCAAACATGAGTGGTGACATAAATCCACTGAAGAGGGGTCAGTATAGAGGGCACTGCACTCCTGAACATGACTGCTTCTCAGCTCCCACCATAGAGAATTCAACTACAGTGGGGGGGGGGGGGCGCCGCGGGCGCGCACGCCTTTAATCCTAGCACTTAGGAGGCAGAGGCAGGAGGATCTCCTTGAGTTAAGAGGCCAGCCTGGTCTACAGAGTTCCAGGACACCCAAGGCTACACAGAAAAACTATTGGAAAAGAAACAAAAAAACTCACACCCAGACAGAACCAATGTCCAATAAAAGCTAACTGGTTAAAAATATAAATAAAAATAAATAAAACACAAAAAGACCCAAAAATTTGACATTTAGGGTATACTAATAACTGCCGTTTTATTGTTGAATATTTTGGCTTCAAATGAAATACAAGCTTTATGAAGAAAGACACCATAACCTTATTTTCCTGCATTTTCCAAGACAGGGAACTTCGTTTTCAAATATTTACTGACTGCCTAATATTTAAAATTCAGAGTCTATTTATTTATTTATTTTTGGTTTTTCGAGACAAGGTTTCTCTGTATAGCTTTGTGCCTTTCCTGGAACTCACTCTGTCACCCAGGCTGGCCTCGAACTCACAGAGATCTACCTGCCTCTGCCTCCTGATTGCTGGTATTAAAGGCATGCACCACCACTGCCTGGCCAGACTCAATTTATAATAAAGCAAAAATAGCAGCATCCTCTCTGTATATCATTAAATCTTTTCTGTAGGGTTTTACTTTGCTGTCACACATTGCTTTTATTATTATTATTATTATTATTATTATTATTAAAAGTAAATGATCCTTGGCATGGTGACATATACCTGTAATATGGGCATTTGGGAGGCAAAGGCAAGAAGATTACATGCTCAAGGCAAGCATGTATTATATAGTGAGAATCTGTTTCCAAATAAAGAACGGAAAGGGTGTGAGGTGGTTCAGAGGGTAGAGGCACTTGTCATGCAAGCCTAGTGGTTTGAATTGGGTTCCCCAGAACTCATGTTAAAGGTAGAAAGAAAGAACCAACCCCATAAAGTTATTCTCTGACCTCCGTCCGCACACCATGGCGCACATTCCCACACACACACATCATTACACACACAGTAACATATTGTTTAAGGGACTGAGGCAGACACTAAAAACTACTGATTTGTCTTAGAAATTTAAAAAAACAGATAAACTGTAAATAAAAGGAACTTATTGGTTCTTCAATCCAGGGACCCATCACATAAAAAGTTCACTACACCTAGCTGACTATCTGCCATTGCTGTGAGAAAAAAGTGTCATGGATTTTAAAGCTACAATAGAGACCACAAAAGAAACAGAGGTATCCATAAATTATTATTTTTAAATAGTTAACACCTTTAAAAGTCATACTTACAAAGATTATATAATGTAATGGGTAAATATTATAAACTATGTTAGATGCCTGTAATCCCACCACTTAAGAGACCAGCCTGGGCTACATAGTGAGAACCAGCTACTCAAGGATACATAGCAAAATCCTGTGTCAAGACAAAATAAATATTAAATTTAAAAAAGCAGATTCTAGCCAGGTGGTGGTGGCGCACAACTTTAATCCCAGCACTTGGAAGGCAAAGCCAGGCAGATCCCTGTGAGTTCAAGGCCAACCGCAGAGCAAGATCCAGGACAGGCACCAAAACTACACAGAGAAACCGTGTCTTGAAAAACCAAAAAAAAAAAAAAAAAAAAAAAAAAAAGCAGGTTCCAAATATATATTTGAATATGAGTACATTTTGCCTCATACCATACATACTGAATTAGTTCTATATCTCAATGAAAATCTAGATACAAAAATGCTATATTCTTACTTCTGTATAGTTTTCTACAATTTTTGGATATTTTATTATGGGGGAAAAAACAACAACAACACTACAACTAAACCAAGATTACTTACTCTGTTGGCTCTCCTTCATCGGGTAAAATGTTTCTAGTACACTGAAGAAGATAATTTCGAAGAAACAAACCCCTCAATGGATGCTGCACACCACGGCACATTTCTACCAAATCTTTCAAAATATCTTTCCTGGATTGAGGAAATGATTTGACATATACAACTCCAACTGTGATCAACAGATAACTAGGAGAGGTAAGAAAACATATTGATTAGAGACAATATTTGAAAACTTGATTGTCCAAATATACTACACACATTATTAAATAATCAAGACAGAACCTATGTTGTCTTCAACAGTACTGTTTATGGAGAGAAAATCATCTGACTTTTAATGTAACTACTAAAAATATTTGAAAAAAAATAGTATCACTGACTGATCCCAGTGGTCAGTCCATGAAGAATATAACCCAAGATACCTAGTTGATAACTGAAAGTGAAGCTAATGTGTATCATTATTTTCCCCTGTACAGACACACTTATGACTTTATTAGTCACGGTGACAAGCCACAGTGACTAACACGACAGCTATGCAGTATGTTTATTACAAAAGGTAACTTCAGTGAATACCCCTCCTCTAGCTTACTATGCTGCACACACCATTCTGGCAATGATGTGAGATGACACATGACTATGGACTGAGAGTGGAGTAGGTGAGTGAAGCTGAGGTAGCACTGGCTAGCTCAGCAGCACAGTTGTTCCAACAAGATAGCTCCTAAGTGACTAAAGGGTGGATAACATACACTGTGCTCAACAAGGGATGATTTGCACCCCAAGTGAACAATGAAAAGTTTTAGCAGGCTACTTAGAATAGTGCACAATTTTAAACTAAATTACTTCTAGGATTTTCCTATTTGATATTCTTAGACTATGGTAACCATGGTTGCTTGTGAGAACTACTACTGATTTTTTTTTCTTTTTTGATTCTCCCATACACACACCCGCTCTTTCCCACTATGTAGCTCCAGCAGACTTGGATACTTGCTATGTAAACCAGGCTGCCTTTCAACTTCCAACAATGCCTCTGCCTCCAAGCACTGGATTTACAAGCATATGCCATCATGTCTGTCTTTTTAATAAAGCCAATGTTAGCTAGTCATGGTATTTCACACCTATATTCCCAGCATCTGGGAGACTGAGCCAGAAGGATCATGAATTCAAGGTTAATGAGATGCTGTCTAAAAAAAAAGACATTTCCAAAAAGAAAAAAAAGATACTACTTAAGGCAAGAAATGCAAAGATGCGTATTCAACAGTAACTGTTCATCAGATGAGACTTCACTGACTACTATACTGCCCAACACAAAGCCTCAAAAGTGTAGATATAAAAGACCTTAATTACTTACAGCCTTGGAATAATGTTTCCAGCATACTGTACAAGTTCATAGAGATCTGCCACTTTTCTTCCTTTAGCAAACTCATCAGTCAGATAGACCTCCAAGTAGTGCAGTTCATCAGAAATAGCCATATCTTTTAATTATGATTAAGGATTAAGAATAAAGGTAAATCAATAAAAAACAACTCCACAACTACTTGTCGGAATTATTAAAACTATTGGGCAGGGCTAATGATGTAGCTCAGCAGTGCTAACATTTACCTCACAAGGAAAACCTTGTGTTCAATTCCCACCACCGTCAAACACAGTAAAATGCACACACTTCTGGACTCCTGGCATCGAGGTACATGCCTATAATCCCAGCTACTCATGAGGTTACAGCTACAGGATCACGAGTTCAAAAAAAACCCACTGGGAAGGTATTTTACGTTCAGGCTTGCAATAAGAATAAATGTTTAAAAGGAAGATAGAATTTCAGTTGGCTTTTATTACTTTAAAATAAAGATTTGCTGGGCTGTAGAGATGGTTCAGCAGCTTAAAACACCTGTTGCTCTTGCAGAGGACTGGGTTCAATTCCCAGTACCCACATGATGGCTCACAACCATACCTAACTCCAGTTCCAGGGAATCGAATACCCTCTTCGGACCACCCTGGGTACTAGCATGCATGTGATGCACATACATACATATTGGCAAATAGTCATACACATAAAAAATAAATTTAAAAAAATTTCAAGCTGGTGTAGTAGCACATGTCTGAAACCAGCACTCAGGCAGGAGGATAGAGAGTTCAAAACCAGTCTGAGCTATACCATAATATACTGTCTCAAAAAAACAAAACTAAACTCCCAGCTACTTGGGAGGCTGAAGACAAGATCAGTTGAACCCAAGACTTTAAGACCAGTCTCATCACCTTAAAAAGGGGGCAGCAGGGGCACTGCCAGGCATGGTGGCATGCATCTATAATCCCAGCACACAACAGGCAGATGCAGGAGGATCACTGTGAATTAAGAGGCCAAGCAAGGCTACACAGTAAGAGCTTACCTCAAAACTAACAACAAACAACAAAATCCAGAAAACAATTAATAGCCTCAATATTTTTCAAAAATTGAGATATAAGAGCAATCTATTTAGAGAAACTTAAGCATATAGGGATGGATTGAGTTCAATTGGAAGACTGCCTGCCTAACAGTAAAAAAAAGTTGGGGAGAGATTAATGCTTATAAAAAAAGGGTACTCTGAAAGCAACTTTTCCTTTTCTCATTTAGAGTATCTGCCTGGAGGAGGACTATTTTGTCTAAAAAGTAATAGAATAATTGACTCCAGGAGGTTGAGGCAGGAGGACTGCTTTGAGTTTGAGGTTAGGTTGGGCTAAGAAATAAGAAACCGTTTTTAAAAAGAAGAGGAGGAGCAGCAACAGCAGCCCTGGTTGCTCCTCTAGAGGTCCTGGGTTCGAGTTCCAGTATTCACACAGTGGTTTATAACCATCTGTGACTCCAGTTCCAGGGGATCTGATGCTTCTTCTGGCCTATGCAGGCACTAGTCATGAGTGTGGTGCAGATACATACACACATGCAGTCAAAACAGTCATACGTAAAAAGGAAAATAAATCTTAAAAAATAAATTAAAACTATAGGGTATTCTTCCTTGGAGGCCTTCCCACTCTCAAGAGTTCTTCTCTCACTTTTCCTTAATAAATCTGTATTGGTTCTACTTTAAAAAAAAAAAAAAATCCAGCAACTACAACAGAATTGGCCTTATCAAGAAACAATTATGGTCCAAATATTTATCCTTCAACATTCAAAAGATACAAAGTTCATAGTAACTCTTTGGTGACAACATAGAAGTCCGAAGTTCTCCAAGCATATTAGAGGCATGTTTCAGAGCATCCATCAGCTTGTTTTTGTCCTACAGAAATAGCAAGAGAATTGATGAGAATGCTTAATTTAACTAAACATTTATCTTGGTTCTATTTAACCAAAGATCTGTTACATAGTTTTAAGAGTCTACCACACTTATTTTAGTTACACAAGAATCAACTTCACAAGTCTCTCCTTACTGAAAAAGAAAAAAGAAAAAAGAAAAAAAAGCCTAATTCCTCACCAGGGCCCCAAAGCTTACAAGGCTTCCATAACTAAGACTGTATGTTTCATAGAGTTGCTAAGTTTCTTCAGCAAGATAAGTATCCTAACAATGGCTTTGTCACAGAACTTCAGGCTCTTTGCAGCTTCTGTAGTGACTATCCATGTAACTAAGTCTTTGTGTTTTTCAAAGCTTTAATAACCACCATATGCCGCCCCACTTCACTCACAGATACTGTTTTTGAGATACAGTAAGAAACATTATCCATGCTCAGAAAGGGAAACAAGCAAGAGAAAACCCATTTTCTATTCCAAGACATTTACTTTTCTTTCTGAATTTACCCATAAGAAAGCCAAAACAGTAAGACATAAGAGAATATTGAGCTTTAGAACACATAAGAAACAGGGCCAGGGAGATAGCTCAGAGAGTACAGTGCTTCCTGTGCAAATGTAAGAGTCCCCCATCACCCAGGTGAAAGCTGGTATGGCAGCCCACATCTGTAATCCACCCTAAGGAGGAAGACACAGCAGATCTCTGGAGCTCACAGGCAGTCTAGCCTAATGAATTGAGCTCCAGCATCAGTTAGAGACTCCACCTCAAAAAGTAAGACGGAAAGAGAGGTGAGGAAGGGCCACTGGTACTTAGGACCCTGCTGCTGTTGGTCACACTCTGAGATCAGAGAGGAAAATCATGACTTAGGGTCCCAGCAGCTGTCATAATCTGAAGCCAGGTAGTGTGCAAAGACTTAGGAACTCACTGCCAGTCATGATCTAAGGACACAGATGGTTCCAGGACTTATGTTCCCGTTACTGGTTATACTCTGAGATCAGAAAAAGTATGGAGACTTAGAATCCCACTGCCAGTAACATACTCTGAGGTCAAGAAGAGAACAAAGGGCTAGAGGAATGGCTCAGAAGGTAAGAACACTTGCTGCTCTTCCAAGGTTCAATTCCCAGTATCCACATGACAGCTCACAAATGTCTATAATTCCAGTTCTGGAAAATCCCACATCCTCTTCTGGCCTCCGAGGGCACCAGGTACACATGTGGCACACAAATAAATATACATGCAGGCAAATGCCCATACACAAAAATAGTAAGACATATAGATAGGCCCAAAACTTCAACCCCTACACCAGATCACCCTGTAAGTTCATAAAGCTTGCTGAGACTCCTGCCAAAGCTGGTCTCCACTTAGCTCTATTTCCTTTCTGATGAGTGGATAATGAAAATGTGGCACATATATGCACAGTAGAATTTTATTCAGCTTATGTAAAGAAGGATGAAGTTTGCAGGTAAAAAGATGGAACTGGAAAAAAATAAGTCATGCCGAAAAAGGTAACAACACCCAGAAAGACAAAAAACATTGCATGTTATTTCTCATATGTGGATCCTAGATTTGAATCTTTAGATTTATGTGTTAACTAGGAATACCTATAGAAGCTAAGAAATTAGAAAGGGGCTTTATGGTGGTGGTGAGGGGGGAGTGAAGGGAGTAGAAGGCAGAAAGGCCTCAAGGAAAGGGGAACAATAGAATAAAGAGATATGAAAGTATAAAGAGAATAATGGGGGTAGGGAAGATTTATATAAGGCAGTAGTTCTCAACCTTCCTAATGCTGCGACCTTTTAAAACAGTTCATGTTGCGGTGACCCCCCCCACCATAAAATTATTTTTGTTGCTACTACATAACTGTGATTTTGTGACTGTTATGAATCATAATGTAAATATCTGTGTTTTCTGATGGTCTTAGGACACCCCCATGAAAGGGTTGTTCAATCCCCAAAGAGTTGTGACCCACAGGTTGAGAACCACTGAGGAAAGGGATGGGACAGGAGGGAAGGGTGAAGAAGGAAGCAATAGAGGAATAGCTAACACTAAGGATATATGGAGAAGCCACATGGTAACCTATTATTTATAAGCTTATTTAAGAATATGTAGGGGGTATTTTGGTTTGTTTGGTTGGTTGGTTTTTGGTTTTTCCAGACAGGGTTTCTCTGTGTAGTTTTGGTGCCTGTTCTGGATCTCGCTCTGTAGACCAGGCTGGCCTTGAACTCACAGAGCTCCGCCGGGCTCTGCCTCCCGAGTGCTGGGATTAAAGGTGTGAGTCACTACCGCCCGGCTAAGAGTATGTAGTTTTTATGAAGAGTTTAACTGAGGTATACTACACGGGGAGATAATGCTCCTCCCAGAAGCCACAGATTACTAAACAAAAATCCTAAGCTAGGTATAGGAGATCTTCCTATGAATGTTGGTCAGGGAGGTCCCAGATGCCCCCAAAACAATATAAGCTATTACCACTGTTTGTGTTTTTCCCACCAGAATTTGATGATAAGACCCTACTGCTGAAGAGACCACACACTCCTGTTGCAGTACTTGGGAAAACCAAGCTATACCTGAACAGAAAGCTTCCTCTCAACTGGCTACCTTTCCTAGTACCAGAGGGTGTGATACTAGGAGAAGAAAGTCATCAACAGTCTTACCCAGATGGAAACCTTAGAAGCTACGATAACAACTATTCTGGCAAGATGTACCCACTGGCATAAGAGAAACCATGAATGCTATAGGTGTAACTAACTACCTCTTAATTGAATTTAAGGCCCTCTCCACAGTACTATAACCTCGAGAACTCATGACTGCAGCTGTTAAGAGCACTGTGCTTGTACAGAACCTGGGTTCAGTCCCTAGCACCTACATGGCAGCTCACAATCATCTGTAACTCCAGTTTCAGGGGATCAGATATCCTCTTCTCATCTCCACAAGCACCAGGTACACACAGGTACATATACACACAGGCAGATAAAGCACTCATACACATAAAAAAATAAATCTTAAAGAAATAAGGCAGCTGGAAGGGCACAGGTTCTTAAGGAAAACCTACTACTACTATTTTGCTCAACATAATCAAATAAATATATTTATATTTATATATATATACATTTATAACTATACTTAACAGATTAATACAGCTCTCTACCTTCATCAGAGAAACTTCATTTAATGGTGAGGGAGGTTAATACAGAGACTCACAACTGGCCAAAGTGACTGTGAGTGCTCCACCCTGTCCCCAAGGCTCACAGAACATCTCAAAAGAGGGTGAAAAGAATGTAAGAGCCAGAAGTTGGCGAGGAGTGCTAAAACTGTTGTCTTGTGACCCTGATATGGCCATTACACTCATTGGAGCTGTGGATACCTGTGAAATATTGGATCTGTCTGTTTCACCCCATATGGGGAAGGGCTCATAATGCTCACTGAGGGACCTTGGGTTTTTAATGGGTCCTGGGAGAGAGTATACCATTTTCTTCAGTAGTGTAGCTGACAAGTTGCTCTTGTTCTGGGATACAACCCCACACTCACAGTCAGGCAAATCTACATAATTAAACTCAGTGGGTCAAAAAAAAAAAGGACACCAAAATAGAAGAGAAAGAAAGATTTCAGTGGGCGAGAAGGTAGGGTAAGAATGGGTAATGGGTCACAAAAATAACCAAAACTAAGTTTAGTGTATATATGTGTGAAATTGAAATTGTCAATGAGATGGAGAGCAACTGAAGATAACAGCTGGCATCAATCTCTGGACTTCATACACATGCACAAATACACACATACCATATACATCCATGGAAAACATAAGACACTTTAAAGTATCACTCTAACAATTTATAGCTTAAAGTACCTGACTATTTGGTTCAATTCTTTAATCATTATCACACAGGATCTATGCAGAGTATTCCTATCTTTAGACTATAAAAACCTATAAACAGGTTGTGTAATTTCTGTCTTCATTTTTTAAGGATCTCATATGTAAACCAGAAGTGGCTTCAAGTTCTTGTTCCTCTTCTGCTTCCAGAGTCAACACCACCACATGTATCTTTAAGTATAGTTTTTAAGCTAGTTCCTACAATAAAAGTACATATTCAAAAGTTCTCAGGCTACTCAGGCAAAAAAAAAACCATAATTGAATAATTCAAATTGAGGCATTCAAATACATTCACTCATGAAGTATTTACTGAACACCCATTATATGTTAAGTTTTCCTCAAGTCTAAGGTACAAAACCGAAGAGGGTCAGATATTTGGATTAGATGCTAATGTGGCAAGGTGTAACTAAAAGTCAGGATCTCTCCTTCCCCTGAGTTTACAGTCACTAGGCATGCACACAATTTGGAGAAGCAGGGCTCTCTGTTTAAAAGTATGTACAATGCTAAGCACAGATGAATTTGAGACAGTTACTGGTGGTGATTAGATGGACCAAAAAGCAGTAGTGATACTTAATTTTAGAAATGGAGATGCTTGCTTAGGAATCTGCAGTATACCATTGTATCTCTCCCATTTTCACTCTTACCAGGCATCTTTTCATCTGGAATGATTGAACTTTCACAGCCTGGATGGCTTCATCCAAGAGTTTTTCCTGCTCATCCTGGGGTGACTGCTGTGTTGTAGGCTGAAATGAACATTTAAAAATACTTCCATTAGTGGCTCATAAGCACTTTCTCCTAGTCAAAAAAATAAAAAATAAAAAGTTATTTCTGTAGTTCTAGTCATAGTCCTTTTCCAAAATCTTTACATAAGGTTCATTTTAGCTCTCTATCTAATTTGTCAGTTGAACTGACGACCCAAAATTCTGGCCTCAGCCCAGTGTGGTGACACACACCTTTAACCCCAGCACTCAGGAGGCAGAGGCAGGTGGATCTCAGTGAGTTCGAGGCCAGCCTGGTCTACATAATGAGTACCAGGACAGCAAGTGCTGCATGGTGAGACCCTGTCCCAAAATGACCAAAAAAAAATCCAAAATAAAAATTATCTGGCATCAAAAAAACCCAGGGTGGTAATTTATGGCTATGTTCTGCTAATAGTGCTCTAAACTCAACTGGAACATAGCTGTTTACCCAAGCTATTTCTTATAATAAGTCTAGTACAATCCAAAATGTTAAGAACTTCTCTTTCCCTCTCAACTACTTTCATCTACATTTTAACTACTTTTACATCAAGAAATAAGTTTATAAGAACACATCCCTGGGGTTGGGGATTTAGCTCAGCGGTAGACCATTTGTTTGCCTAGCAAGCGCAAGGCCCTGGGTTCGGTCCTCAGCTCCGGGGGGGGGGGGGGGGGGGGGGACATGGACGGGACGACATGACACACACCACATCCCTCTCCCTCTTAACAAAAACCAAACAACTTGGAATAAAATAGCTGAAATTGTTAGTGACTTACAATAGAAAATGGTAAAGATAGTCTCCTCAAATATCTACTTCAAAAACACAGATAAACAGCAAAAGAACAAAGTAAATCTATTCCTCCATGCCATCAGCAAAACTGCTTGCAAAATGAACTCATTCTCCCTGTCAAGTAGAATTAACCAATATTTCATGTTAAATAACACCATATTTACATTACCACCACAGCATGCCTAACATGTAATTATATATAATCATGTGTTTGAGATCCAGTATACACAACGTGTGTTTCATAAATGTTCACTACACAGATTAGCTGATTCTAGACCTTTCTGATCATACATCTGATTTAAAATATAACTAACCAGAGTAATGGATAAGCAGTAAATATGCACAATAGGCTATTGTTAAGCCACAGTAAGGTCTCTAGTATTGAAACATGCATATTTTTTAATAAACCTAGAAAACATTATACCAAAATAAAAGAAGTCTGACATAAATGCATGCTGTAAGATTCCATTCATATGAAATACCTTAAACAGATCTACTAATTTAAAGGAGGAAAGGTAAGCAAATCACCAATTAATGAGTACAAAACTTTCTTTTGAGGTAATGAAAATATTTTGGAACAAAAGGGAATGTATCAAAAGCCACAGACTTGTTTACTTTATATAAATTTCATTTAAAAATTTTAAGCTGACTAGAGGAAAAGCACCTCTCTACATAATGAATTAGAAAAGGTAGAAGGATTTACACATAAACATGAAAGTAAAATTTCATGTTTCAAATCCAAGACAATAAAAAAACTTCAGATTAAACAGAAAAAAAAAATCCACTTCTGAAATACATTGGTTTATAAAACCTAAAAGCTTTGTCTTGGTTTAATTTTGGATTAAAAACTTGGTCTTGATTTTGAATAAAGAAAAAAAACTGAGTAATGAGCAATGTCATCCACCTCTTTGTACTGTTTTTGCTAATAAACTAGTAAAATGAGTTTTCCCACAACTGTTTCTTTTCCAAAATCATAAACAAGGGGCTGAACGGATAGCCCAGTAGTTAAGAGTGCTCAGTGCTCCGGCAGAAGACCTGAGTTCAATTCTTAGTCCCCACATACTAGGTGGCTCACAAACAATTATAACCGGCTCCAGGGAACCCAACACCTCTGGCCTCCTCAGGCACCTGCATTCACATGCACATAGTAACACACATACACATCATTAATTTTCTAATCAAAATACTTATTTTAATTATAAATGAATTTCAAAGAAAACAAATGTCTTAACTTTAAAGAAACATTAATTTATATAGGAGAAACATTAGCATAAAATGCTTTTTCCAGAAGTAGAAAGGAAATAGCATTTAAGGATTTAGACTTAAACTAGGCATGATAGCTCATGCCTATAGCCTCAGCATCCAGGAGGTTGAAGATTACAAGTTCAAGGCCAGCCCCAGCTACAGAGTAAAACCCTGTTAAAAAGAAAAAGAAAGCGGGGCGGTGGTGGCACACGCCTTTAATCCCAGCACTCGGGAGCAGAGGCAGGCGGATCTCTGTGAGTTCGAGGCCAGCCTGGTCTACAGAGCGAGATCCAGGAAAGGCATAAAGCTACACAGAGAAACCTTGTCTCGAAAAAACCAAAAAGAAAGAAAAGAAAGACCAAAAAAACAAAACAAGGCTAAAAAAGATTCCAAATGAATGAAAAACGGTTTTTTCTTGTGTCAGAGTCTGACGTAGCCCAGGCTAGCCTTGAACTCACTTTGTAGCTGAGGATGGCCCTGAACTTCTGATCTTCCCATCTCTATGTCCCTAGTGCTGGGACTACAAGCACATGCTACTCTGTCCGGGTTTATATGATTCTGTGGCTACAACCTGAGGGCTTCACATATGCTAGGCAGAACTCCAATTGAGCCACATCCCTAGACTCAAACTCCATGAAATTTACTACACACTGGCTAGTCCTCCAAGTAAATCAGTCTCCATATATGTATATATGTATGTAAATATGTATGTATATGTATATATGTATATACGTGTGTGTATATATATATATATGTTCTTTGCATCTAAATGCAAAAGCTCAAGGTCAACTTAAAAGTAATGATATAGGATTTTTAAGAGTTGTCATTTTTAATTGTATGTATCTATATACGTATGTATATCTCTGTATTGGGGCATGTGCAAGTGAGTGCCCACAGAAACCAGAACAGTATGTAGGATCACAGAGAGCTGGAGTTTAGGGCAGCTGTGAGCTACCCAACAAGGGTACTGAACTTGGGTCTCCAGCAAGAGTAAATGCTTGTAACTGCTGAGCATCTCTCCATTCCTAGCACAATTTTATAACAGTAAGATTTACTACACACAGTGCATTGTACAGTAATCATCACCTTCCATCTCCAAAACATTTTCATCTTTCCAAATGGAAACTAAGCCCACTGAACTTAGCAACACTCCCATATATTCCAATGTCCCTCAAATAAGCAATTTTACTACTACAGGTACCTTATATACATGGAATTACAGTATTTTTCCTATTGTGTCTGGCTTATTTCATTTAGAGTTATGTCCAAAGTTCATCTGTATGAAAGCATTTGTCAGAATTTCCCTCTTTTTAAAGACTGTATGTGTGTGTATATGTATATGCATGTATGTCTATATGTGTATATATATATTTACATATATACATGTATTGATTCACTCACCTATAGAGATATAGACTGTTTTTCAGCTTTGGTTACTGTATGCAAATACGCTTTATTATACAGCTATAAAATGGGCTATACGAGGTCACACATTTTTGGTAAAGACTAGAAAAATAAAATAGCACACATAAAGTTCTGAATGTGTAACTTAGTAATAAAAACTTCATAAGTATTAGAATATTCTTTAGATGAAAGCAATTACCTCTACTGGTTATGGGAACCTATTTGTTGGTCAATTTTCCCACTTATAAGTGCAGATGTAATATGACAATACAACATAAAGCAATAGGAAAATGAAAACTAATCCCTTAAAGACACTGAATTTTTTTTTTTCTTTTTGGTTTTTCAAGACAGGGTTTCTCTGTGTAGTTTTGGTGCCTGTCCTGGATCTCGCTCTGTAGACTCACAGAGATCCACCTGGCTCTGCCTCCCAAGTGTTAGGATTAAAGGCATGTGTAACCACCGCCTGGCTAAGACACTGAATTTGATCATGTTGATGAAAATGGTATTTAAAACTGGTGATAAGGACAAATTAATACTTTAAAGAGAATTAAGGATGAGTGGACAGTCTAGCAGGCTGAGGACCTTGGGTCCAATCCCCAGAACTGCAAAAAGAAAACAGCAAACAACAAAAACCCCTCCACTTTGAATTCCATACACACACTAATGTAGCAATACCCCGAAAGTCTTATGATGGAGCACACCATGAACATTAAATAGCAATATTCTCTTTTCTCCTTGTTGAGAATCCAAGCCCATTCTCCTCAGAATCTGTTCACATTACCTCCCAAGGTTGTCCTCAATCTCCTGACACAAGTCTTTCCCATCATAACCCCAAAGCACTATACTACAGTATGTTTCAAAAGCATGTCTCCTCCACCAGATGTGTGGTTAGTTGAACTGGACTCTGGATTTCTAGGAATAAAGTGCCAATGAGATCAACACTTGTTTCTAGATGCCAAAGTGAGACTGAGAGACTACCTGGCTCAACTCCTAAAAACTGCCTACGACAGAACTGATACCTAGGTTTCGTTGTCCAGTAAAATTTACATAAAAAATTGTGATCCAACCTGGTTCGCCCAGCACATAAATGGACTCTGTCGGGTATCCTCAAATGCTTTGTGTAATTAAACACGATGCCAACTTGTAAGTGTTGAAAAAACAAATTTTAAAGTTAAAACGTCATACTGGTTATGTACAAAATCCGGACTGTAAACTTCTGAGGGAAAAAAAAATCATCTTGTAAGCCAAAGTATTATATTAAATAGTATACATCAAAGATTTAGCAAATTATGGGAGCAAAAGTTCAGAACTCAACAAGCTGGAACAGAGGACGCTGACCATGAATAGTAAGCTGGTCCGAGACTAGCAAGATCATCTCCAACCCCCACTCCAAAAAAATCAACAACAAAAAAATTTAATACTGGTTTTTTTCTATTAACACACTTGAAGTGAAATAGTGAAATATAGAATTCTGAATACAAAGAATGGATACCGAAATAATTAAAACGGATGTAAGCATACCAGCATCCAAAAACATTATCTGTTCAGAGCAGATTACACCAAATGCTAGTAGGATGCAAGCGACAACCTGCCCTGTGGAAAACAGACAGGATTCAAATTTTGAGGAAGTTCATGTTCATAAGGCTAGCGCCACACCACGACGTGCTACCATCACAGAGAAACCCAAAGGAGAATGATTGCTCCCAGCAAGTGAGCTAGAGTCCTCAGTGAACAAATGAGAAAGGAAAAGTGGTCTCCTTTCTGGTGGTTGGGTTCAGTGAAAGAAAGCATGATGAGTCCTTCGGGAAATTCACGCGCACAGGTCCCTAGGATTCGCTGACAGACACTACAAGATCAGGGGGCTATGCGGCCACGGAAGGCCGGGGGACCACTGCGGCCCCACTGAAAGATAACGCCTAGCAGAGAAAAGCCGTGGGGCCCGCGAGCACAGCCGAGCACAAAGGTGGAAATGCACCATCTGGGCGCGTCCCAGCTACAGTAGCGCCAGCCCAAAGCTCAGCCGCTCCTCACATCCTCAACTCCACATTTGGGGCCGCAGACCTGGGACTCCGACTCTGAGGGAAGGCGGCCATTCCATACAAGAGGCTGCTGCAGGTCTCCACCGACACCCCCAACCTCCAGCCCAAGACACTCCTCAGAGCGGCCGCCGGGTCTCAGGGCAAAGAGCAAATCCAGCGCCACCGCCCACCGCAACCCACCGCAGCCTACTCGCGGCCTGCCCCAGCCCGTGCCCCAGCCCGCAGGCCCAGCCCCGCTAGGACGGGCCTCGATCGGAACGCAGGGGCCCTACTCTGCCCGCGAGGCTCCGGTCCGCTGGGAGAAGCGAGCACTGCGACAGGGGCAACCCACGGGCCCACGGCTGCCTCTCACTCACCATGGTGACTCGGGGACCCGCAAGCAGCCGAGCCTACTCTGCCGGAGCCGCCCGCCGTCAGGTGACGCGGCCTTCCGAGCCCCGCCCTCTCTAGCCCCGCCCTCAGCTGGTAGCGGCTTTTCGATTGGTCCACTTCAAGTCTCGCGTGGTTTGGGAAGAGAAGCCGAGGGCGGTGTGTAGTGGACGGGGCGGGGCGAGACTAGCACGGCGCAGCGGCGGGCTACGGACAGCAGGAAGGGAAGCCGTAGTTGTGGGGTTCGCGGCCGTAGAAGGGCTGCGCTAAAGCTCTGGGCTCGTTCACGTCTCCCGGACCGGCGCACCCGCGTGTGCACTTGCGCAGAAGGGAGACCAGGATTGGTTGTGGGACGGTCTCATTTTTCTTGTGACCAATCTGGACGCGCCGGGGGTGGGTCTTAGCGCTCTGACAGTCTGAGTTTCGGCGCGCATTTCTTGGAGCCATGGAGTCGGAGCTGGTCCGGCGCCTCGCCCCGCGCCTCGGCCTTGCGGAGCCGGGTGTCCTGAGGTGAGTGCGGCCGTGCGTGCTGGGATACGTCCTCCCAAGGCGACGCCGGAGGCACTGGCGGTGCGGGAAGGACCGCACGCTGGTCTGGGCGAGACTCGGGCGGCCCTTCGCGGAGAAAAGCCTTCGGGCTGTGGGCTTGCGGGAGATGACTTCAGAGGGCGTTCGCAGTCGTCTAGCTCTGTGGGATGCACTGTGGTCGGAAAAGGAGCCAGTCAGGGTGAACCTCTGGTCATTTCTCAGGCTCGAGAACCTGTCTAGACGGTGAGCCGGACACGCAGGACGGACCCCGTGGAAATGACTGTAAATGGCAAGAGTAAGGTAGAATATAGTACAGAGTGGAGAGCTGGAGTGACGAGTAGGGCATAGGAATTCAGGAAAGGCCCCATTGGCTTTGAGGCTGGTTTGTTAGGAGTGCCACGCTTGGGAAAAGGTGGCAAGAGTGGCCCAGATAGCCTCAGTTTTCAGAAGCCTTTGAGATTGGGGGGATAATTGTATGATCTGTCGATGGAGTGACGCTATTGCAGGCAAGCGTACAGCACCCCGTGATGTGAGGGAAGGGAAAGAAAGGCTTTCTAAATAGATTTGAAGATAGGACTCGTGATTATTAAAATAGCGGTTCGTTAAATGTGGTCCTGAATCCGCCACAGCAACAGTGTCATCTTGTTAGAAATAAAAAGTCCGTAAGCTTCATCCCAGGGCTACTGACCAGAAGTGGGATGGGACTCAGAACGGTTTTCACAAGCCTCCAAAACTGAGAACCACTCATTTAAGAAAGAGAAAGAAAGGATTTGATTTGCTCGAACTGCCTGCCTTCACCTCTTTACACTTCTTCAAGTAGTGTTAGAAGGAGGAGGATTGTTTGGGGAGACTTGAATTCACTTTTCTTTTTTTTTTTTTTTTTTTTTTTTTTTTTTTTTTTTTTTGGTTTTTCGAGACAGGGTTTCTCTGTGTAGCTTTGCGCCTTTTCCTGGAACTCACTTGGTAGCCCAGGCTGGCCTCGAACTCACAGAGATCCGCCTGGCTCTGCCTCCTGAGTGCTGGGATTAAAGGCGTGCGCCACCACCGCCCTTTTCTTTAAAAGCGCTTGGACACGGCTAAGTCTAGAGTCATTTTGGTCCCACCTAGAGAACTTTACCTCTCCAAAGGATGTGAATTCTAGGCCCCATATGAACTTGCACAAAAGTTAGGTGGGATATGAGTCCATCGTCCTGCCTTCAGTTCTTTGCCTAAGTGTTGGACAAAGGTCTGGAACAATTTTAGTGAACGTATTGCCTTTATAACCAGGAAAGCAGAGGAGTACCTACGGCTGTCTAAGGTGAGGTGCACCGGTCTCTCTGCACACAGCTCAGAAACCAGCAGTGCTGTCATATGCCTGGACCTTGCAGCTTCCTGCATGAAGTGCCCCTTGGATAGAGTAAGTAGGTTCCATCATCTGAATGACCTGATGTGACACTCAGGCTTCTTTGTTTCATTTTAATCTTCTTGTGGTCGGCTCTGTTTCTTTTCATTTTGCTGTGATAAATTACCCCGATTAAAGCAGCTCACAGGAGAGGGTTTCTAGCTGACGATTCAAGGGTACAATCTATCCTGGCACAGAAATCAAAGCAACTTGAAGAATCTACATGGCAGCTACAGTTAGGAAGTCATTGTACTCAGTTCACTTTCTCCTTTTCAGACAGTCCAGGATCCTGTGGCAGGAAAGTATGCCACCCACAGTGAGCAAGTCTATCTTCCCACCCCTACTAATCCAATCGACATAATCCCCCATAGGCATGCCCAGAGGCTCTTCTTCCAAGTGAATCTAGACCTCAAATTGAAAGTTGAGATTAACTCTCACAGCTGGACCAGGCCTTCTCAAAATCCTAATGTTTTAGAATTTTAGAGTCAGGAAGAGTCACGCATTTGAAACCAAATGTTAGTACTATTTATTAACTCTGTGAGCTGCCAGTTTCTTCATCCATAAAATGAGGATAAAAAATGTCTTTCATTGGATTATTATGACTAGAGTTGATATCCTTATGTAATGTATCTAACAGTACTTGTGTCATAATTGATGTATTCATTAAAGCTCTGTTAACTTTCTGTTGCTATCCATCTCTTCAGTCTCTTTTACCCTGACCTCAAGCTATAATCACTTAGTGACTTGTAATTTTGTAACTACAACACTCCCCTCTCCTCTGCCAACAACAACATTCTCCTCTGCCAAGTTCCCTTTTGTCTTAGTGTAACTCTGCTTTGTTGTCATATCCTTTATGAAGCCCCAGCTTCCCCCAGATGGAGTTGGTTCCCTACTGTGGTGGAGTGTCCCGCTTTTCTCCCCTTTCTTCCAGACACACACCTTCCTCACACTACTCTCAATACTTATTTTTTCCAGTAATTTGCACATTGCCTCTAAAATCACATATATGTGTCTCCCTCTGGATATTTGCAAAGCTGAGTGAGACAAGCAATACTGTTTAAACATTTTTAAAGTTCTTAGAAATAGTAGACTGCTTGGCATGATTGTTGATTTTTGAGTTAAATAAAGTTAGCACATAATTAATACCATATCGGGGACTATTGGGGTCCAGCCCCTTGATAGTCCCCTCCCAGGGTCCGGGAAGAATCTACAACCAGCTGATAATTAATCTTTGATGAAAAGAAATGAATCTATGTACACTAAATTCTTTAGTCAATACATTTTATCCTGTCAGTTTTCTCTCTACAAGCTTATACTCTGCTTTTATTTTTAGCTCCTTTCTTGACCAATATCTCTTTACATTTATCTGTTGTCCCCTCCAGGTTCTATCTTAATTCCTTCATCTAGTTCTGTCACTTCTAGGTTCTCATCTATCTAGTTCTTTCCCCTATCAGCTCCTCTCTCATCTGGCTCTTCCTCATCTTGTTCTTCCACATCTGGCTCTTCCTCATCTCCCATCTCGTTCCTCTAATCCTCTCTTCTAGCCCTTCAGTCTAGTTCTTCCCCATCTCAAGTTTGTTCCTCTCAAGTTCTTAACCCATCTATTCTCTTTTCCTCTTCTCCCTGCTGTTCTCTTCCTGTCTACTGAAAATACCTGCCTTTTCTTTCCTTGGGCACGTGGTTCCCTGCCTCCTCAGGAATGTTGTTTTATCTCTCACCTTGATATGTAAAACCTCTTTTGTTCTCAGTCAAAGTGCTCTGGAGAACCACTAGGCCTCCTCTAGGCCAGGGGATGGTCTGAGCTTCATTAGCACAGGAAACAAAGCTAGGCATCTCCCTTCTCCCGCCAGCTTGTCTTCTAAGCTCAGCAGGGCTGTTAGTAACTTAGGTTCAGCAGGTCTGGGGAGCTGAACTGTTTACCAATTGGTCTGGACACACAAGGATTTCATAGCAGAAGACAGCTGGAATATTAAAGGCTGGGTAACACCAAATATTCATAATAAATGGCTTGCTTTTTGACAGGCCCTTGGCCGGTCAAAGTTCAGCTTTAATACACAGCTAAATCTCTATGATATATTCTTGAGGCCCGCAAGAATACCACTTAATAAATGTTTAAGGATAATAATATATTGAACTTAAAATTTGTATGTTTTTCCTTTCAAAGGCTTATTTAATTAAGCTCTCTGGCTTGAACAAGAAGATGTATCAGAGCTGTCTTAAATCTTTTGAGTGTTTACTGGGATTAAATTCAAATATTGGAATAAGAGACCTAGCTGTACAGTTCAGCTGTACAGAAGCAGTGACCATGGCTTCAAAGATACTGCAAAGGTATGTATAATTTTTAAAGATTTATTTATTTTATGTGTATAAGTGTTTGCCTGCATGTATGTCTGCACCACATGCATGCCTGGTGCCCTCAGGTCAGAAGAGAGCATCAGGTCCCTTGGACTGGAGTTATGGATGGTTGTGAGCCACTGTGTGAACGCTGGGAACTGAACCCAGGTGCTCTGCAAGAGCAACAAGTGCTCTTAGCCACTGAACTGTTTCTCTAGCTCCTAAATAAATATTAAAAAAAAAAAAAAAATCCTGAGTCAGTTGTTATAGCACAGTCAAAAAACAAATGCTAGCAGTAGCTCAGGACAATTCAAGTTGGAAGCCAGATGAGACTACAGGTAAGTTTTGTTTTGTTTTCTAAATTGTTTCATTGCATTTTCAGCTCCTTTGAAATAATACTTTATTTTTTTTTTCATTTTTATTTATTTATTATCAGCTTGATACAGTATAAATCCTTATCGTAATAGTGAAATGTTTCATTGAGGCTTGCCCAGTAATTGAGTAAAACCAAAACTTATACTTTATGACAAATAATTCCACAAACATTGCTGTCTTCTAGCTATGAGTCTAGTCTTACTGAAACACAGCGAACAGATCTGGACTTGTCCAGGCCACTTTTCACCACTGCTGCACTACTTTCAGCGTGCAAGTAAGTGTTGCTTTGTTTTGTTTTTCCAGGGGCTGAGGGTGTGTTTTTTTAAGACAGAATTTTGCTGTGTAGTCTGTGCTGGCCTGAAAGTCACTGTGTATCTTAGGATAGCCTTAAACTCGTGGTAATCCTTCTGCCTCAGACTCCAAAATTCTGAGATTTCAAGTGTGTGTGCACCTGAACGCCTGAATCTAGTCTAGTGTTCTTTTACCATTGGAAAATTTTGCCCATATGTGAGTTTTTCATTCCTAAAGAATACTTCTGAGCCGGGCGGTGGTGGTGCATGCCCTTAATCCCAGCACTCAGGAGGCAGAGGCAGGTGGATCTCTGTGAGTTCAAGGCCAGCCTGGGCTGCAGAGTGAGATCCAGGAAAGGTGCAAAGCTACACAGAGAAACCCTGTCTCGAAAAACCAAAAAAAAAAAAAAAAAAAAAAAAAAAAACACACACACACACACACAAATGTGCTGCCTGTGGAGGCCAAAAGAGGGCATTAGAGTTACAGGTGGTTGTGAGTTACAATGAGCTACAGTGTGGGTGTTGGAATTGAACCCAAGCCCTCCTAAAGAGTAGCTAGTGCTCTTAACCACTGAGCCATCTCTTCAGCCTCAGTTGGTTTGTTTTATTTTTAATTGATTGCTCTAGAGGAATATGAGCAGAGTTTTGGGCTTTGGGAGTGGGTCAAAGAGAGACGACTCTCCTTTATAAGTAGAATCATTCTCAAAGCAAGTTCTGCAAACTGGTAATGTCTAAGAGGCATGACACTCTACAACAGATGGCTTTAGTTGCCCCATTTATTGCAGAACAGATGCATTTTAGCTCCCAGTTCAATAAGAGCAAATTTACAAGCTTCTAGCTAAAATAAAGGAAAATCTAGACAGCTGGAGAATCTTAGTAAAGTGTGGGCAAAAAGTAAGAAGTTTATAATCTGGTTAACTTGCTAAGAAACTTGGTGATATTGAAAAAAGCAAATTTATGAAATTGTTTTTTAGAATTCTGAAGCTAAAAGTGGATAAAACCAAAATGATAACTACATCTGGTGTGAAAAAAGCAATATTTGATCGGCTGTGTAAGCAGTTAGAGAAGATTGGGCAGCAGATTAACAGTAAGTATTCTGTAGTTGAAAATGCTGACTTACTAATTCTTAAATGAGAAAATTGACAGGTCAGTTCTTCAAACATGGTGGTTTAGTACCTTAGAAAATACAAATCCATGCCTAGAAAATATATTCTTTAAAAAACATCAGTGTCAGCCAGGCAGTTAGTTATCCTAGCACTTAGGATGCAGAGGCAGACAGAACTCTGTGTTTGAGTCCAGCCTGGTCTGCAGATTGAATTCCAGGTCAGCCAGCACTACATAATGAAACTCTGTCTCAAAACAAAGAGACTCCAGTGTTCTGTGTACATAAGCTTCTTCTGTGTACATAAGCTAGGGTGGAAGTGATTCTCATGTCTAACAAGAGAAACACCCAGAAAAGAGAGTGGCAAGATTATCTGCCTTTCCTTCATCTCGTTTTGCTCCCCTGGGTTTGAATTTCTGTGATCCACCTAAGGACCTATATGAATAAATAATAAAATTGAATAAAAAAAAAAATAACCTTGAAACCACTTTTTCCTTTTCTGAAAGGAGACTCTGGAGATTTAGCTAGTCCAGCACTGAAGAAAAAGAAGTCTGTGGTTGAACCACCAGCAAAAGGTAGGTAGGACATCCTAGCTGTCCTGGTGCTGAAATTGGTGCAGTATGATTTATGCAATGAGCAATACTATGGCACTCCCAACAGTTTGCATGACAAGAACCAGCACTAGAGAAAAGTCTGACCACTGACTCTGGATAAGTCCTATTTTTCAAGCCAGGTGTGGTTGTACACACCTGTAATCCAAGCACTCAAAGGATTGACACAAGGGGGTTGCTATAAATTGAAGGTCAGTTTGTCTATATAGTGAATTCCAGCATGGGCTACACGTTGATATCATCTCACAACAACAAAAACAGCCTTTTAAGCAATAATTAAATGGAAGTCAACAGAAGTGTAAGTAAAAATATATCTAAGTGGCCAAAAATAAAAATATTCCTAATTTTTGAAAGTGTGTGCAGTACAAGCATGGTGATACACATCTTTAATCCCAGCACTCAGTTATTCCTTTACTACCAGCACTCAAAGAGTTCAAGGCCGCCGGGCGGTGGTGGCGCACGCCTTTAATCCCATTACTTGGGAGGCAGAGGCAGGCGGATCTCTGTGAGTTCCAGGAAAGGTGCAAAGCTATACAGAAAAACCCTGCCTCCAAAAACAAACAAACAAAAAAAAAGTTCAAGGCCAGCCTGGTCTACAAAGCAAGTTCTAGACCAGTCAGGTCCACACAGTGAGACCTTGTCAAAGGAGTGTATGTGAGTGTGGGTAGCTGAGCTGCCAGGATTCGTATCCTGCTTTGTCACAATTAACATCCTTAGGCAAACCAAATAGAATTCAGAGACCCAAACATAAATTGGGCAAACTCAGAACTGGTTCAGAGAACTCCACCTAGTATTTGAACAGCAAGTCCTAATAGATTGAACCTAAAAGAATAGAAAAGATCCGATCGAATCAAACTACTCATTTGCTTTAAGTATGGTCTACTGTGAGGTCCCCGTTTGGATAACCAGAAAAGTAACTTGTGATTGACTACTTTTTTCCCCTAAAAATATATTTTCAAATTAAGTTCTAGTTACTTATATAGGAACTCTAACTATAAAGACAGTCTGATGCTAACAGCTTCAGTTTTCTAATCTGTAAGACCTGATTAATGTTAGCACCTACTTCATAATGTTTGTGATGGGATTACTTGAGATACAGACTGTTGTTCAGTATCTTAGAACACTTAGCATGTAAGAGAAAGAAAAGCAAAATTCGTCATGTTACATTTCACTTAGTCTTATTCTTTTACCTTAATTGAAGTAGATTTAATTTTTACTTTTATGCCATTTGTAAACATAAGTTGGAAATTACTTTTGATAACTTTCCCTTATAGAAATAGAAGAAGTAATAGAAACCCCACATAAAGCACTGAAAGATGAAGGTCTGACACAGGATTATGAAGAATGGAAAAGGAAGATTTTGGAAAATGCTGCCAAAGCTCAGCTACCGCAGAGTCTGTCTGGAAGATGAAGGGCCTGAGGATTCATCTAAACTTGTATACTAGGCATGCTGAGGATTGTCTCAATATGAAAGACACTAGCACTAGGCACCTCATGTGGAAATAGATCAACCATGGTACCTCCGTAGACTCTGGATGGAATTGGGACCATTTTGCTTCTCTGTGTTAAGCTTAAGGAAGTCTCCTGACTTAACCTAGAACATACATTTCAAGCTGAAAGGTGTCTCATACATTTTACTTGTTTTTTGTGTTTTTATTTTATTTCACTAAATCAGTGTTATAGAGCCTAAGTTAATAAATGTTTATTTTTTTAAGATTCATTTGTTTTATGTTTATGAGCATTTTGCCTGCATGTATGTTTGTGTACCACATGTGTGCCTGGTACCAGTGAAGGCCAGAAAAGGGTGCTGGGTCCACTTAGACTAGAGTTACAGACAGTCTGAGCTGTCAGTTGGTGCTGCGACTCAAACCCTAGTGCTCTTAACCACTGAACCATCTCTCCAACCCAATAAATGTTACTTTTATATGCATTTGAGTTGTAGTTCTCAGCATTGAGTAATTTTTATTAAGCCAAAATCTGTATCTACTCAAATGAAGAAAAAGCCCATGTGTACTGAGCCCTACTACTCCCTAGAACCCAGACTCTATTTATTAACCCACTCTACTTTGCCACTTGAACAAATACAATTAACTTCTGTGTGCTCTATCTATAAAGTGGAAATTAAAAGGTACTGCTTTGGCTATGAATGTGGCTCAGTTGCTAGAATGACTGTCATGCTCGAAGGCCTGAGTTTGGTTACCAGTGCTACATAAAACCAGGCATAGTGCACCCTAATAATCCCAGCACTTAGGAAGAGAAGGCAGAATCAGAAGTTGACAGTCATCCTCAACTACATAATGGGTTTAAAGCCAGTGTAGGATACATGAAAACCTGTCTCACTGCTGCCTAGAATAGCTGGGAGGCATATCAGACCCCAGTGCATTTTCATGCATGTAGTACAATATCTGCTGTGAAGAAATAATGAATAAATTTAAACTTTACAGAGGCCTGACATAATTACATATTAGCACCATGTTATGCATTTAGACAATGCACCAAAGTTTATTTCTTTGATATCCATACACTAAAAAAAAAAAAAAAATTAACCTTAGTAAACCCTTTAACATGAAAGAAGCTATGTAAATTTATTCTTTTTATTGAAAATAACTTTTTTCATACAATATATTCTGATCACGTTTCCCTTCATCTCCCAGATCTTCCCCATCTTCCCACCCATCCAGCTCCACACCTTCCTTCTCGCTACAGAAAGCAAAAATAAAAACAGAAAAAGCACAAGAAATGAAGACACACAAAGCCCATAAAAACAAGTCAGAAACCGGAATATACAAGCAAAATACCAGTAAGATAAAATGTCCAAACAAAGCATTATGAGACAAAAGAAGATGTATAAAAATAACATGGTGTTAGATTTGTGTTGGCCATCTCCTGGGCATGGGGTCCCCCTTTATGTGCAGATAGTGAGACTCCATTGGAGAAAACTAATTTTTCCTTTGCAGTTGTCAAATTGAAATAGTTTTTTTGTTGTTATGAATGGGAGCTTATGCCCACCTTGCCCTCAACACTAGGACCCCATCTGGCTTAAACCTGCAGGCTGTGCATGCTGCCATAGTCTCTGTGAGTTCATATTACATCAGTCCTGTTGTGTCTGTAAGACACCATTCCTTGGTGTCATCCATCTCTGGCACTTAAAATTTCTGACACGCAAATTCGTGAAGTGTTCCATATTTTAAAAAAAAAAAAAAAAAATCTCTGCCTCCTTTTCCTCATAGCTCCCTGAGCCCTGAGGGGAGGGGTTGAATGAAAACAGCCCATTTAGGACAGTGTTCCAAGGTCTCTCTCTCTCTGCACATTGTCTAGTTGTGGGTCTCTACTAATTCCCATATACTGCAGGAGGAAGCTTCTCTGATGATGGCTGAATGGGATACTGATCCATGAGTGTAGCAGAATATTGTTAGCAGTCATTTTATTGCTCTGTTCCTTTAGCAGAGCAATAGTATTTGGTTTTCCCCTAGGCCCATGGTCTATCTGGCCTCAGATTCTTGGTCACCTGGACAGTGTGAGGCATGGGTTCTATGTCATAGAGTGGGCCTTAAATTCAATCAGACGGGTTGGTTACTCCACAACATTTGTGCCACTATTACACCCATGTATCATGCAGGCAGGTCACCATTGTGGAATGAGGGGTGTAGCTGGGTTGGTATTCACTGTGGTGGTATTGGGTTCCCCAAAATATTGTGCACCCTAGTAAACTTAACTGGGGTCAGAGAACAGAACAGCCATTAGATATAGAGGCCAGAAAATGGTGGCACACACGCCTTTAATCCTAGCATTCCAGAGGCAGAAATCCATCTGGATCTCTGTGAGTTCTAAGCCACACGAAACAGCCAGGCATGGTGACTCACACCTTTAATCCTAGGAAGTGATGTCAGAAAGCAGAAAGGTAATTTAAGGCATGAGGACCAGGAACTTAGAGCTTGGTTAAGCTTTTAATCTTTTGAATAGTGGTACAGCTGAGACCCATTCAGATGAGAACTCAGAGGCTTCCAGTCTGAGGAAACAGGATCAGCTGAGGAATTGGCAAGGTGAGGTGGCTGTGGCTTGTTCTGCTTCTCTGATCTTTCAGCATTCACCCCAGTACCTGGCTTCAGGTTTGATTTTTATTAATAAGAACTTTTAAGATTCGTGCTACATCTCTGTGTGTTCAAGGATACAGCCAGCATGGAGACACATGCCTTTAATCTCAAAATCAACCATAGAGACCTAGATGTCTGTATAGACAGGCAGTGACGAGGAGGTCATGTGGTTGGGTTTACAACCAATAAGAAGGCAGAACAGAAAGTCAAAAAAAAAAAAAAAACAGACACACAGGAAGTAGGCCTCTTTCTGAGGGGAAGGACAGCAGTGGCAGGAAGGGTAAGAAGACGGTTTTAAGTCTCAGCTTTTAGCTACTGCTCTGACCTCTTGGGCTTTTAACTCTGAGGGGAAAAATATATATATATTCTGCAGGGAACCGTGACCACGCCTAACAGCAACCTTGAAATTTTCAAAAAGATGACAGGATCCCGCAATGACAAATCCACATGGACTATGGTAAAGCCATTAAGCTGATTAACACCACGGAAAGATCAACTTTGGACTACAAACTGTTCAGGACAATTTCAAGATGGCCAGCTGAAATGATCCAGATTCATAGACTACTCGAACAAGGACTTGAGACAAGTCCTGCACTTTCTCATTATGCAGATACTGGACAAATGATACAACTAATTCTCTCAGGACTTGACAATTAACCCAAAAATTTTCTTTTCAGGATTCCCTAAAGATGTCTTCACCCCCAGAAAGCAGGAAGTAATTTTAAGGAAACAACGCCCACATTCGCAAGAGGTGGGATGGGAGGTTTTTGGTTGTTTAATGAGTTATGGATATTGTCATTGTTTATGATGGTTGGTTACAAGGTGTTAATTGTTAATGGTCAGGAAAAAAAGCTGAATAAGGAGATTAGATTCAGAGTTTTTGCTTAAAAAGAAAAAAAAGAGAATATAGATATAAGGTATGTCATTGAATCTGAGAAAAAAAGATAAAGAAATAATAGGATAAATGGGTAGATCATGGAATCTACTCTAAAAAGAAAAGGGGGAAGATGTAAAAATGACAAAAGGTGGGTTATTGAATCTATTATGAAAATAAAAAAGAATATGGATATGATAAGATAAAAAGTTCAATTTTTGAATCTACTTCTAAAAAGGAACTACTTGTTTTAAATAGAATAAGTAATGAAATTTTTTGTCTGAGTTTATCAAATGTTACTAGACTGGACATTGTTTATATATATAATGGAATTTTTTGTCTGAATCTGTCAAATGTTAATGGACTAGACATCGTTAATGTAATTCTTGACTGTATATATTGTATATATTTATTGGATATAGTTTTTCTTGTATTAGTTATAAGCTTTTTTAATTTTAGACAAAAAAGAGGAAATGTGGTGGTATTGTGTTCCCCAAAATATTGTGCACCCTAGTAAACTTATCTGGGGTCAAAGAACAGAACAGCCATTAGATATAGAGGCCAGAAAATGGTGGCACACACGCCTTTAATCCTAGCATTCCAGAGGCAGAAATCCATCTGGATCTCTGTGAGTTCTAAGCCACACTGGAAACAGCCAGGCATGGTGACTCACACCTTTAATCCTAGGAAGTGATGTCAGAAAGCAGAAAGATATTTAAGGCATGAGGACCAGGAACTAGAACCTGGTTAAGCTTTTAGTCTTTTGAATAGTGGTACAGCTGAGACCCATTCAGATGAGAACTCAGAGGCTTCCAGTCTGAGGAAACAGGATCAGCTAAGTAATTGGCAAGGTGAGGAAGCTGTAGCTTGTTCTGCTTCTCTGATCTTCCAGCGTTCACCCCAATACCTGGCTCCAGGTGTGTTCTTATGAATAAGACCATTTAAGATTCCTGCTACAATTCACCTTTCTCCTGTGGTAGTGCACAGAGTATTTTCCAGTAGCATGAACATTAGTCAGAAGTTTGACTTCTACATAATGAGATATGAGTTGTCTTCAGAAATAAGGCCTTACCATCAGTTTGTGGAGAGCAACCAATAGCATTGGCAATAGCCCAAGTTGTTTAGGGGTTTCAATGGGGCACCTTTGGCCAATAACTCAATTAGATGTAGCTCATTCTTGGTACTAGAGGTTTCACTTGGTGGGAAAAGATGTCTAGTTGGGGCATTGTCTTTCCCATTATTTGGTGACTCCATTTAGATTTTTTATATATATGTATATATTTTAAGAAGCTTTTACTGTGGTAGGTTTCCATATGACCCCTCAAAAGGCCCTTAGTGTTAGTTGTTCCTTCTTTTACTCCCTCCCTAGCCTCTCTTCACTCTTTCCCTCCCCATTTAATCCTCCCATTCTAATCTCCCCCGTCTCTCCATAACTATATATTTCCCCTTTGTTGGGAAATACTCTCCTCCCTCCTAGTCCCTTACTCTATATCTAAGCTCTGTGATTATAAGGATTGTAGCATGCTTATGAAAGGCTTAAGCACTAACATCTACATATAAAAGAAAACATATTTGCCTTTTTCAGTCTGGCTACCTCACTCAGGGTGATTTTTTTTTTTTTTTGCCCTTAGTCCATCCATTTACCTGTGAATTTCACAATTTTGGTTATTTGGTTTTAATAGCTGAATAATATTCCACTGTGCAAATGTATCATGTTTTTATCATCTGTTGATGGACATGTAGGCTGTTTCTAATTTCTGGCTATTATGAACAGAGCAGCAATGAATATGGATGAACAAGTGTCTCTGTAACGGGAGGTAGAGTCCTTTGCATATATACCAAGAGTGGTATAGCTGAATCTTGATCTGGATCTATTCCCAGCTTCCTGAGAAACTGCCACACTGATTTCCATAGTGGGTGTACAAGTTTGCACTCCCACCAGCAATGAATGAGTGTTCCCCTTACCACACATCTTTACCAGCATGAGCTGTTATTTGTTTTATTGATCTTAGCCATACTGACTGGTGTAAGGTAAAATCTCAAAAGTAGTTTTGATTTGCATTTCCCTATAACTAAGGATGATGAACATTTCTTTCAGTGTTTCTCAGCCATTTGTTTTTCATCTTTTGAGGAACTTTCTGTTTAATATCCCTTTTTTAATTGGGTTATTTTTTCTTGATGCCCAATTTTTTTAGTTCTTTATATATTTTAGATATTAACTCCGGTGGTTTGAAAGAAAATGGCCCCCAAAGGGAATGGCACTATTAGGGGGTATGGCCTTGTTGGAGGAAGTATGTTACTGTGGGAGTGGGCTTTGAGGTCTCCTATGCTCAAGCTTTGCCCAGTGAGACAAAAGGTTACTTACTGTTGCCTTCAGCTTCTTCTCCAGTACCCTGTCTGCCTACACACTGCCATGCTCCCTGCAATGATAATGAACTAAACCTCTGAACTGTAAGCAGCCACCGCAATTAAATGTTTTCCTTTATAAGAGTTGTGCTCATGGTGTCTCTTCCCTGCAATAGAAACCCTAACTAAAAAAGTTAATGTATTATTTAGGACTTCTATTGCAGGGAAGATACACCATGAGCACAACTCTTATAAAGGAAAACATTTAATTGGGGTGGCTGCTTACAGTTTCAGAAGTTCAGTCCATTATCATCATGACAGAGAGCATGGTCTGCAGGTGGACATGGTGCTGGAGAAGTAGCTGAGAGTCCTACATCTTGCAGGCAACAGGAAGTGAACTGTAACACTGATCGAAAGTTAAGCAAAAGAGACCTCAAAGCCTGCCTCCACAGCGACACACTTCCTCCAACAAGGCCATCCCTACTCCAACAAAGTCACACCTTCCAATAGTGCTTCTCTCTTTGGAGGCCATTTTCTTTCAAACCACCACATTCCACTCCCTAGCCCCCAAAGGCTTATAGCCATATCCTAATGCAAAAAATGCATTTATTCCAACTTCAAAAGTCCTCATAGTCTATAACAGTCTCAAACTTGTTTCGAAGTCCAAAGTATAAGAATTCTATATACGTGCAGCAGCTCAGCTGCTCGGGAGTCTCATCTGGCACCTTATTACTTCATCAGCAGGCAACTGCGTCCCAGCCTAAAAGCGACGTACACTCCCATGAGTTCTCTCTGTACTCTCCCTCCACGTGGTCTCTCTGTCTCTGTCTCTGTTTTTCTCTCCTTCTAATAAAGCTCTAAAAGGTACCATGGCTCTTGATTCCTCCACTCTCTTCTCCATATACCCGAGGTATCCAGTGCCAACCAAACCTTGGCCAATGCAGTAGCCACAGTCAGCCACGAGCACCACTCCATACCCTTCACAAAGTCTCTTCTGAGACTCATGGCAGTCTCTTAACTGTAATCCCCTGTAAAATTAAAATCAAAAGGCAGATCCCATACATCCAACATATAATGGCACAGGATATACACTACCATTCCAAAACATAGAGAAGGGAGCATAGTGAGGAAATACTGGACCAAAGCAAGACTGAAAAGCAGCTGGGCAAAGTCCAAACACTGCATCTTCATGTCTGATGTCAAAATGCTTTTCAGATCTCCAACTCCTTTTAGCTCTGTTCACTGCAACACACTTCTCTCTCTTGGGCTGGTTCCACTCCCTGGTAGGAGCTTCCCTTGGCAGGTATCCCATGACTCTGGCATCTCCAATATCTTAGGTTCACTAAGGCAATTCAGGCTTCAACTTCATAGCTTCATGCAATGGCCTCTCTAGGTCTCTATTCAGGGACACCCTTGACACATGCCTGCTCAATGCCTTTCCTTAGTCTCAGGAGCAAATTCTATAGCCCGTTTCTTCTGTCCTTAACTCCAGAACCACGTGGCTGAAGCTGCCAAGTTCTGCTACTTGCTGGAGCTGGCCCATGTTAGGCCTAGATGGCAGGAATCCCCAAAAGACCACCATGGAGACAGAATCCTGTATGTAAAAGCGAAGAGCCTTTCTTTATTCAAGCAAGTTCAAGCTTGGACCCTCTATATGTCAGGCCCAGTAGTATGATCAGAGAGTGCTAAGCCGGGGCAGGTTGGGGTTTTTATCACAGTAGAGATTTCCAGGGTTCAGGACCCTAATTGGCTAGGGGCATCTTGGTAAAAGGGAAATGGGTGTGTGCTTGAGCTAAAGGACACCTGGTGATATCTTATAATGGTTGGAATGGAATGCTGGAATGTCAGGTATTTCCCTTTAGATGCTGGCCCTCCCTCAGTGGGATCAGCTTATGACTTTTCCTGGGGACCAGGTGGTACCTGCCTGTAAGCCTGTCATGACAGCTATGTGGTCAAGTTGTTTTGGGCTCCCCACAGTATTATTTATTATCAATGTTGTTTATTAAGCAATGCTGTTTACCATATGAGAGAAGCCACAAGGGATAACAAAGCCCACTATAAGAGTTAATTAAGGGAAGGGAATAGAAGGGGTGTGCATAGGCCTATGGAATGATCATGTAGGAGGAGAGGGGAGGAATAGATGGAACCTGCTTTCATAGGTTTCCCCCCCCCACATGCACATATGGGCTTATGTAGCTATACCACACATGCTCATAGATTGAGTGACCATGCTGCCCACAGATTACATGATCACGCAGCTCACGGATTACGTAAGACGTAAGGTCCTAGGATGACTTAGCATCTTGCCTGGCTACTGGACAGCACACAGGTGGTCATGTAGCTGGGGGAGTGGCTAGGAATTCTAACACAGAGACCCCTTGTTCAATTACATCTTCACCAGCTTTCTTTCCTTTACTGCCTAAGCATGGCTGTCCTGAAACTAGACCTCTAGACCAGGTATCCACTAGCCTCTGCTTTTCCAGTGCTAGGATTAAAGGTGTGCCTCACCACACCTGGCTCTAAGCTTTTCTTTTCTTTCTTTCCTTTTTTTTTTTTTTTAAGAGAAGGAAGGGTTTATTTCACTTACATTTCCAGGTGACAGTCCATCATTGAGGGAAGTCAGGACAAGAACTTGAAGAGGGCAGGAACATGGAGGCAGGAGCTGATGCAGAGGCTAGGGAGCTTTTCTTTAATTCCTTTTTACAAATTGGAAACTTAGCTGGGTGGAATCTTGCCCTGAGGTCACCACTCCCTTTATTCTATTTCTTAATCCGTTTATCTTCTTGAACACAGGACAAGGCTCCATTTTACTTCCTGGTGCTCTTTTTCTCCTCAAAATTTACATTTGTAATTTACCCTGCTCAGCTTGCTCCTTTTCATTATGAATCTTCACTAGAGTTAATGCTAACAACCACACAACAGAATCTATACTATGCTGGGCTGAAGGTGAGAATAGAGAGATCATAATGGAGAATAGGAAGGACAGTGTGACTCACCCACCTGTGTCCCTGTCAGATGTGGCCACTGGGAGTTCCAGGTAGAAAGTGTTTTAGGTGTTGTGGGCTGACATAAAGGATGGGAATGGATTAGACGGGAGGGCTGAGAGGGTCCATAGGAAGGAAGGAAGCTGGGTCCACACCAAGGTTTGGTGAAGTCCCCAGGGAATGGAGGTAGAGTGGGAGGAGAGGTACCTACAAGCAGGGTGATACAGGGCTGATGACGACTCTGGAGAGATTGTGTAGGCTTTGTAGATGTTAAGAAGCTGCTAGGAGCATCATGTCATGGATGATTTTAAGTAAAATTAAAAATGGTTGATTATGTACTACCTATAGCTCTGGGATATGACTAGACTAGCCAATGAGTTTCAGGGATCTTCCTGTTTCAGCCACCTTCACCCCCAACCCTGTAGTTACAGAGGTAGCACCACCATTCTTCAATTCTTGGGTGGGTGCTGGGGATCTCAACTCAGGTTCTCAAGCTTTCCCTGCAGGCACTTTACTAAGTGTAGGCAGAAGTTTCCTGTCCAGACCTCCTGCTCCCAAATAACTGGCAGCTGCTTCCCAAATAACTGACTCAGAGACCTAATATAAATTATAAATGCTTGGCCAATAGCTCAAGCTTGTTACTAACTAGCTCTTACAACTTAACCTATTTCTATTCATTGACATGCTGCCCTGAGGCTTGTGGGTTTTGCCTCTATCTTATTTTGTGTGTCCAACTTGTTCTCTGACTGGCTGGTGACTCCTCTGACTCTGCCCTTCCTTATCTCATCATTCTTAGTTTGGCTTTCCCAACTGACTCTATCCTGTTCAGCTATTGGCCAGTCAACTTGTTTATTAAACCAATCATAGTGACATATATTCACACAGTGTACAGAAGAATTATTCCACAGCAACTAAACCATCTTCCCAGCTCCATTTATTGTTAATGAAAATAGTAGGCACTCTGTTTAGTTTGTAGAGAATGTGTGAACTTTTTCAAAGACTAATTTCAAAAGGTATTATATGCAAAAGCATACTGCCAAACCCAGTGCCTATCAAGGATTGTGTCCAAGACATACTAGCAAAACTGAGAAAATATCTTCTCAACAACCACAACAACAAATTTTGAATTTCAACTCAAATTGTAGTCTGTGGTAGAGCACTATCTTAGTCAGGGTTACTATTGCTGTGATGAAACACTATGACCAAAAGCAAGGAGAAAAGGGTTTATTTGGCTTACACTTCCATATCACACAGTTCATCATTGAAGACAGTCAGGGCAGGGACTCAAACCAGGGCAGGAGTTGATGCAGAGGCCATGGAAGAGTTCTGCTTACTGTCTTGCTCCTCATGGATTGCTCAGCCTGCTTTCTTATAGAACCCAGGACCACCAGCCCTGGGGTGGCCCAGTTCATGGTGGATAGGGCCCTTCCACATCAATCACTAATTAAAATGCCCGACAAGGTTGCCTACAGCGCAATCTTATGGAAGCAGTTTCTCAATTGAGGTCCCCTCCTCACAGATGACTTTAGCTTATGTCATGTTGACATAAAACTAGCCATAACAATTGACCCCTTGTCAACTTGACACACCAATACATTATTTAACAATAACCTTTCCTTTTTGTTGTTTATCCCCAAGATCTCACATTAATACATATCATAATATAAACATGTTACAAACTTAAAAGTATCAATCTTTACAAATTCAAGCACTTTAAAACTCCAGTTTATAAAGTATACAAAATCTCTTTTAAAATCAAAAGTAAAATCCAAAATTTTTTTTAAAAGTTCACAGTTACTCAACTATGGGCAATTATTATAGGGATCTCTACAAATGCCACAGCTAGCAGAGTAACAATCCTCATGAGGCGAAAAGGAAATCTGGTTCAACAGGACATAGTTAGCCAGTGTTGGTTCAAACTTCTAGAGTCTGACCCAGGGCAGTTTATTTTAGACATATTTAAGTATAGTAAAATTTGGAAAAATGTTTCTTGGTATAACACAATCCTATGTGCACAAGGAGGCATAATTATACTGAAACTCTCCTCAAAGTGCAAGACTTCTTCCATGAAGATGGATTCTATAGATAGGCTACATGTGTTATCCTAGGCGAGGATCTGGTGTGGTCTCGGTCATACAGATAGCACAAAGGTCCTCTAGAATGTTAGCCACCTCAGTCCTGGTTGTGGGAGCATGAAGGAGACCCTGGCCATACAGATAGCACAGAGGTTACTTAGACTATTAATTATCTCTGGTCCTGCTTGCGGGAGCCTGGGAGAGTCCCTGGCCCTACAGGTAATACAAGGGTCACCTAAGCTATTTGCTATCTCCATTCCCAGCCTTCTAGGCAGAAAACAGGTTATACATCTTTTCCCTTAAAAAGACAACCCTGTGTATTTAATATTCCTGGCTTTCCTAGTGCTATCCATGGAAGTAAGGACCTTCGTGTTCCCAACATCCCCTCCTTTCTAATTTTTTAAAGAAAAATAGTGGCTGTTATAGAGGCCAAGGTTGAATGCCTTGCCTGTATTGCTACTCTAATTAATATAGGCAAACATAAGAGAATTACACAGATCATTAATTTGACTATCAATAGTATGAGAAAAATCTAACACATTAAAGCAACGCATACCAGGAAATTGTAGACAATCAAGATTATGTTTAAGTAGCAAATAATCTATAGTAGCTCTAATTTGTAAAACTGTGGCCCTCAGTTCGCCATCTCTTGATTATAAAAAAATATTGCTAATATTTTTTTTTCCTTACGTTGTCAACATGTCTGGTACAACTAAAACAGTGCCCTGGTAATGGTAGGTAAAAGAAAGGGACTTGTAAAATTAGAAAGCAATGTAATTTCCAGCCTAAACTCAAGTTTATTAAACACCACTGCATAGCTATCAAGAATACTTAGGTATTATCAAAACAGCTAACTGTGCAAATCATTATCAAGACACAGTTTCATCGGGGCAGAGGGATTAGATCATCTGAGGTCCCAGGAATGCCTCAAAGTGTTGATGCTGACTATGATGATGATGTTTACTCTCTGGAGTAAAATGGCTAAATTGAGGCCAAATGTTGAAAAGACTTAATTTTTATGTTATTATTCAGTTATGAAATAATTTGAAACATGATTTCAGGATTTCTGGTACTCCTACTGACTAGTTTTCATGGTACTAGAAGGTACTCTGCTCTGTACCAGAGGAGAAAGGTGAACACCAACCCAGCTACAAACCCTTGGATCTAAAATGGTGAGCTGCTACATGATATGCTGGTGTGATAGTGGCACACACATTGTAGAAACCACTGTCTGACTGGATTTAAGTCCACTCCTTGAGATGCAGCCCATGTCTGACACTGCCCGGGTGGCCAAGAACCTGAGAGTAGACAAGCCATGGATCTAGGGGAAAACCAAATACTATTGTTCTGCTAAAGAAACATAGGAACAAAATGACTCCTAACTACATCCTGCTATACTCATAGACCAGTGTCTCACTCAACCATCATCAGAAAAGCTTCCTCTTGCAGTAGATGGGAACAAATACAGAGATCCACAACTGGACACTGTGGGGGGGGGGAGATTGGAACACTAAGTCCTATATGAGATGTCTCCATCAAACCCCTCCCCTCAGGGGTCAGGGAGCTATGAGGAAGAGGAGGAAGAAAGATCATGGGAGCCAGTGAGGATGGAGGACACCAAGGCCTTTTAGACGAAACAGGACTGACGCACATATGAACTCACAGAAACTGTGGCAACATGCACAGGGCCTGCACCGGTCCAAGCTGCATAGGGTCCGAGCACTTAGAAAGGAAGGAGACATGAGCACCCATCCCTAACCGAGAAGCTATCTCCAAATGACAACTGCTTACAAAGGAAAAATTAGTTTTCTCTAATGGTGTCTTACTGGGTATACGAACCACATTTGGGCAGGCCCATGCCCAGCAGTAGGTGGCCAACACAAAATGGACTCATTGGTATTTTTGGAGTTTTGTTTCTATTTTGCAATGCTTTGTCTGGGCCTTTCATTTTAAACCTTACTAGTCTTTTGCTTATATAATATGGTTTCTGAAGTTTGTTTTCATGGGTCCTCTCTCTCTCTCTCTTTCTCTCTCTCTCTCTCTCTCTCTCTCTCTCTCTCTCTCTCTCTCTCTCTCTCTCTCTCTCTCTCTGTGTGTGTGTGTGTGTGTGTGTGTGTGTGTGTGTGTGTGTTTCTTGTGTTCCTTCTTTGTTATTTGTTATTTCTATTCTGGTTTGTATGTTTATTTTATTTGCCTGTTTGTTTTTGAAAAGAGAAAGAATGTGTGGAGTGAGGTGGGTGGGGAGGTAGGGAGGATCTGGGAGAAGATGAATGAGGGAAACTATGATCAGAATATATTGTTTGAAAAAATCTATTTCAATTAAAAAAAAAACTTCCTGGTGACCTGCCATTCAACATAGAGAAAAATTGGATCATGTCTCCTTATTAGACTTTGTTTGGTTTGAGATTTTTGTTTGTTTATTGCCATTATTGTTTTTGAGACAGGGTCTCTCTACGTAGCCCTGGCTGTCCTGGAACCTCGCTCTGTAGACCAGGCTGACTTTGAACTCACAGAGATCCGCCTGCCTCTGTCTCCCAGTGCTGGGACTAAAGATGTGTGCCACCATGCCCACCTTCTTTACTACACTATAGAATCCTGTCTTTCCAGGGACAAATATCCTTTGGTTCACAACACGACTTATTCATGTCATTACTTTCTGATGGCACTCATATTTGTGAGCAACTGCTTTGAAGAATGAAATTCAGCAAGAGTAAAATTAAAACCAAAATACAGGATAAGCAGCCGCAGCTACAAGCACCGGTGAGTTCATCTTGCAAATTCGACATCAATATCCCACTAGTTTTGTTATTCTTTTTTCACTTTTATAGCAAAAAAATAAAAATTGATGAAGTTGTGTTACTTAGGTGTAGTCGTTTTAGTAATTGATCTCAAACTTGGGACCTGCTCAGCAATTAAAAAGACTCTCTAAAATTTAGAATCTAAATGGAGTACCATATAATTATGACTATTACATGAGGAAACGTTTGCTTATCTGTGGAGGCAGATATCATAAAATTATACACGAACTTTTTCTCACCAGCTTTTACTGGTGTTTCTGTGTTTAATATGTGGTCCAAAATAATCCTTTACTCAACATGGCCCATGAGAAGCCAAAAAGTGGAGTACCACTACCTAGATCTAGATGTCACTTATGCTGTTTCCTTTGCTGCTATGACTGTGGGCCAAGGTTTCCCATAGGTCACCTTCTTAACACCTTTGCTTCAAGACATCAATGACCACATAAGGCCAAGAGAAAATAACTATACCCCACTCCACCTTTTCTTCCAGTTTTTACATTTTCCTGCTCTTCTGTAGGGTTTCCTGAACCTTGATATGCATGTATGATTATGTTTTTCTCTGACATTGGGATGCTGTGCCAAATCAATAATGAAGACCACCATAACAGCCACTTGCTCCTAGTGCTTTGACCAGGTAGACACCAACTGTAACAAGAACTTCTCAAGGCTGAAAGCAGCAACGGTACATGGGTATGAGCACAAATGTTTAGAGGGCAATCTAATAGGGACCATCATTTCCATCTAACCAAACAACAGAATCCTCACTGGGACCCAAGTCTTTCCAAGACACAGGATTTAGCCCTGTTTTACAAGAGGAAGAATGTGGTGCCTCCTGTGAAGGGGGCTTTAATCCTATTGAAAAACTTGGTTGTACCTTCAAGAGTTGTATCACTACAAGGTCACTGGGCACATCTTACCTGGCATGGTGCTAGCCTAACAGGTAGATTCCATAGCTAAGCAAGACTGTTGGTGACAATTCGGCAGCTTATAGAGCCCCTTCCAGCATTAGGAATTCCAGTCAGTTAGAGCTCAGGACCCCCTTGATTTCTCCACTTCCTGCAACTAAAATACGAGGGTGTTCAGTAACAGAGGCTTTTGAGAAAAAATATTTCTTAGGCAAAGACATAGGGAAAGAAATGCAGAAATAAAAGAGACGCAAGATTCTCTCTAGACCTGCCCAGCCCAATACAAAAGCCATTAAAACAGGCTTAGTAAATATTAAATGCAGCTAATCCAGTGACTAATTTTCTTTTTCTAAATGTATTTTTATTTCTTGTGCACTGATATTTTGCCAGGATTTACGTCTGTGTGAGGGTGTTGGATCCCCTGGAACTAGAGTTACAGATAGTTGTGAACTTCCATGTGGGTGCTGGGAACTGAACCCGGGTCCTCTGGAAGAACAGATGGTGCTCTTAGCCGCTGAGCCATCTCTCCAGCCCCTAAACTAATTTTCTAATTTTAATTAAGTGTAAAAATGGACACCTCACTTGATTATTATGAAAAGTTTTAAGTATGTTCCAAAGTATTTGACTATATGCATACATTCTCTACAGTATAGTTTATGAACTCCAGGTACAGAGTCTATCTAATAAAAGCATAGCATCTGAATTGGCATGTGTTTATAAGTCTAAATTATACACAAGATTTTGGAGCTTTAATCCGAACAGAAACAATACAAATATTTGGCACCTTGTCAGTATCTAACAACTTGGTTAAATTACTGAAGTTAATTTAAATGGATGTTTTAGAGGAGTGATGAGAAAATTCAAACTGTGTGCATGGCTTGTTTTGCATTTGGACAAGCTTCTCCAGATCAGTGCAACAACCTGTGTGTGTTTCCAGGAAGACTCAGCATCCACCAAGGGTCCTAAGTCTCAGGAGGGTAAGGACCAATCTCCTAGATGGAGCTCAGAAGGTCAGTTCTAGTCCTTTCC
Organism: Peromyscus eremicus; assembly: GCF_949786415.1. Lineage (NCBI taxonomy): Eukaryota > Metazoa > Chordata > Mammalia > Rodentia > Cricetidae > Peromyscus > Peromyscus eremicus. The sequence continues at coordinate 126,431,155 of NC_081420.1, forward strand.
AGGCTCTGGAGACTGCCCTTACATCCTTCCCCAGGAAGATAACTGACACTCTGACAGATCACTGTCTCTCTAAGATGGCACCCACAACCTTGCTTCAGATGTTCATTTGTGGTCATTTTGGAGCAGACTTTTACATGATGGTTCTGGAAACCTCAGCATCCTGACAAGGGCTAGCATTGCTGAGAAATGTTGCAATTTGAGAACTACAGCAGCAGAATGAGTCCTTGTCTGTACTCAGGCTCTCTGCAAGAAAGTCTTGAGAGTGTGTGTGTGTGTGTGTGTGTGTGTGTGTGTGTGTGTGTGTGTGTGTTGGGGGTGGGTATAAGAAAGCTGTGAAACTGATGCACATCTAACTAAAATCTAAAAGTCACTACAGTGACTGGAAGTGCTGGATGAAAAGGGATCTGGAGGCTGGAGAGATGGCTCAGGGGATAAACTGTTTGCCATACAAGCATTAGGACCTGAACTTAACCCCCAGCACCCATGTCAAAGCCTGTAATCCAGTACTAAGCATCAGAGACAGGAGCACCCCAGGGGCTTGCTGGCTAGCTGATCTAGCCAAAGTAGGAAGCATAGAACAATTGCGGAAGACACTCAACACTGACCTCTGGCCCCATGGGAACATGCACACATGTGTGAATACACACTGACACACACAAAGTATTAGAGATATTACAAATAAATAAGAAACAAGGAAATTAGAATGATTTAGTTTTAAATCACTTCACAAGTTGGCAAAATATTCAAATGCACATGAGAAGTTTGCAATGTGTTAGTTGCTCACCACATTGAGAACAGTCTTCTCTGTGGACAAAAGGCAGCGCATACCACAGTGGCTTCATAGATCGGCATCTAGAAATGTCTATTTAAACTATGCACAGGCTAGAGGAAAGCAATTTCCCTTCACTGCTCTGCGATGGGTCATTTCTGAGTTTCCATCAGAAAGCTAGACATTACAGTCATCTTTTTCTTCCATACAGTGTACACCAGTGTCCAGACTTAAGAGACTAGAAATTCATAACCAAGAAAGAAGATATCAGTGTGGGTAAGAATTAGAAGAGAAGCTGGGGTTGCATATCAAGTTTTAAAAGCACATTCAAAATAATCAAATTTGGTCATGAAGGCTGGTAGGCTATAAAATTTCAAATAATACTAAAGAAATGTAGGTTAATGTTGGTTCTTGTTTTTTGTTTTCTACTTAATTGGAAGGGTTTTTTTCTCAGTGTCTCAGCATGTAGCTCAGCTGGCCTCAAACTTGAAATCCTCCTGCCTCAAACTTTTGAGGTTGGATTACAGGTGTAGTCACTATACCTGGCTGATTTTTTTTCCTTTCTTTTTGTTTTTTTGAGACAAGGTTTCTCTGTGTAGTCCTGGCTGTCCTGGAACTCACTCTGTAGACCAGGCTGGCCTTGAACCCAGAGATCCTCTGGCCTTTGCCCCGCCCCGCTCCAAATGCTGGGATTAAAGGAGTGTACCACCACCACCTGGCCAATGTTGATTCTTAAAAGAGATGTTAAAACATTTGAGGGTTCTTCTCAGATATCCTGAGAGCAGAGTGGAGCAGTATGAGATTGTTGGCCTTAAGTCAGTCATAATTCTAGGAATTCTTGACACTGGAGGTCTTTGTACTGGGAGAAACATTGACATGCCTTTCTTTGCAAAGGATCTACTGGGTTCTTTTTTAAATTATATTGTTTATTCTTTGAACACTCCATACAGTAGTACAATGCATATTGATCATATCCATCTACCTGCCTCTAATTTTCCCTAACGTCCTCCCACCCCATCTCTCTCCTAGCTTCACGGCCTCTTTTCATTTATTTTGTGCTATTAGTAATATCCCAAGTCTAACTAGTACCGCCCATGTGCACATAGGTATGTAGTATCCACTGGGGCATGAACAACCACTACTAGAGGCTGAAGGAGAATGATTCTCCCTACCTCATCAGCTACTGATTACCAATAGCTCCACCAATAGGGGTGAGCCTCAGGAGTTCCCTTCCATCCATGTTTGAATTTTGACCGACTTGATCTTGTAGCTACAAATGCTGTGAGTTGGATGCCTGTAAAGGCCATGTCATGTCTAGAAAACAGCATTTCATAGCACTCACTTACCTCCTCTCCAACTCTTAGATTCTTTCTGCCCTCTCTTCTGGGGCTCTCCCTGAGCCTTGGATGGTGGGAGGTAAATAAGATGACTCACCCAGAGCTGAGCCTCCCAGTCACTTACTCTGCACTTGACTAGCTCCAAGTCTTTGCACTAATTGCTACCCACTGCAGAAAGGAGCTTTTCTGACCAGTTGCAAGCAGCTCAAATCTACTGATTCCCCTTTTAAAATATATTTTATTAATTCTTTGAGAATTTCATACAATATGTTCTGATCATATTCATTCCCCGTTCTTGCTCCTAACCCTTTCCAGATCCATACTTCCCTTCCTGAGTTCTTTAATCATGACAAGTTTGGAATTCTAATTTGACAAAAGCCAAGTAGGACTTCCCTTGCCCATCGTGAGCATGCCTTCTCTTATTCCTAAAAGTAAGGGTACTGGGGAGGTAGCAGTGTATTGGATCTGTTGATCTTACAAGGCAGAGAAATGTTCCTAAGGCTTAAAAAAAAAAAAAAAAAAAAAAAAAAACACTTTTCATCCACAAGGAAGGCAGCAGCAATCTTTTTTCCTCCCTTGCTTTCTTCCTTTTCCTTTTCTTTTTTTCTTCTTTCTCTCTCTTTCTTCCATCATTCTTTGTAAACCAATAAGAATCAATAATAGCAAAAGGCCAGACTACATAAAATCTTGAATAATCTCTTCATATTACCACCTCATGTTGCCTCAAAAATTCCTGGGCCCAATGGAGCAGCAGAGTTGAAGATTAGGGACACGTTGGAAATTTCCTTAACCTGTTGACTGCAGTCACCACGTGGAAATGTTTCTTGAAGTAAAGGAGGGAGGGGAATAAAAGAAGAAAGATGTATCTTTAGATTGAGTACTTAAGAGGAAATGATGAAAAAACTTAGACAAGTCTAGACTTGTAGGCATATTCAAAACTGGTACTCTAGTAGTGAGTAAGTGAGTCTCTGACTCTTGTGCCGTCTCTCAGGCTCTTTTCCTTCTGTTTTTGTCCAATTCCAAAGTGTCAGTCCTTGTTTTGTCTTATCTTATCTTATATTATATTACATTATATTATTATCCTTTAGAAGCCTGTTTGTTTCTAATGAGAGACAGAAAGGGAGTGGAAAACCATAATCAGAATATATTATGTAAGAGAAAAAAATCTATTTTCAATAAAAGGAAAAACAAATAAAATTGGTACTCTAAAGGAGGCCAGGTTTTCAGAATAGTCAACAGTCATATTCTAGGCCATGATTGAGAAGAAAATTATTCTGTCCTTTCAAGCAGAAAATAGAGCTCTCTGGAACACGTTTTCAAAATTGTGACTCCTAAATCACCAACAGGCCATCAAATCCAACCTGTGCAGCCTGCAGCCTTCTTTTTTTCTTAAGCAAATGGCACAGAACAGAAAATAGGCTGTCCTACACTGTTGGAGTAGTGTAAAACAAACATTTTACACATGGCTGTGTGCATATTTATGCTTAAGGTCTGACTCCAGGGAAAGGGATTTTGCTTTCATTGTCTATTTCTAAGTTGGGGGAGGGAGTTTTGTGGGGGCTTCTTGTTGTTTGTTTGTTTGTTTGTTTGTTTGTTTGTTAGATGCTGAGATTTGAACTGAGAGCCTCAGACATGCCGAGCCCAGCACAAAATCCTGTTGTTGTTTTTCCCCATGGGGATCTAAGTCAACAACAACACTTTGGGAAGCTAGTTCCCTGGAAAACAACTGCTGTTAAGATAGGTTCTGTGTCAATGGTAACAAACAGATCTGTGGTGAATAACACTTAAAATATGGCTTTCCCATCTCACATTTCTGAAATGTGATAGGATCAAGCCTCAAGCTGCACACAGCTAAGCCAGGATCCTCCCTACTATCACTGCTGAGAATATGCACTTAATTTCATCCTGGTACTTCAAGAATTCAGATAACTAAGGGCTAACATCACTTTTATACCAGTGGTTTCTTTTCTTTTTTTTCTTCTTTTTTTTTGGTTTTTTGAGACAGGGTTTCTCTGTGTAGCTTTGCGCCTTTCCTGTAACTCGCTTTGGAGACCAAGCTGGCCTTGAACTCACAGAGATCAGCCTGCCTCTGCCTCCCAAGTGCTAGGATTAAAGGTGTGTGCCACCACCACCTGGCACCAGTGATTTCTAATCTGTAGCATTTTCATTAGTTTTTTTGTTTGTCTTGGAATCTGGTCTCACTATGTAACCCTGGCTGTCCTGGAACTTGATATATAGACTACGCTAGCCTTGAACTCAGTGATCTGCATGCCTCTTGCTCTGCCTCTCAGACTGTTGAGATTAAAGGCGTGCACCATCATGCCCAGCCCTGTGGCATCTTTTAATCCAGCTAGCATCTATGACAGGAGAGAAAAGTTTTTCCTTTAAATAATCCTTATACTTAGAATTCATGTATTAGTTAAAACTTGGCTGTAATTCTTTCAAAGGACAGAAGACAAAATACCTTCCATTTACTCTGGGCGATATATTTCTGCAGCAACAGTTGGGATCTGAGACGAACATTGGATCCCAAGGCTTTGGCGGGCAGATGGTTTAACCACTCATGTTTCAGACACTGTGTGGCGCTCATCCTGCAACTGTGGAGTCAAACACAGTAGAAACTTTGAGTTGCACTAACCTTTTATAGTTGTCCAAAAGTCTGTTCTGTTGGATAGGAGGTCTGAGTCAATGGAACAGGTTCATCACTCAGGCAGATTCACACCATGTGCCCAACACACCCCTCCTTACAAGAGCCAGGAAGCTGTCAGTGGAAGTGTCCTGACATCCTGGTAAGCTTTCATCCAGCTGACTCACACCACCTCCCGAGGGCTGGGAAGCTAAGGCAGAGCAAAGGAAAGCCTGCTTGGATTGCTTTTAGGAGAATGTGATGCTTAAACAAAACCCATTTCTCCTGGCAGAGTCTTTAAAGCATCAGCCAGCTCATCTGCATTATAGGTTTGGGGTTTTCACCTAGAAAGTTTTTATAGCAGGAAACTCTGAAGATCAGAGAGCAGTGAGCTTTCCTAAAGACTGGACTCTTGGACCTTTCTCCTGGGAGTGTACTTTTGTTGTCATTGGTTATTTTCAATTATTTTATGTCTGAGTATCAAAAAACTCAATGGCTCAATCTATGACCTTGGTTGAGCTGCTTGTGCTGGCTAATTTTAAGTCAATTTGACACAAGCAAAGGTCATCTGAGAGGAGGGGGATCCTCAACTGAGAAAATGCCTTCATAAGATGGGGCTGTAGGCAAACCTGTAGAGCATTTTGTTGATTAGTGATTAATGGAGGAGGGCCCAGCCCATTGTGGGTGATGTCATCCCTTGGCTGGTGGTCCTGAGTTCTATAAGAAAAAAGACTGAGCAAGTCATGAGGAGCAAGCCAGTAAGTAGCACTCCTCCATGGTCTCGGCATCAGCTCTGGCCTCCAGGTTCCTGCCCTGCTTGAGTGTTCCTTCCCTCACTGCTTTGGATAACAAACTGTTACATGGAACTGTGAGTGAAATAAACCCTTTCTTACCCAAGTTTGTTTTTGGTCATGGTGTTTCATCACAACAGTAGTCACCCTAAGGTACTGCTGAAGTCTAAAAAGGCCTTTGTGGCCAAGAAATGAAGTACTCAGACTTGTATTCTGAAGGATTACATCTTCATATATTGTTGTGAAATATTAGTTTAACTATGTAAAGATATGTTACATTTGTTTATGTTGTGGAATATTAGTTTAATTACATAAATATGTGTTTGTTGCATTTGTTTATGTTATAGAATATTAGTTTAATTATGTAAAGATGTGTTACATTTGTTTACAGAATATTTGTTTAACTATGTAAAGATGTGTGTATTTGTTTACCTTGCCTGCCTAAGGTACCTGATTGGTCTAATAAAAAGCTAAATGGCCAATAGCTAGGCAGGAGGTATAAGTGGGACTTCTGGGCAAGGAGAGTAAGTAGGAAGAGGAATCTAGGCCCAAGAGAGACAGAGGGAAACAGAAAGAAAAAAAGATATGGGGGATATGCCAGGGACCAACCAGACAGACATAGAGGAAGCAAGATAGTAGGATATACAGAATGAAAAAAAGGTAAAAAGCCCCAAGGCAAAATGTAGATGAATAGAAGCAGGTTAAATTAACTTAAACGAGCTAGTAGGACAAGCCTAAGCTAAGGCCGAGCATTTGTAATTAATAGTAAGTCTCAGTGCCATTATTTGGGAGCTGGCTGGTGGGACAGAGAAAGAGCTAGGCTACAATATCTCAACTTTCTTTTCAACGTTAGCTTATTGTAAGTAATAACTTGGAAATAGGACTCACTTGTAATATATACCTCTGTCTAAGACTCTGTCTGCCTAGTTGTTTTTAGAGTAATTCCCTTTCTCCTGCTGCTGCCCCTTTTAATGTCCCACCAAGTAATGGACTAAGAAATTCCCCAAGAAGAAAGAATTCAGCATCCCAGCTCAGCACACAGATCAGGGTCCATTATAATGGCCACCAAGTGACCAGCAACTAAAAATACCTCTTCTCTTTGACCAGCAACCGGGAAACAAAGTCCTTGGCTTCCTCTGACAGTCCTTTGAAGGTATCAGCATCAAAATCCCAGCTACAGTTCACAATAAAATTCATGGTCTCTGCATCTGTTTCCCCTAGAAATGGGGACAAACCACTGAGTCTGTGGAGGAGAGAAAGGACCACGAGTGTGTCACAAGCTCAGTGTATCACATGCTCATTACATATGGCTCCACATGTTCACGTGAAGGAGGTGGATGAGGAGAGGATGTTCTCAACAATCTATAACATGCAACCCTTCCCTTATCTCTAAGTAACTGTAAAATGGAGTCTAATACAATGTGTCCACTTACCAAGTAAGTGGTTATTTATTTTTGTTATTGTCTTTGTTTTTTGAGACTGTGTCTCTCTAGTTAGCCTTGGCCATCCTGTAACTCACTATGTAGACCAGGCTATCCTTGAACTCACAGAGATCTGCCTGCCTATGTCTCTTGAGTGTTGGGATTAAAGGTGTGCACCACTATGCCAAGTATGTGTATTTATTTAAAAATAGCTTTCTATTTCTCTGGGACAGCCAGGCTCTAATAGATATTATTGTCCTTCGAGCCAATGAAATATTGGCTTTACTATGCTCAGGCTAAGGCAGGGAGAAAGATAATCTAACTGACTGACTTTAAGACTTCAAGCTTCCTTAGCCTGGTACAGCGGACACAAAGTGCAGGAACATATGGTATAGGACAGTAAGAATAAGATAAGAAGCCAAATATGATATTGGCCCCTGTATTAGTTAGCTTTAGCTGTCAGCTTAACACAGCCCAGAGTCACCTGAAAAGGGAATCTCAATTGAATGATCCCCCAGATCAGATTGGCCTGTAGGGACTGTCTTGATTGTTAAATTGATGTGGGAGGACCCCGCCCACTATGGACAGTACCATTCCCCAGGCTAGAAAAGAAAGCTAGCTAAGCATAAGTGTATGAATGAGCTACAAGCAGCATTCCTCTACGGTTTCTGCCTTGAGCTCCTGCCCTGACTTCCCTCAGTGTTGGCAGTAATCTGAAACTCTGTCCTCCCCAAAACTGTGTCCATCTGAGTTTCATCACAGCAACAAGAATGAAACCAGATAAGGCTTAAGGAAAAGCTGAGGAAATCTAGTTAGAGAGAGAAAAGAGGCTACTTTTACAGAAGTGACACAGTTACACAATCCTGTAATGCACAACTTCCCTGGCTGGTACCCAGCACATGCATTTCTTTGCTCGACATCTTTCCAACTGAAGCTTCTTTTCACTACCCAGAAATATCAGGAAATTAACTCGGGCCCTGCACTTAAGAACAACCCACAAATAAGAACTAGTAAGAGCAGAGACAGGCAGATCTCTGTGAGTTCGAGGCCAGCCTGGGCTACTGAGTGAGATCTAGGAAAGGCTCCAAAGCTTCACAGAGAAACCCTGTCTCAAAAAACCAAAACAAACAAACAAACAAACAAAAAACAAAACTAGTAAGAGCTGTGGTTGTAAACATTCAACTCTTTTACTCCTCTGATAAAATAGCTCTGAGGGGTGTCCCACAGTTGATTCAAGAGTTTCCCAACCTTGCACAGGTGTTACTTTACTTCTGTGCTATTGATACATTGAGTCACTTTTAGTTGTTAATGTTAGATCTCAAAGAAACCCAGGAGAAGTCTCACTCTGTACCTGTGGCTCCTCCCAGCACCTCTCATCTCACCCCCTTACCCTAAACTCTTCCTCCCAGGGGCGGGGCTTTGCTTCTCCCAGCTTCCCTTCCTTATAGAACTCAGCCGTTTTGACTGAAGCTCTCTTGGCTTCGTTCCTTGCTCCTGGTTCTCCTCTTGGCTCTCTTGGCTTGCTCTTGGCCTCTTGGTGCACAGCTCCTCTCTCTCTCTCTCTCTCTCTCTCTCTCTCTCTCTCTCTCTCTCTCTCTCTCTCTCTCTCGAATTTAAGCAAGCTTTTATTAAAAATACTAAACACTGACCAAGATGGAATATGGCAAGGATCATCATCAACTGGAAACTTTCCAGGTTGGTCCTAAGACACTGTTGGTGGAGCTTAATATGGGCAAAACCCACAGGTCACCATACTTTCCCATGAGGCTTTGTTGTCAGTTTCCAAGAACTACAGTTCCTAGAATCTCAGGAAGTTACCTGGTCCTTGGGCAGGTGGGGCTTAATTTTGAATCTAACATTGACTAAGACCATCGGAATATCAGATATTTATATTACAATTCATAACAGTGGCAAAATTATGTCAGAGACCAAACATGGACCATGGAAAAGTACTAGCTAAGCCAGAGAACAAGCCCCTACCCTAAACCAAAGATAAGGAACAGGTCAGGCAGGTCAGGTAGCATAGCAACAGAACAATGGGCCTTGGCCAGTGACCTTACCACCTAGCAGCCTCACGACTTGCACGACTTGCACGACTTGCACGTAGCCCTTCACCTGCACGTCCCCCTTCACCTGCACGTACTGCACGTCGTGCACCCCTTCCCTCCTTCCCTCCCCCTCCCATGCTATATAAGCCTTGCTGAGGAGAATAAAATTTGCAGCTTGATCAGAACACACTGTCTTGCTGTCTTCTCTCGTGTCTCCCATCCCTCTCATTCTCCCCCACAGGTGGGTCGCCCCCCTTGACACCCCGCTGGCCGGGGCAAAATTACAGTTATGAGTAGCAATGAAAATAATTATATGCACAGCTCCTCTCTTGATCCACTTCTCCTTCCTTTCCTCTCTCCCCCGCCACCCCCACCCCCACCCCCAACAGTCCAGTTCAGTCTGGACCCTTCCAGGTGCCTCTGGCTGTTCTCTTCCTCATATCTACATTACAACCCTTTTCCTCAACCATTCCCAGCAGTGGGCAAGCCTCATTTTCATTCTTCTAGTGCCTAAACCACAGGATTGGCGTAAATGAGATCCCTTCCACGGGACCAAGCTGCTGACCAGACTCTACCGAGGTATGTGGGATCATTTGTTTCTGCCAGCTTCTGCCATCCACCAGATTTGACTCCAAATTCTAGAGTCCTCCTCTTCATAGCTTCTTCCTTCTACCTGCTCTAACCATCCGCCTTTCCTCACCTACTCGGTAAGTGGCCTCTCTCTGGCTCCTGGAGCCTTCTAAATCCTCATCTCTCTACTAAGAAGCTTCCTACGCCCTCTGGGGCCCCACCATGTAAGCAACCCTTACACATCATCTCCCTCTATCAGAACCCTCCCTTTTTCCAGAGGCCTCTCCCAGTGCACCTCCCCAGCTGTTTATCCTCTACCTGCTCTAACCGCTCATCTCTCCTCTTCTACTGGGTGTTACCCCGGAGCTGCCTGCTTTGTCTACTATTACTACAAAAGCCTCACCAGTGTGCCAGGAAGCTCCTCTCGCCCTACTCGGCCCCTCTCACCTCTGCTCTGTGTTGGGACATTTCTCTCTGACAAGCCTCTCAGTGTGCATGGGGATCCCCTGGATTGAAATTCTTGTCACCACAACACTTACCTCCTCTGCTCCCTTCGTGGTCAGCTCTTTCCTGGGAGCATCCTTGCCTCCCCTGAGGAGCCGCAGTCCCTCAGCTTCTCTACACCCTTGTGGCCTCTATGAGTCTTCCCGCAGGCAAAGTTCCTATTTTGAACCCTGTCCCTCCTGGCTACACTGGAGCTTAGAGGAACCCTCTCTTTGGTGGAGTTCATTTTTCAGCTCTCTCTCCTTTCATGCTTGGACTCAGAGATTTTATTAAAACCTCACTGTCTTGCTGCAAATGGTGTGGCCTCAGTGATAGGAATTCCAGCCATGCCCCCATGATCACGCATGCCACTTAGTCATTTCCACGTAGCCATTGCCGGGTCATACATGCTATGTAACCCATACTCTGCGTGGTCACATAAATCGTGCATGGTTTGACCACATGATCTATGCAAATGCATGGAGTAGCCAAGTGGAGTAGCCACATGGGCCTTTGTGTGTATGCGCAAGGTGATCCTTAAAAGGCAGGCCCCGGGTGGTGTTGGCGCACGCTTTTAAACCCAGCACTCGGGAGGCAGAGGCAGGCGGATCTCTGTGAGTTCGAGGCCTGCCTGGGCTACAGAGTGAGTTCCAGGACAGGCTCCAAAGCTACACAGAGAGACCCTGTCTCAAAAAACAGAAGAAAAAAAAAAAAGGGCAGGCCCCATGTCCCCCTTCCCCCTTCCCTCACGCATCCTTCCACAGGCCTGATCACATCTATCTCTTCTCCCTTCCTTAATAAAACTCTTGCTAGTGGGTTCTGTCATGTTTCGTGACTTTTCCTCGCAGGGTAAGAGTGCCACTAAAAACCATCATTGGTGCCATGCACAACAGGCCCTCCTGGTGCTTTGTGCCTGGGAACCTGTACCTGGGGAATCTGCTCCGTCCACGACAGCCCACTGTCCATTTGCCTGGCTGCTGGATCCTGCACACACCACCAGCTACTTCGATTGGTAAGCCCCCCACTTTTCAGCCAGCGTAAACAGTTTCCTGGACCCGTGGGAATGACTGTCGAGTATCCGGCATCCCTCTGAAGTACCTGAGACTGAGGGTATCCCTGACCACGGTCTTAACTGGCTATGGTCAGTCCCTATTGCAGGTTAAAATTTCTAGCCATCTCCCATGTCTGCAGTTTGAGATATAATTCTCCCATCAGTCCCACCTCTCCCCTAGGATGCCTTCTGGAAGCTCTAAAGCCTCTCACCTTAATGCCTTGCTTAAAGATTCCTAAGCTTGTCCGCCTCTGTACTGAGAGATGGTCCAAATATGCCTTAGAAAACAACAAAAAAATGGCCACCCAGCAGTTCCTTAGACCACAATATATTATGGGAATTATCTTACTTCTGCCAGTAAATAGGCAAATGGAAGGAGTTGCCTTATATTATAGCTTTTTTCTGTCTAAGCTCTAAACCTTCTCTTCTCGATTTCTTCTCTCCTGCCCATATGTTCTTAGCTATGCCTGAACCGGACGAATCTCTGACTCCGGAGCCTTTAACTCTGGATCCTGCAAATGAACCTCTGCCTATCTGACTTGTCACTCCCACTCTTGCTCCCAGGGCACCTGTCCCTTTGGCTCCTCCTCTGGCTTCCTCCTCCTCTTCAACAGCTGCTGTTTCAGCTCTGGCTCCAACCTTCACACCTACCACTACCCGCTCTTGGACTGCTAAAGGGTCTGACCCCAACCATTCTCCTTTTGTAAGAGATGGCCAGAGTGGATGGACTGGTTAAGGTCCATGTCCCATTCTCTCTCGCAGAACTCTCTCAGATAGAAAAGAAACTGGGTTCTTATACCTCTAATTCTGCTTCCTTTATTAAACAATTTTAATATATTACTCAATCTTATAGTCTTACCTTTCATGATATATATATGATACTTGCTAAAAACCTACTTCCTAAGGAGCTCAGGTGGATTTGGGAGCAGGCTAGAACACATGCAGATGAGGTTCACCAAACTAACCCTGTATACCCTCCAGGGGCTGAGGCAGTTCCTGATCAGGACCCACATTGGGATTATTACACCCAGGGTGGGTCTCTAGCCAGGGATAGGTTTATTACCTGCCTCCTGGCAGGCCTCCATAAGGCTGCCCTAAAACCAGTAAACTATGAAAAGCTAAAAATTATAATTCAAGATAAGGATGAAAATCCATCTCATTTCTTAGAACAGCTCACTAAGGCCCCTCTTCAATATACTAGCCCAGATCCTGAAAGCTCAGAGGGAAGGCAGCTCCTTATGACCCACTTTGTCTCACAGAGCTTCCCTGACATAAGGGTGAAACTTAAATTCTTAGAGAGAGGCCCTTTGACCCCATAGGCAGAAGTGTTAGCAGTGGCATTTAAGGTGTACCAGAGATGAAAAAGCCCAAAAAAGGAACTGCCAAATGCTGGCACATGCTGTCCGACCAGCTCCCCGAAAGCCACTGGGTCCCTGTTTCAAGTGCAGGAAAGATGGTCATTGGACCCAGGCTTGCACCACCGCCCCATGGGTGGGGGACTGATAAGGCCTTGTCCAAAATGCTGCCAAAAGGACCACTGGTCAGCTGACTGTCCCAATGCACCTAGCGGCATGGGGACTCCACATCAGGACCACCTTCTGGCTGACTTCCTAGGCTTGGCCTTCAGCAACGACTGAAGCTGCACGGGTCCCACCCGGCCACTCCCATGCAGGGAACCCAGGGTAGTAATAATAATACCTGGGTGACCCATCTCCTTCCTTCTGGATACTGGAGCCACTTACTCAGTCCTCAGGGAGTTTTGGGGTCCCACCTCTCCTTGTCTCCTTATTGTCGGGGTAGGGGGACAGCTTTACCTACCTCACCAGACCCTACCACTTAATTGTATTTTCAGAGGCATCCCTCTTACACACACATTCTTAGTGGTGCTGACCTGCCCCATGCCTCTCATGGGAAGGGATTTTCTAGCTAAGGTAGGAGCATCCATTTCATTTGTTCCCCATATTTGCCTCACCCCAGACTCGCCAGCAACTCATCTCCTTCTTCTCCTAGCCACCCACCCTACTGACTCTAACAGTTCCTTTCCCTTGCCAGCCTCTCAGGTAGACCCAAAAGTCTGGGACACCCAGAACCCTTCTATTGCTAGACACCATCTGCCTATTACTATCCAGTTACAGGACCCTACCAGATATATTACCCAAGCTCAGTGCCCTCTCTCACTCCAGAGCTTATACCTATCATTTCTGACCTTCTCAGGAAAAAGCTGCTCCATCCACCCTCTTCGCCTTTTAACACCCTCATACTTGTAGTTAAGAAGTCTAATGGAACCTACCATCTGGTTCAAGACCTCCGGCTCATTAACTCTGCAGTGGTCCCTCTCCATCTGGTAGTGCCTAACCCTTATACTCTCATGTCCACTATCCTCCAGGAACCTCTGACTTCTCAATTCTAGACCTTAAGGATGACTTCTTTTCTATTCCTCTCAGCCCTCAGTCTCAAAAAATTAAATATCTCCTCATGATGGTGGACTCATTTTCAAATTCGGTGGAGGCATACCCTGCTTCTAATAAGAGGGTTCAAACAGTTGCAGATCTCCTTCTCCGATAAATTATTCCTCGGTTTGGGGTTCCTGCTTCCCTTCAGTCTGACAATGGCCCAGAGTTCACTTCTCAGATTTCTCAGACACTACCTAAGGCTCCTAACATTCCTTGGCATTTTCATATCTCATACCGTCTTCAATCCTCAGGAAAGGTGGAGCGTACCAACTGGTCTTTAAAATCTATTCTTACTAAGATGTCACAGTAACTTCACCTCAACTGGGTAAGATTATTGCCTCTAGCTCTTTTCAGGCTCAGGGCTCTTCCTAAGAAGCCTCTTTCAATTTCTGTTTGATCTAATATATGGGAGACCAGTTCTAATGCTGGATCTTCTATCCAAACCTTCAACCATTCCAGATAGCCTGTTAACTCCCCTGCTCTGTCACCTAAAGTCTATCCTGTGGAACTTCACAGACCATTCCTTACCTCAGCCATGTAACAGTCCTTGCCTACCCCCAATCCACATTCCTCTTTCCCCTCCAGACCAGTGCCCTTCATCCCTTTCCCCTAAAGGCAGGGACCCTTCAAGGTAATTCTTGTAACCCCCACAGCTGCTAAACTCGAGGGCTTTCCTCACTGGGTCCACCTGTCTCATCTGGAACCTTTTATCTCACCCAGAAAAATCTCTCTTCATACACAGCGACTCAGACAGAGCCCTGCTCTCTCAAGTTCCAGAGGACACCAGGATCCACTGCCTTGTCACCAATTCCAGAGGAATAAGGTATCACCCCACAAGCTCTCCCTTTCCTAATTAACTACTCAGCTGATTGTTATGGGACCACCACAGAGCTGGAGACAAAGGACCATCAGATGTATCCAGATGGTAAGGAAAAAAAAGTAACAATCAAAAGGTATTTACACTCCCAGACCCAAAGTGTCTGGGCTCTGCAAAAACAGACTTTAATATAACAGTCTATTACTATTGAATGCTCTCAGCAATTGATCACCTGTGTCTCCTAAATGCTAAACTAATAAAGAAAACAAGTGCCGTAAAATAATCTATCTCTAATAAAGCTTATCTCAAATAAAAATTAAGCATAGTACTAAACACTACAATGGTCACCAGCCCAAGGCTTTAATTTTCTCATGGCTGTTTCTTTCTTTTTTTTTTTAAGATTTATTTATTATGTATATAAGTTTCTACCTGCATGTATGCAGGCAGGCCAGAAGAGGGCACCAGTTCTAACTACAGATGGTTGTGAGCCACCATGTGGTTGCTGGGAAATGAACTCAGGACCTTTACAAGAGCAGCCACCACTCCTAACCTTTGAGCCATCTCTCTAGCCCCATAAAATATAACTTTCTGCCTGGCGGAGGTAGTGTGTGCCTTTTTTAAAAAAATTATTATTGATATGTATAGTGTTCTATATGCATGTATACCTGCAGGCCAGAAGAAGGGACCAGTATGGTGATATTTTATTTTGTACTAAAATGTTATTTGTATGTTAATAAATAAAGTTGCCCGGGGGTCAGAGCTATTAGCAAGCCATAGGAAAGCCGTGTGGTGGTGGCATACGCCTTTAATCCCAGCACTTGGTAGGCAGAGCTAGGTAGATCTCTGTGTGTTCAGGGATACAGCCAGCATTGGAGACACACGCCTTTAATCTCAATACCAACCATAGAAGACCTGGAGGTCTGTACAGACAGGCAGTGATGAGGCGGTCATGTGGTTGGGTTTACAACCAATGAGAAGGCAGAACTGAAAGTCTTTATAAAGACTTTAACACAGGAAGTAGCTCTCTTTCGGAGAGGTAGGACCACCGCAGGAGGACGGGTAAGGTTTTAGCTCTTAGCTCTGACCTCTTGGCTTTCTTCTTTGCATTGGTTCTGTGTTTCTTATTTAATAAGACAGTTGGTTACATCTACAGACCAGATCTCATTATTGATGGTTGTGAGTCACCATATTGGAAATTGAACTCAGGACCTCTAGAAGAGCAGCCAGTGCTCTTAATCACTGAGCCATCTCTCCAGCCTGGCTGTTTCTTAATATGTTTAAAATTTTTCCCAAGCTCCAGAAACCAGATTAATCCCTTCTGGACAGGTCAGATCTACTTCAGATAAGTGCCAAACCCAAATTTTCCTGGTCTGGGAACACTCCAAAGAAAAAAGTAAAATAATAATGATTATTTTTCCTAAGCTTTTCTGTCTCACCAGTATCCTGTCAGACATGAACAGCCAAAGAGTTCTGCTGTGGGATGGTCTGTATGTCAAATGTCTTGCTCTGATTGGTCAATAAATAACACACCGATTGGCCAGTAGCCAGGCAGGAAGTATAGGCGGGACTAACAGAGAGGAGAATTGAGAGAACAGGAAGGGGCGGAGGGAGACACTGCCAGCCGTTGCCATGACAAGCAGCATGTGAAGATGCCGGTAAGCCAGATGGCAAGGTATAGATTTATAGAAATGGACTAATTTAAGATATAAGAACAGTTAGCAAGAAGCCTGGCATGGCCATACAGTTTGTAATCAATGTAAGTCTCTGTGTTTACTTGGTTGGGTCTGAGCGGCTGTGGGACTAGCAGGTGACAGAGATTTGTCCTGACTGTGGGTCAGGCAGGAAAACTCTAGCTACAGAGTTCCAAGCCAGGAATGATGGACAACTCCAGGGCAGCAGACGACAGCCCCACCATCCCAGAACACCTGTCTACTTCAGAAGCCCCCTTCCCTATCCCATCCAAGAGCCAACCGATGCCAACCAAGTCAGCTGGAAGCAGTTTTTGGGAGAAACAATGCCCCATACCCACTCATCCACCATCTTTTATGAAAACAAAGAGTCCAGGATGATAGGAATTCCAGCCACGACCTCATGATCACACATGCCCCAGTGGGACACTTAGTCATTTCTGCCTAGCCATTTCCAGGTCATACATCCTACATAACCCATGCACTGAGCGGTCACATAGATAGCACATGGCGTGATCATGTGATCTATGCACATGTGTGGAGTAGCCATTTGGGCCTGTGTGCACATGGGTGGGTGGTCCTTAAAAAGTTGGACCCTATTTCCACCCCACCCTGCCCCGTCCCTTTCCTCACATGTCCTTTTATCAGGCCTGAACACAACTATCCCTTCTCCCTTCCTCAATAAAACTCTCGCTAGTGGGTTCTGTCATGTTTTGTGACTTTTCCTTGCAGGGTAAGAGAGCTGCTAAAAAACCATCACTTAGTACAGTTCAAAGGCCAAAAATTGGTATACTCAATTTTCAAATTCTCCCAAAACATAACAGCTTCTGCCACCATACAAACAAATGATCCCCAAATCTCTGTATCTAAACTTTCTCTGCTCTATAATCCCCAAAGTCTCTACTTTTCACTCTTCAAAATCCTTTATTTCTACAATTTCTCTGCATTCTGCTCTCAAGAAATCTTCCAAGACTATTGTATAAACACTCTTATCTCAGGATTTGTAAATTCATTGGGTGTGGTTAAAGAATCTGTAAAGTCTGCAACAAAAAAAATAAGCATAAAACTTGTAACAAAAGGTTTAATATTAATTTGCTGTAAGTGATTCAACACTTATTTGGGAAACTAGATCTACTCACTGTACATGTAACTTGAATTCAACTCGTGTTTGGGAAAATAGATGTTTTAAACAGCAACATGAGGCTCGCCTCCATCTTGGCTGACGATCTCATTAGGACAGAAGCAACCACATGGCTGGCAGCCATCTTTACTAAGGTTACAGGGTACATACCATGTAACTTCACCACCATCTTGAGTAAGATGACCACGTGGTATAAAATAACTAAAGCAACAATCATAAAACTTCTTAGTCCTACTAGGCCCTCTCATTATCATTGTATCTCCTTTTAGACTAAGGAGGCAACAACAGGTCTCCAAAACATCTCAGTTTAGGATGGATGATAAATTACTAAGGTTATAAAGGTCTACTCAGGTTAACAGAAACTTATTTAGAGATGTATGTGTAACTACGTATGTCTTTGCTAATTGTGTTCAACACCAGGCTTCTAGAAAATTTAAATTAGGAATAACATGTTCGATAAATAAGATTTATAAATTCCCATGGTCTACTTGGGTTGATAGTAACTGACTATATGTTATGTCTAGCCTCTTTGTCTTTGTTAACTTTGTTAAGCTTTAGCTATCTGGATAAACTGAGCCATAAAAGAAACTGTGATATTCTGTAATCATGCACTATAAAAGGATCAAGAAAATAAGATCCCCAATCCCTTTGTGGATTTCATTTAAAGTTTCCAGTCTCTCTATAAACTGTATTTATGGTCTAAAGTTTTATTTTGATGGTAAAGAATCTTCAATTCAAATTTTTAAGGCTCAAACTTAATAGGAATAAAACTAAAATCCTAATCTTATGAGAGCTACTGACTTGTAAACTGTTAAAAATAATTAAGACATGCAAGTTAGGTCAGTCACCTTATAAAAATGATCAAATTCTTTAATGTGCTCAGAACTAGGCTCATAGTCATGCTAAGTACAAATGTAACTCATTTAGTGACAAGCTTTATTTAGCCTCCTGTGTATGTTTTTAAGGTCAAGCCTAAAGCAAGTAACTAAAAGCAAGTAAGGTTTGTTTAGATCAGGTATACAAATAGATAATGGTCCTCGAATTCTTCAGAAATCTACTGAATGTGGCATTTAAAGTGTTTAATGAAAAAAGCTTCCCATGATAGAAATGCCAGCTCCTAGCAACGACCCTACAGTCTCCAAAGAAGACAATGGGGCATAGACAACTCTACATGGATTGTGGTCACTGTGATAAAAGAACTGCCCCATGCCTCACCTGCTGCCAAGACCTTGCCCAAACTGTGGACCCTGTTGGGTTGATTACCCTACTCTGCCTTGACATGGTATATCAGTTTTCTCAGGCTCCTCCTCCACAGGAAAATCTCTGAGACCTTCTGGGTCTAGCAGCTAAAGATGCTATGCTGTCTTATGTGACCTATGACCACTGCCCCCAATGAAGCCATCAAGACCCAGGGAGGCTAGGGAAACCATCCAGGTAGAGGTAAGTCATTATCATTTTAATTGATGCATAGGCCATTTGGATTATACTTCCTGCTAGAATTTATCCTTCTGAGATCTCTGATAATATTGGCAGCTAACTGTGGCCTTATGTTAACAGCAGCAAACACCCAGCTCCTCCCGCTAAGGCTGTAGCTGCCTGTCCCACTCATTTCATATGTAAAATTAGGCTTCACTTTTCTAGAGCTACTAGGTCTCCAGCTGAGAAAGGCAGGCACAGTTTACCTTGCTGACAGACTTCACACTGAGAGATATAAACTCACAAAACAGGCTTCAGTATACTTTTTTTTTTTTTAACTTTTCCTTTATTTAAAAGAACTTGCTTTGCAATGACTGCTCTCAGTAATCAACCACCTGTGTCTCACGGTAAATGATTAGATGGAAAAAGAAAATGTTTAAAATTTATGTAAGTTGTGAGTCTAAGAAAGTCAATGCAAGCTGTAAAGGTCTGAGGTATGCAAAAAGTGAGAAATGTTTCCGACGTCTTTTCCTGTCTATGCTATTGTCACACTAAGACTTCAAAAGTTCAGAGTTCTAACATGAATCAATGGAGTTCTGCCAAGCTACTAATCTAGCTCTAGTGAGCACAGCTCACAATTCTAGATTCCCTTTGGTTGTCTTCTAAGCATAGACTTAAAAGTGCTTCTCATCATGCTGAAATCATCTCTGTTCAATCTGTACACCCAGCCCTCTGGACAGAGGGAAGAGTATTAATGCTTTTAACCCAGAGTCATTTCTTTGGATCCCCAAGCTTTTACTATGACTCAAAGGCATGAATCGACTCTGGATGTTCACTCCCTCATATCTGCACTAACACCTTCTCCTCAACCATACCTAGGAACAGCTATGTCCTCACTTTCCTTCAGTATCTAGAAGTAAGATCCAGTTGTGGCACACCCTTAGCTGACTGCCTTTCTTCAGTCTCACTCCCCTGCTTCTCTATGAATGTTCCTGAGAACACTTCCCAAATTGTGATTTTCTGCTTCTAAAAGTAAGATGGCTAACCCAAGCCCCGCCCAGAACGAGGCCCCTGAGTACTCACAGCATGTAGGTGATAACTCCCACACTCCACATGTCTGTTGGGAATGAGACAAACTCATAGTTAACAACTTCTGGGGCCAGGAACTCCGGAGTACCAAAGTTCACCTTTAGCTTCTCCCGAGGCTTGTACCTGAGAAAAAAGGAGAGAAGGCAATGCACCATGGGAGAGAATGTGTGGGGGCAGATGCTGATTCTAAAAGGCAACATTTCCCCACCCTACCTATCAAGTATGTTGCCTGAACTCAACACTCATACTACATACAAAGTTTCCTAGGGAATAACTGGACCCTCAGACATGCCTTCCAGCCTTTTTAAGTTAGTGGTAGACCAGAAAACTACAGTCCTTCTAGCCACTTACAATCTGAAGAGGAGAGGAGACCAATATATCTTACTTGGCATGCAGAATCACAGTTCAAGACACCAACAGTGTCTGCTCCACTTCACATTCCTTACATTCCATAAAGGATCAGAATTCTCTACATTCTAGTCAACACTTGCTATAGTTTTTCTCCCTCTCCTGTATGTATGTGTGTGTGTGTGTGTTTTAGTACTGTAGACATTTATATAGGTACATATGGAACCACATTGTACTTTCGGTTTGTATTTCTCTAATGAGAAATTTTCCCAGGCTAGTGTTAAGGTACCATAATGAAGTTACTGAGTGGTAAGATTCAGTGGCCTTTCAAACTTTTGAGCCTAACATTCCAGTTCCTTCTTTCCTTCTTTAGTGTTCTCTTCTTCTTCTTCTTTTTCTTCTTCTTCTTCTTCTTCTTCTTCTTCTTCTTCTTCTTCTTCTTCCTCTCCTTCTCTTTCTTCGTGTGTGTGTGTGTGTGTGTGTGTGTGTGTGTGTGTGTGTGTGTGTGTTCATCTTCTACTGTGTCCTCCTTAGTTTAGCATACACAGGAAGAAAAGAACCAGCTCCCGGAAGCTGTCCTCTGATCTCCACACAGAATCTACAGCATGCACTGTGCCTCCTTGCTCCCACATAAATAAATGTAACAAAAATTTAAATTGTAAACAATATCCATTTAATGTACTGAAACTTGAGGACCTAACAGAATTTGCACTACCCATATAAGATCCCATTTAGGCCTCGTGACTCTCTCCATATGAGCAAGAATGTCATTATGCCACCACTGTACTAAATTCCAATCTAGTCTTCAACGGCTCCAGATCTACTTATCATGGCACCACCCTGTTCACATTCGTGTTTTCATTTTAAGCTAGAGATTTCTCCGAGTGCAAGGATGGCAGTGAATGTACTACCTAGCTTGGCCCCTAGCAGAATGGAGAACTGATGGAATCCAGTCTGCCTTGAACCCTGGTCAGCAGTCCCCGGTAACTACGGTCTTCTGCTCACACAGGTGGTTTGAAGTACAGTTAATTCTACAGTCTTTTAGGACAAATGGAGCCTGTACTATAACCCCACTGCAATTGGGGTTAACAGCAAGCCAGAGGCCACCAGTCTCTGTGTGAGAATTTCTTACATCCACCTCCAAACTAAAAAAAAATGGCTAGATCTCAGACAGGTAAGTACATTCCAGAGAGCTGTAGGTGCCACTGAAGAAGGGATTTTGTCAAAATATCAGGAGCCTTACCTTCTAGCCAGCCCAAAGTCAATGATCTTAATTTGATGTCCCATCTGGTTGACACACAGTATGTTTTCTGGCTGGAAGAGAGAAGGAGGGGGGAGACATTTTAGCCTTATTACCCTGGCTAAGGAAACCTACAACTCTCACACTTATTTGTTCATAGGCCTCCTTCTCTCAGAATCCAAGGAAAGCAAATGGCTTAGGGTAGTCATACGGGGCTAGACATAATAAAAATAAATGAGCTGCACTAACGGAACAGTTGTTGGCATAGGGGGCTGGAGAAATGGCTCAGTGGTTAAGAGCATGTGATGCTCTTGCAGAGGACCTGAGTTCTTCCCACACCCATGTTAGACAGCTCACAACCACCTATAACTCTAGTGTATCTGACACCATCTTTTTTGTCTCCATGGAAAACTGCACTCACCTGTACACTCTCACACAGACAGACAGACGGACACGGACACACACACACACACACACACACACACACACACACACACAAAGAATTAAAAACAAATTCTTGGGGAGGGCAATGTCTGCAAGTCAGCAGTAATAACTATGACCCATAGGGTTGAAATTGTGGTCTTGACAAATTTTTCTTTTTAAGTCTTTCAGAGCCAGGCGGTGGTGGCACATGCCTTTAATCCCAGCACTCGGGAGGCAGAGCCTGGTGAATCTCTGTGAGTTCGAGTCCAGCCTGGTCTACAGAGTGAGATCCAGGACAGACTCCAAAACTACACAGAGAAACCCTGTCTTGAAAAACAAAAAAAGAAAAAGAAATAAGACACAAGCCTACTGAAATGGCTCAGCTGGTCAAGGCATATGCCACCCGGCCTGATGCCCAGCTTTGACTCTGGAAACTACATGGTGAAGGACAGAACTAACTCCTGAAAGTTGCTCTCTGACTTCTACACAATGCATTGTGGCATATGTGTATCATGGAATATGCACATCTATGCACACACACACTCACACACCACAATGTAAATCAGGATGTATCCTATGACCCTTTGTAGGTGTTCCTGTGTAATGCTAAGTCACTCATACAGAAGGCCTATGTTCATGAAGACTGGTTGGGAAAAACATATTTTACACATTTTTATGTTACCCATACTTGTTACCACAAGCTTTTAAACTGTGTGTGCGCATGAATGTATATATGTGCGGTATATGCATGTATGTACATATCTGTGTGTGGGTGTGTATGATCATATGTGTAGTGGACGGAGGTCAACAATGAGTGTAATCCTCTATTGCTCTTCACCTTATTTTTGAGACAGGGTCTTTCACTGAACCTGGAGCTCACCTATTGGCTAAACTGGCTGACCCTAGAATCTTCTGTCTCTAGTGAGATTACAGACACAAGATACTACATGATACTCTTTACCCAGGTACTGGAATTCTGAGCTCAGGTCCTCACGTTTTCACAGCAAGCGCTTTACCCACTGAGCCGTCTCCTCAACCCATTGAACTTTAAAAATAATACTTTCATGTACTTATTTGTGTGTGAGTGTATGCATGCTCCTGAGCACATGCACTGAGCTGGAAGAGGGCATTGGATAGCCTTCTCTATCACTCTACCTGTCTTCATTTAAAGCAGGGTCTCTCCCTGAAACTGGGACTCCTGTTTCCCCAGTTATTCTGGGAGCAGGTAACCCCAGCAATCCTGTTTCCACTCATCTTAGTACTGGGGTTACAGGCATATACTCTAGGGTGTGCTGTATGGGACACTCAGCTTGTTATGTGGATGCTGGGACCTGAACTCTGATCCTCATGATTGTGTGGCAATCTCTCCAGCCACTCCAAGGATCTTTATTTATTCTTTCATAATTTTATACATGTTTATAATGTATTTTGATCATATTCACTTCCTACTCCTCTCCCACTTCCTCTAGAACTCTCCCTTTGAACTTTATTTTTTAAATTACATTGTTTATTTATTTGACTGTGGGGGGGGGGGGTGTATGGGTATGGGTGTGTCTGGGGGGTGGGACAGGGATGCATGTGCATTCATGTGCTGTGATATATGTATGGAAGTTACGGGATCCCTTGCTGGAGTCAGTTCTCTCTTTTTACTATGTGGGACCTGGGGGTTAAACTCAGATCATCAAGCTTGGCAACATTTCTTCCAAGAATCTCACAGGCCCACCCCTTGAGGTTTTTAAAAAGCAATTTTAAAGGTTTATTTTTATGGAAGTGTGTCTGTGTGAGTGTATGCCATGTGTATGTGGGTGCCTGTGGAGACCAGAGGAGGGTATCAAACCCCTTGGAGCTGTAGTTACAGATGGTTGTGAGCTGCCCAATGTGGATGTTAGGAACTGAACTTAGGTCCCTGGGGAAAGCAGCAAGTGCTCTTAAGTCATCTCTCCAGACCAAAAAATTAATTTTAAGACACTTCGAAAGAAAAAGGCTACTGTATTATTTAATATTCAAACAACACTTAAAGAGGCACAATTATCTATAAGTCCCAAACAGGAATAGAGAGGCAAAATAACAGGTCTGTTCTAGATGCCAGAACTAGGAAATGGCAGAGCCAGGAAGGGAAGCCCCAGAGGCCCCGGTGATCTGGGCCGGCACACCACTGACCTTGAGGTCCAGGTGCAGGATGTAGTGCTGGTGCAGGTAATGCACACCCTCACAGATCTGCTTCGTGAACAGGACCACATCCAGTTCCGTCAGGTGGTACTTCTCATCCGTGATCCGGTCAAAGAGTTCCCCTCCATCCACACTGCCAGACACAAGTAAGAAGCGAGGGTCAAACTGAGTGCCGCTCTCAGAGGGCCTGGGAGCATCCAGTCTCGGTATGCCTGAAGTCGCCTAGGCCCCCGAATGCCAAGGCTGGTTACCAAGGGCTCCTGACACTGCCACATGGGGTTGGCTTGGGTTCTTTGTTCTGACACATATGCCACAGAAGGTTTTCCTTGAACCTGGATAATCTAAATTAGGGTTTCAAATTCAGCTGCTTGGGAGTGCCAGGTAGCACCCACATGGCAAGAAGCCTAAGCGAGCATGGCACGGTGACCCACAGCTACTATCCTAGCACTTGGGAAGTGGAGAAAAGACAGTCAAGAGTTCAGGATCATTCACAGCTACACAATGATTCCAGACATGTGCTACATGAAACCCTGTCTCAAAAAACAAATTAATAAGTTAATTAACTGAAAAGCTAAAAAGAAGTCTAAATAGGCAAATTAGACCACATGTGAGACAAAAGTTTTCTCTGTTTTCCCAAATATTTTGGCCAGTACTAGTGATTGAACCCCAGGTCTCAGACATGCCTGGCAAGCACTCTACCACTGAGACCACTGTTTTTCCTACTTTCATTATGACAAATGTTTTACTCTCATTACCCCTGTCTGAGGTAAACAACAACACAAGCACAAAGATAAAAATGGCCCCTAGTCTGCGGCTTCAGCGCCAAGAGTTAGTTTCTGGCCTAAGAGAAGGCTCAACTCCACTGAGGTACAGTACACCAGTAAGCTGTAGTACGCAAGTACACAGAGTGAGCTGTAGTACACCCACACACAGAGTGAGCTGCAGTATACCTCTACACAGAGTGAGCTGCAGTACACCTCTACACAGAGTGAGCTGCAGTACACCCACACACAGAGTGAGCTGTAGTACACCTCTACACACAGAGTGAGCTGCAGTACACCTCTACACAGAGTGAGCTGCAGTACACCACACACAGAGTGAGCTGCAGTACACCACACACAGAGTGAGCTGCAGTACACCACACACAGAGTGAGCTGCAGTACACCTCTACACACAGAGTGAGCTGCAGTACACCTCTACACACAGAGTGAGCTGCAGTACACCACACACAGAGTGAGCTGCAGTACACCTCTACACACAGAGTGAACTGCAGTACACCTCTACACAGAGTGAGCTGCAGTACACCACACACAGAGTGAGCTGCTGTACACCCACACACAGAGTGAGCTGCAGTACACACACACACAGAGTGAGCTGCAGTACACCTCTACACACAGAGTGAGCTGCAGTACACCCCTACACAGAGTGAGCTGCAGTACACCTCTACACACAGAGTGAGCTGCAGTATACCACATACAGAGTGAGCTGCAGTACACCTCTACACAGAGTGAGCTGCAGTACACCCACACACAGAGTGAGCTGCAGTACACCACACACAGAGTGAGCTGCAGTACACCTCTACACACAGAGTGAGCTGCAGTACACCACACACAGAGTGAGCTGCAGTACACCCACACACAGAGTGAGCTGCAGTACACCTCTACACACAGAGTGAGCTGCAGTACACCACACACAGAGTGAGCTGCAGTACACCTCTACACACAGAGTGAGCTGCAGTACACCTCTACACAGAGTGAGCTGCAGTACACCACACACAGAGTGAGCTGCTGTACACCCACACACAGAGTGAGCTGCAGTACACACACACACATAGTGAGCTGCAGTACACCTCTACACACAGAGTGAGCTGCAGTACACCTCTACACAGAGTGAGCTGCAGTACACCTCTACACACAGAGTGAGCTGCAGTATACCACATACAGAGTGAGCTGCAGTACACCTCTACACACAGAGTGAGCTGCAGTACACCTCTACACAGAGTAAGCTGCAGTACACCTCTACACAGAGTGAGCTGCAGTACACCACACACAGAGTGAGCTGCAGTACACTCACACACAGAGTAAGCTGCAGTACACCACACACAGAGTGAGCTGCTGTACACCCACACACAGAGTAAGCTGCAGTACACCTTTACACACAGAGTGAGCTGCAGTACGCCTCTACACAGAGTAAGCTGCAGTACACCTCTACACAGAGTGGGCTGCAGTACACCACATACAGAGTGAGCTGCAGTACACCACACACAGAGTGAGCTGCAGTACACCACACACAGAGTGAGCTGCAGTACACCACACACAGAGTGAGCTGCAGTACACCTCTACACAGAGTGAGCTGCAGTACACCACACACAGAGTGAGCTGCAGTACACCTCTACACAGAGTGAGCTGCAGTACACCACACACAAAGTGAGCTGCAGTACACCCACACACAGAGTGAGCTGCAGTACACCTCTACACACAGAGTGAGCTGCAGTACACCCACACACAGAGTGAGCTGCAGTACACCCACACACAGAGTGAGCTGCAGTACACCTCTACACAGAGTGAGCTGCAGTACACCTCTACAGACATAGATGTGGGTCCAATCGATATTGTTTATGTTTTCATGAAAACCAGATAGAAAAAATTTCCAATTTCTGTCTATGTTTTCCAATTTCTATCAATTAATCATTCATACATAATCATTAACAACTATTTAGACCAAACTGGCATAATATCTTCAGATCAGATCAGACATGCTGACTACTGGTTTGTGACAAAAATACTTTGTCCTCCAACTTCCACACTCAGGTTTTAAGCACTAAACCAGAGAGGGTGGCATGGTTTGGGCATGGCTGTGAGGAGCAGAGCCAGGGAGTTTTGTGTAGACTGAAGTTTTCCCGTCCCTGCCATGAGGCCCTTGATAGAAGCTAGCACCCTACCCCTGAGATACTCACTACTCCATGATCAGGGTGAAGCTGTTCTTGCTCTCAAAGGCATCGTAAAGTTGGATCAAGTTCACATGATTGAGCTGATTCATGATGTTGATCTCATTCTTCACGTCCTCCTTGTGGGACCAGAGGAAAAATGGTTTTCCAAGAAAATAGGTCAGGAAGAGAAGCCACTTGCATCTCCCAATATGTGTGCATGTGTGCCCAGTTGCACGCACGCACACACACACACACACACACTCATATTCACACATATTTACACACTTACACATACACTCACACACATACACACATTCACACATATATACCCTCACACATACAGTCACACATTCATACACACACACACACACACACACACACACACACACACACACACATCTTATGCTTCTTCCAACTTCTGCTGTCACACCAGGTCTCCTCAACTCATCACTCAAACTGTATTCTTATAACAGAAGGGACCTTGGTTCAATCCACCCACTCACACCACAGACAGGAGGTCCAAGAAGAAAGAGCCCTTGGTGTCCAAGGTCCTGCAAGCATGTTGGCAGAGCCATGCCAGGCCATCCACATCAATGAGGTCTGGAGTAAGGAATGTGGTTGACTGACTGGTGTGTGAGAGCCAAGGTAAAGAGGGAGGGAATACATCAAGGTTCCTGCTTGGAATGGAGGGAGCTGGAGCAGGTTGCTAGGGAGGAAATGGAAGCTTCTGGGTCTTGGCTAGAGGATCTGGCTGGCCTGGGGCACATGTCTTACCCGGTCTTTGATGTTCTTCACTTTGATGATCTTGGCTGCCAATGCAAGGCCTGTGGACCTCTCTGTACATCTGTGCACTTGGCCAAACCGGCCCCTACAGAGACACAGGTACACAGGAAGCTGAGAATATGAAAAGCCTACCAAACTCATGAGGGCCACCGTTCTTCTCCTCATACACACCGTATGGACTGTCTGTCCTACACCTCAGGCTATTGTCTTAGTCATCACTCACCCCTGGGCTAACCCGAAGTCTAGAAAATCACATCTTCACCACTCACAATCATACGATCATCTCTGTAACCTAGGGGAAAACCTCCTGGCCTTACCATGGTCTATTCTGGATATGGGAATATCCATTCTACATCATATCAGCCTACTTACCGCTCCCATGCCTGGCACTCCTGCTACCTCAGGAATGTTTCCCTTGTCCTACTTTGAGAATCTCCTACACCTCTCCCCCCTCGTATGCACAGCCACCGGCATTCCAGGGAGACCTCTGTTCATTCTCTGTGCAGGTCAGCCTCCATGCTCCAGTCTCTGCCCCTCACCCAGATGGATGCTGCACTTACCCTCCCAAGACTTCGTGTTGGGATACTGTGTAGCCTGCTGAGATCGAGGTATCCTTGACACTCACTACCCGATGTTCAAAAGGGGCTGGGGGTGCTGCACTGTCATCTGTAGAGAGACAACAGAGAACCCATGAGTCTCCTACAAGTACCCTCCCCTCCTAAACCCACTAAACGTCACTTGGATTACCAGGTGGCAAGCTCACTGCCCTTCTTACAGCCCCCCCACATCAGAGCCCTGTCTCTAGAGTTACCCCATGGAGCTACACATTTGGCAGGAGAGGAAGCTGAGCACACGACATTTTCATGAGGTGGCTATGTTCAAAGGCAATGGGGCTATGGGAACTAGTCAAGGGAGTGTGAGAGGGGGACAGCTAGAAAAACAAACACACCATCCTCACTGCTCAGCCTTTACCCTGATAGCTGGTCTCAACTAGATCCCAGAGGACAAGAGAGCCTGTGGTGGAGCCCACGGTGAGCATCTCTTAGGGCATGGGTTGCTGAGGAGGGATAATGGATCTAGAAAGGAAGCAAAGAGCAGCTAGCACTTGGGAAGACTGTAGGGAGACATTTAGGATTGTTTTTTTTTTCTTTTTAATTTTATTACTCTGTGTGTGTGTATGTGTGTGTGTGTGTGTGTGTGTGTGTGTGTGTGTATGTGTGTGTGTGTACGTGCCGTGCCATGGCACACATATACACATGGAGGTCAGAGGATAATTTTCAGGAGTTGGTTCAGCTTTCACCATACGGGTCCCAGGAACTGAACTCAGGCTTGGCAGCAAATGCCTTTACCTGTGAACTGGCCCTCGGTATTCATTTTAATTGGGTAATGTGAATGTTTAATTGGGTAATATAGTGACACCTAGAAACGTCACATGAAATTATTTTTTTAAAAAGGAAACATGCAATAGTCACAACACTACAAAGCGGTTCTTGCACAAATGGCTGGAAGATGCTGAGGCTGGGTCATTGTCTGTTCTCGCCTGTCCTGAAGCATCCTGCGTGTTCCCTGAGTGTAGAGAGTGCTCCGCAGACAATTCTCCCACCAGGAGGGAGACTCCTGAACTGTTGGAGCTGAAGGTCTTTGTGGCAGAAGAACACAGAGACACCTAACACCCCTCAGGAATGACAAGTAGGTCAAAATCTCACCACTTCCACCCCATTGCAAATGGCAGTGGAAATGGCTCACTGTGTCTTACACATATCAGTCAGTGTCTTTTCTCTACTTTTCTTTTCTTCTCCACCCCCTCTCTGAGAGGAGAGCATCCTATGGAATCTAGGCTGACCTCAAACTCATTATGTAGCTATGGACTACCTTGAACTTATCCTCACGCCTCCATTTCCCACATGCTTGGATTGGAGACGTGCCATACCACGTTCGGTTTTATGCAACATTGGGGATCAAACCCAGAGCTTCTGCTTTGCGCATACTAGGCAAACACCCCAGCAACTGAGCTACATCCTTAGCCCTTGTGTTTTTTGCATTCTTGTCTGCTCTCATTTAAAATGGTGCCAGTGGTGGAACCCTCAGGCGGGGAAGTTGCTTTGAGAAATCTACCCAGTTGGCTCCAGAGGTTCCCACTTCCCAACCATCAAAGCCATTTCAAGACCTGAGTCTAATCCTTCACATTTCTGTATCTTGGACTCTAGCACCAAGACTTAACTCTCCAGAACCTTAGGCTTCCTCAGAACCACATAATCTATGGAAGGTGTAGGAAGGCTCCCAGCCACTCACCTCAAGGCCGTTTTAAGCTGAGCCACGGCCCCACTTACCGAGAACCGTGACGGCAGCCTCGGCAGGAGCAGGCATCCCCCTTCCAGCTTCTGTTCCCCCTGAGCCCTTGGCTGCAGGGTCCTTCCCTGGCTCAGGCTTCCCTGCTCCTGGGCCTGTGTCTTGCTGCAGGCCTGTGGTCCCAACAGCCTCATTTCCACAGTCCCTTGTAGCCAAGCTTGGTCCTGTGAGAGGCTCAGCCCCAGGCCCCTCCTCCTCCTCTGCGCTCACTCCTCCATTGTCGCTACCCCTCTTTGGCAGGGGTAGAGATGGTCTGGCTCCCTTAGGGATCTGCTCTTCCAGCTCATTTCCAGGGCCTTTGGGATGTGGGTCCTGCTCATCAGGCTGGGTAACTGCTGGTGCTTCTGCAGAGGCCACGGGAATGCCCCTTTGTGTCTCAAGCAGCTCCCCAGCAGTATCCATCTCTTGCACATGGCTAGAGATCCTGGGCAGAGAGAAATATGGCCCTGAGGTTCCGAACAAGGAATTCCAGGGGATGAAACTCAGCAGCAAAGCATTGCTTAGTGTCATAGTTAGCTTCAGCTGTCAACTTGACACAAACTTCGAGTCACCTGGAAATAGGAAACCCCCAACTGAAGGATTGTCCAGATCAAACTGGCCTGTGTCCATATCAAGGAAGCATTTTCTTAATTGCTAATTGATGTGTCAGGGCCTAGCCTATTATAGTCAGCACTCTGCCCAGACAGATGGGCCTGGGCTAGATAAGAAAAAGGTAGCGGAGCTGCAGAGACCCTCAGTCCATACATTAGGCAGAGCTCAGGGAATCCTGCAGAAGAGGGGGAGGAAGGATTGTAGGATCCAGAGAGGTCAAGGACACCACAAGAATATGGACCACAGAATAAATTAAGCAGGGCTCCTAGGGGCTCCTAGCAACTGAAGGGATGATCAGGGAGCTTGTATGGTCTGACCTAGGCCCTGTGCATATACCTTATGGTTGTATAGCTTGGTGTGCTTGTGAGACTCCTAACTGTGAGAGCAGGTGCTGTCTCTGACTCTTTTGTCTGCTTTTGGGACCCTTTTCCTCCTACCGGGTTCCTCATCCAGCCTTGATATGAAGGTTTATGCAACTGGTTATGCCATGTTTGGTTGATATCCCTGGGAGGCCTGCTCTTTTCTGAAGGGAAACGGAGGAGAAGTGGATCTGGTGAAGAAGGGTGGTGGGGAGATGGACTGGGAAGAGAGGAGGGAGGGGAAAATGCAATCAGGATGTAATATATGAACAAAGAATAAATAAATTAATAAAGAGAAAAGGGAAAGAGAGCTGAGCAAGCCACAAGGAGCAAACCTCATGACCTCCAGGTCCCTGCCTTGAGTTTCTGCCTTGGCTTCCCTTGATGGTAGACTATAACCTATAAGTCAAATAAAGCTTTCTTCCCTAAGCTGCTTTTGGTCACAGCGTTTTATCACAGCAACAGAAAGCAAACTAAGACATTTAGCATGTGCAAGTTCCTGGCTTCAATCACTGCCTTGTCAGAACTGTGTATTCTACAGAATATCTCTCCATCATGGTAGTCCAGTGTCCTAATAATTTTGTCTTTTTTTTTTTAAGCCAATTGATGAAAGGATTTGTTAAGATTTTAAAAGTGCTAGTAAAAATAAAATACTTAGAGATTTACAAATACAAATGACAAAATTGCTTCAATAGCATTCATATTATAGTATTTGTGATAATAAGATACTAAATTATGTTTTTTGGTTTTTTTTGGGGGGAGGTTTGGTTTTTCGAGACAGGGTTTCTCTGTGTAGCTTTGCACCTTTCCTGTAACTCACTCTGTAGTCCAGGCTGGCCTCAAACTCACAGAGATCCGCCTGGCTCTGCCTCCTGACTGCTGGGATTAAAGGCGTGTGCCACCAATGCTCAGCCTAAATTATGTTTTCTAGCCATCATTTGTGCAACATTAGGCATGATTGCTTTATTTTTATTTAATTAAAATATAGTTACATTGTTCCCCCTTCACTAATAATCTTTAATGGGCTATGGAAGATAAAAATTTGAGTTTGTAGTGTACATGATATAAAATCATAAGTTAAGTAAAGATTAACAATATTTTAGTTCTTCATTTATCCTCTTGTGGAAAATTAGCCTCCAACTTTGAAGCTCTGAAAATGTTGGGGTTGGAGAAATGGCTGCCAATCAAAGACTGGAGTTCAAATCTTACAGCACCCATGTAACAATCTGGGCATCTCATGAGTTTATAACTGCAGCTGTGACAGGGGGAGAGACAGGATGACTGGGGCTTCCAGCCTAGCAAGAATAAAACAACAACAAAAACAAAAAACAAACAACAATGACAACAAAATACCCCATGAGCCCTAGACTCAAGGACAGAGTCTGCCACAAAAGAATAGACAGAAAGAAGTAGAGGAAGATCCTTGATGCCTTCTTCTGACATCATGCACATGGGCACATATACCTGCAAATATAAGTGTGCATGCTCTCATAGACATGTATACACATAAACAAATAGATAAAGAAATACATCTTTGTTTAAAAATGTTTACAAAAATAAACACAAATATGGCTCTTTTAGATTTTTAAGAAGAAATAAAAAATGGTTAAGATGAGCCGGGGTGAAATGGTAGAGCCTTCATCTAGCATACACAATGCCCTTCATTCCATCCCCAGCTAAACACACACACACACACACACACACACACACACACGTACATTAGGATTCTGCCCTTACTCTAGCTCGTGACCGCACATGCGCAGTTCAGGAGTTAAGCAAAAGGTCTTGCGTCTTACGTCATCAATGTGCGCTGATGACTAGGTACGTGCCTTAAAAAGATGGACACAGACCCCATGCTCTCTCTGCTCTCTCTCTGCTCTGCTCTGCTCCCCACCATCACCATCTTTCTCTCTCTCCAGGCCTGGCTTTCCTCCTCCCTCCTTTTCCCTCCTAATAAAGCTCTAAAAACTAACACTGGGTTTTGTCGTGCTTGTAACCTTTCCATGCAGTAACCAGTGCCGCCAACAGCGCCATTTATCATCCTTTCAACAGACTAAGATAGATGGTAAATTCTATGTTACATGTCATTTGTCATAATAACAAGAACAAAGAAGAATACAAGACCTTCCTCCAGCAGCTGAAAGCCTAGGCTGCTCTCTGAGGTTTAGGCTTTTGAGAATGGAAGCTGCCCTAAGTGGTGCAGTTGAGAGACCTGGCAGACTGTCTACAGTTAAGCACTGGCAGGAGTGCTTGGGACTAGATAGGCATCAGTGACCACAGTGGATGAAAGGTGATATCCAAGCTGAGTCACATGAGCCTACCTCAGACCAAAGGGTCCACAAAACTTGACAAGCCAATTGCTGGAGGAGTATCCAGGTGGTCAATGGAAAAGGCCATTGGCCACTTCTGCCCTTTCTGGCCTTCTCTTCCAGTGGGGTAGGAGGTGACCCCAGTGTCACACAGCTCTGTGTCGTGTTTGGTGTCCAGAGCTTCCTTACCTACCACATAGCATGCCTACCACAGACATTGCCAATTAACCATAAGCTCCATGCTGCCAAGTTCAGGAATGGTCTCAGGATACCCATACAAGCAGTCCCTTCTGGTCAGAACTAACACTTAATTTTCAATCTACTTTCCTCAAAAAACACATTCTAGGTGGGGAAGGGCAGGTGGTGACCTCCCCACTTCCAGAGACCTGCTTCTAGTCTGATGTGTCTGAAATTCAGCACAGGGCTATGACTGGGGTGGACAGTGCTCCTCACTGAGAGGTTTTTAGGGATCCCTAACACCTTACAGGAAGTTTATGCCTACCATGGTCGCTACATTCAGAGCTTTGGCCTGGATCCAAGCACATCTACCAGGTATCCCTCCTTCCAGCCTGTCAAGGCCCCTGGGTCAGAGTGTGTGGGGTGCCAGTGGGGTCCCATTTCCTTCCAGAACCCATCACCACAGCAAAAAGAGGCTAGATAATCTCCCAGCGCCAGGTCCTGTGGTCTCTGCAATAGGTTAAGGGAGTTGGGGCAGGTGCGGCCAGCATCAAGTAACTGAGAAAAGCCTAGAAAGGCAGGGCCCTCAGAGTCTGTGCCGATACGATACAGCAGGGCTGCACCATGACACTGAATACAGACTGGATACAGCCAGCCAGCTCTCTTTTCTACAGTTTCTACTGAGCACAGCTCCCAAAGCTATGTCCCAGGCATCACTGCCTTGCTGTGGGATGTTCTGTATGGCAAATGTGTTGCTGATTAGTCAATAAATAAAACACTGATTGGCCATTAGCTAGGCAGGAAGTGTAGGTGGGACAAGGAGGAGAATAAAGCTGGGAAGTGGAAGGCTGAGTCAGAGAGACACTGCCAGCCGCCATGATGAGAAACAGCATGTGAAGATGCCGGTAAGCCACGAACCATGTGGCAAGGTATAGATTTATAGAAATGGATTAATTTAAGCTGTAAGAACAGTTAGCAAGAAGCCTGCCACGGCCATACAGTTTGTAACCAATATAAGTCTCCTTGTTTACTTGGTCAGTTCTGAGAGGCCGTGAGACTGGCAGGTGAGAGAGATTTGTCCTGACTGTGGACCAGGCAGGAAAACTCTAGCTACACTACCTCTCCAGAACGTCTGACATAAATCTCCCAAAAGCCCCTAGAATGACTCCACCTGTCTGCCCCACCCTTCTTCATCACCATATTGTTTGGGACTTAAATGCTGGCCCAAGGGAGTAGGTGTGTGGTTAAGCACATAGATTTGGTAGCTTTGTGTGATGGTAGCACTCAGCCCAAATTTCACCACCAGTAAAATAATATGACAATCAACTTCACATGCTGGGAATACTGGGAGAATAAAATGAGATGGCTGCAGAAGTCTATACCAGTGCTTGGCATGTGACAGAGTGCTCTGTGAAACCCATTTGCTGAAGTAACTATTTATCTAAAAGTTAGTCATTCTCAATCCTATTCCCCATTAGAATGAAAAACAAAAATCCAAGAATGGTACCTGAGAATCACTCCAGACCAAAGGAAACAGAATCTCTGGGCATGGATATTTCTTTTTAAACTCCACTCCCTATCTCCAGGTAATTTTCATGGCCAGGAAGATTCCAGTACCCCCAGGATCCCAAACATAAGACCTTCCCCTTTGAGCCTAGAGCAGCTCTACATATGCAGCGGTCACCCAGCATGTGCCGCTGGCCCGCTGGCCGTGCTGCATGTCAAGGGGTGCAGCTAATTCCACCCATGGCCAACAAAGAAGAGCATCCCTTACCTGGGGAGTGCTTCACCACTGTGAACTTCACTGGCTGGAGTCAGTGGCCCTAAGGGCTGAGAGCTAGGCCCTGAACTCAGTCTCACACCCTCTTCTGAGAGCCAACAGTCGGACTTGCTGGATGAGTTTCCTTGTCCCACACTTTGTGACATCTTGAGGCTGGTGAGGACCTCGCTGATTCTGTCCAGTGCTACAGACAATTCCAGGGTCGTCCCAGTATTCTCAATGGATGTTTCGGGAAGCCTGGATTCTGCTTCTGTGGGTGGGGCTACTTGGCCTGGGCCAAGAACTTCAACTCCCTGCCTCGGTGAGGCTCCTGCCTGGGTGCAGTCAGCTCCCTTCAGTGAAGTATTGATGATGAGAGGCAGCCTCTCCACTCTCCCCACTGGTCCGTCCTCCTTCTGGCTCTCTAGAAGGTAACAGGAGGGGTGAAATGCACTCTAAGAGAAATGGATCACAAAGGAAAGATGGGCATATATGTGTCATTTCATATACCACATCGATAAAAGCCAAAACTGGACATAACCCACACATGGGAGATGTGTCTGGGTGACAGAATAGCCACCCAATGGAGTGTTGTACAGCCATTTTTAAAATGAGAAAATAGGGCCTGGAGAGGTGGCTCACCAGTTAAAGGCACTGCCTGCTCTTCCAGGGGATCCAGGTTTGATCCCCAGCACCTACAAGGTAGCTCACAATTGTCTGTAACCCCAGTTCCAGGACATCTAATGCCCTCTTCTGGTCTCCACAGACAATGTGCACACAAGTGGTGCACAGACACATGCAGACCAATACACACTGAGAGAAGAAGGGAGGGTGTTTGTGAGTGTGCACATGTGTAAATATATAACTACTTACAAGTGCTTTGCATAGACTGGACCTGGCAGACAAGATAAGAACCTTTTAAATTATCACAAATAAAGGCCTGAGGGAGGAAGGACATAGCCAGACTTCTCTTAGCATACCTTGTTTTGTCAATCTGACCTTAGATCCCTAAAAACATTATTCAAAAAAAAATTTGTCTTCTTGAGACAGGGTCTCACTGTGTAGCCCTGGCTGGCCTGAAACTCACAGAGATCTGCCTACCTCTGCCTTCTGTGTGCCAGGATCAAAGGTGTGCACCACCATGCCAACACGTAAAGTTTGAAGAGAGAATTAACTTCTATAAAAGCAATCCAGCCAAACCCTTAATTCTGGCACTCTGGAGATGGAGGCAGGAGGACCAGAAGTTCAAGGTCATCTCAGCTACATGGTGGAGTTTGAGACCAGCCTGGGCTACATGAGATCCTGTCTGAAAAAGCCAAACAAAACTAAAACAACCATGCCACAGGTGATGCACTTGGTACTTGATTCTGAACCCTTATGTGTGCAGTAGAAACAAGCAGGTGCAGCAGCTCACCTTCCCACAGCCCCCTGGGGGGATCAGCTTGCTCACCTCGGGGGCTCAGCACATGCTTCGACTTTACTCCCGTAATTTCTGCTTGTTCCTTGTTCTGAAATAACCACATAAAAACACATCATTCAGACATCCGTGGACCACCTACCACACACTTTGATGTAGTTGGTTTATTTCAGATGATCCACAGCAGTGTTAGGGGATGCACAGTACTATCACTTTGGGGATAAAGACACTGAGGCCGGCCGGGCGGTGGTGGCGCACGCCTTTAATCCCAGCACTCGGGAGGCAGAGGCAGGCGGATCTCTGTGAGTTCGAGGCCAGCCTGGGCTACCAAGTGAGTTCCAGGAAAAGGCGCAAAGCTACACAGAGAAACCCTGTCTCAAAAAAAAAAAACAAAAAACAAAAACAAACAAACAAAAAAAAAAACACAAGACACTGAGGCCGGATGAGCCTAGTCTCAAACCCAGAACCCACATCCTTCCCAGTGCTTCACTGAACAGCTAGGGCGCTGGGCCTCCTGAGAGAAGGTTCTAAACACACTGCAGTACAAGGCTCTTAGGCCAGGAATGGGAAAAACAGCTCGATCCTAAATCATCAACTCAGCTCTACTATTCATGCTGCTATAGTTCTGGTTGAGAGTGGATTCCAAAGTCAAATCCATGATTAGGGGATGGGGCACCACAGTCAATGGCTAACCTCAGCCTTGGAGCTGAGGAACGACCTCCACCTGAGCTTTATCATTTGGGCCTAGAGTTGCCAGATCTTCTTTGTTTTACAAGAGAAACTGGAATTAGATTTTTGTTTAAATCAGACTTATTAAAACATAAAATTAAATAAAAAATAATTTATTAAAGCATCATTTGTATACAATAAATTACACATATAAACTATAAACCTTTTTGTGAGACAGTGTCTCACCATGTAGCCCTGACTGATCTAGAACTTCCTCTAAAGACCAGACTCACAGAAATCCTCCTGCTTCTGCCTCCTGAGTACTGAGCTTAAAGATGTGCACCACCATACCAGATCAACAAATGTACAAGATATAGGACAGTTCTGCTACCCTCAAAGGGATCCCTAGAGTTTTAATCCAAAGATTTAAATCTTCAGTGTTGGAAATCAATTAAAATCTTTTTAATGCTGCAGACAAAATGTGTCTTCAGCTGTTTTGTATCTCTGGGTTCCCCATTAAGGAACTCTGTGACTGGGGTCGGAGAGAGGCCTGTTACTGGTGAATCATATCCCCTGGTGTACAGGGGACCAAGGGTATGTTAACCAGAGCTATTTCTGTGACTTAACACCAGGAGCCACATTTGGGACTACACTGGTCAAAGGTTCAAAACCCCTGAGGGTCCCAGCAAGAGATGGAAACCTTTTCTGGAGAGCTCCCTGACACTCACAGAGTGATCAGGACCAGTATAGGGCTCTGAGCATGTCTATCAGGCCCTGGTCTCTAGCAGACCTTTTAGGTTTAAAGGAGAACTGCCCGGCATGTCTCTGGACCAGTGTTCAGCATCCTTACACAGTGGTTCCTTGACACTGGTCACTGTTTCAAAAGAGCTGTAGCTGTTGGTTAACTTTGGTGTGCTGGACACACTTTTGAAACATTTCACAGATTAGTGCCCACTCTTCCTGCCCACCCTTTGAGGCAGATAGTATTTACTAATAATGGGATGATTCCCGGTTCCTGTCCATTCTTTGAGGTAGATAATATTTACTAATGGGATGATTCCTGGTTCACAGAGAGAAAGTGAGAAGCGGTGAAGCGGAGGGTCGTCCAGGTGCTGAGAGCAGAGTTCAAAGCAGCAAGTTTGACTGAGAGGCCAGGTCCCTGCCACACTGCTGCACTGGGAAGGCTGAAGTGGGGTCCCCACCCGGCTCCCAGGCTGGGGTTAGACACTGACTGGGGTGCCCCATCCCCCAAGCATGATTTGACTTCAGAATTCAATCTCAACCAGAACCATAGCAGTTTGAATGTTGATCTGACTTAGAGTAGAGTTTGTTTTTCCATTCCTGGCCTGAATCCTTGGTTCATCCTCCAGGGCAGTTCCCCAAAGTCCTCCCATCTCCCAAACTCCCCTCCAGTTTTCCTTTGCTTCACTCACTTCTCAGTCCTGTTCCCTTCTCACTCTTTTGTGGTCCCAGAGCATCAAGTATTGCATTCATTCATTCATTCATTCATTCATTCAGTGTGTGTGTGTGTGTGTGTGTGTGTGTGTGTGTGTAAGCATGAGCCCCACCCTTGGAGATCACAAGACAACTTGCAGGAATTCATTCCCCTCCTTCTGCCACTGGTTTTTAACTCAGGCTTTCAGACTTTGCAGCAAGCGTCTTTACCCACTGAACCATCTTGCAAGACCAAGGACATTAAGCTTTACTCCCACCTCAGTTTGCAGAGTTCTCTGAACTCCAAGTTCATCCCTGACAGCAGAAGCATGTCATGATCCAATTAACAATTGACAATGTAATGGAAAGACAAGACCCAACACAGCAGAACGTCAATGATACATAAATTAAGCACAAAACCAGAGGGAGATGCAGTGGGGCCGCAAAGACAGGGAATCATGCAAGAATGAAATGACAGTCTCTGACTTCCCCACTCTGCAATGCCTATATATAACAACACGGGCATCAGTTAGTCCCATTATCCCACAAACAGCTCTTATAAATAAATAAGGAAGGGAATGAAATAGGAAAGAGGAGGAAAGTTTGTGAACAGGTCGTTCACTGAAAATGCAAAAAGGTTTTAAACAATGCTCCACCCTTTAGTGAAAGACGTCAAAGCTTTAGGATATGTCATTCTGTCTGCTTGTGGTTATGTTTGAGGCTTTCCTTATTAAAAAGACAGATTTTTATGAGTTCAAAAGAAAAATCAGCTTTATAAGACATCACCAATTGCTTCATTTAGGTCTAATTTAACAAGAAAACTGTAAGAATTTTAAGAAGTTTAAGACATTCGGGGATGCTTGAATACTATCTT
Source organism: Peromyscus eremicus (assembly GCF_949786415.1). Taxonomy (NCBI): domain Eukaryota; kingdom Metazoa; phylum Chordata; class Mammalia; order Rodentia; family Cricetidae; genus Peromyscus; species Peromyscus eremicus. The sequence continues at coordinate 126,470,685 of NC_081420.1, forward strand.
CAAATAGTAGCAAAGCTGTTTACTTCGGGGATACTCTAACAGCGATACAATTGTGTGTCTGAGGTAGCCCTTGTCCTTTAGACACAAATGCTAAATTCTTCTTGTTGTTTGTTTACTGTAGTGCTGGGTTTGAAACGTGGGCCTCGGGTGTGCTGGGTAAGAGCCCCCTTTGAGCAACACCACTCATTCCAACTTAGTTCTCTGCCTTATATAAATGTGAGACCACTGCCTCTAAAAAGCACATTATCCAACATTTTAATCCTCTTCCACTACTCTTTTCATTCTGATGGATAGAAAATGGGATCTCATGTGCATTTTTAATATTTCAATACGATAAACTTCAAAATCATAAGCAAAACAAAACAACCTCTTCAAGAACATTCACCCCATAGCATCCAGGACACACAGGAGACTTAGTGTTTGCCTCCAGCCCCGATATTCCTGTGGACTTCAAATCCTCTGTACATTATACACTATAAGGTATACTTCCTAATGTGATGTGCTATGTAAATAGTTACTATCTTGTTGCAGAAATATCCCCCAGGAGGGGGTAGAATTCACTCCCTACACTCAGAAAACCAAGGAGAAATTTCTTTACTGAAGGCATAATGAACCTCCACCCACAGCCCCTGGAATGACCTTTTATTTTTTTAGACAAGACCCCATATAGCCCAGACTGGCCCTAAGCTCCTCATCATCCTACAAGCAAGTGCTGCTACACCTCCCCTTAAATGACATTTTTAAAAGGCTAGCTAGGCTTTACCCACATAATGTGCTTTTAGTTACAAAACCTTTACCTGGATAGCTCACAGGAACCTGGAAACTGAGTCTCCTGGGGACCCAGGGGTGGAATTGGAAGGAGACAATTTTCATGAGTTTTTCTTGGATTTATATTTGCTTGAATGCCCCCCCCACACACACACACACTCACTTTGGTGTTGGAGATTAAACCTAGGGCCTCCTATAGCAAAAATGTTTTTCTTTTATCATGTTAAATTATCAAATTAAAAGCATTTTAGATTTTAGTTTAATTTTCTTTTTAAGGCCATTAATTCGATTTATTTTAGGAGTGTAATTAGATTCTTTTTCTTTCACAAAATCCAGGCTGGTTATCAGTAGCCAGAGCCATGTGTCCCATTTTCTTTGCAGGCCAGCATTTCCAGGGCTGCAGAGCAGGGATCAGAGAGCTGAGGGAGAGGTGTGCTCCAGGAGGAAGGAGCTTCAGACAGGAAGAAGAGGGACAGCTGGGTGGCTGAGGACCTGCTGGGCTGGGAAGGAAGGCATCCTCTTCAAGCACAGACCTCATTAGACCCCAATCCATTCCCTGCCAGGGGCAAGTGATAATCACAGAATCTTAAATGGTGGCTCCAGGCTATCTGGTGTTGCTAAGTGGCTGGTCCTCAGCTGTTCTCAAACAGGGTGTTCCCTATACACACACACACACACACACACACACACACACACACACACACACACACACCCTTGACCATTGGGCAAGCTTCTATTAGCCAGAGGGTGTGATTATACAACCCTCGGGAACAGCCACTCCCAGAAATGCCATCTTTCACCTTGGGGGAGGGTCAGGCTTCTGCTTGTCCCCCGTGAGTCACTGTCAACACTCATTTGCCCACAGGCGGCTACACACTTTGCCTACTCTGGGACAAAGCACAGTGTCGGGCACAGAGAGGGTTGGGTTGTTGAGTAAGGGCTGTTGGGTAAATTGACCATGTCTCTTATTCCAGGTATAAAGGGACAGAAAGGGGACAGAGAAGTCCCAGGAATGTTAAGTGCAACACCCTCCTCTTCCTCACAGCTAGTTTGTCCCTCACATCTAGGTGGCCCAGGAGTTGCCCAAGGACCTACCTTCTGACTGGACCATTCACTACCTCATCCTTTTTTAGAGAGAGCGGGGATCAGTGGACTGCATGGAAATCCGTCTATAGTCCCTAAGTTTCTATCTTTCATTTCCCCATCAACAGGACACAGAATGCATGATGAGGAAACAATGTCCCCAGTTCTTCTAAAAATAATTTCCTGGCCAGTCTCCCCACCAGGGTCCCGGAACCCCCTCCCGCCAGGGCAGGGAATCCAGAACCAACCTCCTCAGGGCGGTCAGCTAGGCTGCCTTTCCTCCAGGGCACGTTCCCTTGGGTGACGACATCACCCACCTTTGAGTGCTGGAAAGTGGTCCCTACCAAAGCAATAGCCCTGTCCACAGCCACCACCATCTTGAAGAGGGCTTCGAGCCTGGCACCATGCTGAGCACCCTCCTGCTGCACAGCCCTCACCAGCTCCAGGACTTCAGGCCATGCAGCCTGAGCAGTGGCCGGAGGAGGACTGTCAGGCCCTGCCAGACCAAACTCCCGGGAGGCCTCCAGCCGATGAAGACCTTGTTCCAGGTGGTCCATGCCTCGGCACACACACTGCAGCTTCTCTGTAACATCTTCTTGGAAATGCAAGAGTCTGTCAACCTTCTCACTTAACGCATTAAGTTTTTTGTCCACGGTGGTTAAGCAAGCTCTGCTCAACGCTGGCAGACCCAGGGGGCCCAGACCCTCGGGATCCTCCTCCGAAACTCCTGACATCCCAATTCCGGCTTGGTAAGGGCAGAGACAAGGAAACAAGCACCCCAGGCCTGCTTCTCACTTAGGTGGTCGTCTGGAAGACCATCGTCCTGGTAAGAACCTTGCTGCACAGCACCAGCCTGCCCTGCTGCCTGGGCTGTTTGGGGAACTGAGAGGACCAGGTTTCCTGTGTGTCTGTTTTGTCTATCTCCCACTCAGCCACTGCCAGAGAGTGACAGGCTGAGTTTGGCCCAGGCCCTTCTCTTGGGGCCTCTTTGACATCACGGTAACAATTAACATTCCCCTTTGAGAGGCTGCTGACGGCAGATATTTTAAGAATCTGCCCGGAGAAGGCTGGGGTTCATATAGCTGATGTTAAAGGTTGGGAGAAAAATGTCTTTTAGCATGCAGACTGGGAAGGGGGAATCCACAGCACCCCACCTCTAGACAAAGAATTATAGGCAACTAAGGAGAGCTGAGAGCAGGAGAATTAGTCTTCCCTAGGGGATGAGCTCCCTAATTGGTTATCCACTACCAGGTGGTGAGTCCTGAAATCATATACAAGTAACACTAAACAAACTCGGTAGGTTGTAGTGATAAATTCATGTGTTTGTATACATATAATAATAACAATAAAGAAAAAAGACATGAATTTGAGTGGGGGGGACATAGAAGGGGTTGGATGGAGGAAAAGGAAGGGAGAAACGCTGTAATTGTAATTTAATTAAAAATAAAAATACCTGGGCAGTGGTGGCACACGCCTTTAATCCCAGCACTTTCGAGGCAGGTGGATCTCTGAGTTCCAGGCCAGCCTGGTCTACAGAGAGAGTTCCAGAAGAGCCAGGGCTACACAGAGAAACCCTGTCTCAAAAATCCAAAATAAAATAAACATAAAATACAGAAAAGCATGTTCTCATTTAACATACAAATTCACTTTGGTCTTTTTAAATGATAAAATTGTATGTATACCAACAAATTGTCTTAAAATAAATTTCTTTGTGATTTATTATTAGCAAAAAAAAAAAAAATCCCTAAGAGAGTGTATCTGTCAGCTGGACTCCGTAAGGTGGTTTTCAGACTCCCAGATGCTGAAGAGATGGTGTCCCACAGGCACACGTGCATTTAATTCACAGCAAAAGGCAGAGTGAACTGAGAGACTGCTCCGTCATGTTCTGTCTTTTACCATCATGAAAATTTTAATGTTTCTGCAAGCTAAAAACAAACTTTCTGTTGTTTCCTACTTGGATGATACATGAAATGTGGATTTGAACTACCTGTGGGGAGAGTCTACAGGTCTTGTCCCTACCAAACATGCACGTGGGTCCCTGCTTGTAACTAAAAATAGATCTGAGGAAACAACAACCTAGGCTGCTCACCAAGTGCAACCCCACGGGTTGTGTTCCTTCAAAAAGCCTCTGGAGACTCTGCTCAGTGACCCTCTGGAGACTCTGCTCAGTGACCCTCTGGAGACTCTGCTCAGTGACCCTCTGGAGACTCTGCTCAGTGACCCTCTAGAGACTCTGCTCAGTGACCCTCTGGCTCCCAGTAATGACGATGAACACATCAGAAGACAGATATCTAAGTTTCCAGGCTCTGGAGTGTCACAGAGAACAATAAGGCCTGTGTTCCTGTGGTTTGCAAACACTTTATCTTCAATAATTCTTAGCTCTAATCAGACCCTTACAGAAGCATCGATGTCTGAAGTAGACACATTCAGGTCGCCACTGGGGTGGGACACAAAGGTGAATTTGCACCTCAGAGTGCCAAGGATGTCTGACAACTTTCATCCAGTCCCTTGTGGGAAAGAGCAGAGCCCAGAAAAGAAAATATGTCCAGAGCACACAGGTACATGGGCTCAGAAGGTGGTTTTGCCACAGACAGAGAGGCATCAAGGGGGCTTTAGTGCCCCCCAGGTCCCCTTTACTGAACACAGCAATTTCGATAAACCAGCCTGGAAATTTAGCATCTGCAGGCACCATCAATCCATTTTGCTATTTTAAGCCCATAGGTGGCCTTTCAATAGTGTCCTTGCTATGCTTGACCACACCACTTCCTCTTCAGGACTCTCCTTCCTCTTCAGGACACCTGTCCCTCTGCATGGGAGGATCCACACTCATTTCTAGGAGCAGTCCTGAGTGTTGGTGATGAAATGATCAGCAAGCTCAAAAGGAGCTTGGTCTGTCCTATTAGTGAGATTAAAGGCAGACGCATAGAGTGGGGATGCGCTCGGCTGGTAGAGTAATTACCCAGTGTGCACAGAGCCCTGGACTCAGTTCCTGGCATTACATAAACCAGGTATGGTAGTGCATCTGTCTGGCAAGGATGAAGATTTCTTACAAAAACTCTTGTGTCCCCTCACTTCAGCTCTCAGACTATTGAAATGACAGACCTGTGACCCACAGTTCCCGAAAAGAAGCTGTGTGCAAGGGCTGACCGCCTTAAGCTCCAGGATTGGAGTTTGGAAAGTTGAAGTTTCAAGGCTAAATTACAATTTATTTTGGGTGATCTTTAGCCTACCAAACAGCTAGCCTCACTTACCTGTATCAGCCCTAACATCCTGACAAACAGATAAAAATGCATTAACTTAGCAAAACCCTCCCCTCCACCACTGGAAGAGCTAGGAATGCTATCTCAGGGCTGGAGAGATAGCTCAAGACGGCCCAGCAGCTTAGCTGCCAGTGCTCACAGGGTGACTGACGACTGTTTGTAACTCCAGCTCCAGGGGATTTGATACCCTCTTCTGACATCTCCTGACACCATGAGTCATGTCATACATGCGTATATGCAGACAAAACACTCATACACATAAAATAAATAAATCTAAAATAAAATTCTTTTTTCAAAGAGCATTATCAGAAAAAAACCTGAGGCCTGTTGAGATTCTACCATCTTGCTGTAACTACCTCTCTGATGTGTACACCAAATGTATTTTGAAAATTCCTTGATTTATGGCTTTCTTTGTCTTGTTCCCGTAAAAACTATTTTCATGTTGGAACACTGTATTTGGGAAGACCTAAAGCTATGTTCTAGGGACCATGGTCATGTGTATCTTAGCTCTAAAGGAATCTATCTCTTGCTTCCTCTGAGTTGAGAGATGTATTTTTGTGTTAACCTCAAATTAGAGTGCCCCCAGGCATCACATGCCTAAAAAAGAAAAGGGCCAAAGCCAGGGCCAGCTGGATGAAACATCTCCAAGAGAGAGAATGCTGTTTCCAGATTACCTTGAGGGAGTGTAGAGCCAAAGCAGTGATAAATCATTGCCGTGCAGGAACAACACATCTTGACCAGGACTGCTTAGTGATGTATAGTTCTGACCTCTACCTAATCCTAAACCTCAGGACCCTGAAGGCAGACTTGGGTGGGGCTCGCTGGATCTATTTGTTCCCTTTCCCAAAATGGCCACATTGAATAAATCTCCTTTTTCTGATTTTTGCTTTAATTTGGTTCTTTTAATCGGTTCATTGAGGGCAGATGAATGATTCTACCTCCAGGCTGTGACTCCATCTGGTAACAATCATAGACACAATGAAGGGACCAAAAGGCACATTTAGGGGTGGCTGACACCCACAGAAAGTTGTCTTTGAATGGAGAAGAAAGACTGGAAGGTTCTAGTAGTTGCTAGTGTCATGTTATTTCAAGGACATTTTTCTATCTTATGACTTCAGGAGGCACCAGCTGCTTTTTACACCATAAGACTTTACATCACTTCTGTTGAATTATTGCTATGTTTTGTCCTCATGATAACATACAAGTGGTAAGTATAAGATTTTTATTGATGCTTGTTGTGGAATAATCTTTTTATACATTGTGAAGATTTGTCACTCAGATTGGTTTAATAAAAAGCTAAATGGTCAATAGCTAGGCAGGATTTTCGGGCCAGAGAGGCTCTGGGAAGGACCAGTCAGATAGAGAGGAAGCAGAATGGGCAGTATAGAGTAGAGGTAATAAAGACATGAGACAAAAAGCAAATTAATAGAAATGGGTTCATTTAAGTTGTAAGAGCTAGTTTGTAACAAGCCTAAGCTATTGGCCAAGCTTTCATAATTAATAAGAAGTCTCCATGTGGTTATTTGGGAGCTAGCAGGAGGGACAGAAAAACTCACCTACAGAGGCTGTGATATAAAATGCTGGATATGCATGTTTGTAAAAATTCCTTGGTAAGTTTCCTTTTTTTCAGGGGCTGGAGAGATGGCTCCACAGTTAAGAGCATCAGCTACTCTGGTGAGGATCCAAGTTCAGTTCCCAGACCCCATTCTTTCATTGTAATGCAGAGAATAAGCACCCCATTCTCCATCTGCACACGAGTTTTCTTCCATTTGTCCCTTTGTTCAAATAATTCTGTTTCCTGGAACCTGTCTGATAGGAAGCTTGGTGCTACAGTGACTATGCTGAGTATTCCGTACTCGAATCTTGGCTGGGGTGTATCTCAGTGGGTAGACGATCACCTAGGGTACCAGAGGCTCTGGGTTTGATCCCCAGTACTGCCCAAAATGGGGTAGTGAAGGCATATAGGCCTATGATTCCAGGGGTGAAGGATCAGGACCTCAAAAACATGCCTAGCCTAAGCCAGCTCCAGGCCCACCTGGGCTATTAGACCCTGTCTCAAAACAAGAGAAAACTGTATTGCATATTGAAAACTGTAAGGCTATCTTCTCTTTTCTGCTATGACTCTGCTTATTGAGCTATTACATGAGTGTGGTGGTTTGAACGAGATGCCTCCCCATAAGACTGCCATTTGAATGCTTGGTTTTCAGTTGGGAGCCCTGTTTGGGGAGGCTTAGGAGGTGTGACCTTGCTAGAGGAAGTATGCCTCTGGGGGCAAGCTTAGAGGTTTCAAAAGACTCCCTCCATTTCCGGTTCAGTCTCCTGACAGTTCAAGATGCAAGCTCCAGCTTTCCCTGCCTCCATGCTATGGTGCTGGTGCCATGCTTCCCCACTGTGATGGCGATGGACTCCTGTCCCTCTGGATCCAGGACCGTGAGCCCAGCAGGAGCCCTCCCTTCTGCAAGTACTTTATCACAGCAACAAAAAAGTAAGACAGACAAGGAGCTATAAGAGGACTTAATAAAAGAGCCTATATTTAAAGAACAAAAGCATTCCTAAAAATCCAGCATGTTTCCACTACCTTGCACCCTTTATCTGGTCTTTAAAAATCTACAGTTTAACATGAATTCATCAGTTTTCCTTTCTAAATGACACAATGGGCAGGCCTAAGAAACAGCTGAAGCTTCCTTTTCCTCTTTGCACCGTCTGTTTTAAAAGACATGTCCCCTCGTAACCAGACGTTGACACGATTTAGGAGATTTCAATAGAGGAAATAAGCCCATTGTGCATGTTTTCATTCTGCCAAACTATATAAAAGTTTTTACTCAATTGAGAAGTTCATCTAGTTACTGTTACAGAAAAAAATATACTATTGTTAACACTTTGAAATTTGTAAAGGTCTTTAAAAAAATACTTGTGAGTTAAAAATTAGATGTAATTCAATCTTTCAAGATTTAAAGTGGGCATCTATTGATGCCCAAAATATATTTAAATTTTGTTTTTCCTTTCTAGTTATCCATTGACTATGTCATCAACCGTTTAGAATCACGAGAATGCTGAGGAAGCAGACTGTGCTGTTTCTTGGCTCTTACAATGTGGGCGATTATTTTAAAATAATTTGGGTGCTGGCTCGTACAGCATTTGTTTGTTGGAGACCTGGGAAAATCACAAGGCAGTCTGCAGCATAGATAGTTATGCCATCTTAGGACATTTGAAACCTGAAGTCCATTGTTCTGTTCTTAATAACATTTTATATTTAACCTAAAAGATAAGATTTGATGTTTTGTTAAAAAAAAATTACTTATGCTTCAGACTTGGGCTGCTTGGGAAATTACCTTACCAATAGCTGCAGCCACGGTCAACCCAAGCAGTGGGCACATCAGGCCAGAGTGGGGTCCTGTTTCCCCTCGGCCTGCAGCCAAGCTAAGCTAAGCATGGAGAAATGCAAGGCAGCCCACAGCGGCACCCCAGGTGAGAACGAGTGACAGAACATGAGGGTTGTGGATTATGGAGGACTGACAGTGTCTCCCATCCACAAGCTCTACCTAACTTGGCTCTTTAAAGGGAATACTGGTACATTCTGTGTTGTACCTTCCTAATGGTTTTCTTTACTTCCTGTAATTCCCTACTGACTCCTGAAACCGAGTCAGCTCCTGCTTAAAATGGATAATGATGAGCCTGGGGAGATCCTACCCACCCTCTGTGAAAAAGGCTTCATCGTACATGTAATGCTGCCCTCTTAGGAAGCTTAAACAACATCTGAGAAAAATCTTCCACCTGGACAACCTTGCTGCTTGAAACCCTGGTGAATAGCTGCTTGTCCTGACAGTGTTTTTTATTTTATGAGACAGGCACTTGTACATGATCTATTTGTAACAACTAACCCTGTCCCATAAGCCTGTAAGAGATCTAAAATTTTAGTCAGTGTTGTAGCCCCCATTGCCCTGCTGAAAGAAAAATTCTGAATCTCACTTCCATTGGAGAAGCTGGCTTCATATATTAAAAAAGACTCCGTATAACTCTTCTATGTCATGGAGCTAGTTGTTCTGGCTGTCTTATATACGTACTCTATAAGCAGTCTACGATACAAAGCTTTAGGAAGCACCTTACAAAGATGATAGTCTATAAAATAGAATTGTTAGGGATGCTAACCTTATCCGGACTTTGTGTATTCCTGTGCTGACTAGTTTTATGTCAGCTTGACACAAGCTAGAGTCATCTGAGAGGAGGGAAACTCAATTGAGAAAATGCCTCCTTAAGAACTGACTGTAAGGAATTTTCTTGATTAATGATTGTTTGAGGAGGGCCCAGTCCACTGTTGGTGATGTGTGGGAGCCCGTTTTCAGGTTCCTCGTGGCTTTACCCAGGAGGTCTGCATAGAGGATGATTAGGACCATGGGCATCAGTGCAGGTGTCTGAGATGGTCTGCACTTGGCTGTGCTGCGGGGAGGTCTTTTGCTCCACTCCTTGGCATCTCTATAAATACCCTGGGGCACAGACAGTCAGGGCCCATTAGAAAAGGTTCCAGGCCCTCTTGAGGCTATCCTTTATTTTCTGTTTATCTCCACAAACTAAATCCTTCTAATATTTTCTGCTGCTCACACTCAAGAAAACTCTGGGCAACTGTGGGGTTGGTGGGTAAACACCCCGCAGTGATGCCACCCCTGGGCAGGTATTCCTGGGTTCTATAAGAAAGCAGGCTGAGCAAGCCATGAGGAACAAGCAAGTAAGCAGCATCCCTCCATGGTCTCTGCATCAGCTCCTGCCTTCAGGTTCCTGCCCTGTGCAAGTTCCTGTCTTGACTTCCTTCAGTGATGAACAGTGAATGGACATGTAAACTAATAAACAGTTTCCTTCCTAACTTGCTTTTTGGTCACGGTGTTTCATGGCAGCAATAGAAACCCTAACTAAAATAATTCATACCTGTATTAAGAATATGTTTCTCAGCAAAGGCAAGCACACGGGCCCTAACATTGGCCCCCACACAGTGCCTCCTGGTGATTAAAAGATAATGAACACTTATAACTCTACCAACAGTACTTAATATTCAAGTTAGTTTTACTCTTGGTGGTTTCTGTAAATTTCACACCTGTTGTCTGTTAATGTTCTGAGAAAACATTTGCTCTTGATCACTGTGTTCTTGTTAAGCTTTTTTTTTCTAACTTAAGATCTGTAGGAAAGAAGATATGTGTGCTTGGATACAGATGTTGGTGGAGGCCAGAGGTGTCAGATTCCCTGGAGCTGGAGTTACAGTTGCTTGTGAACCATTTGACTTGAACTCAGATCCTCTACAAGAGCAGGATGTACTGCTCTTCACCACTGAGCTGCCTATCTGGCCCTGTGGCTAAGCTTTATAACTATTGTATATGAACCGTCTGCAGAACTATTTGCTCTTCATGGTGGTGTTTCTAGAAAGTTTTGTGGCTAATTATTGTCCTTTATCATGCTGCAGAAGTACAACTTCTGACAAAGGAACGTCAATGGTATTTCTGAGACACTAGAACGTCATTCACAATGCCAACAGCTTGGACTCCAGGTATAGTCGACCTAAGAACCACTCCTTTTATATCACTTAGTTGCTTAAAATTGGCCACCAAGGGTTTATCGGCACTAACTTCCTGGCATCTGTCACCCCACATTGTGGAATCAAATCAGACCAACTCTGAGCCTTGAGCCACTGATACCCATCAGTGTAAACAGCGGCACCAAGAGATTCCTTCACGGTTCACTGTTCCCCACATCTCTGCACAGAGAAGGCACAGCTAGGAGACTGTAGCCCCGACAATGAGCCTACTTCTAGGGACATGCAAGGGTCTACAGCACAAGAATTCTAGGCACTGAAGTAGAGAGGGCCCCTTGGAAACCACCCCCAGATGATCTTCAGCAAAACAGAGCAAGGCCTCAGCCACTCAGTTTTTAGTGCCATGTTCTGAAATACACAGAGACAAAAAAGATCACCAGGTATTCAAAGAAAACTTCCCAATGAAAATAGGCAATTAACAAATAAAGAAATAAAATCAAGGACGAAACAAAGAATATGAGAAACAACAATTCTAAAAGGCTGTCATTTATAGTCAAACATGAGGAAGGCTGTCTGCTCTGGCCATTAGAAGAGGGCTCTGGAAAGGAGAGGATGCAAACAATGGAGAAAATTAAAAATATGAACACTAAATTTTAAAAATACAAAAATGTGGATTACAAAAGAAAGTTAAGATACTATCTCAGGACTAGAGAGATGGCTCAGCTGTTAAGAGCACTTGCTGCTCTTGCAAAGGACTTGAGTTTGGTTCTGAGCACCTACATGATGGTTCAAACCATCTTTAACTCCAGTTTCAGGGGATCCGGTGCCCTCGTCTTCTCTCTGTGAGCATAAGGTACACATTCATATATGCAGGCAAAACACCTGTACACATAAAAGAAAAGAAATCTTAAAAGTTTTAAAGCTATTATCTTTAGATAATAGACAGTGGCGCTAAAAAAAAAGACACAGGGCCAGTGAGAAGGCTCAATGAGTCAAGGCACTTGCTGCCAAGACCGGCCACCCGAGTTCGATCCCCAAAACGCACATAGTGGAAGAACAAACTCCTACAAGTTGTCTTCTGACTTTCACATGTGTGCCATGGCATTTGAGTGCAGACACACATGGACATACACATGCACACAGATTAATCAGTCAATAAGAAACAGATAAACATAACTTAAAATTAAAAAATAGCAAAAAAATAAAATGAAGAAATATGCATAAGAAGCAAAAAGAGGAATTGGAGAGATGGCTCTGTGGTTAAAAAAACACTGCCTGACAAATGGATGGAACTAGAAATTTCATCCTGAGTGAGGTAACCCAAACCCAGAAGAACAAACATGGTATGTACTCACTCATAAGTGGATACTAGATATAAAGCAAAGAACAATCAGACTGCAACCCACAGATCCAGGGAGGCTACATAGCAGGGGGGACCCTAGGATGACTGTGGTTTATAATGAGTTTTGGTTTTACTCAATCACTAGGCAAGCTTCAGTGAAACATTTCAGTATTAGTATAAGAATTTGTACTGTATCAAGCTGATAACAAAAAAAAATAAAAATAAAAAAATGTAGAAACTTAAAAAAAAAAAAAAAGAAAAGAAAAGAAAGAAGGAAAACTGCCTGGAAAGACAGCTCAGCAGTTAAGAGCACTGGCTGCTCTTCCAGAGGTCCTAAGTTCAATTCCCAGCAACCACATGGTGGCTCTCAACCATCTACAGTGGGATCTAGGCCTTTTTCTGGCAAAAAGTCAATAGAGCACTTATATACGTAAAATAAATACATAAATCCTAAAAGGAAAAAAAAAACCCCACTGCCTGCTCTTCCAGAGGACCTGGGTTCAATTTCCAGTGCCCGAACACCTGTAACTCCAGGTCCAGAAGATCTGACTCCCTCTTCTGGCCTCCTTGGAGACAAGGCCCACATGTAGTGCACAGACCACATGCAGGCAAAAACACCCACACACATAAAATAAAAACAAAATTATTTTAAGAAAAGAAACAAATCTATTAGACTATGTATCTCGCCTAGTGTCACATCTAATTAACTGGGGTTTCAGGAACTTATCAGACAAGTGCTGTAGTCATCATGCAGTTCTATGGCAGAGGTGGCCCAGTGGCTAGGAGTCTGTATTGCCTTTCCAGAGGACCAGCATCCAGGCCCAGTCGACCCCAACAGCCTGTAACTCCAGCTCCAAAGAATCAGACACCCCTGGCCTCCGTGGGCACCAGCTTGCAAATGTACATGCCTACACACACACACACACACACACACACACACACACACACACACACTTTAAAATAAAATAAAATTTTAATTAAAGGTAAATAAAAGCTCCCAGAAATTAGAAAACAAAACCATGCCGGGCAGTGGTGGCACACTTTATTCCCAGAGGCAGGTGGATCTCTGTGAGTTCAAGGTCATCCTGGGCTACAGAGTGAGTTCCAAGAAAGGCTCCAAAGCTACACAGAGAAACCCTGTCTCGAAAAAAAAAAACAGAAAGAAAGAAAACAAAACAAAACAAACCCCACAAGGAACAACTGAACTCAGACTTCTCATCCTGACGACTGGATACCAGAAGACAGTTGGGCAGAACATAGACTTCTAGGTCGGGAAGTGTTTCCCTTCAGAATTTTGACTACACTGCACCCTTGCCTAAGAGATCTGCAGCTCGGGGCTGGAGAGATGGCTCAGCGGTTAAGAGCACTGAATGTTCTTCCAAAGAGCTTGAGTTCAATTCCCAGCACCCACATGGTGGCTCACAACCATCTATAATGAGATCTGATGCCCTCTTCTAGCCTGCAGGCAAAACATGCAGACAGAACACTGTATACATAATAAATAAATAAATCTTTAAAAAAAAAAAAGAGAGAGATCTGCAGCTCGAAAAGATGTAGAAACTGGGACGCTTTAGCTTCCTTTTCTCACTGCTCCCTCCCTAGGGAGCTGCTGTAGAGCTGAATTCTGGTCCAAGTAGGGAAAAAAAAAACAGGTTCAACACAGTCTCGAGTTGAAACAGGAAAATGAGGAATCCCCCCAAAGGATGACTCTAAGGGAGCAGGGAACCGATGTAACATAGTTAGCTAGGTGTGGCAGCCCACGCCTGTGACCCGAGCACTGGGAAAGTAGAGGCAGGAGGATCAACAGTTCAAGCTTGAAGCCATCCATAGCTACATGAGAATGTGAACCTTTGTCTCAAAACCCAGCAAACAGTCCCATCCCGTCCGTCCCCCCTCCCCCCCTGTTTTTTGTTTTGTTATTGTTAGAGGGTTGGGGGAGTGATTTGCACACACATGCTAGGCAACACACACACACACACACACACACACACACACACACATAATTTTTGTTTTGTTGTTGAGAATTGGAGGAGTGATTTGCACATGCTACGCAAGCCTTTTACCTCTGAGCTACGCTCCCGGTCCTAAGATATGTGAGAAATGTTAAGAGCTTGGGGCCCTAGAGTCAGAATGGCTAGATTTAACTCCTACCTCTCTCTCTCTCTCTCTCCCAGTTATTAGCTAGAACGGTGGCCAAGGGCTACCTAACTTCTGAGTCTGCCCTTCTTGCCTCTTCTGTGACATAAGAAAAATAACTCTGTGTGTATCTCATGGAGCTGTGGAAGGTTGCAGGAGAATGCTAAACCTTACACTGGTTATCAGTGATTGACACATCGGAAGTATTCAGCAGTTAGCCTGATGGTTGGCAGGCATGGCAACTAGGGAACAAACAGAAGAAGAAACCCCGAAAAAGTCTTACAAGAAAGAATGATGTTCAAGTACAATCATTGATTTAGCGATGAATATATATAGCCCTAATGAAGTAAATACTTATTATGCAAAAACAGAAATTTATCAGGATTAGAATGAGCTTGAAAGCCTGAGTGAGAAAGGTCCTGTCCATTTATCTAAGAGGAAGTCCAGGGACGAAACTAACAACACAAATATGGGGAAGGGGGCAAATAAAAAAACAGCTGAGCCAATCACGGTGGCGCCTGCCTTTAATCCCAGCGATCAGGAGGCAGAGGCAGGTGAATCTCTGTGAGTTCCTGGCCAGCCTGGGCTACGAGAGTTCTAGGATAGCTAGGGCTACACTGAGAAACCCTGTCTCGAAAAACCAAAACAAAATTAAAACACAACAAAAAACAAGCAAACAAACCAAACAGCTGAAAATTGTCCACGGTTGTCTGTGGGGAAAAGAGGTCTGTTACGGGGGAGCTCAAGACACACATCTAAGAAAGAGAACACAGGGCACCCCTCCTCTTTGCATATTCATAACAATATTGTATATGGCAGAGATGGGTCCTACTCTAACAAAATCAAATACTGAGATTTTTCCAAGAGAAGGAAGCCAGTGGTCGGAGAGTGCCCCTCACAAATGCCACAGAGACTGCTGCAGGCATGGAAACTACTTCACCAGTCTGCCCCCAGCATTCCTCCTCACAGGGGTTCCTCCTCACAGGAGGCTCGCCCTGCGGTGTGGTACAACACCTGCACAATGTCTAGCACACGGCTAGTCCGTCTAAATTGTAGAGATTAAAACTGCCATCGCCACCGTCTGCCCGAAGCTGTCAGCCCAAGAAGGCAGCAATGGATACAGGCAGAGAGCACATTTCCTCAGTCTCGGGTCAGTCTGCCCTACACCTCCCTGTGCCTCCCACATGCAGCGTTAGATGACATGCTTAGAAGACACACATGTGTCCTCTGTGGAGCCAAACTTAGTCAAGAAAGGAAAGCAAATGGAAATCAGTCCCAGAAATCCACACAGAGTCCAGTGCACGCTGGAGGGTTAGTTGACAGTTGACATTGCCTGTCCTTTATACCCTGCTAGTGGCTTGGGAAGCTCAAGATGGCTATCCACAGACTGTACCCATCAATCAAAGTTTTCTATTGACTACATTTCTTTGTCTAAAAGGACCTAAGCCTTGGGAACAATTGTCATTGTTTCCTTTAGTCCTGCGACCTTACCAATTGTTCCTCAGACTCTAACATCAAAGCATAATGGCTTAATGCCACCCTTACCGCAAATATCTGGGTGTAATCTGATGCCCGCTGCTGGCCTCTGGTGCCGGGCCTGCACAGTGCTGGGACAGGGCACAGAGTTCCCATCCTGTGGCCACAGTGGCCAAGTCCTGTTTACTTTGCCTGGAGATGTTGCCCAACCATGTGGAGCCCTGGGAATGAGGTGGGCTGGTTGGCTGGGGTGACTTCTCTGGAAGAGCTCGGGCTTAGTGATAAGCCTGGTATTTCCGCTTATCTTTGACCCTGTCCAGGCCCCAGAAGCTTCCAGAGGCTTCACTCAGTTATCTGCTCTGCTGGGCTGTATCTGCCTTCCCAGGGGGCCCACTTCCTGCATCACTTAGCAGACTGTCTACTTGTGAAACAAACATCACGCCTACCAAAGAGGGTGGAGGGAAGGGAGGGGAGTCCTGGGGCTGAACTGAGCTGACTTGAAACACTCACATCAGAATCGGGTGCAGGCCTAGATGAACTGGGAATCCTTGTCTTCAACCTTTCGGGTCCGGGAAGGTCCCAACCAGCGCCAGAATGGGTCAGAGGCTCTAATTTTCTTCTACAGGGCTGCTCACACTCTGGCTGGGAGCCTAAGTGATCACCTCTGGGCTAGGAGGTTCCAACAATTACCTTTCCAAATAAAAGGACTCAGGAAGCCATAACTAAATACAGATTCTGTAAGAACTCAGGCACATTGGAGTCGGGAGAAGGCAGTGACTCAAGGCTTCTGCTAGCTACATGATGTGCCAAGGAGTCAGTTCTTTCCCAGAATACCCTGGGGAGGCAAGAGAAACTTCAGATGGTCCAGGTCATCTCCCTTGGTTTTCAGATGGAAAATCTAAGGACCAGAGAGGGGAAGGGTGTTTCTGTAGCTCACACAGCAGGTGACTGGCGAAGACAGAACCAGATAACTACACTGATGGCTTTAGAGAGATTATGGAACGCCCCACCTGTTCTGTGGGTTGAGAGACCTCAGAGGCAGCTGGAGAGGTCAGACTGGCCTGTGTTCCACAGTCTCAGCCCTCACAGTCATTTGAGGGTGTAAGGAAGGACTGAAATGCAGGGACTCTCAAATACCAAGATTGGTTGCTAATTCTTTCACAGAAAAAAAAAAAATGTCTGTCACTTGGCTCATCATAGCAACCTTGGAAAGAGAATTGAAGCAGCCCCAAATCCTGACAGGATGAATCCAGAAACTGCCCGGAAACAGGACCCAGACCAGGCTGGCTCCTCTGAGGAGGCAGAGTGGGAGGAGCACCTGTGCTGACCTCGCCTGGGTATGGCGCTCCCCGAGCAGCCCTTTGGTGTTGGGACATTTGCCTCCAGTCTTCTGCACTGGGTCACCTTAGCCCTGGCTGAGGCCTTTCATTTCTTCTTCCCTGCATCCCCAGCTAAATAGCTCCCTGCCTCAGCAAGGTCAGATGGAATTAGCCTGACACTGGAAGAAAACCAAAAAGCACCACCAGGAACTGAATCCAGATGAATAGTAGCAAGTAATTTATTTACTTATTCATCATTTACTGAAAAGCACATGCATTTAAGGGCTGGCAGACACTAGCACTTTCATGTACCAGGCATTAGTGCAAGATCGCTGTATAAATGACCCTATTTGCCCTCCCAACAGATGTAGGAGGTAGGAGCTGTTATCCTCAGGTTTAAAGACAAATTCAGGCTTGCAAGAATCAAGGAGATTTCTAAAGTACACAGAAGAACTTCAATTTAAATTTAGGCAATCATCTAGAAGTCTAAAACTTCTGCTGTCTATCTGGAATCTGCAGTTGTCTCTAGAGGGCTATATTTGCCAACTGCCAATCCAGAAAACCCAAATAAATTCATAAGTGAGAACCAGGCCGACCAGTTCCATGCTAGCAATTGCCTGGTTTATCCTCCCGCCAGCTCACACCATCAGGGAGCGTCTATCTGTGGTGTGTTTTCACACGTGCCTCACACTTGCTGCTCAGCTGAGGAAGAGGGATTAGGATCTCTGACTCTTGAGGAGGCTCACAGCGAGCTGGTGGGGAGCTGGGCCTCTATATCCCTGAAGTCAGTGTTCACTGTAGAGGGGAGAGTTTCTGTAGACCTCTACGTTCCCCCCCACACACACAAACATATTGCTTGAAGACCTTCTCTCATGTGCTAGGACTAGTCAGAGTAAGACCTGGAGACCTTTGATATGAAGTGATCTTAATTGCAACCATATTTAAGCTCCTTGGCTGTATTTACTTGTGAGCTCAGAGTTCTCCTTGTTCCACAAGAAATCCCAAAAGTCTGGGAACAACAGATGAGGGGTGATAAAACAGTGACCAAAAGCAACTTGAGGAAGGAAGGGTTTATTTCAGCTTACAAGTTATAGTATATTACAGAGGGAAACCAAGGCAGGAGCTAGAAGCCGAAACCAGCGAAGGAGCGCTGCTTACTGCTCCGCTTCCTCTGCCTGCTCAGCTGCCTTTCTCAAACAGCCCAGACCCGCCTGCCCCAGAGTGGACTGGGTCCTCCTGCCTCAGTTAGCAATGAAGAAAACGCTCCACAGACATGGCCACAGGCCAGCCTGATGATGAGGGTAATTTCTCAGTTCAGGTACCCTCTTCCCAGGTGTGTCAAGCTGACAACCAAGGGGTGGTTAGCCATCACAAACCCACCCCTCTCCAACCTGACACACAAACACACCACTGTTAAGTCAAAACTTCTCATATTGATGTCACAATATAAAACACAGTACAATCTCAAAAGTCACTCAATCTTTTAAAATTTCAACACTTTAAAAATCCAACGTCTCAGCCGGGCGGTGGTGGTGCACGCCTTTAATCCCAGCACTCAGGAGGCAGAGGCAGGTGGATCTCTGTGAGTTTGAGGCCAGCCTGAACTACAGAGGGAGTTCCAGGAAAGGCAAAAAGCTACACAGAGAAACCCTGTCTCAAAAAACAAAACAAAACAAAACAAAACAATGTCTCGTTTAAAAATCCAAATTCTCCTAACTATGGACTCCTGTAAAATTCAAAGTAAGTTATATGCTTTTTTATCCCTACACGGCAGAACCAGGGCACAGTTACAATCAGATCAAAGCAAAACCAAACCCCAACAATGTAAAAAGCTGTGTCCAGTGTCTGGGACTCACAGTTCTGAGATCCAAGGACTTGGACAGTCCCACATACCTGCAATCAGCAATGCATACATGTTGTCTTGTAGGCTCAAGCTGACTCTGCTCCACTCTTGATGCTGTCTTTGGTAGACATCCCTGCCTCTCTATTATTCTGGAGTCTCCTCTACAACTGAGGCAGCACTTTCAGCAATGGCATCCTGGCTCTCTGCAGGGACTCCAACCCTGCCACATGGTGCTGAGTCTCAGCGGCTCTCCATGACCCCCTCATGCCCTCAAAACCAGTACCATGTGGGAGACTCTTCACATTATCAAGTTTGACTCCTCGCTTGAAATGCAGCCCTGGCCCCCTCCGGACCACAGCTTCTATGTGCTGACCCTGAGGAAATACTTCCCAGAAGATTTCCCCTCAGTGACTCCAGTCTCTCATTTATTGCAGCTGGCATTTCAGGCCTGGCAAACCAGCCTTGATAGTTCCAGTCTCACTTCAGTGGTGCTGGTCTCTTGTTAACCACACCTCATTCTTCAGCCCCCCAAGGACCAAACAGCACAGGTTCTTCATTCAAAATAGCACACCAATGGCCCTGATGGATTCTTTAAGGGACTTTCAAACTTCCCTCTAAGACTTCATGAACCAAGCTTCCACAATTAGCATTGCTCACAGTATCATCTTCAAGTTCCCATGGCAATTCATTAGGTCCTGAGGGAGCAATGGCTTTTCCAGCCTAAATCTTCAAACATTTCTACAATCCTCCCTCAAAACAACAGGTCCATTACAGCAACCCCAACTCTGGGTGCCTATTTTTGCCTTAATTCTCTTTATGCTGTTGTGATAAATAGCATGATCAAAACTCATCTGTGGGAGTAAAGGGTTTATTTCTGCTTACAGGTTACAGTCATCACTGAAGGAAGAACAGGCAAGGTAGGAAGGAGAACCATGGGGAAACACTTCATATTGGCTTGCTCCCATAGCTTGTTCAGTTACTTTTCTTACATAGCCCCTGTCCACCTACTGAGGGGTGGCATCACCACTGTGAACTGGGCCCTACTGCATTAATTAGCAATCAAAACACTGCCCCCACAGAAATGCCAACAAGCCAATCTGATGGAGGCAATTTCTTTGTCAGGTGTGTGAAATTGATGACCACATTTGCGATCACAGTCACTCACATATATGCAAAGGACATAAATGTGATGGGGTAAAACCGTACAATATGCAAGAGTTTCTAGCCTGCCTGCATCTCATGAAAAGGAATTTTATCTTCCTCTGTTTACGTTCTTTCCTCCATCTCACTTCTCCTCTTTACCTGGACCTCCATGTGTGTGCTCTGAGGGACCCGGGGAATAGAGGAGAGGCTCCTGGCTCATCCTGGTGACAAAGTCTTAAGAACGGGGAAAAGGACAGGGACATGAACACACCAGGCAGGTCTGGGGTTTGATGACTGACAGACCCTCAAGAAGCCCTGCCATGTGAGGGGGTGAGGATGGGTTCAGAAAGCAACTGTAGAAGGAAACAAAGGGTCTCCAGAGTCGGGAGAAGGAAAGGCATGGCAGTTGGCTGGACCCCCACAACCATCTCTCTGGAAACTTAGCCACAGATTGCCGCCCGTTGTGAAAGAGGAGGCAAAGGGTTTGGGGAGTTTCTGGAGAAAACAGCTTTAAGCCGAGCCTTGAAGGATGAGTTTAAAGGGGCCAAGGAAAGAACTCTAGTGAAGACCAAGCTAACGAAACTCCAAGAAGAGCCTGGCAACATCGGGCGTCTGTTTAGGGACTGTCTTTGGGTCGAGGTGCCAGGGAAAGCTTGGTAGATCCAACAGGATGAGATAAAAAATAAGGAGAACTATTTAGACTGAAGTAGTGAGGAGACAGCCATCCACGGAATTTCTTGAGGCAGGAAGGACCATGGTAAAGTCACTGGGGGAATGGATGGAAGTGATCAAGGGTGCCTGACACAAAGTCCCTTCTGGGATGCAGGAGACATTTTAAATCTTGGGTAGTAGTCACATGTGAGATCAATTGCTGGGTCACAGCCAAACAAAACTCTCCAAAGGTGGCAAATCATGGGAGAAAGAGCAACACTTTCTGTGGTTTTTAGTTGGTACATTTTTTTTAAAACCACTCTACAACATAAGCTAGGCTGGAACTCACTGTGTGGCCCAGATTAACGTCAAACACAGCAATCCTCTTCCAGGTACTGGTATTGCAGGCTTGAGCCATGATACCACTTGTGCTGTTTTGGGTTTGTTTTGTTTTGTTTTGTTTTGTTTTGTTTTGTTTTGTTTTAATAGACTCCCATTCAACTTGGGAAGAAAGGTTCTTGACTTGCACAATTCATAACCTACAAAGTAGAATTAATTTGGGCCTTTTTTTTTTTTTTTTTTTTTTACAAAACAAAGTTGGTGAACATCTGGGACCAGTCACCAGCCAGCACATTCTCAAATGATTCAAGCATCTGTATCGCTAATCAGAGCAAACGGTTTGAAAGCCACTCTGTGAACTCTGAATCACATGTGCCATTTCCCAAACCTAGTCAAACTAAAGCCAAATCTATGCATCCAAGACCAACAAGCTGTTCAGTTTTTTGTTGTTGTTTTAAAAACCAAACTCTAAAAGCATTTTCTGGAAGGTTTACACGCACCCATCACACTGCTGGAAACACAAACACACAGTGAATTTGTCACCTGAACTCGAATAGCGCCTTCATCTGTGGTCCCAAGTGGCCAGTCAGAAACATCGTCTTCCTAAGTCTCCAGTAAGATGTGTAAATATCTCCATCTTACAGGCAAGTGCCCTTAGACCTGGGCAGGTAAGCAGCTCGTCAACAGTTATAACGCCAAGTAAGATCTGTGTAGGCCATCTCCTGGTCTGCCTTCCTCAGCTAGCTGTCCCTTTGAGCCTTCTCACTGGCCCCAGTAAAAATCATGCACACGCTGATTTCACTGGTGAAGAAGGGGACATTCTATTTCCTGCCCTGAAGCTGGCCAGAGGCCCTGGCAGCACCACATTTAGACGCAAATGCATCAGCCATGTGTGAGTGGGGAGTTTGGTTCCTTGGAAACCTAAGTGGCATGTGTCAGCTGGCCCCAGCCCACTGAGAGCTCCTCTGGGCCATGTTTCTAACTCCTCTATTATCCACCTTGCACGACCTAATGGGAACGTGGCAGCATCTCTTCATACTGAGTAAAGAAATGAGAACTCACAAGCAGACCTGCTACATCACACCTCACTGCCCTCAGAACCCACAGGAAGAAATGATTCTTGGCTCTCTGAGACTCGGGCCTATAGTCTAGGGTAGTCCCCCGTTACTTATTTCTGGCCATTGATTAGTTGCATAGTTAGCAACTGAACTGGCTCATAATTTCCAACTGCAGCATTACTTTTATTTATTAATCTGTCATAGAACAGTCCATCAGAATCGAATCCAGAAAACTAAAGAAGTTACTGCAGTATTTACCAGGTAACCCAGACTGCTATCAGTACTTCTCTGATAGCTGCAGTCACTACCAGAAATCAAAGTTGGGGCTACTCAGTCAGAATGTCCTCCAAGCCTGACAAGACCCGAGAGAGATCCTGAGAACTGCAAGGCAGAAACACAGAACAAAAAGAACACTATGAAATGTAGCTAGAGTTTTCCTGCCTGGCCCACAGTCAGGACAAATCTCTGACACCCGACAGTCCCACAGCCACTCAGACCCAACCAAGTAAACACAGAGACTTATATTGGTTACAAACTGTATGGCCATGGCAGGTTTCTTGCTAACTGTTCTTACAGCTTAAATTAATCCATTTCCATTAATCTATACCTTGCCATGTGGCTCGTGGCTTACCGGCATCTTCACATGCGGCTTGTCATGGTGGCGGCTGGCAGTGTCTCCCTCACCCAGCTTCCTGTTCTCTCAATTCTTTTCTCTGTTAGTCCCACCTATACTTCCTGCCTGGCCACTGGCCAATCAGTGATTTATTTATTGACCAATCAGCAACACATTTGACATACAGAACATCCCACAGCACTTCCCCTTTTCTTTTCTTAAAAAGGAAGGTTTTAACCTTTACACATCTCCAAAGTCAGCTTGGTATATTTGGGAATTTGGGCGTAGCTTTTCTTACTACTTCCTGCTGGAGGGGGGCGCTGTATCTTATGGGGACACAAAGAATATTTTAGGATTATGGAGTAGTCCATGAGGGTGTATCATCTGAGCCAGTTGCCTTGAAACAGTTCTGGATGTTGGATCATCTGGGCCATGGTGTCATCGGAGACCTTTCAGGTGGTCTTGGCTGGTCAAACCTAATGTATCTTAATCTGGAACAAATCCATAGCCTCTGGCTTTCTGTGGAAACAAAAGCAGAGCCTCCTTTCCAAAGCAACATATCCTTACATCCAAATTTTGAAGTCAAGGTACCTTTAAAATATACATTTTGGCATAACTCAACAGCTTTTGTAATCAAATGTTTTTCTTCAGTTATGAATATCAAAGAGAACATAATCCAGATTCTCTGTGTGGTAGCCATCTTTACGTGGCTTATTTTTTTATATTAGCTTGAGCCTATTGTTTTAAACTGCAGCCTTCTAAGCCTGAAACGGCGCTGGCGCTATGGCTGCTGGCTCCACCCACTTCAGCTTCCCAACATGGTGGTGGTACATTTTCCGCCAGCTCTGGGAGCCATCAACTCTCAGAAATAGTGGGTCTATGCTTCTATCAAAGCAGCGTGTAGCCCAGAAACCTCTTTTTTTTTGGTTTGTTTTATACTAGCAGAGGCTAAATCCACCACACAGCTTAATGTGCCACTTGCAGAGGCCTCATTCCCGCCATACTGCAGGTCAAGCATGCATGCCAGGAACCCGCCATAGTAGCTCAAACACACAGGCTGCCACTAACTTGAGAGAAACAACTAGGAACTATTTTTAGCTCCGTTTTAGAATCTTTTTTCTCAGTTTTTAGGTGGAAACTCTTGCCACCACGTTGGACGCCATTTGTAGCTAGAGTTTTCCTGCCTGGCCCACAGTCAGGACAAATCTCTGACACCCAACAGTCCCACAGCCACTCAGACCCAACCAAGTAAACACAGAGACTTATATTGGTCACAAACTGTATGGCCGTGGCAGGCTTCTTGCTAACTGTTCTTACAGCTTAAATTAATTCATTTCTATTAATCTATACCTTGCCACGTGGCTCGTGGCTTACCGGCATCTTCACATGCGGCTTGTCATGGTGGCGGCTGGCAGTGTCTCCCTCACCCAGCTTCCTGTTCTCTCAATTCTCCTCTCTGTTAGTCCCGCCTATACTTCCTGCCTGGCCACTGGCCAATCAGTGATTTATTTATTGACCAATCAGCAACACATTTGACATACAGACCATCCCACAGCAATGAAACAAGGGCTTAGTGTGCGAGGAACAAACCAAGAGAAACCAGTACTGTAGGAAAAGAACAGGAGAGGAACGAGGAGCTTTTCAAACTTGGGTGTTGGTTAGGAAAGTGTAAACTCGTTTACTAACTCTAAGCAAAATAAGTGAGATTGGTTCTGCATCCTGCGTGAGCTAGAGTAAAATAACATGGATTTTAATAGTCTTGGTGTGTCAGGCAGACAGCAGGCTGCAGAGGAAACTTCTAGCCAGCTGTGTGAACCAGGCAATCTGAGAGTTAGCAGCAGCCATTTGTTTTCCCTTCCCTGACTTTCAGTCACTCCAGACATAAGTAAACAACGATCTGACACCGATTGTCCTAGAGAATCTCGCGAGTTTTAGTCACCAACCTGGGGCCCCTGAGCAAAGTTCTATCCTATTAATCAGGGGGCCTCAGACTAAAAATTCATTTTAACCTTGCCATATCTCACCAGAGCACCACACCATAATTCTCATTGCTGAGAGACGTCCAGTCCCATAGATTCTCTTTCTTAAGTATGGCCACTGTGGGAGCCCGTTCTTGGGTTCCTCATGGCTTTACCCAGCAGGTCCTCATAGAGGATGATTAGACCACGGGCCTGAGTGCAGGTGTCTGAGATGGTCTGCACTTGGCTGTGCTGGGGGAGGAGGTCTTTTGCTCCACCCCTTGGCGTCTCTATAAAAACCCTGGGGCAGAGACAGTCGGGCCCGTTGGAATAGGTTCCAGGCCCTCTTGAGGCTATCCTTTATTTTCTATCTGTTTATCTCCGCGATATTCTCCGCAATAAATCCTTCTATCTAATATTTCCTGCTGCTCGCACTCAAGAAAACTCTGGGGAACTGTGGGGGTGGTTGGGTAAACGCCCCACAGAATGGCGCCATGAACAGGGACTAAAGAAAAAAGAAAAAAGGGACTAAAGAAAAGGGGGACTAAAAAAGGGGGGACTAAAGACAAAGTAATAGGGACTAAAGATAAAGGAAAATAATAGTTTTATTACAGAGTTTTTGGCGAAAGTGCTGAGTTCAGCCCTGCCAGTGGATGAGGCATGCCGGTGTTATGGAAAATATATTTTTATATATATATATTTTTGAGAGGCAGGGGTTTTATCCTCGAGAGAAGAGGAAAGCGGACTGGAAGGATGTCCGATGCTGCAGCGAAATTCTCTTCTGTCAAAATTTTCTATCTTCTATCCCTTTCTCAATTTCTATCTGTGAAAAATAAGTATAAGGCATAGGGTAGTAATATAGTTTAGGAAAAACTTAGAAGTGTAAGATTGTGTAGAAAAAAATAGGCAACTAGACAGAAAAACTCTTCAATTTTCTAACTTTGGGGGCTATGAACGCAAACTGGGAAAAAAATCTTTCTTTGGGCTTTTTGGGTAGTAAAAAAGCTCTTCTTTGAGCTTATGGGGAAGAAAAAGTTTCCTATGGAAGCTTTTGACTTGGGGACAGCTGAAATACTAAGTCCAAGTGGCAGGAGAAAGTAATTTCTCCCTGAGGCAAAAATGGGGGTGTAAGAAGTCAAAGTTTAAAGTTGGGAAGTTTTGGGAAAAGTTGGTCTTTCTCCTGGGGAAAAAAATCTTTCTCTCAAACTAAAAGCTTTTCTTGGAAAACTTGGGAACTCTCTAAAAAGCCTTAATCCTTCTCAAAAGCTCTCTTAAACTTAGAAACTAAAGCCTTTAACTTTCTCAAAAGGACAAAAATTAGAATCACCTGAAGATATTAATATGGGGACCACCTGTGATTAGCTCAAAGGGAAAACAACAAACTTAAGACAGCAAAACCTCTTAAGTTCTCTTTCAAGCTTTAAAAATCCTCCCTGCAATGCAGGAGGCAGGGACAAGTTCCTAAAAAAAACCTCTTCTAAGCTCTGTCTCTTTAAACTAGTAAAAGACAGTGGGTCAGAGTACCCTGAGGGAAACGCTGGGAGAGTGTGGGTAAAGAGCTACAGAGAGCCCAAAAGGGCAGGAAACTTTACCTGAGAAAAGCAAAAAAGTCAAGCTTCTCAGTTACAGCCGAGCTGAGGCATCAAGGGTTTTGTTTCTGAGTGAGCGTTTCAGAATGAAAAGGTGCTCCTAATCGTCCTAACGCAAAGATCCCCTGAAGCATTGTATCCTCGATTCTGACCAAAAACCCAGAGGTGACTGGCCAGCGTCTCTGAGTTGGGGTGCATTTCGGGGATACTAGGGTTCCTGCAGTGGTAAACTTCCTGGAGCACAGAGCTGAGGCAGGAAGGTGCAGGACCCAGGGGAAGATTGCCAATGAACAAAACTAAAGCCAGTGGGAACGGCACAGTTATCCACTTTCCTACAAGTCCCGGGTTGATAGGTCCACAGCTGCAAAAAATCTGAGAAAAAGCTTTCCTATCAGTAAGGACCTTTCTGGGAAAACAGTAAAGCTGAACTGTGTCTGAAGCAGTTGTGCTGCTGAGTCAGAACGCTGTCTGGGGAAAGAGCCCAGCCAGGGCAGAACAGAACTATCCAGGAGTAAAGCTTTCTTTTCTGTCAGAGAAAGCACCTCTTTGAGAAAAGCTTTGTTTCAACTGACTCCTGTGAGATGGAGTGTGGCCCTAAGGGGTGATTGCCTCTGGAATAAGCTCTGTCCTTGAGCACCCAGACAAGCAAATGCAACCCACTGGGGAACTGGGCCAGGTGAAGGTCTGATAAGGCAAAACACCTGTCCTAATGGGAGTTTAGAAATGGCAAAAACCTCCCTTGTTAGATTTTCAGTCTGTACGCAAACCACACAGACCCAGAAAACAAACGGACAAAAAGCCCCTACCTTCAGTAGCAGGGAAAGCCGCCACTGTAGTGTCGGAAACTGTTTCTGGGGTAGAGGGGATAAACTGAGACCAAACTGGGAACTGTCTGGGAGAAAGACTCTAAAGAAACAGAAGGGACCGATTCCTCCCCAGAAAAATATGACCTGAAAAAGCTGCTAGAATTTGAGGCAGATTCGGGGGGGAGAAAAAAAAGCCCCTACTTCCAAGGGCAGCTAGCAGAGGTACAGAGCCGCAGATACTTGAAGCTCTGCATCTGGGGAAGGAAGGAACAAGCAAAATGAGATAGATCAGTGGGAGAAAATCTCTCTGAAAGAGCTATGAAAAAACTCTGTTGTGAATGTTTTTCACTGACTGGCTAAGACAAACACAAGCCCCGAGGAAAGTTGCTATCAGAAATTGCCCACCTCAATGCACGCTAACGAGGCAGGTGCAGTTCTGATTTGGGGGCCAGTGTCAATTAAAGGAGAGACACCTGTTAAAGCCAGCTGAGGAGAGACCAGAAACCTCCCAATGTCCCATAATTGAAAATGTAAAATGCCTGTTCAAATCTCCCGTTGCAAAAGCAAAAAACTTTGTTCAAACCTCCCGGGCAAGAATTTGTAAGCAAGTCTGGTAAAAAAGAGAACCAGTTGACTCTCAGACCCAAAAAGAACTATGGGAAATGACTGATATAAGGGAAATGATATAAAGGACTGATATAAGGGACTGATATTATTATGGACTGATATAAGGGAAATGCATTCTGGGAAAGGTAGTTTTTCTGCTAAAGATGGCGACATTGCCCTGAAACACTTTTGTCAGCTCGAAAATACGTTCATGGTAAACTTTAAAATACAGCTTTTAAAAGAATAAGGAGGAAAATCATCTAAGAGTTTTAAGTGTCAGTTCCAATGAAACATTGAAAGGATATGGAACTAGGCACTTCGCGGTTTGGGGGTTGGTAAAATGACTTATTTACCCTAATAGCTGTGCAAAGTTTTAACGGTAGTTGGATGACAGAAAGCTACCTATAAGATCAAACAAGCCACTTTAAAATCCTTAAAGCAAGAGAGAGCAGTTTATACACTGAACGTTGTCTTAGATATGAAGGAAACTTATGCTATCTACAAAAGAAAGCTGCCATGCTTTGTGGGCCATATTAGAGTTCACTCCAATCTTCCTGGTCCTTTAGCTGAGGGTAATGCGAAATGGAAAGATCCCTGCTCGGGATTGTGGAAGGGTCCCGATCCTGTGTTAATATGGGGTCGAGGACATGTTTGTGTTTTTTCACAAGAGGAGAATGAAGCTCGGTGATTACCGGAGCATTTCGTAAGGAGCTTGAAACTAAGAAAGGTCAGCTCCAATGATGTTCCTACAATGGAACCAGAATGAAAGTGGCTCGATTAGTGTTTCTGAGGTTTTGTCACTGGTTAATGCAAACAGTGAGGAAATAGAGTTCGGAGCTGTGCTGCTTTTGGCTTTACTAGCTCCTTTGGAAAAATACTTTATATCACCTAATAACTGTGCGATATTTGGCAAAGACCTTACAGCAGCTAAATACGGTAATTTCACCGTCAGCGTGAAGTGAAGTTTTTCGGTAGAACAAACCAAAAGTTCTGCTGAAATAGAAACGTTTGTCTGAATTGAAGCACTTAGGGGAGCTATTATGAATTTGGGTGAAGGGACAGCCTCTAGTTAAAAACCGTTTACCGCTGACAGTGCATCTCTGCCAGTCCGGAACGGCTGAGAGAACTGGCAACTTTGGAGTGTGGCATCATCCTGGGAAGGTTACAGTCCCCTAGCAACAACTATCACAATTCTATAACAACACTCACTAAATCCCAGGGTTTTATAACAAAGCTGACTATAAACTCTAAACGTTAGCAATGATGTACGTACTTCCTGTCTAGTTAAGAATCTTTCTAATAGAGATAGTGATAATAATTAAGAGTAAGAAATAGAAAAAGATGAAAATAAGATATGTAAGTTTATAAAAATTCTCTTGTTAGATCTGTGTTAAAAAATCTTTAGGTGTTTGCTAAGTTAAATATATGCTAATGGTAGCCCTATATAAGTTTGTAAAATAGATCTATAGAGTTCCTTTAAGAATATAAGCTTGCAAGAAGTATCTAAGGTAGTCTTAAGACATGTAGTGATAAGCTTGTAAGAAGTAAAGATGTTAGCTGTAAATGTAAGTTTAAATAAGAATAAGATGGAATGAATATAAGAAATATATAAGTAATAAGAAATATATTTGCTAAAGTAGTTCTATAGTTTCCTTAAGGAGTATAAATAAGTAGATGTTAATACGTTATATGTGAGTTTGTAAAATGTAGATGTTGAATGTGAGTCTAAATGCTTTGCAAGGCAAAAGGTTATATGTGAGTTTGTAAAGTGTAAATGTTAAGTGTGAGTCTATTAATGTATATGGTGAAAGAACTTGAGACATACAGAAGTTAGTGTCCTAGCAGACTGCAAAGCAGGCAGTCTGAGCGGTTTTTCAAAAGCTCCAGAAGCCGCTAAGAAGCTAAGAATGGCGGACGCCAGAACGAGCACAAGGCATCCGCAGCTGAGATTCATGGAAAATCAACGCAACACAGAAAAACCTGAGCTAACATCAAAAACGGTGCGGTTTAGAATACTACTGTACCTAAAAAGGTCTCTGTGAGAACAAAAGTTGCAGAGACGCTTGTTTGAAGTAAAATTGTTAACGGCAAAAAGTTTTGGTTGAAAACCATCTCTTCATATTTGGAAGTGAAAGCCTGATACTAGAATTTATTTCTTGTTTGAACTTTTTGAACTTAAAATGAGATAAAACTACAAAGATTTTGGTTATGGATTTCTTCATATTTGGAAGGCTCGTACCAGAATTTATCATGTGAATTTTGGGACTTAAGAAATGAAATGAACAGTAGAGATTTCATTGCAATGGGACAATTTTGAGTTTATTCATAGTAATGACCTAGAACTGTTTGCTGGAATTGGGTTAAAAATGGAACTGTTTAAATGAAGAAATTTATTTCTACCTAGAATCAAGATGCAGTTTTGTGTATGCATATATGCTTTATTAACTGGTGATTCATGAATTGTTTTGTGGAACTGTTTATGTAAAATGGAATTACTTATGGAACTGGTTTGTGTTACAAACGGAACTGTTTAAACAGAAGTTTGGGTTTTCTAGCTAGGCTTGAGATTTCGCTTAAATTATAAAGAAAGGGGAAAGAGCTAATATTCCTTAGTCTAATTTCAAAAGTTGTTTGAGGGATTAATGTCATGTTTTTGTTAGTAAGAAATGCAAATGGGGTATATTAAGAGACTACTTTTAAAAAGTATAAAGAGTTTTATTAAGAAACTGCTTTTGGATGTTTTGCTAAGTTTTCAAAGTGTTAATGGTTAGATTGAGAAGACTACTTTTCAATATGGGTTTGTAGGAGTTGTATGAGTTTCTTCTAACTAGGTTTGAGGTTTTCTTTAAAAAATTATAAAGAAAAGGAGGAGCTATGAGATTGAATTATGTTTGCAGAACCCTATTGATATTAATGCACCCTGGTTTTGTGGAGTTAAGGAAATATTTAAGTTTGATGTGAATACATCGAAGTTTTTCCTATGTTCTGTTAACAAGAAAATTCAAATGATTGAGTTAAAGTTGTAAGATGGAGAAAATTGTTAACTATATATAGCACCATATATGCTAATTCAAATGGTTCTGTTAAGAGTTTGCTTTGAGTTGTAAGACTGAGAGAATTGTGGCTATGTATAGCAATATTTATGTTAACCTGTTAATGGTAATGATGAAGCTAAGGGATTCTTTAAGTTTGTAGTTGCCTTAAGAGTTTTTGGCTTAGAAAGGGCTTGAGGCAGCTAAGACTGCTGTAGTCACCTTGGACCTAATTCAAAAGAGAAATGCCATCTATATCATCCTCTACTCCCATACTGGGAGGTGTAACAGCTATGGAGATTGCTGTAAGCCATTATTAGTTATTTTTTTATATATTAAGAAAGGGGGACCTGTGGGAGCCCGTTCTCGGGTTCCTCGTGGCTTTACCCAGCAGGTCCTCATAGAGGATGATTAGACCACGGGCCTGAGTGCAGGTGTCTGAGATGGTCTGCACTTGGCTGTGCTGGGGGAGGAGGTCTTTTGCTCCACCCCTTGGCGTCTCTATAAAAACCCTGGGGCAGAGGCAGTCGGGGCCCGTTGGAATAGGTTCCAGGCCCTCTTGAGGCTATCCTTTATTTTCTATCTGTTTATCTCCGCGATATTCTCCGCAATAAATCCTTCTATCTAATATTTCCTGCTGCTCGCACTCAAGAAAACTCTGGGGAACTGTGGGGGTGGTTGGGTAAACGCCCCACAGGCCACCAGGATATTAGCAAAAGTAGTAGCCTGAGAAAGAAACAGCAACGTATATAGACATGAAAAATCAATTCTACAGGAAATGAAGGTAATCGGGGAATGGAGAAAAATGACTTAAAAATAAGTCTGAAAAATAAGAAAGTTATTAGAAACCAATATGATACCTAAAATAAAATGTTCAAAATAATGAGATAAAGAGGAGCTATTTCTCAGAACAGACTAAAAAGAAAATGTGAAAGAACAGATAAAAGACAAGATCCAAAAGTCCAATATTCACTAAATGGAATCCAGGAAAACAGAGAAAAGACCAGAAAGAAATGTCAACAAAACCTCAAAAGTCATGAGGGGAGTTTATTCTGGAGCTATTTTGAGTAACCCTGGGGGAACAGAGTTTGGTTCCATGTTCCAAGGTGGAAGCAGTTTCATGAAGTTTTATGGTTTTACAGAACGAAAAAAGTCGTAAATCCAGGCAGGTTTCAAACACATTGATGGGAGCGTCAGAGAGGTGGGTACTGTGAGGGCTCCTCTACAGGCCCAAGACGCTATCTGATGACATCTTAGCCTTTGGGTTGGTAGGAGCTGGCGGTCTTCGTTAGGATTTCTATTGCTGTGATAAACACCACCACCAAAAGCAATTTTGAGCGGAACAGGTTTATTTCATTTACACTTCCAGGTCATACTTTGTCACTGAGGGAAGTCAGGGCAGGAACCTAGGGGCAGGAGGAAGGGCCGAACCTAGCTCAAGCTAGGGTAATTAGTCCCTGGACCTGCAACATCCCAACCTCTCCACACCACTGCATTCTCATCAGCCAGTCTCTGCAGAGACGGCTTTTCTCCAGGAATTGTCACTGACGAAGGGATTTGCCATGGATTAACTCCAGCGATTTTTCCTATCCTTGTATCACTTGTCCCCAGGGGAACTTTGATGAAAATCCATTTGGTGGCCACTCTGGGAGAATAGTTTCTAGACTTACCTGCCCTCCAAATCAAGGTGAACTGAAGGAGGGCAATCAGAAAATAGCAGGGTTCCATCTTCTCTTTCCTTTTCCTCCTTCCTACCCTTCCCTTTCCCGCCCCTCCTCTCTCTTCAAACCTCCTTCCCCTTTGGAGAGAGTGGCTTGCTAGGTATGTAACATAAATATTTTCTCTTCAAAGGGAGGATCAGGAGAAGTAAGGAAAGATCAGGCCAATGCAGGACGAATGACATCACCACACCCCTCCAACCCGGTGGCCTACAGCGTGTACAACCTCTCTACTGAATGCCTGCAGTTTTCTTTAGCAGATGTCCCGTGTTTCTGGCTCCTCCAACATCCTGGGGACTCCACTACACCTTTACAATTCCACACACAATCCACATGGGAGCTCCATGGGAATTTGGCTTTTAGGAATCTTGATGCAAGTCTCCATGACCCCATTACTCTTGGATCTTAGATAGGCAAACCCAGCACCATGTGGACAAGGTCCAGTTCAGCTGCCAGCTCAAGCAGTAGCGTGGCCCTTTGGGGCCACAGCTGCAGCAACTTCTGTGTGCCTTCACGACTGTATCTGGGAAAACACTTCCCTGGCAGCCATTTTCCAAGAGGGTACCACAAGGCTCATACTTTCTGGCAGTCTCTTTTCAAGTGTGTTCATACTGTAACACACCAGGGCTCTGGAGGTATAGGATCTTACCCTCCAGGCACCTTTCCTCTTGTCCCAGGGCAAGGTCTGAGGTCTCTCCTTAACGGCACTAGTCTGTGTGGAAGTTTGAATGAGATGCTCTCCCACAGCCTCATGTACTTGAATGCTGGTCCCCAGTTGGGGCACTGTTTGGGGAGGCTAGGGAGATGTGGCCTTGTTGGTGGAAGTCCATCCCTGGAGGTGGGCTCTGAGAGTTAAAGGACTTGTGCCATTTCTAGTTTGTTCTCTCAGCTTTGTGCCTGTGGTTCAAGAGATGAACCCTCAGCTTCTCTTCTGTCGCTACACCAGCTGTTTGTTGCCCTCCCTCTGCTCCACCAGCATAGAGCGAGACCCCTCTGAAACCGTGAACTGGGATAAACTCTCTGTTGGCTGCTTTCCTTAGTGATGTTTTATCACAGCAACAGAACAGTGACTGGCAAACAGCTCCATCCCCAGTGGAGCTGGGTCCATGTTCTC
The DNA here is from genome assembly GCF_949786415.1 of Peromyscus eremicus. Taxonomy (NCBI): domain Eukaryota; kingdom Metazoa; phylum Chordata; class Mammalia; order Rodentia; family Cricetidae; genus Peromyscus; species Peromyscus eremicus. The sequence goes on from NC_081420.1 coordinate 126,504,057, forward strand.
CTCCAAATGCACACTTCTCCATCCCCAGTGGAGCTGGGTCCATGTTCTCCTCCAAATGCACACTTCTCCATCCCCAGTGGAGCTGGGTCCATGTTCTCATCCAAATGCACACTTCTCCCATCTTTCTGCTCCACTTTCTCTTCTCTCACTGTCAAAATTGGTAAAACACAATAAGCAAAAACCACACCACAGCCGTGCCTCGGCCTAGATGTTGCTCTGTCTTCAAATTTCCTCTGCCAGACAACTTTGTCCATTGCTTTTTTTGTTGTCATTGTTTGTTTTTTGGATGTTGAGACAGTGTCTCTCTATGTAGCTCTGGTTGTCCTAGAACTCACTCTATAGGCCAGGCTAGCCTCAAACTCTGAGATCTGGCTGCCTCCTGAGTGCTGAGATTAAAGGCATGCGCCACTACGTTGGTTTGTTCATTGCTTTTCAGTTCAGCCTGACTCAAGCTTTCAGGACACAGGCCAAACACTGGTTCCCACGAACAGCAGAGTCCTCTAAAACCTCGTGTACCCATGTTTACTGTCCACTTTTCTATGCGCATTCTGGTCTTCTAAACGCCCACTAGAACGAACCATTTCCCTGCTTCTCTATCTACAGGTCCAAATCTTCAACGTTTCTTCTAGAAATCCATTCTAAAGGCCCAAGAACCAAGTGTCAAAACATGGTCCAAGAATGGAGTCATATGAGGAGATTTCTGAGTGCTTGTGAGAAAACTCCAAGATACCAAGAGTCTTGTGACCTCAGTTTCTTAAAACACATGGACTTGTTCTTGGATTGTGCTTCCATGCCCCTCCGAGGTGTGGTGGATAGGAGAGTTTACTTCAGATTATTCGTTACAGCTGGCTATTATTTGTTTATATGCTTCTACGGGAAAACATGTTTTTGCCATGTGTGGCTTGTCCTTGTGATTGTATGCTTTACTTGTGTGATTTTTTTTCTTGACTCTCATTATAAATTGGTCCACTGTATAAAGCTGACTACTGCATGAGACTTTAGTCTGCCTCATTTTCACGGCCGGCTCTCCCAGGTCCCACCACCTCTAGAGCAGTGAACAACCATGTGCTCAGGTTTATCACAGAAACACCCCTCTTCTTGGTGCCAATTTTCTTCATTTGTACTTTTCTCATTGCTGTGACCAAATTCCTGACAAGAGGCAACTTCTGGGAGGGTTAATTTGGCTTACAGTTTGGGGATATATAATCCATCAATAGCAGGGAAGACGAGCTAGAAGGCATGGTGGCCTAAGAGTGTGGTAGCTGCTTGCTCACATCGGTGTGCTCACATCGTTGGTGTGCTCACATCCTTGGTGTGCTCACATCATCGTCGGTGTGCTCACATCGGTGTGCTCACATCATTGGTGTGCTCACATCAGTGTGCTCACATCAGTGTGCTCACATCAGTGTGCTCACATCGGTGTGCTCACATCATTGGTGTGCTCACATCAGTGTGCTCACATCAAAGCATAAACAGAAACAGGGGCAGAAAGTGGAGCCGAGTCATAGGTCTCAAAGCCCACCTCCCAGTAGCCCACCTCCCAGTAGCCCACTTCCTCAGCCAGGTCTGACCTCTAATACATTGTTACCACCTCCCAAAACAGCATTACTGGCTGAGGAGCAAATGTTCAAACATATGAGCCTATGGGTAGACATTTTACATCTAAACCATAACATAAAGATTTTACTTCATTGTCTTATATTACTACAGCCCCAGAAATTATATTTAAAACTTTTAGCTAAGATCTCTAACCAGGGGCGGAAGTCATATATGTGGTGATATTTTGTGTATGCTCTAACAAATAAAGCTTGACTGAAGACCAGAGTGCAGAGCTAAGCCACTAGTTAGCCACAGAGGCCAGGCAGTGGTGGCACATGCCTTTAATTGCAGCACTTGGGATCTCATGCCTTTAATCCCAGCATTTGGGATCTCATGCCTTTAATCCCAGCACTAGGGAGGTGGAGACAGGAAGTGATATGGCTGGGCAGAGAGAGGAATATAAAACGGGAGGAGAAAGGAGCTCAGGGCCCTTTCAGGCTGAAGATTTTGTAGAGGTAAGACCTCATGGCTGGCCGGGTGGTGGTGGTGCACGCCTTTAATCCCAGCACTCGGGAGGCAGAGGCGGGCATGTCTTTGTGAGTTCGAGGCCAGCCTGGTCTATAGAGCGAGATCCAGGAAAGGCATAAAGCTACACAGAGAAACCCTGTCTCCAAAAAAGAAAAAAAACAAAACAAAACAAAAAAGAGCTAGTGGCTGGCTGCTTGCTTCTCTGATCTATCAGCTTTTACCCCAATATCTGACTCCAGGTTTTTATTACTAAGACCAATTAGGATTCATACATTGATCTGTACCGCTAGCACCAAGGTATATTTGGCTTCCAATTCAAGAGATTCACCTGTTGTCACTGATTGGCATGCAAGGAAGGGAATGAGGGTATTGAAGAAACTCACTGTCCTTCTCTCTGGCTGTCTGGACTCTTAAAACAAGGCTCCCCAGGGATGGGCATTCCTCCCAGGAATCTTAAGTTGGGAGATGAAAGCCTGAAGCCCTGGGGGCAATCAGAGGAGGGATTTTCCGGCAGAAAGATTACCATTCGTCAGAGGATTTTGCAAGAGGGACTAGAACTGAGATAATGGGATGGGAACCCCACCGGGGCCAGACTGCTTTAGCTGTGTCTTTTGTCTTCTCTTTAAACCTTGTCCTCATGTTAGGACCCTGAAGATGGACTCGGGTGTGGGAGGTGAGTAGGGTAGTATCCTTTGGATTTCTTTTTCCTCTTCCCAAAGCAGCCATATTGAAAAAATTTTCACTATTAGTTTCTCCTGTAATTGGTTTATCAGAGAGCATTGACTAAACCTGGCTTCTTAGGGCACAGCTGTAAACCTCAGTCCTGCAACAATCATGGCAACCTAGATGGGGCAAAAGGTGCATCTTGGGGTACCCACCATCTGTAGCAGGTTCACCTCAGAATGAGGTGAGCCTGGAAGGTCCCAGCAGCTCATGAAGCCATTTTATTCTACGGATGTTTTTCTGTCTTCCCACTTCAGACAGCACCAGGTTTTTTTGGATTTCTGTTTCTCTCCAGTCAATCTGCCTCAGAAGAGGCAGCATAAAGGATGGAAGGCAGAAAAAGACAGGGATCTGACCTCAACAGACTGAACTGATTATTTCAGACAGTGAAGGACAGACACTTGCTCATGAGAAAGGGGTGCCTCCAAGGGGAAAAAGGATGGAGACCCTTCACAGGGTGGAGTGAGGGGCTTGAGAATGGGAAATCGTTGCAGCCTTGGGGGCTGGGTGCAGTTCTGTAGTCTCCCTTTCCTAAAACTGTCTTCTGCCAAGAAAGACAAGTCGTTTTGGGAGATATTATCTCTGCAAGCAAAGTATTCCTTGCAGGGATGACAGAGGTCATCTAACCTTGGAGGAATCCAGTTGGCTTATTCTGACCCTTGAGGTATAAAAGAAGTGGGGTTGGGGACATCATCTCTACCTTAACTGCTCACAGCTCAGAAGGGTTATATGTGGTGGTGGTGGTGGTGGTGGGGTGTGTGTGTGCATATCTTGATTCCTCGAGCCCATATATTGTCTCTTCAGGATCATATGGTTCCAGGACTCTGAGGGGTTGGGAGTTCTCAGGAGGAGTTGGGTGACAGTTGAGGAGGTAAGGACTTGTACTCTTTGCTGAAACAGATAAGAGAGGAAATTTGATACACAAGGACCTAAGATTAGAGTCAGAACTATCATATGTGTGTGGGGGGGGTGGGTGGGTATCTGTTAATCCCACCAGGTGAGAATAAGACAACTACCACAGTTTTTGAGCCAAATTCAAAGCAAGCTTTATTAAATGGCCAGGATGATGGACACTGGCCAGGTCCATACCCAGGATTTCCAGAGAATGGCCACAAATTATCTTAGGTGCTTATAAAGGCAAAGCCTATAAGACTACATACTTCTTGCCTTCATCCAGTCAGGGGCAAACATACATCCTGACTTAACTTCATGCCTACATACCTCCCACCAATGTGTGACCAAGCACATCTTGTGCAATTGGGGCAACCAAGCTTGTTTACAGAAATGAAAACACGTGGCTTGTTTACATGAACAACAGCTCCCCACATTCCAAGAAGTCATCTGTCCTTGGGCAAGTAGGGCTTATAGGTTGGAGGCATTTTTGTTTTATAGATCTCTTAATCACAATAATTTAAACTTAAAATATAGCTTTAGCCCTTACAATCCATGTTCCCCAAGTGCCCCCAGAAACTTCTCAAGCCTGATGGGGGTGTATGTGGCCCATGAGTCTATTCTTCTAGCTGTCTGGCATTCTCCCTTAGATACCTGGTAAGTTCAGGTAGAAGCAACATTCCTCCCCTAACATAGCACAGTTTCCTCCCTTCTCTGCCGAACAAGATCTAATCCCCATCCATTCTGTAATGCCATTGCTGCCAGGGAGTCCCACTGAGTCAGGAGTTTTTCAGAGCTGCCCTGTACCAGTGTCAGATCTCCTTGTTGGGTGAGTTGGCGATCTTGTACGCGTTAGAGTCCAGTGTGTGGTCTCCTCAGGCCCACAGCCGCTGCTGTGATGACTCCTCATAAGAGTGGAAGTAATACACTGTTCCTTTTGGTCCAGACAGGGGTGGAGTGGTCATTTATTTTATGAATGATTGTAAGATTGAACTCAGCATACAACCAGGCAGGAACTGACAGAGGAACATGAGAAGAAGACATTGGGGCAAGTGAAACAGGTGCCATTGGGGGCTTTTGAGTTGGAAATTAACCTGGTGCAGTTGGGAGGGGGCCCCACAGACAGCTGTGCCCACACTTTGTACAGGCAGGGCACAGAGGCAGGTCATGGATGTGGAGTTGGTAGCTAAAGGGATTTGAGCTAAGCCTGTGTAACTTGTTCTTGGACAAATCCAACAGTCTTTTCCTAGGTCAGGTTGAATTTTAGAGAGCATTTCATGGCTGCTGTTTTTGAGGCAAGCATTTTAAGGAGGGAAGACTTGGGATCAAAGGAGTGAAATCTGCTGGCACTGGAGGGAGGAGCTGGGACTCCACATGTATCCAAGGAATGGGTGGGAACAGGAAGGCTGACATCTCTCACCTCCAGCCGTTAGCTACCCAACTGAGGCCAAAATCCCACTTTGTCCAGTTTGTAAGGTTTTTTTTTAAAACTTGATTATATTATTTCTTGATTTTTTTTTCTAGTCTGTGTCCAGCTAGATGTCCAGGGTGTTCTAGCTACTGATGCGATGTAATCATTGGGGGTAGGACCCTGCCAGGTACTCGGGGAGACATATTGGAACAAGGTCAGTCCTGCAGAAAGGACTAGCAGGTGTGCCTACAGTCACCAACAGCAGGACTGTGGCCCTAGGGCACACAGCTACAATGTGGCTTTTTCCCATCAATGAGGGTCATGACAAGACTGGTACAATTAGGTTGTCGTTGCCAAGAAGTCGTGCACCATCTGAAAAGACACTAAATGGGCTTCCTGCATGCAGGCTGTCTTATTGAGAGCCACAGAAAAGCTGTAGTTTCCTCCCTGGTCCCAGTGTTGTTACCCAGGATTCTGGAACAGGGTGACCTCTCTTTTAAGATTTCAGACATGTTTTGTAGGGGTAGGTCAGAGGTAGGATTGAGAGTAAGAGAAGACAGATTTTAAAATTAAAATGGGGTTCTGACGAAGGGACAGCACCAGGTAGCACCCAATGAAACAATAATCAGGTAAAAGATTACCAGGAGCTTCTCCCCACAACCCCAGGCATGGATGGGGATCATCACAGACAACAGGACCACCAAGAAAAGCCATAATGTAGCTAAATGATAAGGTCCAGGGGTTTCAGAATGTCACAGAATGGGGCTTAGAGAAGGAAATATAGGCAGATGGAGAAAAACTGGATTTGGTCTGGAGTGTTGGATAAAAGTTCCCTGGACACAAGTCCTCAAGGACATCTGAGGGTAGTCCCAGATGGTGACAGATTGTGGCTTCCAATTAAGGTCATTCTGGAAGTCCTTTGGGAAGGATGGGACAGAATAAGCATTGGGGTCAGTTCCCTCAGGCTGCTCTGGGACAAGAGCAGAGCTGAGTTTTAGTGTAGTAGGCCCAGTTCTGTTCTGGGACAGAAGGGACCTCATTTTAGTGTTATAGGTACAGTTGGGACTGCTCTGTATGAGAAGACAGGTCTTTTAAGATGGGACAGGTATATCCAGGATAAATGGTTTTCTAGTTTAGCATTTGTGGGGTTCAGAAAAATAATTTTGTAGGGTCCTGCCCATTTGGGGCCCAGGGTGGGGCGATAGGCCTCTACCAGGTAAATCAGGTCTCCTATCCGGAGGGCTGAGTCTCCCTCCTCAGTGGGGAAAGAGGCCAGGAAAAGGAAGTATGTTCTTTTTCCATAGTGGCTGCCTGAGAAATGATAGGAGTTGAGATGGTATCTGCGGGGGAGGGAGGAGGAGGAGGTAAAGGGCCCCAAGAGAGAGCACATGACCTCAAAAGGCCTGAGGTGTGTGGATTTGGGGGGAGGGAGCGGATTCTCAAAAGGACTAGAAGAAGCTTTATCCAGTCTTATTTCAGTTCTAGGGAGAGTCTGGTCAGTATTCTTAAGAGGTCAATTAGTTCTTCTCACTTTTCCAGAGGACTGTGGACAATAAGGGACCTGGAACTTCCAGTGTATGTTAAGAAAAGAAATGAGGTGTTGGAGATAACTGAAGAGAACTCGCTGGACTGAATAGAGGTTGAGAAGCCAAAAGGGGAATTCCCCTGCCAAAAAGGAGAATAATTGCAGAGAGAGAGAGAGAGAGCTGGGTAATGGTGGGGGCTCTTTTGTTGGCAATAGGAAAAACCTCTACCCACCCTGAGAAAGTATCGATTAGAACCAAGAGATATTTGTGTCCCTTTTCCAGAGACATATGTGTCAAGCCAACCTGCAGCTGTCAGAAGCCCTCTCATCTGGTGAGTGGGGAAGGTGATGGCCTAAGGTTAGTTCACAAACAGAAGTCTCAGGTCTGGGAGAGCTATAGAAGGAAAACCTTCTCTTCCTGCCTGGGCCAGACTGGGTATTGTTTGAGGAATGTGAGAGTCTGATTAGCGGGTAGAATAGGGAGTGTGTAGGTAAGAACCTCAGGTGTGTTGGGGACAGGGAGCTTGAGGTTTAATGTATGTATTACCATTATAGGGTGTGGGGATTAGCTTTCTGTCTCTCCAGGTCCTGGTGGATGAGTGCAGCTTCCCTGGCCAGGTTAGCGACCGTTTATCAGCCAGGGAGATACAGTGTCTACTTTTGATATCCCCTGCAGAGTACCATTGCGACTGGGATGGTGGGCAGCAATACTGCTTCTGGGAGTTTCTGTACGAGTGGCATTGGCACTGGGTTAAGAATCCCAGGTCTCCAGACCAGTGTGTTGGAGTGGATGCTGCTGTAGGCATGCTTGGAGTCAGCATAGATGTTAATCTGTTTGTCTCTGGCCAGGGCGAAGGCCCTGATGAGAGCTGTCAGACCTGAGAACACGAGAAAAAGACCAGTTCCACAATTTTTGAGCCAAATTTTAAGCAAGCATTAATTAAATACTGGCCAGGATGATGGATTCCAGCCAGAACCATTCCGGGGTTCCCAGAAAATGGCCATGAGTCACATTTTGCAGAAGCTTAAAAAGACAAACCCATAGGCTACCATATTTCCCAACGGGTCCAATCAGGGGCAACCATATACCCTGATGTACTTCATGCCTGCATATCTCTCCCTGCATCCAATCAGGCAAGCATACATCTTGACACTTGACCTATTTCCTACCCATAAACCTCCCATCTACATGTGATTAAGCACATCTGGTGCAGTTGGGTCAAACTTGTTTAGGGGAACAGTGAAAACATGTGGCTTATTATCTTCCATAAACAATACTTTCTAGCATTTCAGGAAGTATCTGTCTTTGGGCAAGGGGCTTAAATGTTAGAGACATTTTTGTTTCATGGATCTCTTAGACACAGTAATTAAAATTTAAAACATAACTTTGACTTTCACACTGCCTGTGGAGAGAAGGTGTGGCAGCGGGGGAAGAAACTTGGCCTCAATGAGAGTGTGGGGTTGGGGGAGTGGGGGTGTCCTTAGATAATGGCATATCCAGCAGCATGTGGGGGGGGCATTGTTGGAACTGCCATATGAACCAGTTCATGGTATGTGGGATAATCAAGGTATTCAAGGATGTGTGAGAAGGGATTCATGGTGAGACCCAGGATCTCAGAGCGGGGGTGGTATGAGTCAGTGGCTAAAGAGGTGATGGGTAAAGGGTTAAGTGTAGGGGAGGTTCAAAGGTGAGGCTGGGGTTCAGAAGAAAGGCATGGAGGATCTGCACCCCAGATGCAGGTAAGGAGAGGAAGGCTTGATGACTTAGAGATCCCTATGTAACTATAAAGTGTGTAAGTACATGAAGCAGGTTGTGTAGTGAAATTGTGTTAACTTCCAGAATGTGGAACAAAGCCAAGGTTTGTAAGTACAGGGCCAGTGTTTCGACAAATAAGCTATGGGGGAATAGGTATCTCCTGCTGCTTCACAAAGGGCTACTAGAGCTTGCCCTGAGTGGAGTGAAAGAAAGAAAGAGAAAGAATGTGAGGGGTCTGGAAGCTACAGGGTAGAGGCCCAGGACAGGACACGTTTCAGCTGATCTGTGGAGCTCTGGTGGGACTGCAGAGAGGAGAGGTTCCTCTATGAGCCCCTTGGTGGCCTCACAGAGGGGCTGTTCTATGCATGAGAAGTTGGGGATCCAGATATAGGGAAAGTTAAAGAGGCCCGGGAAGGCTATGAAGCCTCCCTGTGCCTTGGGTAAAGGGTATGTGAGAGCTGCTGAACCAAAGGGGGCATGGAGAGGCTCTGAGGGGACAGTGGGAGGTGCCCACCTGTGCCTTCTCTCTAGACACCCAATAGCCCCAGGAAGCCAGAGCACAAGGAGCGCTGTGGATTGGCAGGGATCTTCCTGGTGGGTTGGACTGCAGAAGAGAAGATCATTCACATAGTAGAGAAAGAAAGGAGGGAAGTCTAGGGAAGACAGATCCTTCTTCAGGGCTTGACCGAAGAAGTGGTGGCTGTTTTGGAAGCCGTGTAAGACTATACAAGTGAGTCCCAGGGGAAGGGAGACAGAGCGGGAGAGGAGTAGCAGAAGGTCTTTTACGTTGAAAACGGAAAAATAGGCGGTGCTGGTGGGGACAGACAAAAGGAGAGCACAAGGGTTGGGGACTGTGGCCTCATTAATTTTCTGAGGTTTTTGGACCAGGCAGAAGGACCCATTAGGTTTTTTAACTCCCAAGATAAGAGTGTTGTGTGAGGAGTGTGTGGGAACTAGGGGTCCTGCCTGTGGGAGGCAATGAATGAGGGGGTTTTAGGCCTCTATGTATTTGGGGTTGGTAGTATTGTTGTGTAGGAGAAAGGGTCTTTCAGAGAGACAAGGACAAGAGAGTGATGACGGGCTACGGGAGGACTAGCAGTGTCCCATACCCTAGGGTACCAGAGGGTAGCACAGATAAGAGGGGGTTGTAGCAGACAATGGCCAGCTGCCTGAGTCTGGTTCCATGGTTAAGAGAAAGATGGAGGTCATTTCCAAGTGGGGTAATGTGAATAGAGGCTTTAAATTTGGTGAGCAGATCTCATCATAGGAAGAGCAGGGGCGCAATTTGCCATAATTATGAATATATGTGTTAGAGATAAGCACCCAAATTAACAGGGGAGTAGAAGGGTGCTTCTGTGTCATATGGGGGCCCCAGATACTCTGGTAATTGTAAAAGGGGAAGGGAATGTATCTCCCTGCCATTCAGTTAGCAGAGAAGAGCAAGCCCCTGTGTCCAGGACAAAAGACACTTATTGTTTCTATCACCCAGAGTTAAGAGGAGCCAGCAGATGCTCCAGCTGGGGGCATATGTTATAGCCTAAAATAAGGAGAAACGACAGGTTTGTGAAAAGGAGCTGACACAAATTTACCCTGAGAAGGAACTGTTAGGGTAGAGAGCCTCATAACCACTGTGGGTGGGGTGGGTGGTCAGGTTTAAAGTGGGCGAGCATTAGAAGAGAGAGCGCATCTTACATAAGCAGCAGGGTGGGGCCTTGAAGGGAGAGAGGCTTCTAAATCCTGAGAACAAAGGGGATGGCACACTTTGTGTCACACTGTTAGATCGTGGGCCTATCCTTTAAGATTCCAGTCACTCTAAATCAGTGGTTCTCAGCCTTCCTAATGCTGCGACCCTTTAATACAGTTCACGATGTTACCCCCCCAACCATAAAATTATTTTGTTGCTGCTCTATAACTGGAATTATGCTACTGCTATGGATCATAATGTAAATATCTGTGTTTTCCAATGGTCTTAGATGACCCTGTAATAGTCATTCGACCTCCAAAGGGGTTGTGACCCACAGGTTGAGAACCACACTATAAGTGGTCAGATCCCACAGCCTGAGAAAATCAGCCATGCCCCTCTCTAGCACTCTCTGTCCCGCTCTCTTTCTGGGACAGGGAGTCAAGGACCCATCTGTGCTTTGGATCTTACCCAGCATCTGACTCTTCCATCTTGTCATGTAGACTATCCCAGACTAAATCACACTGTGTGGAACTTCCTGCCACCCCCTAAAAGGATAAAGTCAAATATTTTTAGCCGTTCCGAGGACTTCTTGGCAGGCTCTCTTTTGTGGCTCCTTCCCCATCATCTGTCTAAGGAAGTCACTGCTTTTACTTTAAGCAGTTTTTTTTTCTTTTTCTAATTATTATCATTTTCCTTGTATTTATGTGTATGTATGTGTGCCCTGTGAGTTTATGTGTAGCACACATGTGCAAATGCCCATGGAGGCCAGTTGTGAGCTACCTGATTCGGGTGCTGGGAATCAAACTCAGGTCCTCTGCAGGAGCAGTATATGCTTTTACCTACTTTTTACTACCTCTCTCCAGGTCCCATTCTAAAATCTTCACAAGAGAAAGATGACCACCCCAACCACTTCTGCACGACACAAAACTAGAAGTTGCACCAAGAGCAATCAGATGCGAAAAAGGCATTAAAATCAGAATATAACTATTAACCATTTGCAGATAGCATGATTGAAAACTAGAATCAACAAACGTTTTCAGTAAAATTGAAACATACAGAATCAGTTGGGGTTTTGTGGTGGTGGTGGGTTTTTTGTTGTTGTTGTTGTTTTAAACACAGGGTCAAAGTTCTTTGTTTTTATTTAATGTGTTTGAGTGTTTTTTTGCATGTATGTCTGTATATTATGTGTGCCTGGTGACTGTGGAGGCAAGGAGTCAGATCCCCTAAAACTGGGGTTACAGACAGTTGTGAGTCACTGTATTAGTGCTAGGAATCAAACCCAGATCCTCGGGAGAGCAGCCAGTGCTCTTAACCACTAAGCCATCTCTCCAGCATCGGGGTCAAAGTTTTGACACAGTCTGGCTTCAAAGTCCTGGTCCTTCTGCCACTACCTCCAAAGTGTTGGAATTCCAGATGTGGGCCACCACTCCTGGATCAGTTGCTTTTCTTTGTACCAGGAACAATCTATATGAACGAGAAGAAAAACAAAACACTGAAATAGTATAAAAATAATGAAATAGGTAGGGATAAATTTAGTTAAGGAATTAAAGATCTGTATCCTGGAAACTAGAAAACACTGATAAAATTGAAAAAGTCACAAATAAATATTTCATGCTTATGGACTTAGATATAATGGACTTAAAGCACACTATTCAAACATAAGTAGATAAACACAGTTCCTATCAAAATTCCAATGACATTTTTGCACAGAAACTGAAAGCAATTTTAATAATGGAAGCAGGGAAGACTCCTCCAAAAGCCAAAACAATTTTCAAACAGAAAACAAAACAAAATAAAACAAAACAAATAAGAGATATCACATTTCTCTTATTTTTATTTCATGTGTATGGATGTCTGTGCACCACTTGTGTGCCCGGTACCCCCAAGGCTAGAAGAGGGCATCAGATTCCCTGTAACTGGAGTTACAGATGGTTGTGAGCTGCTGTGTGGGTGCTGGGAACTGAACTTGGGTGATCTGGAAGATCAGCAGGTACTCATGGTCACTGGGCCATCATTCCAACCCCAAGATTTCCTGTTTCTTGATTTCAAATGACATTACAAAGCTACTGTAACCTTTGCACTGCTAGGACAAAACACCAGTCAGTGGACAGAACACAGAGCCCCAAGACAAGCCAAAGGCTGCAAGCAAATGCTACCATACTGTTTGCTTACTGCACTTTACAGATCTTTATTTTTTAGACAGGGTCTAACACAGCCCACTGCAGGTTGGCTTGGAATTCACTATGTACCCTTGCATTAGAGTTCACAGCAATCTTTCTGTCTCAGACTCCTGAGTGCTAGGATTACATGTGTGAGTCTCTATGCTTTAATGTTTATTATCTGTATGTGTAATGTGTGCACACATGTGCAAGTGTATGCACCTGTGTGCGGGTACAGAGCCCAGAGAACATGAAAGGGAGGAGTCCTGCTCCATCACTCTCCACCTTATACTTGAGACAGGGTCTCCCACAAAAAGTGGAGCTAGTTGAGCAGCCAGTGTGCCCGAGTAACTCTCTCTTCCCCTCCACAGTGCTGCTGTTACAGGCACTTGCAGCCACGCCCTGCGTTCACAGGATGCTCGTACAGCAAGCACTCTTCCCCAGTCATCTCCCTGTGCCCCACCCCCGATATTTTCTTTAGAAATGGAAAATTGGAGGCTGAGATGATGACTGGGTCAGTGAAGTATCTGCTGCACAAGCATGAGGAACTGCATTTGGATCCCAGCACCCACACGACAGCCAGGTGTGGTGGCTCACATCTGTAACCCCAGCACCCACACGAAAGCCAGGTGTGGTGGCTCACATCTGTAACCCTAGCACTTGGGCCACAAAGACAAGTACACCCTGGGCACTCACTGACCAGTCAGCTCCAGAAAGGGTGACTTCTGGATGCAGTGAGAGACTGTCTAAAAAAATAAGGATGGTCAGTAAGAAGACACTCAATGCCTACCTGTGGCTTCCACAGATGCACATGCATGGGCAAGTGTACTGACACCCTCACATACACACATGTATTAACATATAAACAACACACAGGCAAGTGAACACATATATACACGTTCATGTGTATGCACATATATACAACACACATACACACACACACACACACACACACACTGAAGATTCGTTGCAACCATGTGATGAATGTGCACATCTTTTGTCAAATGTTGGTAGTTCTTGCAATATTTCAAACTTTCAATATAACTATGTGTTAGGGTGATCTGTGATCTCCACAAGCCATACCCACACAAGACGGCAGGAACATGCATGTGCTCTAACCGCTCCATTACCTGGCCATTCTTTTCTGTCTTCTTCATCCTATTCTGAGACAACATTATAATAAGATCAATTAGCAGCTCACAATGGCCTTTGGGTGGTCAAGTGAAAGGAATTTAATGCATTTCTCTAATTAAATAAAAAACTAGAATTGATTGAAGTTCAGATGAAAACAGCCACACAGACTAAAAGTTAGAACGCCAGTGGCTAACCAGACCGTACAGTATGAGGAAACGCTCCTCTAGTAAAAGGTAGGAAAGCTGCTTAAGAGAAGGCTAAAGCCAGCAGAGGTGGGATCAGGAGGTTTAAAATCCAAGTCCAAAACAAAGGCACACCGGGCAGTGGCGGCACGCTAAAGAATCCCAGCAGTCCTGAGGCAGAGGCATGTGGATCTCTGAGTTTGAGGGCAGCCTAGGCTACAGACTGAGTACCAGGACAGCCAGGGCTACACAGAGAAACCTTTTCTCAAAAAGCAAAAACAGAAACAAAGGCACAAAGTGAGTGCAGCAAGCTAGGGAGAAGAGCTAGCTAAAATCACAGATGAAGGTAGCTACAATACACTGATTTTTCCATGTAGTAATCAACAGCCTTATATTGCAAAATGCTGTCTAGGACTTTCATATCTCTACAGACACCAATGCTTGGCTTCAAAGTTCCAAAAGATCTGCTAGCTGACACTGGGGGGCAATACAACTGGGAACTACATTTAAGGCAATGCTCATTATCATTCTGAAAAAATTCTGTATGACATACATTATAGGCAGACAGTTCTCTCCTGACTGCCAATTCCTGAATAACCACCCAGAGGCTTAATATTAATTATAAATGCTTGGCCAGTAGCTCAGGCTTATTACTAACTAGTTCTTAAACTTAAATTAACCCATAATTCTTATCTATGTTTAGCCACATGGCTTGGTCACCTTTACTCAGTAAAACATTCTCATCTTGCTTCCTCTGCATCAGGCTGGTGATTCCTGACTCTGCCCTTCTCCTTCCCAGCATTCTCAGTTTGGCTTTCTCGCCTAACTTCCAGCCCAGCTACTAGCCAAACAGCATTTTATTAAGCCAATTCAAGTGACAAATCTTTACAGTGTACAAGAGGATTATTCCACAGCAATACATAATGGATCTACCGTGTACTATGGAAATGAAACAAGGCCTAGATGGCATTGTTTACAGCATGATATTCTGAATCTTTTGAGCTCACTGTTGAGATCTAATGTTCAGTATCACTGCTCATCTGACAATGCATAAGGGTGACAATAAAAACGTGCAAGATGACTGTTTACTTGACTGTTCTCACATCCACTTTACAGAACAGAGATTAGGAGCAAGTGTGACTTTCAAGTCACAGGAAGTTTTGCAAGGTGCTAGAGTTGCGGATTCCACTGGATTCGATTCAGATGCCATTAAGATCCATGGGAGGTAGTTAAAGTATCAGGCAGAATTTGGGAGAAGCTGATTCCAACTTTCATAGTTGACTTGAAGCAGAACTTAAGATGTGAGTGAATTACTACAACAACAAGGTAAGATTCTGGTAGGGGCTGGAGAGACATCTCAGCAGTTAAGAGTACTGGCTCCTCTTCCAGAGGACAAGAGCAGTTCCCAGCACCCACATCTGGTGGCTCATCACCACTTGTAACCCCAGCTCCAGGGGATCTAACCTCTAGTCTCTATGGACATCTGAACACATGTGGTATTAACTCACACAGACATGCACATAAATAAGTCTTTTAAAAAAATGTGATAGTTGTTTCTTAAAAATAAGCAAGTGGTTTCCTGAAATGGAATCTACCACAGGTGAAGATGCTCTCAACAGAGTTAAAACAGAATTCCATGGGGGCTAAAGAGAGCCTGATAGTTAAGAGCACTTGTTACATATGTGGAGGACTTCAGTTTCATTCCCAGCACCCACATGGTGGCTCACAACCATCTGCAACTCCAGTTCTAGGGGATCCTAATGCCCTCTTCTGGCCTCTGGGGGTACCAAACATTCACAGTGTGCACATACATACATGCAGATAAAATATTCATACACATAAAATGAAAATAAAATCTTTAAGAGTAGTTGGGGAACTGGAGAGATGGTTCAGAGTGTTTAAGAACACCTAATGAGCTTGCAGAGGATCCTGTGTCCTAGCCTCCTTGGCACCTACACCCATGTACACATACCCATACACAAATACACATAATTAAAAATATTTTTTAATTCAAATATGTGTCGGTTGATATAGTAGCAGCATCTGAGAGCACTAATTCCAATTTTTAAAGAAAGTCTATTGTGAGTAAAATGCTGAAGTAAAAATCCATGCTGCCCCAACTTGAGTAAACACAATTATGACCAGTCAGCAGCCACCAACATCATGGCAAGGTCCTCTACCAATGAAGATGACTTGCTGAAGTCTCAAATGATCGTTAGCACTTTCTAGCAATAAAGCATTTGTAGATTAAGGAACTTTTTCTTGGGTTTTTTGTTGTTGTTGTTTTGGGTTTTTGTGTGTGTGTGTGTGTGTGTGTGTGTGTGTGTGTGTGTGTGTGTGTGCTTGAGACCGGGCCTCACTATGTAGCTCTGGCTAATGTGGAACTCACTATATAGACCAGGCTAGCCTCCACTCACAGAGATCCACCTGCTTCTGCCTCTGGAGTGAAAGGGATTAAAAGTGTGCTCCACCACATATGGCACATATTTTTGACATAATGCTATTGGTACATTTAGACTACAATAACATGAAAACTATTTTTATATAGACTGGGAAACAAAGATGTGATTTGCTTTATTTCAATATTCACTTTGCTGCTATAGTCTGGAACTACACCTCTAAGGCATATTATGATTTCCAACAAGCCACCAAAAAAAAAAAAAATTACAATGGAAAAAGACAGATCCTTCAGTACATGAAGCAGGGAAAACTGGATAGCCACATCCAAAGAATTAAATTGAAGCTACACCACACAAAAGAATCAACTTAAAATGGACTAGTTAAGACCTGAAACATAAGACCCCAAACTAGAAAACAGCTGAGGACAAGCTTCAGTGTAGGACTTCAACAGTGGATTTGGCAACACAACAAAAGCAGAAATAGAGGCTGTATGCCAAACTAAAAGTCTTCTGCACTGCAAAGGAGAAAATAAAATGAAAGGCAACACACAGAATGAGAAAAAGATCTGCAAGACACACATGTAAAGGACTCAAACAACTCAGTAGTCAGAAAACAAAGAACCTGGTTAAAAAGTAGGAAAAGGACCAAAACAGTTCTCAAGACACACAAATGCCCAACAGGTACTTGAAAAGGTGCTCAATATCAATCATTAGGCCATGCAGATCAAACCCAGGGTGAGGTGTTATCTTGCACCTGTTATTGTAGCTGTTAAACAGACAGCATTAAGTGCAGGCATGATGTGGAGAAATGGGAATCCTTGTACACCGGAGTGAGAATGTAAACCAGAATACCGATTTTGGAAAACAATATGGAGGCTCCTAGGATGAGATGACTCAGTAGGTCATTGATAAAGGATGTCAAAAGATTATTTAACTGTTTATTATAATTACAATCCATGCACAAATATCTCAAGACAAATGGGGAATCTAAATCGATCACCTGTTGAACTCTGCCACAGCTCATTCCTCACCCGAAAAGCCGAGCACTTCTCCACCTCGCCTTTTCTTTCAGTCATGTGCATCCCCAAGGAAAACCCCACCTCTTGTACCAAACCACTCCTCTCAATTGGCTATGGGACCAGTGACAGAATTCCCATAACAGTAAATGCATTTGCTGCCAAGCCTGATGACTTGAGTTGATACTTGGGACCCATACAATAGAAAACCAACTCCTACAAGGCTCTCTCTCTCTCTCTCTCTCTCTCTCTCTCTCTCTCTCTCTCTCTCTCTCTCTCTTACCCCCCCCACACACACACACAATCATAACTTTGTTGTTTTTTCCAGACAGGGTTTCTCTGTGTAGCCCCGGTTGTCCTAGAACTCACTCTGTAGACCAGGCTGGCCTTGAACTCAGAGATTCACCTGCCTCTGCCTCCCAAGTGCTGGGATTAAAGGTGTGTGCCACCACAGCCAGGCTAAATTAAAATAATTTTTTTTAAAACATAGAGGCTCCTCAAAAAACTAATAATAGAATTACTATATGATTTAGCAATCTCACCTCTTGTATTAAGCCAATGAAAAAGAGTAATAAAATGAAAAGATATCTGCATTCTCAAATTCACTGAAGCAGTATCTACAATAACCAAGATATGAATCAAGCTGTCTGGTAAATAGGTAAAGAAAGTGAGCAATTACACACACACACACACACACACACACACACACACACACACACACACAATCATAACTTACACACACGAAAACTAGTATTTAAAAGAATAAGATTCTACTTGTGACAACAAAGATAAAATGGAGATTAAGTAAACCGGAGTTAAGTGGAAGATGTTCAAAGGACATAAAGTTTCAGTCATGCAGGAGGAAGTTCAAAAGACCTGTATATTAGATGACTAGTAACATTTTACTGTCAATTACTTAACAAATGGCTGAGTTTTTACCTTTTTTTTTTTTTTAAATGTATGCAATGTTCTGCCTGCATGTATGCCTGCAGGCCAGAAGAGGGCACCAGATCTCATAGATGGTTGTGAACCACCATGTGGATGCTGGGAATTGAATTTAGCCTCTGGAAGAGCAGCCAGTGCTTCCAACCTCTGAGCCATCTCTCCAGCCCTTACCTTTCTTTAAAGTCTTTTTTCATACAATATATTTTGATATTATTTTCCTCAACTTCTTCCAGATCCTCCCCCATCTCCCCAACTTCATGTTCACTCTCTTTCTCTCTCTGCCTGTGTGTGTGTGTGTGTGTGTGTGTGTGTGTGTGTGTATGTGTGTGTGTTGCTCTAAGGAAAACAAAACCAAAAAAGGGAAAACAACAAAAAACAAAAGGAAAATCAAAACAGACAAACTAAGCCAAGCAGTGGTAGCATACCTTTAATCCCAGCACTTGGGAGGCAGAGGCAGGAGGATCTCTGTAAGTTTGAGATCAGCCTGGTCTAAAAAGCAAGTTCCAAGACAATCAGGGCTACACAGAGAAACCATGTCTCGAAAAACAAAACTAAAACTAAAACCAAATCACTAAGAAAAAAATAATGGAACTAAAAGCACACAAAAAATATGGGGTCTGCTGTGGGACAATCTTTGTACACTATAAATCTGTGTTGCTCATTGTTAACAAAAAAAAAAACAAAAACACACAAACAAAAAAACCTGATCAGCCAATAGCTAGGCAGAAAGAATGCTGGGAAGAAGGGCAGAGTCTGAGGAGTCGAGAGCCAGACTTGGAAGAAGCAACATGGGAAGTTCACAGATGAAGTAAAGGAGCTGCAGTGCAGCACATACATTAATAGAAATGGGTTAATTTAAGTGTTAAGAGCTAGCTAAACACAAGCCTAAGCTATTGGCTGAGCATTTATAACCATTAAGTCTCTGTGTGGTTATATTTGGGAGAGACTGATGGGACACAGAGAAAATCTGCCTTCAAAAGTCCATTTTGTGTTGGCCAACTATACCTGAGCTGGGGCCCACCCCAGACAGAATGGGGTTGATACTATAGTGATACACCATTGGTGAAACCTGATTTTCCTTCCCCCGGAAAGCATCAAATGCAAATAGCTTTTTGGTTTAGGGGTGGGGCTGTGTTGGCTTCTCTTCTGAAAAGAAATTTTAAGTGTTCTATTCAACGGGCTGGTGAGACAACTCAGCAGTTAGGAACACTTGCTATTCTTGCAGAACACCAGAATTTGGTTCCTAGCATCCATTCTGGGCAGCTCACAGTCACCTGTAACTCTGGCTCCAGGGACCTGAGGCCTTCTTCTGGCCTCTATAGGCACCTTCACTAATGTACATCTATATACCTACATGTACAAAATAAAAATAAAATCTAAGAGGAAAATTAGAAATGGTGTGATACAACATAGCTCAAGGCATCCTTACAGTGGGGGAAAAATGGTTCATATTTAAAACTAATAAAGAGCAAACTCAAGCCTCAAACTGCTCCCAAAAATATTTTAGAATACCATGAAGTTGAGTTGAGTAGGAACTTGTCTTAGTTAACACTGCTACTGCTGTGATAAAACATCATCACCAAAGGCAACTTAGGAAGAAAGGGTTTATCTGGCTTACAGGTCCCAGAATCAGTCCATTAGGGGAAGGTCAGGCAGAAACCTGAAGGGAACTAAAGCAGAGATGGTGGAGGAACACCGCTCTCCAGCTTTGTTCCTCATAGCTTGCTCAGCCTGCTTTCCTATGCACCCAGGCACATCTGCCTGCAGTGAGCTCGCTCCTCCCACTCAGTCACTAATCAAGACTGCAGACTTTCCTATGGGCCAATCTTACAGAGGCATTTTCTCAGTTAAGATTCCCTCTTCCCAGCTAAATCTAGGATTGTGTCAGGCTAACGAAAATCAGCCAGCACAGAGGGCAAGCATCCAGATTTGTGATTCAGCCTACCTCCCAAATTACTTTAATCTTGATCACATTTGAAAATATTTTCAACAAGCCTAACCTAATCTTTTAATCATCTTTAAGAGATCTTGAATTATCATATATGGATAATACCACAGAATAAAGTTTGGGATCAAGTAATTAAAGAACTACCTGTTCCAGGGACATCTGCTAACAAGTGAAGCTTCAATGCCAGAGACTAAGTAATGTTCTGAGATGAGAGACCTAGACAGATCCATTAATTTTTTTAATGACAGCTTGCAATTAAAACAGAGAATAGCCGGGGGTGGCGCACGTCTTTAATCCCAGCACTCAGGAGGCAGAGGCAGGCGGATCTCTGTGAGTTCGAGGCCAGTCTGGTCTACAAAGCGAGTTACAGGAAAGGCGCGAAGCTACACAGAAAAACCCTGCTTCGAAAAACCAAAAACAAAAACCAAAAAACAACAACAAAAAAACAGAATAAAATGTTTAGATAAACTGCCTAAATGGGTTATGCTGCAAACAGTAAAAACCTAATTTAATTTGCTTCTCTGACAAAAAAAGTTGAAATAACCTCATAATTTTAATATTATCTAAAGTAAAATAAATTCTACATGGCAAGCTCAGCAGTTACTCATTATCATATTCAATGAAAATTTAACTTTAAAAAATTCAGTTTTGAATAAATTCTGTTATCTATAATTCTTTATAGAGAGATGCTTTCTCTACAAGCTATACTTTACTTACACAAACTTACACAGAGAAACACACAGACACAGAGATTCTTATATCAATCACTATTATACATTTTTGGTAAAAAAACTGAAGGTTTTTATGTTTCAGAGATTACAAAAAAAACTTTTATTAGGTGTTACAAATGCACATAACTACAGTAATATCTGCAGTTGCAGACAAAAGAATCATGAATTCCAGACCAGCCTGAAATACACATCAGGAGATCCTACACACTGAGGACTTGTCTCAAAGACAGGCTGAGGAGCAAGGGAAAGAAGGGGAAGAGAGAGAGAAGCAAGGATGTGGAGGGAATGCCCAAGAAAATCCTACACCCTGTCTATAGTGTCTCTAAAGCTCCCTCTGCTGGATGCAAATTTAAGGGACAAAAAATGTAGACCTTCTGGGAAATGACAGCTGAAACTAGTCATTGGAATGAGATGCCCCTCTGCAGGTCTCTGTGGCCTTGCGGGAGGAAGTATGTTACAAGGAGCAAGCTTGGAGGTTACAAAAGACCATTTTGACCTAGCTCACTCTGCTTCTAGATTGTGGTTTGAGATGTGAGCTCTTAGCTACTGCCCCAGCAGGCTGCTGCCTATTATCTCCACTCCACCATGGACTCCAACCCTTTGGAACCGTAAGCCCAAAATAAGTTCTTCCTTGTGTAAGTTGCCTTGGTTCATGGCATATTCCCACAGCAATAGAAAAGTAACTACCATGTAACCCATAAGTATGTATAATTATACATCTCAAAAATAAACATATACATACTGGAGGGGTTATCTTAAACGGGCAAAACTGTCTATCTAAGCAGGGGCTAACAAGATGGCTCAGTGGTTAAGAGCACTTGCTGCTCTTACAGAGGACATTTAGTTCCCAGTCAGTGTAACTAGTCACCTGTAACTAGCTCCATGAGATCCAACATCTTCTTACGGCCTTTTCAGGCATTGGTATGTATGTTGGTGGGTGTGTATGCATTTTAATGCACATCACACACATACAAAATAATAAAATTGTTAATCTTTTTAAAAAAAAAAAAGTCCACTAAGCAATGACTCATGTCCCCAAGGCAGCTATGGGAATTCCAAGCAGACTGGGGAAAAAAGAATGAAAGGAAGCAAAGCTGTAAGTGTGAAGAGATTAATCACTGCATTGGTGTGTCAACATGCAGTGCACTGGTGTATCATCATGCAGGAGGCAGAAGGAACAATGACTTAACACTGGAAAAACTGGCTGAAATATTTTACAAACTTCACTAGGAAAAAAAAGCTATACCACACTAATCTACTCACTTTCAATATTAAGGTTTATTTTTTTCCAGGATGAAGTAACAGTTTAAATAATTACCAGAATTATGTATAAATGAACATTCATTCAGACAAAACATCACTGTTTACAAGTAGCTAAGAAATACTTTGCATGTAATAAATATATCTTGTGTTTAGGTTAACAGGCACCATCTTGATAACAGAAAAGTTTTTTTAAAAACCAATAAATAAACATTCAAGAAAACAAGATGTTTATATCTGAAATGTGATACAGCCTTAAATGCTTTTCTTCATATAGCACCCAAATTTCCAAACTGTCTAGAAAGTTTCTGAAAATATAACTCCTACCTTAAATCATTAAAATAGTGGCCAAGAAAAGTCAATTGAAGACAGAATAATCTATATTCGTAATTCTCCATTCAATAAAATATCAATTACCAATTTATTAAAAGTCAATGGACTGTATATATGCAATCTGTTAATGATGAAAGCCTGAAATATATATATTTAAAAGTCACTCTCTTGACAATACTTAAAATATTGCATCTCTGGTGCAAACTTGAAAACTTTGAAGCATTTCAATTGCCCTAGTTTTCATATTTCCACCTCCACTCCTGTTCCTTTAGTCTGTAATTATCTATGCAGTTTTGGGGGCTTATTTTTTGGTAGTTTTTTCTGTAAATACATTTAGTTATATTCCAACACAAAACACTGATAATAACCCTTGGTAAACAAGGAAATCCCAGCAAAGTCTAAACCCACAGCTTTGCTCCCCAAGGGTGGCACCCGACTATGTAGCAGAGAAAAAAGTCAATGGCCCTCATTCATACAGTCAGAGTGCTCCTGGGAGTCCACAACTGTCTGAGACTTTGCTGATGTAATCCTGAAGAAAGTGTCAACAGACTTTGCAGACAAATATCAGAGAATAAGTCTTTGATTGATAATTTTTCTATTTATTTCTGCCAAGGCGACTGAAAACACGAAAGCCTTTTCATCAGAGAGGTTAGCATAGATGTCAATTTCCTTTTCCTGTTTTTCTGTTAAAAGAAAAAGGGAAATCTTAATACAAAGGTGCAGATGCAGTAATTTAACAACATTTTTGAGGCTTTCAATATTTATTTAAGTGACAAATATATGTAATACTATAATTCTATTGAACTAATTACATAATTTCTATAAAAAAAATCTCATATTTTTCTTTCCCTTCACTAGTATGAACTGTCTCTGTCAAAATTAACTTTCAACCTAGAATATATCCCCTTCTGAACATCATCGATAACTTTCTGAATATATTAACCTTAGCCTCACTACAGAAATGATAACCAACTTTTTAAGTGCCATTTTTCTCCACCCAACAAATGCAAACCACATTCAAAGTAGAAAATTTGAAAATTAAGCAAAAGAAAAATCTCCTACAGTCATAAATCAGCTAAAACATCTTTGTGTATGTTCCAAATTATTTTTTCATATTTTACAATAATATTTTTGCTTTAGTATTTTGCTATTTGAATCAAAGTTAAGCATGCATATAATTTGTCCAATTCATTTTGGCAAAAAAATTGTTTTTAAAAAATGCATCCCTATATGCACATTTCCTAATTTCCAACTACTTCCCCCTTAGTTGTTCCTTTTTATAAAAACAAATCTTTATCTGAGTAATAGTTACACGATGTTCCTTCTTAAGTTTTCTGCATTATTCATTTTCTACTTTGGAAAATTAGAATTTTACTGTTTTGCATGTCTTATTGCCATCTCAAACACTGCATATCATCCCTTCATCTTCTTTTTTTTTAATAATTTATTTTTATTTTATGTGCATTGGCATTTTGCCTGCATGTATGTCTGTGTTAGGGTATCAGATCTTGGAATTATAGACAGTTGTGAGCTGCCATATTGTTGCTGGGAATTGAACCCTGGTCCTCTGGAAGAGTAGTCGGTGCTCTTAACCCACTGAGCCATCTCTCCAGCCCATCAATTTTCAACGTCTACATTATGATTTTGTGAGTGATTTTCCTTTCTTTGAAGTACTAGTTTTCTCTGCAGAATCCTATGTATTTAACTGAGTGTGCATGTGAGTGCACACATGTGATACTGTACACAGGTGGAGACAAAGGATGACTAGAGTCTGTTCTCTCCTTCCAGGTGGCTTTCAAAACTCAAATTCAGGTGGTTCAGGCTTGGCAGCAAGGGCCTTTACCTGCTGAGCATTTCACAGCCTCGACTGATTCCTCAGTTTGCTTAGCATGTCTAACTCAACTCAAACTGATCCAGGTGTACAAATCTTTAGGATGTTCATACATAATTTTATCGTCATGGAAAGGTCTCTGCAAGTCTCCCCACCTGCTTCATCTGAAATGGCTGCTCTCTAGGATCACAGGGCAATTATATCCTGTGGCCCTCCCTCAAAAGGAGATCTACCATCTCTCTTGAGTTGGCTGCTCTTTGTTCTAGATCCCAGTATTCCTCTTTGGCTCTCTTATTCTCTGTGGTGCATGCAACTTTCAGCAGCTTCCTGGGAAAGGAGTATGGGTAGCATACTTTTGAAACCCTGAATATCACAAAGTGTCATCAGTCTATTTTCACAGTAAGCTGTAGTTTGGTTGAAAAGATTATTGTAATTTCCCTTTAGAATTATTAATGAAATGAATTGTCTTCTGACCACTGGTATCACTGTTGAGAAAATCCAAACCTTTTAAAGTTATTTTAATTACTGCTAAATTTACATGCCATGAAATAATGCACAAATCCTTTAGAATCAAAATGTGCTCTGACAGATGCATATACTCATGCAACCCAAATATTAATCAAGACATGTATGTTGTTTTGACTGAAAAATGCCTCCCAGTCTTGGGCATTTGAACTCTTCATTCTCAGTTTGTTTGAGGTTTAGGTGATGTCGTCTCAAGGGAGGTAGTATGACATTGAGGGGTGGTCTTCGAGCTTACAGGTGAAGACGTGAACTCTGCATCCTGCTCCTGCCCCTACACCTGCCACACTTCTCCACCACGATGCTCTTAGCATTCTGGAAGCGTAAGTCCAAACAAACTCTTCTCTATGGTGCTTCTAGTCATGGCATTTATCCCAGCAACAGAAGAGTAGCTAATGCACTCCAGAGACCTTCCTTCACTCCGTTCATTCCTCACGTTCTTTTCCAGTCACTCCTTACTATTCACACTGCCCTTATTTGGAACATAATCGATTTTGGGTTTTTTTGTTTGTTTGTTTTGGTTTTTCAAGACAGGGTTTCTCTGTATAGTTTTGGTGCCTGTCCTGGATCTCACTTGGTAGCCCAGGCTGGCCTCGAACTCACGAGATCTACCTGGCTCTGCCTCCCGAGTGCTGGGACTAAAGGCTTACGCCACCACTGCCTGGCTGATTTAGGTTTTTCTTGAACTTTAATGACAATCATATATTGTATGTAGCTTTTCTTTTGTTTTAAGACTTCCTTAGTGCTGTTCATACAGAGGTACTGTTTCTTGCTAGTCAGTATTCCACTGTACTCACTCAAATATTTTAACTATTCTTTTTGTCTAAAAAAAACCTAAGCATTTATTTTCCTTTAACCAAACAGTGATATGTTTTGTTCTAATTTTTGACCTTCCACTGGATTGGGAATTGCAGGGGCCCTGTTAGTGTCTTTCAGGTTTGGGAAATTTTCCTTGTCTTCCATCTTCTACATTCTATTTTCTGAAACTCTTTGTAGTCAGTAGATTTTCACATTGGTCCTTTAAGTTTCATATCTTCTATTTTCTCCATCTCTTCCTATTTCTATACTTCCTGGAGTTTTTCTTCAATTTTATCTTTAAACCTATTAAACTTTTTCATTTTGTGACTCACGTTTTGGCGGTTTTCGTATTTTAAAGCAATCCCTGAAGGCTGTTTCCAGGCATGTTTTGTCTTCCCCCACGCTGCCTCTCAAGGCTCATGTTGCTCCTCCCGCCAGGGCAGTATCTCTTTCTTATTAAGGATGTTAACACTGGTTCCTTTCCCTGAAAAACACTTTTTCTCTCCCCAGTACCTTTTTCTCCTTTTTATTTATTCTTGATCTTTTCTACTAGATGCTTTCTTCTAGATATCTCAGTAATTTCTGGTGATTTTATATTTAAAAGTACAAAAAAGGCCGATTAGAAGCAGCATGTGAATATAGGAGACCTGACTATAGCTGTGGTCTACTAGGTACATCTCTGTGAACTCCTAAGTAACAGTGTGTTTATTGTAGGTCTTTTCTCCTGGGCTTTTCCAGTTCCCTAGGAAGACTGCTTCTGGTCTCTCTTACCTGTAAGATAGAAGCCCGGTCAGAGAACTCAGTATTCACCATGTTCAACCTTAGTCTCCCTGAGCTTTTTTTATACTGCCTCTGCCCACCTTATCACTGCTGGTTCCCTAGACCAAGACTGCTTTTTCATTTCCTTTTCAAAGCATTGACCTAGTGGGTAAAGAAAGGACTTTCCTTTTCCATTTTCTTCTCTTCCTAGTCTTTCTTTCCCCAAAATAGCAATAAAGTCAATTAAAATATTTTTATACAGTGTCAAGTTTTTCTTTTCTTTTTTTTTTTTTTAAGATTTATTTATTTATTATGAATACAGCATGTATGACTGCAGGCCAGAAGAGGGCACCAGATCTCATTACAGATGGTTGTGAGCCACCATGTGGTTGCTGGGAACTGAACTCAGGACCTCTGGAAGAGCAGTCAGTGCTCTTAACCCCTGAGCCATCTCTCCAGCCCCAAGTTTTTCTTAATTCATTGTGTTAAGATTCAATTTTAACTTAAAAATTATGCTTACTTCAAAATTTTCAAGTTCCTGAACAGCAAGGGACCAATAAAGACAAAATTAAATTAACCAGCTGCCTAGCCCTACAAAGCATTAGTAAGAGGTCTTTTATAAAATGCATGGACATCATCAGTTGTGTTATATTTAGAGACCAATGAACTATATCATCTTCCTGTTTTTATGAAGTTTTACTAAAACACAGCTTTCTTCACTCATACACTGTGAGTTCAGTAGTTGAGACAGAGACACTACATGGCCCACAAAACCTAACATATTTATGTTTGAGCTCTTTACAGGAAAAGTTTACTGAGGTCCCATGTACACAAAAGATTCCACTTTATTCCTGATGTGATGGGATATGCCTATAATCCTAGCTCTTGGCAGGGTAATACAGGAAGATCGTGAGTCAGAAAACTTGGTTAGAGAGCCTTGGTTAAATAGCAAGATGCCATCTTTTTAAAAGAGGGGGTGAAAAACCCAGATTATACCCTAAAATTTCCTGAAATTTTTATCAAAAGCAAAAAAACAAAACAAAACAAAATTTAAATAATTTGGCTTGTGGGGGTGTAGTTCTGTAAAGGTCCCAGGTTCAAGCTCCAGGAACTGGGGGTTAGGAGGAACAAGGCCTTCTTGGAAAACAGAGATCTACCTGTCTCGAGTCTCCCACATGCTGGGATCAAAGGCATGCACCGTTACTCCCAGCCAAAAATATTCTTAAACAGAAAATATCTGAAAAAAATATTCACTGGCAAAGAAATGCTTCCTTTTTCAAGTAATAATAAAACACATTTTCAACACTGCATCCATAGAACACAGACATGCTCAACAATACAGCCTTAGTTTCCCCAGCCGTCACCAGCCGTTTCTTTAATCTCATAACCAGAAGCATTCCTTCCCCGTTTCTTTTCAGCTATATTCCCTTTACTTCAGTTGAAAACAATGTTCTGTTTTCTGACCAAGTAGAGCTTTTTTTTTTTCTTCTCTGTGGACTTTTCTTGTCCAGTTTCTATTCCAAAATCGTCTTTCAAATAAGATATTCTGATGACCTCATTGCTAAAAACACCTGTTTAAATAACTCAAAGTGCCTGGAAGAGTATAGCAGAAGGAAAGAGTGAGCATGCTCAACCAATTGAGGCATACCTAAGGAAAACCTTATACAATAATTCATTATGAACTTTCTTTCTTTAATTGCATAGTATCAAGATACTTTTCATTTTGGTAAAAGCTAGAGACAGCTATATATACCAGAAAAATCATGAATAATTCTGTGTCTTAAATAACATTTGTATTTATATAGAAAATATTTGTCTATTTAAAATTAAATATCCAAAGATATGCAAAACATAACTAACAAATAATAATTATAAATTTCTTTCACTGAAGATGAAATCGTTTTGGCTGAGGGTTCTAAATAAATACAAAGAGCAGCTACTCAACTCCACTACTTATTGGCTTCAAAGTCTCAATTTTCATACAGGTATTACAGGGGCTCATTATATCATTCTTCTTACACTTTAGTGGGGCGTGTCTTTTTGAGACAGGGTTTCTCTGTGTAACCCTGGCTGTCCTAGAACTAGCTCTGTAGACCAGGCTGGCCTGGAACTCAGAATTCCACATGTCTCTGCACCACCCTAACCCAGGCTACTTCTTGCTCTTTTATTTGTTGAAATTTTCCATGATAAAACTTTCTAAAAGATGTACAAATAAGGGGAAAAGAGAAGCAGAAGTTCTAGCAGAAGTCTAGAAATAACTTATGAGTAGAAACACTACTTATCAAAAGAAAAAGACCTGTAAGGGGAGACAGAACACTCTTTGGATCAAGAACATACTATGCCAGTTGTATAGGAAGCATGCAAACCTTCCAAAGAGCAATTAAAAAATGCATACCAAATGTCACTTTAAAAAAATGTTTTAAATCCACAGTAAAACAGTTTAAAATAACTGCTTAGACCGGTCTTTAAAAAAAAAAAAAAAAAAAAAAAAAAAAAAAAAAAAAAGGTACAATCATTTTTATTGATATCTGAAAGACATATATACAATTATCTTTGAACTTTTTTACTACCAGTTAACAATTTGGATTTTACCTAATGTAAGCCTTCAGGTTTCTAGTAAAAATTTGTTTTTTTGTTTTGTTTTGTTTTGATTTTAAAACTAGGAATATAAGGGCTGAGATTGTAGCTCAGTAGTAGAGGTTTATCTGGCCAGTGTACTGGACTCAAAACCCAGCACTGTAATTTAAAAAAAAACAAAAAACTTTTTTTTCTTTCACAATTCACAAACTATGAGTTGTATTTTTTAAGTCCAAGAGCTCAAAGCTTCCACCACGTTCTAATTACGTCTCTTATCAATTTACTACTTGAACAGGGCTGCCGGGACTTAGCCATACCTCTTTCTTCCTCATGTTTTTTGGCAGATGTACTTTTAGGTCTTCCTCTTCCTCGTCTGATATGATCTGAATGGCTGTTACTTCGAGATCTCTTTCTGTTTTCTAAATCCTTATTTACTGTAGAATTTATCTTCTCTCTCCTAACTCTCTCTGTTCGCCTCCTCTTGGCCTCATGCTTGTTTTCTGTATGGATGAATAAAAGTGATTTATTTTAGGACTCCACAACAACTGTTGCCCAAGTTTTCATCAGCTCCCTTTTACGTTCTAAAAAACACACTTCCCAGCATATCATGTACTTTTGTAAAATCTAGCCGTATCCCCCCATACTCACACAGAACAAAGAAACAACAGAATTCAGATCTACGTAGGTAGAAAAAATCTTGTAAGAGAAAATAAATTTCTTCATTTGGTAACTTACTAATTTCATCCCCTTAAGTCTAAACAACTCCACAACAACCTTTCCACTTTTTTTTTTTTATCACATTTCCAAGTTTAACATAGTGAAATACACGGAAAGGGGAAAACCCACTGCTTCCTACCCCTCCCTAAATTACAGATTGAACTACGGATGTGAAACATGAGCCACAAAACTAGCCTTAGGCATAGCAAAGGTTACAATACAAAACAACCACAGAGCAACCAGACAACATGGTTTTAAAGCACAGAAAATAGGAATGTTCACTTAAACCACAAAGAAGGTGATCATTGACGAAACAGAATTTCTTCCATAGAGGAAATGAAATCCAGGAATTTTACTAATAGAGTGATTTCATTACGCAAGAAGCCACTCCTCCTACCCCAAACCGAAATGTTAGATTAAAATTTTTTTACTTCAATATACATCTAACTTTAAAAGACAGAAAGTTAACTCCCCAAATACCTAAAATCACAATGATAAACGGTGAAAAGGTGGAAACTTCAGGACCAGTCTGAGCTATACAGCGAGACTATCTTGAAAAAAAAAATGTGTTGGGGTTGGGGAGATAGTGGTACATGCCCTCAGGAGGCAGAGGTAGGTAGGTGGATGTCTGTGAGTTTGAGGTCAGCCTGGTCTTCATAGTTTCAGGACAGCCAGAGCTCAGAGCTCAGAGCTCTGTCTGCCTCTGCCTCTCAAGTGCTGGGACTGAAGGTGTGTGTGCCACAACTGCCCAGTTAAAAGAACCTGTTTCTATCTTTCTATTCAGACCACATCATTTGATAGACAAAGAGCAGACAAAGAGAAATTTTTCATTCTTAAGTTATTAAACCTACTAAATAAATGAGTGCTAGAACCAAAGTGTCACCACTTTTTAACTTACAATGAATTATTAAACATTAGCATCTCTAAAAGACAGACAGGCTTGAAGTACCTATTGCAGTCAGGAAAAAATAAAAATAAAGAATCCGGTCTCATGGGTTTTTGTTTGCTTTGAGTAAAAGCTTGTGATTTTATTGTCTTTATAACAAAATCAGCTTAGAACTGGACCACTGGCCCTTTCTCCTGTTACAGCCTCCCAGTTCAAATGCTCACATCTCTTAATGGCCAGTATTCCCTTAGATCTACAGTCAGGCTCGACACACTCTTCTCTGTAGTCTTAAGCCTTTTTATTGAGAACAGGCTTAGTCCGCCCATTGCAGTCACACTGTTTCCTGTCACAATGCCAATTTCCCTAGGCATACCAAGAGTCTTCTGCCTTTCTCTAATTCGTCACTTTGTGCGGCTGGTGCTTGTCATACTTCTTGCAGAAAGTCTAAAGTCTAAAGAATGTTCAACATGTTTGCCGAAGAGTATCGACACTGAAAGCCAGCCTCATCATTTTAGATCCAACTCTCAACTTATAAAAAAAACAGGTCACCCAAGGAATGTGACAGCCTGCAACACTGGGATACAAGCACAACAAAGTTTTGTTTTGTTTTTTTGGTTTTTTTTTTTTGGTCAATATTTTATCAAAGTAACAGAAAGAAAACTAGGACAGTGGGAAAACAGAAATATGAACATAAGTTGGTGTGGTGGTTTGAATGAAAATGGCCCCCACTGACTCAGGGAGTGGCATTATTGGAGGTGTGGCCTTGTTGGAGGAAGAGTGTCACTGGGTGAGCTTTGAAGTTTCAGAAGCCAGGCCCAGTGTCTCTCTCTCTCTTCCTGCTGGCTGCTGATCTGGATGTAGAACTCTTGGCTCCTTTTCCAGTACCATGTCTGATGGAGATAATGGACTAAACCTCTGAAACTGTAAGCCAGCCCCAATTAAATGTTTCCCTTATTAAGAGTTGCTGTGATCATGGTGTTTCTTCACAGCAACAGAAACTCTAACTAAGAAAGTTGGATGTCACTATTAAGCAATTATTGTTAATGTCTTGTAACAGTATGGTGTTACAGTTTTCAAGGTCTTGTTTTAGGGATTGACGAGGCAGCTTAGTCAGCGAAGTGCCTGTCACACAGCATGAAGACTCAAGTTTGACCCTCAGCACCCACACACAAACATGGGCACGGTAACATCTGCTTGTAATCCCAAAACTGGAAGTGACAACAGGTGGATCCTTGGGGCTTGCCAGCCAGCTACTCTACTGTAATCAGAAAGCCACAGGTCCTATTAAATTATCTTGTCTCATAAAACAAAATTATTACCTAGATCCCAGGCCCTATAGCTACCTACCCCCTTTCTCTCCCTCCCTGCCTCAATCGGGTCACACACATCCCAATCTGTCTCTTAGGACGAAGAACTGACAAGCACCTGCTGTGGCAGAGCACCAGAATAGGGAAGGGGTATTAGTTTATGTTCCTATCTGCTTCCTGCTTCCATGTTCTTTGACATATAGGCCACACCAGGTCAGGCTCAGTCCTGTGATGCAGAACTTTCTACAACCCCCTGATGCTGACTATCTCAACATGAAGCTCTTCTTTGGACCTGAATGCCTACTAGACCTTCTCGACCTTCTCGGAAGCATGAGTCATATAAGCTCCTTTTTACAAACTCGCCTGTACTAATACAGTTTCAAAGAACAAGTGGATAGCCCATAAGAAATGATACCTAAGGTTGACCTCCAGCCTCTGGGAGCATTTGTGTGCACATGCAAATACCCACATACAGACACATACATAACACATTAATTTTTAAGTTGTTTTTAAGAGGAAAAAAACCCCAGAAAAACCCAATCAAAACCATACAAAGACACCATCACTAGAATGTTAACATAAAACAAAAACAGAAAACTACTAAACAAATGATTCAGTACGCGCTCACGCACACACGCACGCATGCACACGCACATACACACACACACACAAACTGTGGATAATATAACCATGTGGTTCTTAAGCATTTGGAACTGTTCTGCAGGAGAAACAAAAGAGTGTGGAGCTACAGACTAGAGAGGTCTATTAGAACCGAGAGACTAATATGCAGCATGAATCTTAAAAGTTCTTATTAATAAAATCAAACCTGAGGCCAGTTATTGGGGTGAACACTAGAAGATCAGAGAGACAGAACAAGCCACAGCTAACCTCACCTGGCCAACTTCTCAGCTGATCTTGTTTCCTCAGACTGGAAGCCTCTGTGTCCTCATACCCAAATGGCTCTCAGCTGAACTGTGCTGCTAAAAGCCTGAAAGCTTAACCAGGCCAAATGCTTCTAGTTTCTGGTCCTCACGCCTTATATATCTTTCTGCTTTCTACCACCACTCCCTGGGATTAAAGGCTCAATTTCTGGGATTAAAGGCGTGTGTCACCATGCCTGGCCGGTTCCAATGTGGCCTTGAACTCACAGAGATCCAGAGGGATTTCTACTTCTGGAGTGCTAGGATTAAAGGTGTGAGTGCCACCATTTTCTAGCCTTTGTATCTAGTGGCTGTTCTGTCTCTGATAAATTTATTACAATATTTTGGGGAACACAATACCACCACACTAATAGGCTAAGAATTTAAAAGACCACAAGCTTTCAGAAGGGAGCAAGGACTCTACTGGGAACTGAGTTAAAGGTCATGTTTGTTAAACTGTGGCAAAGAATCTGGCTACATTCTGCACCTATATTGAGATGCTGAGCAAGACTGAATTAAAAACTAATGAATTAATTTATTTCTCAAGGAAATTTCAAGCAGAGTAACATTCAGGCCATGGAACAGTCACTGGTCTAAAGGGAGAAAACACATGAAGCAGAAAGACAAAGTATGCAGTTTTGTGAGGAAAGGGAAGCAAGCTTAAATTTGTAGACAATGATGGTGCAGACAAAGCGTCTTTGCTAGAGATTGGTGTCACTAGAAAGAGACCTCTAGTCTGCAGTGGGTCAGGAAAGGTGCTGGAGGGCAAGCCATCACCCACTGAGGGCCCATCCCATCTTGTGAAAAACCCAAATTCACCTGAATGGGTCAAGACTGACCTGGGAACGCTGCTGAAGGGATCCACCTAACACAACGCTTTCTCAGATTCAATTGCAAAGGCACAGAGGTGGTTCCAACTCTAGTCCAAGGGAATCAGGCTACATCTAAACTGGCAATAGGACTTGGCATTATCGTCTACATGGTACTAGTTTTGTAGGAATGAAAAATGCAAAAGGGAGTGTTTATAAAGGCCTGTGCAATGTTCCAGAAAGCCACTAAGGCCAGGGAGAGTATCAGGGTTGGATGGACAAGGAGGCACCAAGAAGCCATTACATTAACCTTGGAAATTAAAGCCTGAGCTCCAATAGAGACCCCAGGACACGAGAAGTCCTGGAAAGAAAGCTGCGGGCATGCAGTACAGTAAGGCCAAGTGAGAGGCTGTATGTGCTACAAGTGACAGAGACAGAAGGACAGGCAAGGTTATGCAATCCCTGTGGAGCTCAGCTGACTCCTTCACAAGCACCAGATGCCAGGCATGGAGCTTCCGGTTTTGGTGCTTTCCCTGGAGGGTTTCCGTCCTGCTTCGGTCTGATCCTTCCCTGCTTCGCCCTCATTTCTTCTTTTTGGAATGTATACTACAGGTATCTAACAGTTTGGTTTTTGTTTCATTTTTTTAATTTTGCAGGGGTTCAGTTAATAGACTCTCTTGAGTCTTAGCAGATAATTTGGCTTTTGAACAATGCTAGGATTGTTCAACACTATGAAGACTTAGGAAGTTAGAATAGATACATGTTCCATAATGACATGGTCATGAGCACATGGGTGCCGGGGCAGAAGGTTGTA
Organism: Peromyscus eremicus; assembly: GCF_949786415.1. Lineage (NCBI taxonomy): Eukaryota > Metazoa > Chordata > Mammalia > Rodentia > Cricetidae > Peromyscus > Peromyscus eremicus. The sequence continues at coordinate 126,538,161 of NC_081420.1, forward strand.
TTTTGAATGTGAAATGTCTCCTATAAGTTCATGTGTTTGAATACTTGGCACCTAACTGTTGTTCTGGAAAGTTGTGGAATATTTAGGAGGTGGAGCCTTGCTGGGAAAAGTGGATTGCTGTGAGCATGCTTTAAAGTTGTATAGCCCAGTTCCACTTCCTATCTACTCTCTCTTTTCTGACCTCACACTCCCATTTACCATGCCTTCCCAGTCCTCATGGACTGTGCCTCTTACAACTGTCAGCCAAAATAAACCTGCATCCCTTAATGCTATCAAATATTTTGTTACAGCAACAAGAAAAGTAACTAATACAGTGACAGAAAATGAAGAAAACACCCAATAAATCTGTAACATACCTATGACAAAACTGTTATTCGTTTGGGGGGGTGTTGTTTGGGTTTGGTTTTGTTTGTTTGAAGAAAGGGTCATTATGTAGCTGTGGCCTTCCTGGAACTCAGAGAGATCCACCTGCCTCTGCCTCCCCAGTGCTGGGATTAAAAATGTGCACCACCATACCCAGCCTGACAGCTGTTAACAAACTGTTACACTCTCTCAAGACTCTCTTGCAAGGAATGTGGCCAAGAAAACTAGCACTGACCAACACATTTAGTGGAACTAGTAAGGTTTCCAGAAAGGTTTTTCTTTAAACATGGCTATTATGTCCCTTTATTTTTCTGTCCTTCCATGTTCTTCCTGTGTAGGAATGTTTATGGGATACACACAGATACAAAAGTTACCTTATAAGAAGTATGGCAGCCCTATCTTTCCTGTGAGAAAGGAGCCCAATCCTTCACCCTTCCTCACTAAGTAAATAACTATAGCCACTAAGTTACCAACTCTGAGTGGTCTGTAAACTGACATATCACCCACTAAATACACAAGAATAACCAAGAGGACAAGAAAAAAAGAAACAATGATTTTAAACTGCTCCGAGGGCAGTTCAGTTGATAAGAGTGTTTGCCTAGAATGCACAAGGACCTAGGTGTGACCTCCAGCACCACTTGTCATCCTAGATGCTTGAGAGGTAGAGGAGTTTGAGATCATCTTTGGTTACAAAGTAATCTTGAGTTGAACTCAGGATATATTCAACTCTGTCTTCAAAAAATAGTTAATTTTTAAAAGATAAGTAAAAACTGCCCCAAGTAGTAGAAGCCTTGAGCTTCAAGTGGTAGACTTGTATATATGTATATATGCATGCTAGGTGGACTTTCTACCTTGAGTTACACCCCTAACCCTAAAAGAAAACACTGCAAACCAAGGAAAAATTAGAGTAATATTAGTGTTAATGTCACAATACAAGATAGGAAATACAATGCCACATGGTGGTTTTTTCTAGAACTTTCTAGGTATGAAACAACTTCTGATAAATTTGTTCCAGAAATAGAAACACATGTGATTAAAACACACACACATGCTGGGCGGTGGTGGCGCCCGCCTTTAATCCCAACACTCAGGAGGCAGAGCCAGGCGGATTTCTGTGAGTTCAAGGCCAGCCTGGGCTACCAAGTAAGTTCCAGGAAAGGCGCAAAGCTACACAGAGAAACCCTGTCTCGGAACACGAACACACACACACACACACACACACACACACACACACACACACACACACGGGGTGGGGTGGGGGAGACAATGAATGAATGAATGAATGAATGAATGAATGAATGAATGAATATACAATTATCTTGAGAGTATGGCGGGAAGAAATTCCAATGCAAAACTGCACAGGAGACCTTAAAACAATCAAGCTGCTTGGTTTACAGCTTGCCTGCCCTGTGTTTTTCCTCTCAACTAATAAAAATAGTTCTTGAACTTGCTTCTGACTCTGTTTTTAATTTTTTTTGTTTCCAAGATAGGGTTTCTCTGTGTAACAGCCTTGGCTGTCCTGGAACTCACTCTGTAGACCAGGTTGGCATTGAACTCACGGACTTCTGCCTGCCTCTGCCTCCTGAGTGCTAGGATTAAAGGTGTACACCACCACCACCTGGCTTTAAATTATTTTATTAACAAGACTAAGAACCCACAAAAAGGGAACCCCTGACACTGTTCTTAGAGATCAAGGGTGGTTGGCCTATAACTCTCAATCTTCCCACCTTTGTTGCAGAATATGTGGTTTACACTGTGTGAAGATGTGTCACTGTAACTGGTTTAATAAAGAGCTGACTGGCCAATAGCTAGGCAGGAGAGAATAGGCAGGATTCTGGGCAGAGAGAGGGACTCGGGATGAATCTAGGTGCTCGAGAGATGCCAACAAGACAATGAAGAAGTCGGACATACAGTACAGAGGCGAGGTAACCAAGCCATGTGACAGAACATAGATGAATAGAAACAGGTTAATTTAAGTTATAAGAGCTAGTTGGGAACAAGCCTAAGCTAAAGGCCAGGCTTTCAGAATTAATAATAAGTCTCTGTGTCATTATTTGTGAACTGGTGGCCCAAAGAAAAGTCCGACTACACACCTTGGCCTCCTGAGTGCTGTATCTCTCTCTTGAATTAAAGTGAATTTATCATTTTAAGATTTTTTTATTTGTTTGTTTGCTTGTTGGCCTTTGCCTGTTTATGGGTAATCATTGTCCTATTTATCCTGCTCTCAATAAAAAAATAAGGTGGTAATTTGACTAAACATCTACCCACTGAGAAGTGAACAGGTAAAATATTAGTGAATTCCCGTTTTAGTTGTCTTGAATATTTTTCTCACCTTTAAAGGAAGTCTTATAACTAAATTTGACTTAGAATTCATTTACATTTTCTTCTACAAGTTTTATAATTAAAATTCTAGAAAGGAAAACAGATACAGTCAGGAATCAACTGTAAAATGGCACCTCTGATGAGAATCTACATCTGGAAAATAAAAGTTAAAGATATGGAACAAACTGAGTTAATTAATACTGCCCTTAGTAACAACAGTTGGCTAAATAGTTGATACTACTCCAGGGAGAGTGAGATGGCTCAGTGGGGAGGAGTGTTTTGATCCCTGGAACCCACATGGTGAAAGGAGAGGACCAATTTTGGCATATTGTCTTCTTACCCTGTCTCTAACATGCATGTCATGACATGTGTCCCCCACACACAAGTAAATAAATGTAGATTTGGTACAGATTCACAGTTTTAAGAAATACAGTGTATCCTTTAATTCCTCTTTTAAAGCAATCAATCCCTTAAGCACTGGATGTGGTGGTGCCTGCCTACAAATGCTAGCACTTGGAAGACTGAGACCATCCTGTGCTAACACCACATTCTAGGCCAGCAGAGGCTATATAGCAATAGCCTCAATTTCAAATTTAATTGCAAAGCTTTGTGTGTGGGGGAGAGGGGCCTCAGTGGGTAAAGATGCTTGATGTACAAGCCTGACAACCTGAGTTTAATCCCTGCATCTATGGTGGAAAGAAAGCACCAACTCCTAAAGGCTACCATCTGACTTCCATGCTCGACATAGCGCATGGGTGTTAGCACACATACATATATACAAAATAGTACTAAAAACAACAATGACAAGCATTAAGCCTAAGGCCTTGTGTATGCAAGGCAGGTTTTCTCCCACTAATCTACATCTCTACCCCTTCTAGGATACTTTTTAAACTCTCAGTCAACCATTCAACTTAGAAATGAAATCCTGACTTAGTAAGAATTTTTACATTACTACTTTATAAGTACAAGTGTTTTGTCTGAATGTATTTCTATGTACTACATGCATACAGTGCCCCCAGAGGCCAGAAGAAACTTGGAATCAAAGTTACAGATGGTTGTGAGCCTCATATGAATGTTGGGAATTGAACCCAGGTCCTCTGGAAGAGTAGCCAGTGTTCTTAACTACTGACCCATCTCTCCAGTCCCCTGAATTAATGTTAAAAACAAAAAGACAAAACAAAACAAAACAAAGAAAACTTAACCTATTTCATACAAAACAAAACAAAACTGCAACACATACCTTATTTGGAAATATGTCAAAGAATGACTGCCTTAGGTTCTAGGTTCCTGCACAAAACATTTTTTATTATTATATATATATTGTATGTGTGTTTTTGTGGGCATGTATATGCACAAATGTTCCATGGTCAGGTCAGAGGACAACTTGAGAAAGCTGGTTCTTTCCTTCCACCATCTGGATCTGGGGATCAAATTCAGATTGGCAAGCCTGGCAACAAATTCCTTTACCTAACACCTGCAGCCATCTCACTGGCCCCATCACTTCTTAGCACTACGCCCTAACCAACTGAGCTAACCAGCCACATATATCACTTCTTAATACACCTTTATGTATAACACTTACCTCTTCTTCCTTTCACCAAAATTTATTTTAAACATTTAAAAATTCCTCACTTTATATAATAGGTCATTTATATATATTTTCACTCCCCAGTGCTGAGGGCTAGGATTAAAGGTATATGCCACCATATAACAGTGCTTTGAAAAGTTTTCCATGGTCAGTACATAAAAATTATCATCATTCTAACTAGTACATAGTGTTCTCTAAAAGATCTACCGAATTTTAACCAATCTCCTACTCATGACATATGGTTGTTAACATTTGCTATTACAATATGTTGCCTTAAAAATTCACATAATTCTTTGTGCTTATAAGCAATTGGGACTCTAAGTGCCTATTCAAAAAGAACTACAGGTATTAGGCTAGGTACCCTTAAAACTTCTAACAACTGCTTGAAGATTGTGTGATCAAAAGGCTCTGTCTCGTACTATGTACTATCCTGTAAGTACTGTGAACAAAAGGTTCTGAAAAAAATCCACACTTTCCAGTGAGCATTGTGCAAGGCAGATTAACTGAACAGAACTTCCCTGGCTGTGGAAAGGTTGGAAGGTTGCAGGTCCAGACTTAATTACAAGAGAAACCCTGTCTCGAAAATAAAAAAAAAAAAAAAAGAAATGTCAGAGAAACTACACCCGTGAAGTCTCACCAGCATGGCTTGCCTACACAAAACCTGAACAGGGGTGAAACCAATATCTATTGGAAAAGGAAGTTCATGAGGCCTTAACCCTAGACAAAGCTAAGGAATACTGAGAGTGAGAGAAACAGTATTCCTCAAAGAGGGGCATGCCAATTGGTTATCTAATATCATATGGTCAGGCCTGAAAACACACACATACAATTAATATTATATGGACTAAGCAGACTGTATTTGTATATTTAGGAATACATTCTCACACACACACATACATTCAACAACAATTAAAGAAAAAAGGTCAGGAATTTGAGAAAGAGCAAGGGGTTGTACAGGGAGGGGAGGGAGGAAGGAAAGAGAAGGGGAAATGATGTCATTATAATTGTGAAAAAAATTATAATTAAACAAAAAAAAAACTTCAAAGTTATTACAAATTCTACTAGCATTATGAAAGGGAACAAAAATAAAGACAATGGTTCACCAGTAGGTGAAGTGATAAATGGAGGCATATCCATATAAAGAACACTACTGAGCAAAAAACACAAAGTAAATGTTAAATACTTTGTTCAATGACAGAGGCCAGACAAAGAGTCTCACATACTGTGACTCCATCGACAGGACAGTCACAAAGAGCGGCAGTGGGAGACAAGAAGAGCAAGGGATATATGGTGGAGAGGGACTGGGCCCCCACACATCAGAACCATCAAATGGTAGACTATAAGCTGTCCTTCACTTTACATAATTATCACTCTTAGTAAGCCATTTTTAATGTTTTTATAAAAAATTTAAATAGATACAAATAAATTAGAACTGTATCACAAACTCTATCAATATTCTAAGGGAGTTCACATTTAAGTGAAATGAACCCATGTCACAAGCTGGTTTTCAAGGGTGCTGTGTTTAATTTTCACAATTACCTGTAGAAGATGGTGATTTCTCTGAATGTTTTGCATTCAGTAGTTTTCTGCTAATAAATATGTAACCACAGGGACATGATTTACATGCAACAGGAATCTGCAGGGAAAAAAGAAAACTTGGATTACTCTTCTCCCATTGTTAGATTTCTCAGGACTTAGGAAGTCTCTTGGTAATAAACTGCTTGAAGAACCACAGATTAAATGAAAACCACTTTGAGATAGTTATCATTTCATAAACATTCACATTTTCCTAGTGTTTATGACACTGAAATACCTTACGGTACCACTGTGATAAATACTAACGCAATGTCAGTGTGTGTAATAATGAGAATGGAAACTGAAAAATTAGATCAGCTACATTTCACAGAAAGAAAAAACAAGCAATGGATCCAAACTAACTACTGGTCATGTGAGCAGAACACAAACTGAGGGTTGTTAACAGCACAGGAGGAAAACAGGCTCTTTTTTTTTTTTTTTTTTTTTTTTTTGCATTAAAGTACTGAACACTGGGCCAGGCATGGTGGCACATGTCTTTAATCAGCAGAGACAGGCAGATCTCTGGGAGTTCAAGGCCAGCCTGGTCTACAGAGTGAACTCCGGAACAGCCAGGGCTGTACAGAGAAACCTTGTCTTGAAAATCCAAAAAAAAAAAAAAAAGGTACTGAACACTGGCTCTTTTTCATTTTTAAAAACTTATTTTATTACTAGTGTGTATATGTGTAGGAGAGAGGTGGGGACACTGTAAAGTCCATCCTCTCCTTCCACTTTTACTTGGCTTCAAATTCAAGGCATAAGGCTTGCATTCATGCAGACACCTTCAGCCACTGAAGCACCTCAGCTGCCCTGGTTTTGCTCGTGGAAACAGGGTCTCGTGTGGTCTAGACTGGCCGGGCTATGTATAACAAAAGCTACCCTTGAATTCTTAATTCTCCTGCCTCTCTCTGCCAAGTGCTGGGATTGCAAGCATGGATAACCGTCCCGCACAATGTAAGATCTTTAATTTACACTTAACAGACAACAAATGGGGCCTACAAGATCTTGCAAGTCTGATGACCTAAGTTCAATACCAGGTAAGGGGTAGAAGAGAACCAACCCTGAAGGGCTGTACTCTCCATACACATATGGAAGCACACATGCTTGCACACACAACACACACACACACACACACACACACTAACCTAAATAATTAGCCAATTAATTTAAAAAGGAGAGAACAGTAGAATCCAGTGATGTGGGCTTATAACCTTATTAGCACAGGAGGCTAAGGCAGGTAGCCCCAAGTTCAAAGCCCGTCTGGGCTATACAATCAGTTCAAATTTAGTTTAGACAGCCTACTGTCTCAAAAAATTAAAGTTAGGAATGTAATGGCTCAGTGGCAGAGCACTTGCCTAGCATGTACAAGACCCCAGGTTCAACACTGAATACCACCAAAAGAAAAATATGAAGAAAACGAAATCATTAGAAACCTGTTTCCACAATTAACAGGTGAAGATTGACTTTGAGACCCAGGTGCCCACTGACTAATTCAACTGATGAGATGATTTTTCTTTAATGAGTTCAACTCAAGACACTTTCCTACAACAGAGTTAATGCATTCTAAAGTCCTGTTTAAAAGTGGAATGTCCCTCTCAACTCCTGCCCAAAAAATCTGTAACAAAACCAAAAAAACCCACCACAGCCAGATCCTATAAAAAGAATCTTCAAACAGGTTTTACAACTTGAATAATGTTAGTCTCATTAAATTATTTATACAAATGCCCTAAACACCCCTTAAATTTCAGTTTAAGATAGTAATTTAAGTTCTAATGCTATACTTCCAATTTTTTAAATGGAAAAAATCCAAAGTATTGTTTACTAAGATTTATTATTTATCAATTCATTCTTTGGAAAGTATTATTTAGGTTGTTTATTTTAAAGAGAAAGGGAAAAAAGGGGGTCAGCTACACATTTGTTCAATGTCACATTACTGAGGTCTATATGCTGTGGGATGTCTTTCTGTTTGCTGTGAAAATGTGTTGCTCTGACTGGTTGATAAATAAAATTGTACTGGCCTATGGCAGGGCAGGATGGAACCACACAGGAAAATCCAAGAGAGATAGGGGAGGAGAAAGGAGAGTGAAGCAGACACTGCCAGCCGCCGCCAGGAGAAGCAAGATGTAAAGTACTGGTAAGCCACAAGCCACGTGGCAAGGTATAGATTCATAGAAATGGGTTAATTTAATATTAAGAGCTAGCTAGCAAGAAGCCCACCATGGCCATAGTTTGAAAATAATATAAGCCTCTGTCTGTATGTATGTTTATCTGGGTCTGAGTGGCTGCAGGACCAGGCAGGACATAGAAAAACTTCCAATTACATCTATACTCATGTCTAGCACAAAACAGACATTCATCAAATATTTGTGGTGTGTGTGGGGGAACCTACAGATATAAAAATGACAGCACTGCTAAAATTTGGACTTGACATTGTCCAGGACCAAAAACAAAGAGAGAGGAAGAAAGAGAGATGAAAGATTTGGGCACTACAGTATTTCATTTTTTTTAATCCCTAAAATAACCAAAACCAATACAGAAAACTCATTTATAGAAATCTCATTATTTTTCCTTTCTGAGGTTTTAATTACCTAAAGTCAATAAGAAGGATAAAAATGGCAAAGGATATTTAGAAAGAGATTGAGGTTGTTGATGCAAAAACACAGCACTTACATCAAAAGTAGAAAGAGTTATGCTGGAGCTAAATGTGAGTAACCAGGGCCTAGGAACAGATGTAGGTTACCCCAAATTCTATGTTCCAACATGAAAGCAGTTCCATGAAGTTTTCACAGTAACAGAGCAGAGTCAGAGATCAAAGCAATTCTCAAACACACTAGTGGAAACATTAAGTAGGAAGGCACAGCAAAGCAGAAAAATCTTCACTATAGGACTCAGATGCTGTCTGATAAAAACTTTTAGCCCTTTGATTGGTAGAAAATTAGGTTTTTAAGTTCATTCATCCCAAAAGCTTTTTATCTTTTCAGATTTAGGTCTGACACTGAGCAAGGCAGAGAACAGCTTTTTGTAGGCTAAAGATAGCTCACATTGCAACTGGGCCTGTAACATTCCACCCTCTCCACATAACTGAAGTTTGAATCAATCAGCCTTTGTAGACAGTTTCATTTCTGGAATTCTCGTTAACAAGACATCACAGAACTTATATTAGAATACATTGTTCTAATCGTTCTATTTAAGTATTAGCTATTGACTACTTATGCCTAATTTAAAGATTTCATTATAGGTGCATGTACATATGCAAAAACACAGTACAGACAGGGTTAGCACTGTCTTAGATTTCGGACATATACTACGGATGTTAATGTATCTGCCCAAAATAAGGGAAAGTATTGAGATTCTTCTGTGTTAAACAGATCAGAGATGGGTATGGGTACAACATACATACTTGCTAGATATGAAACAGATATGGAAAAACAGTGCATTGTTTAAAAGGAAAGCAAAGCCCAAAAGACACACTAAAAAAAGAGAAAACTGTTCAATATCTTGAATAGTAATATACTCAAAATAGTTTAGTAATTTTCCAGTCAGTGAATGAGACCTCCATGAAAGTATAGAATACAAAAGTTTAAAATTTTTAAAACTGTATTTTTTTTAAGGGCCTGCATAAGAGATTAACTTAAGAGCTGCTAAAAATCACCGGGCAGTGGTGGTGGTGCACACCTTTAATCCCAGCACTGGGAGGCAGAGCCAGGCGGATCTCTGTGAGCTCGAGGCCAGCCTAGTCTACAGAGTGAGAGCCAGGAAAGGCGCAAAGCTACACAGAGAAACCCTGTCTCAAAAAAACGAAAGGAAAAAAAAAAAGTGCTAAAAATCTATCTTTTGGCTTCCTTGTACCAGTTTTTTAAAGTGGTCCTATCAAGTCAACTTAAGAAATCTCACTTCAAAGATTTGACATTTATGTTTATAAATACACACAAAAATCTAATTCAATATTCATGCAGTAACTTCAAATCTTGGCAATATTCTAGTGTCGTGTTTAAAAAGTTACTTACAATTATAATTTGCTTCCTAGTTTAAAACCAAAAGCGCCTACTTTTTTTTTTTTTTTTTTTTTTTTTTTTTTTTTGAGACAGGGTTTCTCTATGTAGCCCTGGCTGTCCTGGAACTCACTCTGTAAAACAGGCTGGCCTCAAACTCACAGAGATCCGTCTGCCTCTGCCTCCCAAGTGCTGAGATTAAAGGTATGCGCCACCACCGCCCAGCAAGCTTCTAGTTACTTTTTTAAGTAATTAGCCCAGCAAGCTTCTAGTTACTTTTTTAAGTAATTAGAAAACTAAAATTAAACTATTACCTTCTTCAACTCAATTACTATTATTTGGGGAAAAAAAAATCAGCAAAGGGCTCAAGGCCCTGGATTCAACCCTACCACTGGGAAATACCAAAAATTCATTTGTCATCATGTGTATTCTCTTCAGTATTGAGAATAAAAGACAAAACAAACCAAAACCAATGTACTAGTTTATAAAGGACTAAATTGTGTCCACTATCCAAAATTTACCCACTGAATCCATAAACACCACTGTGACAGGATCTCCAAGTAAGGCTTTTCAAAAGACACTTGAGTTGAAGTGAAGGGGGATGCTCCTAATGGGATCAGTGACCATAATGGGACTAGAGCATGCACTTTTTGCCACATGAGGACACTGGCAAGACACCTTGGCATGTACAAGCCAAGAGAACTCTCACTAGAACACACCCTGGCCTTGAACTTCGATTAATGCTGGTTATTATTTTTGGTATTTCATTAATGGTATTTTATTATTGCAGCCAAAACAAACCAAGATAAAGCTGATTTTGTATGAAGGAATGCATGTGAGGCCTTGGAAATGGCTCAGAGGGTAAGGGCACCTGCTGCCAAATTTGAATTCCAACCCTGAAAACCTCACATGATGGAGACAGACAGAGAGAGAGAGAGAGAGAGAGAGAGAGAGAGAGAGAGAGAGAGAGAGAAAGCAAGAGAGAGCGCAGACCGCCACAGGCTGTCCTGACTCCCACGGAGGAACACACATACACATAAAATTAAAATGGAAAAAGATACATGTGTATTTGTATACCAAGATAAACATCTTTCCGAATAAACCCTGATGTGCTGAGCAGTCTCAAGGACACCGACACTGTCTTCCTCTCTTCCTTTACCCAGGGTTTCTGGTGTGTCTGCTTTCTTCTGTACCCATACCCATCTCTGATCTGTTTAGCACTGAATGTGGAGGTCACAGGGCAACTCTGTTCAGCCAGTTCTCTTCTTCTCCCTTGACATGTGTTCTGGGGATCCACCCCAGGTGGTTGGGTGGGAGCAGCAGCACTTTCACTGGCCCCTAACCAGGATATTAAAAAACAGGTATTTTCCCCCAAAAGATTACTTTATGCCAAATAAAACAAGAAAAGAATTTACAGGGATCTGTGCCCTACAGAAACTGAATGCATAATTCATATTATATAAGCCTTAACTGGGAATTATTTAAGCATCGAAGTAATGTGCCAACAGACTGACCACAAAATCCAAGTTTGTTAAAATTTAGTTTGGTGGAAAGAATGAACGTAACACATGGTTGTTTTTAAATTGCATACTGACAGAGCTCTATCGACTCTATACTTGCACAACTTTCCCTGATCGGTGTTTTTACCACTGCCTATAAATCATACTGAATAAAACATGTAACACTTTGTTAAAAGATTTGATAAACCTACAAGAACGCACCCTAAATAACATATTAAAATCAGCTTAAGTCTCCGCCCATTTCAAATTACTCCAGAGGATGAGAGAAGGAAGGGGGAGGGGAGGAGAGAGAGGTAGTCATTTTGGAAAGACTCATTCAGTGGAAAAATAAGTATACCCAGATCTGTATGCTGGTATGAAGGGCCTTAAGGATGGTTTTAATTAAAAGTTTTAATTCATTACACTGTAATGAGAATAAGGCGTGCTTAAATGTAGGAAAGAAAAAATGTATTATTTTTTAAAAATTACAGCTATTACTCCATGAATTCAATCCAGACGATTCGTTTCAAATTCACGAACCCGCATAAATATATTTTTTAAAAATCTGGAAGCAGACATGCCAAATTTACAACAGTAAATAGCACGAGTAGGATGGGGCGCACGCAGAGAGGAAGAGCCTCCACGCCGACTTCATTCGATCGTGTTCCGTTAACAACGTAATGGAAGGACTAGCAATCACCCATCAAAACTGGCTTTATTGCGGTGTTCCGGAAGTCCACAAATTTGCAAAAAGTTAGCACCATTACTGTCCTTTTGTCTGCTTTATGCTGCCACCCAGGTGGCGGGGGTGACAGCTGAGGAGCCGCACCGCACTCCCCGCAACGGCGAACAAAGCCACCCGGGGCAGCAGGGGGCCGCGGGCCGGCCGGGGACCAGAACGGGCAGCGCCGGGTCCCGGCTTCCAGACCCCCGCCGCCCCCGCCCGGCCGCGGGCCGCCGCGCACCGCCAACCGCCGCCGAGCAACGGCCGCCCGCCCTGCCCGCCCCGGCCGCTCGCGCCGGCCCGGCCCACCTGTTGGTCGCACTCGGGGCACGATTTGGTGGCCATCTTCACTTTCTTGGCTCGAGTTGCAGACATGCTCCCCTCCTCAGCAGCTGTGGAAGCAGCGCCGTAGCTCCGCTGCTCCACAGAGCGCTTCCTCACTCCAGCCGCGACCCGGCCGTGGAGGCGCGCGTGCGCGTGCGCGGGGCTGCGTGCGGGGGGGGGGGCGGGGGGGCGGGGGCGCCGCAGCCCTTGCAGGGAACTCCCATCGACACGCCCTCTACGGCGACTGACCGCGCGGGGGCGTGGCTTCGGCGAGACTCCACCAACCAACGCACCGGTGGGCCGGGCCGTGGTGCTGGGCACGCCCCCTTTGCCGCCCCCCCCCCCAACTCGAGACCGAAAATGGATACTGGCAAGGAATACCTCTGTAAATGTCAGCAATGCTAATCCGTGAGAAATTATAATAGACAGTCGATGAAACCTCTAGGTACCCAGCGTCAAGGATCCAACGTTCATTATTCAATAAAGAATTGCCTACGATCCACTATCAGGCACACTGAATAAGAAATATCTGCCTTCAAGAACAGTCTACAGTGCTTTGTTTTTGGCTGGGGGAGGTGAGGGGCTGGGCGTGGAAAGGATGCCCTGTTTTGATTCAGTGTATCACTGATACTTACTAGATTAAAATTAAAATTAAATTATTTGAAAACTGAAACAAAATGCCACGCACTCCTGTAATCCCAGCTTGTACTGCTCTTGTTCAGATCTATATTGGGAGAATAGGATATTTTTAAAATGTACAGTTTGTTAAAGAAAGAAGCATGAGCTGGGTTTAAAGTTGCAGAAAAGGAAGAGGGAAGACACAAAGCATCCGCGTACTCTGTACCATAGGAAAGGTATCCTAAAGGCAAGACACCATATGTCAAAAAAAATCTAAACTTGTGAAAACGCAAATCTTTTTAAAAGAAGTGCTTGTGTGAATAGAATCCTGCCACAAAGGTTTGCTGCTCCAGAATGGCCCCCTAAGGAAGTCTCCAGGATCACCTTGAAGGAACACAAAAACTACTGCCACTTTGGATCAAAAGGACCAGATGACATCTGGAGCTGACAGCATGTGGTCTTGCAAGCAAGGGAGATATATGCGTGATAGGGCCAATCGAGCCTTGTGCTAGAGCTGCAGAGACCCTGCAGTGTGTGGCAGGATCAGATTTCCTGAAGGGAGGCACTGAGAGACAGTTTTATGAAACTAGGAAGGTGAAACCTAAGTTTCAACAGAGACCCCAGATGTTAGAGATATCACAAGCACGGTACAACCACGGAGAAAAGCTATCAGCATGGGTCCAAAAGGGACATCACAGGATGTAGGCAGGATAGCTGGAAGACTGGCCTGTTTAAGGGTCTCAGATGAGTCCATGACAAAACCCAGATGCCACACAAGGAGCTGCAGGGTTTAGTGTTTGATCTGAAAGTTTGAGCATTGCTTTGGTTAGATCTTCCTTTGCTATGTTCATTCTCCCTTTTGGAAGGAGAATATTTACTCTGTACCATTGTGTATTAGAAGTATGTAGCTTGTTCTGGTGTTGGCTTTTGTTTTGTTTTGTTTTTTAATTTTACAGAGGCTCACATTTAAGAGTGTGTCCTGGGCCAGACAGTGGTGGCACACGACTTTAATCCCAGCACTTAGGAGACAGAGGCAGGCAGATCTCTGAGTTCAAGACCAGCCTGCTCCACAGATCGGGTTCCAGGACAGCCAGAACTATACAGAGAAACCCTGTCTTGAAAAACAAAAACAACAGCAACAGAGTGTGTCTTGAATATCAGAAGAGATTTAGACTTGGGGAATGTGATTGTAGTTAGACATAGGGTCTTAAGTAGGCTGGGCCGGTCTCAAACTCACTGTATAGCTAAGTATGAGCCTGGTCTTCCTGCCTCTACCTCTAAAGTCCTGGGACTACAGTCATGTGCCACACTTGGCTTCCACTTTGGACTTTTAAACACTTTTGGGACTGTCAAGACTTCAATGACTTTTAGAGACAGATTAAATGAACTTTGAATTATGAGATGAGCATGAGAGAGTTAATGAATGTGGTCTCTGGTCCCAGGTGGAATAAAAGGGAAAATGTTGGGGAATATTATTTTAAGTTGTGTTACTATTATATATGTTACATTTGTTTAACTCTGTGAAGCTGTGTTACTGTGTCTGTCTAGAACACCTGATGGTCTAATAAAGAGCTGAGCAGCTAATAGCAAGTCAGGAGAAAGGATAGGCAGGGCTGACAGGCAGAGAGATTATATAGAAGGAGAAATCTGGGAGGAGAAAAGAAGTAGCCAAAGGAGGAAGAGGAGGAGGAAGAAAAGGATATCAGGGACCAGCCACCCAGCTACACAGCAAGCCACAGAGTAAGAAACAAAAGTATACAGGAATAGAAAAGGAAAAAGCCTAGAGGCAAAAGATAAACGAGATAAAGTTAAGAAAAGCTGGCAAGAAACAAGCCAAGCTAAGGCCAGGCATTTATAATTAAGAATAAGCCTCCATGTGTGATTTATTTGGGAGCTCGGTGGTGGGCCCCCTAAAAGAGTAAAAAACAACCAACAACATTATGGTGTACCAATGTGGAGCTCAAATTTCTATAGTGCCTGAAAAAGCTTTAAAAAAAATATGGCTCCTTTAAGAGTTTTTGCCTGCTGACAAGCCCTTGAGCAGCCAATATCTTAAGTAGGAACAAAAAACTAAGTAAAAATTCCTACCACAGTGCAAGCCATCAGCATTCTAGAGCTCTAGGAAAGTTGAATGCAGTTCTCAGCACAAACATCTGTCCTACTGCAAGTTTCACACTTGGCTTTCATGGCCTGAGAAGCAGGCAGAGCCAGCTGAGAGCTGCATGTGGAGGATCCAGGTATAGGTTAGCAATTTAAAGGTTTGCTCACTTGGTGAAAAAAAACAGCTGAAGATACACAATAAAAGAGATCCAGATGAAAAAAACTCTAAACAGATTACAGTATATTTAACAATGTGCATAGGCTTAAGAAAAGAAAAAGTTTAAAAATAACAATAAAGTCTTGAAAGAGAGAGTAAAAGTAATATAAAAGAAAAAAAGTCATGTAAGATAGGAAATATACAGGGAGTCTAGATCCTAGATGTTATTGTGTTGATTTTGAATTTTTTGATTATTGAAAAGCAAATGATAGCTGCAAAGAGACCTGGAATTGAAATAGGGACTGTTGAAATAATCAGCCTATATACTTTAGGACTGCCTTAACTTTTAATAAGTCAAAAAAAATTGTCAAATGGAAATCAAAAATGCTTTGGAGTTTTGTTCCCACAGGAAATAAGAGGCTGTGGCTTCCTTCAGGGTTAATATGGATCCAGTTTGATCAGGTGAAACCTCCTGAAACTTGACAGGTGATATCTATCAGCAAAGATTATTGCTGGTCTTCCTAAAACTTGGTCACTATTTTAAAATTCTCTCTCTGGGACCCTAAAGATACTTTGTCTACAGACACCAGAAAGCAGTTTGGAGAACATGACCAAGAGGGGTGTGGGAGGCTTTTGGTTATTTGGTGGGTTATGGATGTTTGTTATCATTTAGGGGAATATGGTATATTGATACAAATTTAAAGTTATTTTTGTTACATTGTATATATGTTCTAGTTGTTTAAAGGATTTTTGTATATTGATACAAATTTAAGGTTACTTTTGTTACAACATATTGTATATATGTTTCTATTCTTGTTTAAAGTATTGTACCTATGCAGTTTATTTTAAAATGTAAGATAAAATTCTAGTTTTTAAAAGCTGTTATTATAAACTATATAGGATAATCAGGAAACATAGGTCAGTGGTCAGTCATTTATAACAATCAAATTTGTAGATATGTTAGGTATGCTTTCCAGATCATACAGATAGATGGTCTTCAAACCTTTCAAAGACCTACAGAATATGGCATTCAAAATAGTTTGTTAACATAAAGTTTTTCATAGCAATGAAACACATCTGTTCCTGGCAGCACCAATTTACTTCAGAGATGATGAGCATTGAAGAAACGCCATAGGAATTTGCTTTCATTGTGGCAAGATTAGCCATTTGGACAAGAAACTGCTTTTGCCTTGACTGCTGTGCAGACTGAACATGCAGGACACACAGGAAAAAGACTGTTGAACTCTGCCAAAACAAGGCAGGACTTCAAATGTCCTGCTTCAAGCCAGGCGGCAGTGGTGCACACCTTTAATCCCAGTACTTGGGAGGCAGAGCCAGGTGGATCTCTATGAGTTCAAGGCCAGGCTGGTCTACAGAGCGAGATCCAGGACAGGCACCAAAATGACACAGAGAAACCCTGTCTTGAAAAACCAAAAAAAAAAAAAAAAAAAAAAAAGCACCAAAAAAAAAAAAATTCCTGCTTCACTAAAATGTTTGCCAGGTATTCTGGGCCTGTAGGCTGAAGATGGATGCCCCAACATTGCAGAGGAACTCTGGGTGACTGTTCAGGTAGCCAAATATCTCTGTTGTTAAATAATATTATATCCTTCTGGGTCTTTGATGGAGTTAAAGACTAAATAGTTAAAGTTGCAGTTTTTCCTTGTTATGATAGAAAGTAAGTTAGGTGTAAAACTTTGGACTCACTAAGATAGGATAGATAATGCATTATTTTCTTTGAATATGCTAACTACAAATGGACAGAATATTGTAAATGTAATTCTTACTTGATAACTATTTTTGTTATATGTAGTTATACTATGTTAAAGCTAAAACTTTTCTTTTTAGTTAGACAAAAAGAAGGAAATGTTGGGGAATAGTATTTTAAGTTGTATTACTTTTGTTTATGTTGTATTTGTTTAACTCTGTGAAGCTGTGTTACTGTGCCTGTCTAGAACACCTAATGGTCTAATAAAAAGCTGAATGGCCAATAGCAAGGCAGGAGAAAGGACAGGCAAGGCTGGCAGGCAGAGAGACTATATAGAAAGAAAAATCTGGGAGAAGAAAAGAAGTAGCCAGAGGAAGAAGAGGACATCAGGGACCAGCCACCCAGTTACACAGCAAACTATGGAGTAAGAAACAAAGAAAGGTATACAAGAATAGAAAAGGAAAAGCCCAGAGGCAAAAGATAGATGAGATCATTTAAAGTTAAGAAAAGCTGGCAAGAAACAAGCCAAGCTAAGGCCAATCATTCATAATTAAGAATAAGCCTCCATGTGTGATTTATTTAGGAGCTAGGTGGTAGGCCCCCCAAAAGAGCAAAAATAATAACAGGGAAAAGCAAGTGGAGTCATAAAAAGAAGGAAATTCCAACATAGGATACAATATGTATGAATCTTAAAGACATGTTTCTAAGTGAATGATGCCATTTATATGATGTACCTAAAGTAGCCAAATTCATGGGATCCAGGAGCATATCTGGGTAGTATATTGCTTGCTTAGCATGAACAAGCTCCTGGGCTGAATTAAAAAAAAAAAAAGGAAACAGAAAGCAGAAGCATGGCTACCAGACCCTAGAGCAGTAGTTCTCAACCTTCCTAATGCTGCAACCCTTTAATACAGTTCATCTGTTGTGGTGACCTCCAACCATAAAATTATTTTTATTGCTATTTCATAACTGTAATTTTGCTACTGTTATGAATCACAATTTAAACATCTGATATGCAAAATATCTGATATGCAACCCCCAAAGAGGTCGTAACCCAAAGGTTGAGAACCACAGGCTGAAAACCACTGCCCTAGCGAAAGAGAAGCTGGTGAGACATTTTTTAATGGATACGGAGTTTCAGCATGCAATGATAAAGATGGATAGCAGTAAGGATTCTAAAATACAATGTAATTAAAGGACTACCCATATGATTAAAATGAAATGGCTAAAATGTGAATCTTTATTTTCTGCATAATTTACAAGATAAAAAAGGAGAAAAAATCCAGTAAACCTGGAATAGAACATCATTTCTTTAATGTGATAAAGACTGTATATGAGGGCTGGAGAGATGGCTCAGAGGTTAAGAGCACTGCTTGCTCTTCCAAAGGTCCTGAATTCAATTCCCAGCAACCACATGGTGGCTCACAACCATCTGTAATGAGATCTGGTGCCCTCTTCTGGCCTGTGGGGATATGTGCAGACAGAACACTGTATACATAATAAATAAATAAATAAATCTTAAAAAAAAAAAGATTGTATATGAAAAACCCATCACAGATAATGTCATATTCCATGGCATGGGACTGAAAACTTTCCCCTTAAGCTCAGGAACAAAACAATAATATCCAGTTTAATATTATAAGTTCTAGTCAGAGCAATTAAACAAGAAAAGGAAATAATGAGGCATTGAAGCATGTAATTTGGAAAAAAGAAGTAAAATATTAGGATCATTGAAAACACAAAAGACAAGGGTAGGACCTGATCAGGGTACTGTGCCCAGATACACAGGGACTAACAAAACAGGGCGACAGTTGTAAACCTTGAAGTAGGATTGTTGACCCAGAGTAGGGCTCCCAGGTACACAAGGACTCACAAAATGCAGTGAGGACAGCACAAGTGGGAAGTGGGCCACGCTTGACCCAGAGTGGCCACCTAAGCACATAGGAACCCACAAAATATGTCCAAGATAGTACACTCCCAGACTAGGGAAGGAACCAGGTGTGCAGGGACCACAACACATAGTGGAGGTGGGAATAGGCCAACATGGCCAAGAGTAGGGTTCCCAGGAACCCACAACATACAGAGGCTGAAGACCACAAAAGCAACAAAATGACAAAGAATTAACACACCTCTATCAATAGTAACTCTTATTCTGATGGCCTCAATCCTCCCAGGAAACAGATGCAGACTAGCACACAGGATTAGAAAACTGGGCCCATCTTTCTTGCTGCTTAAAAAAAAAGCACACCTCACCTCACCATCAAAGATAAATACCATTGAGGGTAAAAGGGTGGGAAATGGCACTCCAGAGTAAAAGAAAGTAAGAAGCAGGGATAGCTATTCTACAGTCTAACAAACCAAAACTAGTCAGAGGAGATAAAGACAGTCACTTCACACTCATTAAGGAACAATCCCCAAAGAGGTTATTATAATTCTAAATATATGGAAAGGAGCAGGATTGCTGTGTCCTGTGGGGAAAGCATCCTCCATCATACCATCATACCAGGATACCCTTCCTTGCTGAAGCAGTTCCAGGCCTGACTCTCCCGAGAAGTCAGAAAACCTTCCTTTCCAAGGTTGAGCTGTTTCTTTGCAGTCTCAGCCAACAGAGCTATGGTAAATAAACAGCTCCAGGTGTCCGGGACACCTTCAGGGCAGAGCTCTTGTCCTAAGCAGCTCTGAGGTGTCCGGGATACCTCGTCCTCTAGGGCTGAACTGTCTCCTCGCAGTTTCAGCCATCAATTTACTTACATTTGGTGCCAAAACCCGGGACACCACACCCAGAGTTTTTGCAGTTTATTAACATTTGGTGCCAAAACCTGGGACACCAAACCCAGAGTTTTTGCAGTTTGCTAACATTTGGTGCCAAAACCCGGGACACCAAACCCAGAGTTTTTGAAGTTTGCTAACATTTGGTGCTAAAAACCTGGGACACCAAACCCAGAGTTTTTGCAGTTTACTTATAAATGTCTTAGTTTCTTTTTCCTCTTACTGTGATAAAATGTTCTAACAAAATCAATAGAAGGGAGAAAGAGCTTATTTTGGCTCACAGTTCAAGGTTACAGTCCATCATTCCAGGGAAGTCAAAGCAGCAGGAATCTGAAGCAGGAGATCACACCACATCTACAGGCAGGAAACAGTGATAAATGCATGCATGCTTCAGGCCAGCCAGTTTGTCCTTTATAGCAAAAGGCCTTTTAGTTACAGGCCAACCAGAGCTCTACAATGAGACCTTATCTCAAACAAACAATAATATTAGCTTTGCAATTATTCATATTATGCATAGAATGAGCCATCTCTGAAGTAAATGAGGGCTGGTTATAACTTATACCTGATGAGAACTTTCAGAGTTTTACTTGCTTAGAACTATCCATTATCTAAGTCCAAACACTTTGAAAAGACTGCTGAAGGGGAGGAAATGAACTGCTGTGAATCTGTCATACACAATTTGCTTTTAAATTACAACATAAGAATAATATAGTCATGTTCCCTGGACATTGAAAATTCATTCATAAAAAGCCATTATCATTAATCACTTCCCTTACACATACCTTTTCATGGCAAAATGGGCTATTTTTAAGACATTTTCCCATCCCACTGTATAGTACACATTGGCCTGGAACTTCCCATGTAGCCTCAGCTGACCTGGAATTCTTGATCATCTTGCCTCAGCCTCCTGTGTGCTAGGATTACAAACGTGTACACTTGGCTTGGCTACTTTTAAAATATTGCATTGAAGCCAGGAAGTGGTGGCTCATGCCTTTAATCCTAGCACTCTGGAGGCAGACGCAGGGGGATGTCTGTGAGTTTGAGGCCATCATGGTTTACAGAGTGAGTTCCAAGACAGCCAGGGCTACACAGAGAAACCCTGTCTTGAAACAATTGCATTGAAATGACCAAAAAATAGATAACTATAAATGTATAAAGAATACATGAGGTTATAAAATAATCTGTAATTATATAAAAATTTAGGCCTAGAAATACTGAGAAATGACCATATTTATCATCAGTAGACTTCCTTTACTCTCTCTGGCATTCTGCAAAGTAAGAAAATCAATGTCAAATTGTGTGATTACACAGTAGGACACAAGAATTATCCTTAAGCTTCTTGCTTTTTACTTCTGAAAGTTCATCTACATGAAGCTGCTGAAAGAAAATCCTTGAGTTCTACAAGAGCAATGGCATGCATTATAGATTAAATTTACAATAAAGATAGGCAGCTTCATAGAGTGATGCTAGTTTGAAAAGGGAATATATTGCTTCTGTTTGATTGTCTCTTATAAAACTTGGAAAGGGAATATATTGCTTCTGTTTGATTGTCTCTTATAAAACTTGGTTTAATAGAAGGAGCAGAGATGATAAAGTAGGATTATCAAATATAAAGCTTTCCAGGATGATAAGATGTAGTGATATATTGTGTACCCTAATGAAATTTATATGAAGATCAGAGAACATAACAAGCCACTAGATTAAACATAGAGGCCAAGCAGTGGTAGCACACACCTTTAATCCTAGCACTTGGGAGACAGAGATCAGTCTGGATCTCCATGAGTTCAAAGCCACCCTGAACAAATGAGATTGACTCAGTCTAGGAGGAAAAACAGCCAGGCAGTGGTGGCACACACCTTTAACCCCAGTACTGGGAAGCACATATGCCTTTAATCCCAGGAAGTGATGCCTGGGAGGAGAAAGGTGAATAAGGCTGAGGAGACAGGAACTAAAGGCTTTTTGGCTGAGGAACCCTTTGCGGCTAGAAGTCTTTCGGCTAGAAAGCATTTTCAGACTGAGGAGTCGGTGAGGTAAGAGGTGATGGCTGTGCCTTGTTTCTTTGTCTTTTTGATCTTTCAGCATATACCCCAATATCAAGGGTTGAATTTTTTATTAAAAGACCATTTACAAATTCTGTTACAGTAAGAGCAGGCAAAAGTACTTGCCATGCAAGGCTAATAACCTGAGTTCAATCCCTGGAACCCACAGTGGAAAGAAAGAACTGATTCATAAAAGTTACTCTCTAACCTACACACACACACACACACACACACACACACACACACACGCACACACACAAGCCATGGCACACATTTTCTACCCCTGTGTATACACACACGTGCATGCACACACATATAGAGAGATACACGTATGTACACACAAATAATCTTTTAAAAAATAAGGTTTTCACTACAAGTCTCATTGTTAATATAAGAAATGTTAAGGGCATATTAGACAGACATTTATAAAATTAGAGGTAAATGGGAAGAACTCTATAATAGGAATTATATGTTAGTACTAGACTACTGGATTACCAACAAACCAGTCTAGAGCACTACACTTTGACACAAGCTGTTTTCTTTTTTATCACTGTTACCAGGAACCAAAGTAATAAAATTCCGAATCACATATGTATTGTTCTCTGCAATTTTAAAACACTTATATTTTATAACCAGTCCTCCAAAGATTACCTTTCTTGTTCATTAACTAGGTACTGAATGTTGGACCAGAAAAAGAAGAAAAAAAATGTTCTCAGACCATGACATCACATGGATCCTAGATATATATCAGATGAAGCATAAATCTAATTAATCTTATCAATAAAAACCAGGAGTCAGATATCAGAGTAAAAACCAGAAAGATCAGAGAAGCAGGGGAGCAGCTACCAGTGACTTCCTACCTCTTCCATTCCTCCGATCAAAAGAGCCGAGATCCTGTCTCAGCCCCACCTTACCACATCCTGTCTCATATCTGTCCACAGTCCTCCAAACCTTTATGGTTAACTAGTTGCTAGCTCTTATCTCTGACTCCAAGCAAGCTTTATTTGTCAGAACACAAACAAGATATCACACAACATTTTCCCCTTTTCTCTAAACAAAAAGCATAGGTTTTAACTAACATAAAAAAACTATATACAGTAAGTACAGTAACCATATACAAATATATGCAGGCAATAATTACATCAACAATGTCTAGTCCACTAGCATTTGACAAATACAGAGAAAATACCCCAGTATTTATCTTGATGAATCCAAAGTTTCGCACCTAATTCACTTTCTATCCTTTCATTGCTGACCCAAAACTATCTTTTTGTGTCTCTCAACCTTATACACTTTACACCTCTTTTGTGAGTTTCTTTTCTGAATTTGTTAACAAGGAAAACTATAACTATAACTATCTAGTTTTCACCTCCATCAGAGACCTGAGAAGGATATAATATTTCCTGAGTAAACAGGAAGTGAAGAGCAAACAACTTCCAAAATTAAGAAATGACAGAAACAGCTGGCTACCTGGACAGTCACCCAAGGTTTCTCTGCAATGTTGGGGCATCCATCCTTGGCCTACAGGCCTAGAATATCTGACAGACTTACCTGTGAAGCAGGATTTTTGAAGGACTGTCCCACCTTGTCTTGGCACGGTTCGGCGTCACTTTCTTTTGTGTCCTGCTTGTCCAATTTGGACTGCATACTGTCAGCAGTCAAGGCAAGGGCACTTTCTTGCCCAGTGGCTAACTTTTGCCATCATCTTCTTTGAAGTACCTTGGAACTGGAACTGCCAGGAGTAGACATGTCTCCTTGTTGTTAAAAAAAAAAAAAAAGAACCTTATGCTATTAAAACATCTTAAATGCCCTATTCTGTAGGTCTCTGAAGTGTTTGAAGACCATCTGTCTACCTAAACTATATCTGTTTGACTTTGAAAACATACCTAACATGACAACAAGTTTAATTGCAATAGGTGACTAACTACTGACCTGCATTGCTTTATTTTCCTAAGTAGTTTGTAATAATAACTTTCAAGATCTAGAAATTTACATTACATTGTTAAGTGAGATGAATAGGATCAATACATTGAACAAGAGTAGAAACATATATACAGTACAACAAAAATAACCTAAAATTTGTATCAATATACAAAAATCCCAGCCAATGTAAACTATTTAAGACTAGTAGTTGCTTTTTTAGTTTAAAAAGTAGATTCAATAATCTACTCTTTTGTCCTACCATTTCTGTATCCTCCCTTTTTCTTTTCAGAGCAAGATCCCTGATTCTAATCTCCTTTTTTTTCAGCTTTTTTCCTGACCATTACCAATAACAACTTGTAACCAATCCCCCAAATGATGACAAATATCCTCAACCAAGTAAACGACCAAAACCTGCCCACCCCATCACTTGGGAATGTAGGTGTCATGTTGTTAAAATTACTTCCAGCTGTCTGCCAGGGGCAACATCATCTTTAGGGGACCCTGAAAAAAATTGAGATAATTGTCAAGTCCTTGGAGAGCTAGCTGTATAACTTGTTGTCCAATGTCTGTAATGGAAAAGTGCAGGGCTTATGTCAAGTCCTGGCTAGAGCAGTCTGTGAGGCTGGAGCATCTCAGCTAGCCACCTTGAAATTGCCCTGAGAAGTTTGTAGTAAAAAGCCAATCTTTAAGTAGTGTTTGTCAGCTTAATGTGTTAGTATAATCCATGTGGACTCATCATTGTGGGGCCCCATCCCCATTTTGGAGACTTCAAAAGTCACTGTTAGGCATGGTCATGATTCACTGCAGAAAACTTAAACATTTTGAATGTCATATGCAGCAGATCTCAAAGAAGTTAAAGGACCATAATGTGTTATGTACATTCAGAGTACAGTCTTAATTTCTACATACCTGATAGAGACTCAAACCCCAAAATCATGTACAGGAAGCTAGATGAAGTCTTTTTCTAGAATTAGTACTCTATATTGCCATTAATATCATGACAAAAATTTAATATATATACTAATTTTATAAATTTTGAGAATATATATATATATATCTTAAGAATAGTTTTAAAGAGTCAAAATAAAACCAAAGGATTATGACATTAGTGGCAATAAAATAAAAATAGGCCCTTAATTTTGGTTTTTCTTTAGTCCCATATTAGGTGGCTCTTCTTTCATGAGACAGAGATTTTAGATTTTCCTTTAACAAGCATGCTTGGGTTTAGAGAAGGAGAAGGTCATGCTCCAACTCCAAAGGCAGCTTTAATTTTTAATTGAACTGGGACTACAAAAAGATCATTTGCATTATGTGTCTATAGAGAATCAGAAGAAACAAACATTTGGGAAGATTTATGAAATTTTATCCTGTTGGAAATGTGATATACCAATAGGTCAATTTACTCTTTTTCTTGGGACATTTTCTCTGGATGACTTGTCCTTTTTCTTCAGATGTCTCATTTCTCCAGTGATCTTCAGATTCCTTAGCTGGATGCCTTCATTCTTCTGGAAAAACAAAAACAAAACCCTCCCCCAACTCTAACTTTTGGGAGTTTCTTTTCTGGCAAATTGTATCTGATCAAATGAAAAGCATTTGTTAGTTTTATAGGTTAGTTTAGATTGAATGGTCACACTGTTTGATGAAATATCACCTCTCCTAATCAAGAAGTCTCTCTTGTTCAAATAAAATCTTTATCAATTTTGATGGTATTCATAGCTTTTCTTCTACTGTGGAAATAAAAGCAAAACCTTTCCCCCAACATAACACATATCCTGGTTTCCATTTTGAGGTCAACACATCTTTGAAGTATACAGGCTGATTCAATTCAGTTGTTTTTTTTTTTCTATTATCCAATATCTCTCCACAGCTGTCATTCCTTGTTCATTAGCATTTAAAAATTTAAAGTTAATAAAGCATTATGTAATTTATCTCTGGGTTCTTTATTATCCATTTCTGTCTATTAAGTATATCTTTTGGAGTTCAATTAGATCTTTCTATAACTGCTTGCCTTGTAGCATTGTGTAATACACCTGTAATATGCTTTATGTTGTAATATGCAAAAAAACTGTTTCATTTTATTAGAGACATATGATGGAGCATTGTCAGTCTCAATTTGTATTGCATCCCCATGATGGCCATAACTTCTAACAAATGTGTGATTACAGAATCAGCAGAACTCAAACAGTTACACATTAAAGTCCTGAATATGTATCTATGGTGTGGTGTAAATAGTTTAATTTTCCAAACTCAGAAAATGAAACACGTCCATTTGCCAAATTTCATTCCTCTGAGTACCCTTTGTGTTACTTCCTGCAGGTAGTGGAGTTTGACTATACAAGGAACAAGTAGGAGATTTTCTTATACTTTCCTTGGCTTGTTGCCAAGTGATGGAAAAATCTTTTTTTTCAAATCCTTGTTATTGACATGGTGTTTGGGGTTTTTTATGAAGTTCTGAGGCTTCTAGCACATTTCCTACCTATAGTTGGTCAATGTCATCATTGCCTTGTGCTAGAGAGCCTGGTAGATCTGTATGGCATCTAATATGTGTTATATATACAGGATGATTTCTGATTATTTCTTGTAACTGAATAAATAACAAAGTTAAATCATCTAGACTAAATTCAGAAGTTTCCATATGTAAAACAACTCTTTCTGCATATGGAGAGTCAGTAACTATATTAAGAGGTTCTGAAAAATCTTATAATATCTTGAGAATAGCATATAATTCTGATTTTTGAACAGAATCATAAGGACTTTGAGCCATTTTATTCAAATTTCCAACCCTGAGATGTGTGACTTTTCAGTGGCCATGGTGACTGCACAGCAACAGAACAGGAACTAAGACAGTGCTCATCACGACTGGCTTTATTTCCACAACATTATCCGGCACCTCACAGACTTTCCCCTTGTCAGTGAGTGTCAACACAACTACTGCCATTTCTGCGGAGCGAATACCCGGTCTGTGACAGCAGCTCTCCTCAGATACTGTTTCAAGGCACTTGTAAGTGTCTTCACTTCTCCAGGTCCAGCTCATTGCTGCTTTTGCATCTGGCGAACAAGCAAAAATGAAAAATTAGTTAAAAATCTGACCATCCCAAGTCCTGACTAGCTCAGGAAACTTCCAATTTTAAGTGGTTAAAACAACAGATTATTAATCCTGGAGTTTCTCAAAAAAAGCATTCTATGCAATCATTTAATAACAACATAAGCTACCCTATGTTACTAGAGATTTCTAGTACAGCAGAGACCAAAGCAAAAGGATCTAAAATAAATATAGACTAAAGGTGAAGAAGAAAGAAACGGGGCAGCTCATGGGAAGCGATGTCGCATCAATTAAAGGCGCCAGTCAGCAGCCACAGCTTGGAGCGTGTGGTGCTGTCAGCAGCATGGATATGGCTTGTATCTGTTGACACCACTACTACCACATAAGAAACCCTGTCACCATGAAGGTAAACTGATGATTAAAATGGCAGCACGTCAGTGGGGGACAGAGTAATTAGTCTGGTCTCACATTCAGTGGCTGTATTCCTTACAGTTGTTTTCTGAAGGTAAATATAGGATCAACCCAAACAGAAACATGACAGCAGAGGCTCAAATGCTATTAATTTTAATATCCTACAATGTAAACGTGTCGATACACCATGTTACTACATTAGCATGTACAATTTTATTTCTTTGTATTAGTAAAAACAAAAGTTGCAATTAAGATATAAAGTAAAAAACAAAATCTCCTTAAGTGAAAGGATGTCTGTGGGTAATCCTTCACTCCAACTTGCAATCTATTTACCATCCAGCACACTAGATGCCTCTGGGCAGCACCTCTAGAGTTCACTCTCAATTAAACTAGTTTTATTTGTCCTAAAAGTGTGTTGCTGATATTTTGTTTCCAAATGCTCTTTTACAGAGCTGGTGTTCTAAAGAAAAGTGTGCAAGTCCAAACAGAGGAGGAAAGACAGGCAGACAGACAGACAGATGGGGGAGGGAGGGAGGGAGAGAGGGAGAGAGGGAAGCAGGAGTTTATGGTGTTAATCCAGGTTGAAATAAAATGACAGGACAATGGGAACGGCAAACATTCTGAGGATGGTGCCGTTCTTGTCCATCTGGGTCAGCACACCTGGGTCTTCCACAGCTGAGCTTCAATGCTGTACCAGCCTGGAACAGTAAGCCACCCCAATCGAGGAAGTCCCAAATCCAACTGAGTTTCAGATCCTCATCTGCACCAAGGAGATCTAAGCATAGTGAACGCTCCTATAAACTAGTGTGAGCATGCTAACAAATGTGAACACTCCTATAAACTAGTGTGAGCATGCTAACAAATGTGAACACTCCTATAAACTAGTGTGAGCATGTTAACAAAGTAAAGACATGGGCAGACTTCCATGAATTATCAAAAGCAGCAGATCATTGCACAGTCAAGTCATTAAAAGCAAGGACATTCCATGGTGGTTCTCTCCGCAAAGGAAGGAAGCAGAGAACAGGTTATAAAGAAGGGTGTCAAGCACCACTAGAAATCTACCTGGCTTTCCACACTCCTACAGTCAGGAGAAAACAGCAACTTCTAGAAGAGGGAGAGGGAGAGGGGGAGGGGGAGGGGGAGGGGAGAGAGGGAGAGGGAGAGGGAGGAGAGGGAGAGGGAGAGGGAGAGGGAGAGGGAGAGGGAGAGGGAGAGGGGGAGAGGGAGAGGGAGAGGGAGAGGGAGAGAGGGAGAGGGAGAGAGGGAGAGGGAGAATAAGGCCTCAACTAAAAACAAAGAACTAGCTGTCCCCAGATTTCCTCCTCCCTTACACCAGATTTGTCTCCACAGGGGAGAGTGCCTTGCTGGCACTCCTTTTTAAAAGTGTTAAAGCAGAGGCTGTCAAAGTGGGCCACCAAAAAACCGGCTGAGCACACAGCCTGAAAAGCTTTAGGCCCGGGCATGACACAGCCAAAGGAGGACTGTTCCATGCTGGACTCATCTCAGAGTAAAACAGGAAGGGGTGCTAGTGGACAGCCATGGACAGGTGAAGTCAGTAACTCAGAGGGCTGGGCTCATTGCATGAGTTGGCTGTTTGGAACCTGGGGCCTATGCAGGATCGCTTGGCTCCGCCTGGGAGGAGGGGACTGGACCTACCTGGACTGAGTCTACCAGGTTGATCTCAGTCCACGGGGGAGGCTTTGCCCTGGAGGAAGTGGGAATGGGGGGTGGGCTGGGGGGAAGGTGAGGGAGGCCATAGGGGGGAGAACAAGGGAATCTGTGGCTGATATGTAGAACTGAATTGTATTGCAAAATAAAAACACAAATAAAAAAAAAAAAAGATGTGTTCATGAGATCTGGTACTTCAAGGGCCTGGAGACACAGATGAGCAGTTTAGAGCAATTGCTGCTCATTCAGAACAGAGGTTCTCAACCTTCCTAATGCTGTGACTCCTTAATTCAGTTCCTCATGTTGTGGTGACCCCAAACCATTAATTACTTAGTCGCTATTTCATAACTGTAATTTTGCTGTTATGTATCATAAGATACCTGATATGCGACCCCCAAGGGGTCCAGACCCACAGGTTGAGAACGACTGTTCCAAAGGGATCTTAGCACCCATGTCAGGCAGTTTACAACCGCCTGTAATTACTACTCCAAGGAATCTGATGCCCTCTCTGGCCTCTGTGGCACCCACACACCTATGACAGTCACACAACACACACACACACACACACACACACGAAAATTATAATAATAAAGGCTAGAGAGATGGCTCAGCAGTTAAGACCACTGGTTGCGGCTGGCCAGTGGTGGCGCATGCCTTTAATCCCAGCACTCGGGAGGCAGAGGCAGGTGGATCTTTGTGAGTTCGAGGCCAGCCTGGTCTACAGAGCGAGTTCCAGGAAAGGCGCAAAGCTACACAGAGAAACCCTATCTCAAAAAAAAAAAAAAAAAAAAAAAAAACAACCGAAAAACCACTGGTTGCTCTTACAAAGAATGCAGGTTCAGTTCCCAGCACCCACATGGCAGTCTACAACCTTCTGTAAACTCCAGTTCTGGGGATCCTGATGCTGTCTTCCAGGTTCCACAGGCCGCAGGCACCACGTGGTGCACAGACACACATGCAGGCAAAACACCCAACACACGAAACACACAAACAAAATGATAATAACAATAAATTTTTAAAAACCTGAAACTTTGAAACTGCTAGAGAAAATTTATTTTTTTTTCCAAGACAGAGTTTCTCTGTGTAGCTTTGCCTGGAACTCGCTCTGTAGCCCAGGCTGGCCTCGAACTCATAGAGATCCGCCAGCCTCTGCCTCCTGAGTGCTGGGATTAAAGGGTATGCCACCATGGCCCAGCCTTGCTAGAGGAAAATTTAAGAGCATCCTTTGGCACAAAGCACAGGTATGAACTTTCTGAGTAGGACTTCACAAATGCTGAAATAAAAGCCAGCAATTGACACATGGGATATCAGGAAACCAGAAGCAACTATACAACATAGGGAACGGTCAGTTGAGTGAAGAGGAAGCCCACAAAATGGGAGACAATCTTTGCCAGCTATATAAATGACAGAGAAGCAGTTTCTAAAATGAACAAAGAACTAAAGAAATAAACATCAAGAAGCCAAACTAACCAATTAAAAATGAGCATAGAACTGAATAGAGAGTTCTCAAAAAGAGAGCTAGAGGCCAGAGAGGTGCTCAGCTGGTGTTTGCTTTTCTGTTGCAGTGATAAAACACTAACAAGCTGGGCGGTGGTGGCGCACGCCTTTAGTCCCAGCACTTGGGAGGCAGAGGGAGGCGGATCTCTGTGAGTTAGAGGCCAGCCTGGTCTACAGAACGAGATTCAGGACAGCTTCACAGAGAAACCCTGTCTCAAAAAACAAAAAAAAAAAAAAAAAAAAAAAAGAAAAGAAAAATTAACAAAAGCAACTTGGGGAGGAAACAAAATGGCTTATAGGTTACAGTCCATCTCCCAGGGAAACAAGGCAGGAATACAAGCAGGAACCGAGAGGCAGGAACTGAAGCACAATCCATAGAGGACTGTGTCTTACCAGTTTTCCCTCTTTGGCTTGCCCGGCTACTTTTGCTTAATACAGCCCAGGCCCACCTGCCTAGGCATGATGTCACTTACATTGGTCTGGGCCCTCCAATATCCACTAGCAATCAAGAAAATGCCCCCTCCACAGACATGTGGCCATTCCTAAATGAGTTCCCCTCCTCTCACGTAACTCTAGTTTGTGTCACATTGACAAACAACTACCCAGCAGAGCTGGTAAGGGTGTTTGTCACCAAGCCTGATAACCCAGTTCAAGCTTCAGGAAGGGAAGAAGCCACAAGTTATCCTCCGACCTTCACACAGTGCTGTAACATATGGACCTATAGACACACACAAAACAAATACAACGTAACTTACATGTTCTTAAAATAAGGAAGGGGGCTGGAAAGGGGGCTCCACAGAATTTAAAAAGAAGAAATGAAAATGGTTATTAAACACTTAAAATGTGTTCAACGTCCTTACCCATCAGGGAAATGCAGAATAAAAATCCTTTAAGATTCTTACTCTTGGGGATGTGACAGCCAGCCCTAACCTGAGGGCACTGGGTCACTGCCTGCTCTATCCTAGTCAGTTAGTGACACTTCCCCCAGAGTGCTCAGACCCCATAATAATTTACACATAATTCCCCTGTGCCGTAAAGGAACTTAATAACACCAGGCATCCCTTAAGGGCTGTTGACCTTTGCTGAGGAATGCCTGTGAGATCCTAGTGGCCTGCAGGTGAGATAAGAACAGGATAATGGTGCTCCTGCTGTGAGGTTTTAACAGCTGGTTTCTGCTTGTGTGAGCTTTCCATATAGCAGTGGGACTGGGATGAAGTGGTCTTTTTATTACTATACAACGGAATAGAGAAACAGCTGAGGGGAGTGAAACAATTTTCTTGCCCAGCTGCGGATTCCATAGATAACTGTAATATACACCTTTGACATTCATCTTTACAAACCCTCCCTTTAGCAAACCCTTCGGCACAGCATGCTGTTCGGCTCTAAGGCTACCGTCCTTCTGCTAGCAGTAAGAATAAATTCATTTAATCTAAATTTGAATTGAGTCTAAGTCTTCAGTCTTTCCCAGTGGATTCAACACCTCAACAACTTCATCCGGTCCATCATCAGGAATACAAATGACATTAAGTGCTGGTGTAGATGTGGGGAAGGGGATCCTTCTACACGGGTAGTGAGAACTTAAATTGGTATAGTCACTTTGGAAATCAATATAGAGGACTCTAAAACCAAACAAACAAAAACTAGAAGTAGATCTAACAGATGTGCCAGGCATACCATTCCTGGGCTTATTCCCAAAGGACTCTCCATCCTATTACACTGTAGTAACTACAGGGATACTTACACACCCATGTTCATTGCTGCCCCATTCACAATAGCCAGGAAATAGAATCAACAGATAAATGGATTTCGAAAATGTGACACATATATACAACAGAATTTTATTCAGCCATAAATAAAAATGAAATTATTAAACTTAGTAAAATGAATGGATCTGGGGGAAAGTCTTTGAGAGAAGTAACCTGGGCCCAGAACATCAAACTCAGTATGTTCTCTCTCACAGATCTAGCTCTGAATTTTTAGAGATTTGTTCATCTGCTTATTTCTAGATTCAAATATCTATAGAGACTTGGAAGCAAGAAAGGGGCCATTGATAGGAATTCTAGCCACGCCCCCATGATCTCACATGCCCTGGTGAGAGACACTTAGTCATTTCTCCCTAGTCATTTCTGGGCCATACGTCCTACATGATCCGTGCACTGCGTGGTCACGTAATCTATATGCATGCGTTAGCCACGTGGGCCCATATGCACATATACGGTGGTAGTCCATAAAAGGTGGGTCCCATACCCTCCCCCCTCTGCACAGCAGGCCTGACCACACTCTGTCCTCTCCCTCCCTCCTCCTAATAAAACTCTCATAGTGGGTTTTATTGTGCCTGGTGACTTTTCCTCAAAGGGTAAAAGCACCGCATAAAACCTGGGGGTGGGGGTGGGTGGGATCAGAGGCCCTAAGTTGGATTTAGATGGTAGAACACACGTGTATAAAAATGGAGGGAGTACTAGGCATGACAAGGTTTAAGCATGGGTATGGGTGTGTTGTGGGGAAGAATATGGGCTGTGGGGATAGGGCTAACCAAAATTAAAGCTATATGAAAAACCTACGTGAAAACCCACTACTTTATAAGCTAATTAAAAAACATAATTTAAAAACAGACTTTGAACAGTCCCCTGAGTGGGTGGTGCTGATCCCAGAAGTAAGGATTTGCTGTCGGTTTTTCGTCTAAACTGAACCAAATTTCCTGGAAGAAATTCCAGGATGGAAGGAAGGGAAGGATCACAGAGTCAGCGGGGAGACAGAAGATCACAGAGAGCTGCATGTCAGAAGAACGGAAAACTTGCAAGATTCCCTATCCAGCACTATAAAAAGCAGTAAACATGTGCTACCAAACCGAAAAGGAAAGAGGTGTTTGGACCACCAAGCTCCCAGCAAGCTGTACAGTGAGTGCCGGGGTAGTAGGTTTGGGAGAGTCATCCATGTTGGGGCGGGGAGTTTCTGGTGCGGCAGCTCTTCGGGGTTATTCTTCCTCCTTGTGAGTAACCCCTCACCCCTCAGACTCCTGTTAGTAACTCCAATTAAAAACAAATTTAAAAAAAAAAAATTCGCCGGGCGGTGGTGGCGCACGCCTTTAATCCCAGCACTCGGGAGGCAGAGCCAGGCGGATCTCTGTGAGTTCAAGGCCAGCCTGGGCTACCAAGTGAGTCCCAGGAAAGGCACAAAGCTACACAGAGAAACCCTGTCTCAAAAAACCAAAAAAAAAAAAAAAAAAAAATCAAAAAATACCTCATTGCTGTTCCAACACATGAGCTTGGGGACATTTCTCCTCTGAACCTCCACAGAGGGCAAGGGTCAAACTAGTGTCCATTGCAGGCCCTCTGAGCACAGTGATCTAGTCCTCCAAGTATGTTAGTGAACACCTGGAAGGCCACTGACAGCAGTCTTGAAGAACAATTCATGCTTTAAAATTTAACTGATTTGCTGGGCAGTGGTGGCACACGCCTTTAATCCCAGCACTCGGGAGGCAGAGGCAAGAAGATCTCTGTGAGTTCAAGGCCAGCTTAGTCTACAGAGTGAGTTTCAGGACAGCCAGGGCTACACAGAGAAACCCTGTCTTGGCCCACGCCCTCCGCCCCCACCCCAAAGAATCTTTTAATTTTAATTAGACACCTCATACACCTTGTAGAAACTATAAACAATTATTTTGAAATAAAGTAATTTCACCTCTGAAGCGAGGACAATTGTCTCTGAGGATGAAGTTGTACCTGAAACAGAAGCCACTGTGTCCTGGAAACCAGTCTATTTTCCCAAGCAATGGGAACAGTTTTAGATTACTTGTGGAATCAGAGCTGAGACAATGATTAACTAAAGAGCATCTGGGTAAGATGCTGCCTGATGTTTTTCAAAACTCTCCTTACACTGTGAGTTAAAAGGGCTTTGGACTAACTTTGTACTTTCAGTTAAGATGATCCTTGATATCAGGTACAAAGGAAACCCCAGTTACCCAAACCCAAAAAGGCTGTCCAAATAGCCAAAAATGAGCTCAACCTGGACTATAGGAGAGTTTCTGGTGGTTAGATAAAAGCCAGCATTCCTCAGGAACTTGTGAAACCGGTTCCCATCTACCAAAAAAAAAACTGTTCGAAGGGACATATGGCTACTTGTGACATCAAGCCCATGCTGGCCTCCAGGCCCCCTCAGTATCACAAGAACCTGTTACACATTAAAGTCCATGACCATCCTGCCCTTCTCACCTGCTCTCCACCCTAAACTCTATCTCACAGACTTCCCTCCCCCTAGATACTCACTCTTCTTATAACCCTGCTGTTCTCCGTGTTTTTGCACTCTCTCCCTCTCTCTACTCCTCTCCTGCTTCCCTCACTGTTTTCTGTATTCTCTATCCTCTACTATTCTCCCCTCTCTTAGAGACAGCCCTGGCCACGTTCTGTCTACTTCTTTCTCTCTCTGCTCCAGACTCTTGCAGATGCCTCTGGCTGTTCTCTCTCCCATATCTACAATAAAAACCTTCCCTTAACCATACCATGGAGCAGTCATGTCATCAGTTTATACAATTTACTTAAGCTAACTTGATATCATGTAAACAATATAAAATATAAGCATATGCAAATAATGTGTGTACACATAGTCATGTACATAAATTTTTTTCTTTAAATTAAAATAACCTTGAAAACCTTGTTTTTTATTTTTTTTATTTTTTTTATTTTTTTATTTTTATTTATTTATTTATTTATTTATTTATTTATTTATTTATTTATTTTTGGTTTTTCGAGACAGGGTTTCTCTGTGTAGCTTTGCGCCTTTTCCTGGAACTCACTTGGTAGCCCAGGCTGGCCTCGAACTCACAGAGATCCGCCTGGCTCTGCCTCCCGAGTGCTGGGATTAAAGGCGTGCGCCACCACCGCCCGGTGAAAACCTTGTTTTTTAAAGGAGCTTAAAGCAGACAGGAAATGTTTCTTATCACTTAATGTTATGTCTAAATTTAAATCATCTGTGCTGCTAGCTTTATTTTATTTGGTTTAGAGGCAGCATTTCTCTGTGTAGCCCTGGTTGTCCTAGATCT
This sequence comes from Peromyscus eremicus, assembly GCF_949786415.1. Classification (NCBI taxonomy): domain Eukaryota; kingdom Metazoa; phylum Chordata; class Mammalia; order Rodentia; family Cricetidae; genus Peromyscus; species Peromyscus eremicus. The sequence goes on from NC_081420.1 coordinate 126,573,510, forward strand.
CTCTCTGTAGACCAGGCTGGCCTCGAACTCACAGAAATCCACCTGCCTCTGCCTCCCGAGTGCTGGGATTAAAAATGTGCACCACCATGCTGGTTGTGCTGCTAGTTTATGTCAGTTTGAAACAAGCTAGAGTCATTTGAGAAGAGGGAACCTCAACTCAGAAAATGTCCCCACCAGATTGGCCTGGGGGCAAGCTTGTGGTCCACTTTCTTGACTGATGATTGATATGGGAGGGCCCATCTTACTGTGGATGGCCCCCTCTTGGGCCGGTGGTAGTTTTGAGTGATAAAGCAGGCTGAGCAAGTCATGGAGAGCAAGCCAGTAATTAGCACTCCTCCATGACCTCTGCATCAACTTTTGCCTCCAGGTTCCTGACTGGAGTTCCTGCCCTGACTTCCCTCAATGATAGCTGTAAAATGAAATAAACGCTTTCCTTCCCAGGTTGATTTTGATCATGGTGTTTGAGCACAGCAATAGAAACCCAAACTAAGGCAGTGTTAGCAATGTAAGAGACTAGTGACTATCTTAACTTAATAGCACAGCCATCTCTATTATATACAGAAGAAGCTTACATAAATTTTTATCAGTATCATATCTCCTGTAATCCCTACCATACAAAGGAAATTTAACTGAGATACTTGAAAAACATCATTTTAGATGTATTACAGCCTCAATTTAAAAACCTCAGCATTAACATTTTTATATTAAAAATATAAAAAATGGACCAAGAGGTGAGTGACTCTTCTCCCACCCAGAGAGTCCTGCCTCTAGGACCTAGGCCCTGAGGCACACCCTGTGCCCTCCCATCATTGCCTCAGTTGCAGGCCAGCAGGGAAGACTCCTGTGGGCAGGCCTCCCCACAAACACCTCCCAATAGGACCCTGCAATCTACAAGACCCACTCCCTCCCTCAAACCTACTCATCCCCCTGAGACCTCCTTGGCTCCCTGAAACACAGAATCCATCAGCTCTGATTGGACCAAGAGCTCTGATTGGACCAAGAATGACCCCCTGACACACAAACACAGTAAGCACAGATTGGACCAAGAGCAGCTCCCTCAGACACAGACACCTCTTGCACCTACTAGAGGAAGAGATGGGTAGATGCCAGTGTAAAAAATACATACAACAGCATAAAAACCAATATGGCACCACCAGAACCTAGCAGTTCTACAACAGCAAGACCTGAACATCACAACATAGAAGAAGCAGAAGAAACCTACCTTAAAAATAACTTTATAAAGATGATAGAGGCCTTTAAAGAGAAATGAAAATTTTCCTTAAAGAAATTGAGGAAAAGACAAGCAAAAAATTGGAAGAAATCAATAAATCTCTTAAAGAAAGCCAAGAAAAACAATTAAACAGATGAAGGAAACAGTTCAAAACTTGAAAACTGAAACAGAAGTAATGAAGAAAACACAAACTGAGGGAATACAGGAAATAGAAAATATGAGTAAATGAACAGAAACTACAAATGCAAGCATATCCAACAGAATACAAGAGATGGAAGAGAGAATCTTTGGCATGGAGAATACAACAGAGGAAATAGATTTGTCAGTCAAGAAAAACACTAAAGCCAAAAAAGCCATAACACAAAATCTGGGACACCATGAAAAGGCCAAACCTAAGAATAATAGGGATAGAAAAAGGAGAAGAATACCAACTCAAATGCACAGAAAATATATTCAACAAAATCATAGAAGAAAACTTTCCCAACTTAAAAAAGGAAATGCCTATGAAGATACAAGAAGCTTATAGAACACCAAATAGACTAACCCCCCCCCCAAATACCCTCAGCACATAATAATCAAACCACTAAACATACAGAATAAAGAAAGAATATTAAGAGCAGCAAAGGAAAAAGGCCAAGTGACTTATAAAGGCAGATCCATCAGAATAACACCTGACTTCTCAATGGAGACTCGGAAAGCCAGAAGGTCCTGGACAGATGTTATGCAAACACTAATGAGAGGATGGCAGGGTTCCAGCCATCAACTGGGGGCAGCAGGCCCTGGGAAACCCACCAGAGGATGTGCTGCCCCTCTGCCCTTAGGCCTTGGGAAACTCATCCGAGGATATGCTGCCCCTAGACCCAGACATTTAAGAGCCACATAAAAAATGCATTCCAGACATTTCCTGCCATAACCTAAAGGATTTGATAGATTATATACCACAGCTGTCGGAGGGAGCAAGTTTCCTGCAGATAAGAAATAAAATGTCGGGCTGGAGAGATGGCTCAGAGGTTAAGAGCACCGACTGCTCTTCCAGAGATCCTGAGTTCAATTCCCAGCAACCACATGATGGCTCACCGCTATCTGTAGTGGGATCTGGTGCCCTCTTCTGGTGTGTAGGCATACATGCAGGCAGAACAGTGCATACATAATAAATAAATCTTTAAAAAAAAAAAGAAATAAAATGTTTTATTGTCAGGGAAAATGGGTCTGCTGATGATACAGTGATGACATAAACTGCTAGAGGATATGGCCATTTCCTTGTAGCTGAAACTCTCCAATCAGTTCAAACCAAGCATCTCTAACCTAAAGTAAGCACCAATCCTGAGCTTGTAACTATACAGAGTTGGAATTCCCCCAGATCCCCTACCCTAACCATTATAAAAACCCTGCTCGATTATACTCAGGGTCTCTTCTGCTCAGCTGATGTGTCAGATGGACAGACTGAGAGTCCCAGACTAACTCGCAACAATGAAAATACTCTTTGCTTTTGCATCAGATTTGGTCTCTTGGTGGTCTTTAAGGGACTCTGAGTACAACAACTAAGAGACCACAGATGCCAGTCCAGACTACTATACCCAGCAAAACTGTCAATCACCATAGACAGAGTACACAAGATATTCCAAGACAAAACCGTATTTAAACAATACCTATCCACAAATCCAGCCCTACAGAAAGCACTGGAAGGAAAACTCCAACCTAAAGAAGTTAGATTCACCCACAAAAACACAGGCAATAGATAACCCTCCAGCAGCAAATTCCAAAGAAGGGAAATACATACACACTACCACCAAAAAATAACAGAAATTAACAATCATTGGTCATTAATATCCCTTAATATCAATGGACTCAATTCACCTATAAAAAGACACAGGCTAACAGAATGGACATGAAAACAGGATCCATCCTTCTACTGCATACAAGAAACACACCTCAACTTCAAAGACAGACACTACCTCAGGGTAAAGGGTTGGGAAAAGATTTTCAAATGGACCTAAGAAACAAGCTGGTATAGCTATACTAATATCTAACAAAATAGACTTAAACTAAAATCAATCAAAAGAGATTGGGAAGGGCATTACATATCAATCACAGGAAAAATCCATCAAGATGAAGTCTCAATTCTGAACATTTATGCCCCAAATACAAGGGCACTCACATGTGTAAGAGAAACTTAACAGAGAAACAAGGGAACCAGCAGATGTTATGACTCAAATGGACTTAATAGACATCTACAGAACATTCCACCCTAACACAAAAGAATATACCTTCTTCTCAGCACCCCATGGGACCTTCTCTAAAATTGACCACATATTCAGTCACAAAGCAAATCTCAACAGTTACAAAAAATTGGAATAACCTTCTGTATTTTATTGGACCACCACAGGTTAAAGTTAAATTTCAGCAACAACATAAATTCCTGAAAAAGGGCTCCCATACACAGGAGACCACTTCCTATATATAACCCCAGTAGCACAGACACTGAGAGCAACAAATAATAAATGGGACCTCCTGAAACCAAGAAGCATCTAAGGCAAAGGGTACAGTAAATAAGACAAAACGACAGCCTACAGAATGGGAAAAGATCTTCACAACTCCACATCTGACAGAGGGCTGATCTCTGAAATATATAAAGAACTCAAGAAACTAGACATCAAAATACCAAACAATCCAATTAAAAAATGAGCTACAGAGCTAAACAGAGAATTCTCAACAGAAGAATCTCGAACAGCCAAAAGACATTTAAGGAATTGCTGAACATCCTTAGTCACCAGGGAAATGCAAATCAAAAGGCCTCTGAGATACCATCTTACACCTGTCAGAATGGCTAAGACCAAAAACACCGATGACAGCTTATGTTGGAGAGGATGTGGAACAAGGGGAACACCCCTACACTGTTGGTGGGAGTACAAACTTGTACAGCCACTTTGAAAATCAGTATGGTGGTTTCTCAGAAAAATTGGGAATCCATCTACACCAAGACCCTTCTATACCAATCTTGGGCATATATCCAAAGGATGCTCAATTATACCACAAGGACACTTGTTCAATTATGTTCATAGCAGCATTATTCATAATAGTCAGAACCTAGAAACAACTTAGATGTCCCTCAACTGAATAATAGATAAAGCAAATGTGGTACATACACACAATGGAGTACTACTCAGCAGTAAAATACAATGACATCATGAAATTTGCAGGCAAATGGATGGAACTAGAAAATATCATCCTGAGTGAGGTAACCCAGACTCAGAAGGACAAACATGGTATGTACTCATTCATAAGTAGATACTAGATGTAAAGCAAAGGATAACCAGGCTACAACCCACAGCTCCAGAGAAGCTAGCTAACAAGGAGGAACCTAAGAGGGACGCATGGATCACCCTGGGAAGGGGAAATAGATGAGATCTCCTGAGTAAACTGGGAGTTGGGGGAGCAATAGAGAGCAGGGATGGGGAATGAGAACATAAGGGAATGGGATGGTTGAACTGGAACAGGGATGGAATGGGAGGGCAATGAAAGAGATATCTTGATAGAGGGAAACATCATGGGGATAGGGAGGAACCTGGTGCTAGAGAAGTTCCCAGGAATCTACAAGGATGACCCCAGCTTAGACTACTAGCAATAGTAGAAAGGGTGCCTGAGCTGGCTTACCCTGGTAATCAGATTGGTGAATAACCTAACTGTCATCATAGAGCCTTTATCCAGTAACTGATGGAAGCAGATGCAGAGATACACAGCCAAGTATCAGGCTGAGCTCCAACAATCCAACCAAAGAGAGGGAAGAGGGATTCTATGAGCAAAGCATCAAGATCATTATGGGGAAACCTATAGAGACAACCAAACCAAGTTAGTGGGAACTCATGAACTTTAGACCAACAGCTGTGGAGCCTCCATGGGACTAGACTACACCCTCTGTGTAAGCAAGACAGTTATATAGCTTGATCTGCTTAAGGGGCCCCTGGCAATAGGATTAAGATCTATTCATGGTACATGGGCTGGTTTTTTGGAGTCCATTACCTATGGTGGGACACCTTGCACAGCCTTGAGGCAGGGGGAGGGGCTTGGACCTGCCTCAACTGAATGTACCAGGATTTGCTGACTACTCATGGGAGGTCTTACCTTTTTGGAGGAGGAAATGGGGAGAGAGGGGGATCTATGGTTGGTATGTAAAATGAATTTTAAAATCTCTTAATAAAGGAAAAAATAAAGATACAAATTAACACACACACACACACACACACACACATACACACACACACACACACACACACACAATATCTTTTTAGGGCTGGGCATGACGGTGCATACCTGTAATCCCAGCCTGGTCCACAGAGAGTGAGTTTCAGGACAGACAGGGCTACATAGAGAAACCCTGTCTTGAAAAACAAAACAAAAAAACTTTTTCAAAGAAACCATGTCCAGTATCCAAAGGTATCCCAACTGACAAAAGCAATTTTATATCCTTTTATTTTTGTAACCCCTGACTATCACACAAATGACATGAAATCAATAATTTCTCTTTTAAAAAATAATTAAAATCTTTGTATTTAATAAACAAATGTTTTTGAGTCAGGGTCTCACTATGTAGCCCTTGTTGGCCCTGAACTCATAGAGACCCACCTACTTTTGCCTCTCAAGTGCTGGGATTCAAGGCCTGTGCCATCATGCCTAGCTCTAATGTTAAACTTTATAACCTAATGAGATTTTATCCTATGACCTTAATGATCTTGTTTTATATAAAAAAATATTTTAAGATTTTTATTAAATATTTAATAGACCTGAAGATACCATTTTGATAGGCCTGAAGAAGGTAAGCAAGTATCTCAGTTTATAAGTACATGCTTTATGGCCTTTTAATACATCTTCAAAACACTTACATTTACACACACACACACACACATGCACACACATACACACTCACAGTTTTAAGTATGGCAAGCCATTTACAAAATAATTTCAGCATGCAAAAAAATTAATGAAAAGGAGAAATCTAAGTTGTCACAAGTTTATTACTCAGTTGCTGTGGGGAATTCTAAGGGTACACTGCATTCTGCTCCATGCTGTCATAAAATAGAATGATACACAAGCGACTACACAGAAACACATATGAACACACATTACACAGTTACGTCAGTGAGGCAAAGAGGTCCCATCTCTGTCTTTGGAGGGAATGGGGTTAACTCCGATGGCATTGAGGAGTCATTATAAGTTTAAGGCCAAATTTCATTACAAATTATACAGATTTTAAACGACACCCAATGAGCAATTTACAAATCCTGGGATAAGAGTTTACAGCATAGTCTTATTATTATTATTATTATTATTATTATTATTATTATTATTTTTTATTTTTTATTTTTTATTTTTTGTGAGAGCAGAGTGCAAAGACCTCACAGAGATAAATGATTCTTAGGAGTGGGAAGTAGAGCCTTAGCGGTAAGGGACTTTGGAAATGTGGCCGAGCAAGCTTGGGTGTAAGATATTTGGGGACCGTTTGTTTGCGGCAGCAACAGTTGGTAACAATTTGTGAGAATTTAGAAATCAAGTTCGCCAATTTTGGCCATGAATTTGTATTGAGGCCAAACTGTTACAATAAAATCTGAGTCCGTGGAGGAAGAGAGAGAGAGTTGCAAAGTGGAGCAGTGGCAGGTGTGTTCCCTATAAGTGTGAAGATGAAGGTGAGCGTGAAGGCAAGCTGCAGGACTGCAGGCGAGAACTGAGAGTGTAGGGGTCTGCAGGCTGGGTGCAAGGTGAGAGAAAGCCAGCAGGCAACAGAAGAGAAGGGAGGAGTCCACACGGGTCGGCAGGCCACAAGAGCCAGAGCCGTGTGGAGAATACAGTGGGCTAGAGCTTAAGCTGTGGGACTCCCAGGCTGCTGGGCGAGGGTAGGGTGCAGCAGGCTGCAGGAGATAGACCTGCACACATGTGCCAACGTGGGGGGATAACACAGGGCAGAGGGAGGCAGCAGCTGAAGAATCAGACTCTCACATTTAGAATCAGATTCACTCATAGACAAATGATCCGTATATGCCTTCCTGAGGGTTAGATCAGCAGATGTTGCAGGGGGAACAGGTGTGTGCTGAGCACACCCACTGCTGGCCTCGCCAGCTCTGATTCCCACGCTGCAACAAACAACACAGACGGGACATTTACGAAGTTTAGAGAGGGCGAGCAGACAGAAACAAGCAGATCTTAGAGCAAAGAAAGAGAAAGAGCGGAGGATTCTTTCTCGGTTCTCTGACTGCCTGGTCCATGGTGTACTGAGGCCAGATTTGATCGGAAAGGCGTGGTCAGGGGTTCCCTAAAAGACATGGGAGCGAGGAGGTGTATGACACAGTTCCCAAGGATGAGGCAGAGAGAAGTCCAGAACCTAAGAGCCTCAGGCGTCCCTGGGACTCAGAGGAGGACCAAACTGCTTGGTGCATTGTGAAGCAAGAACAGGGGCCCAGGGCTAAAAGCCTAAGGAAGGTACAGTCGCCTGGTACCAGGACTTGGAAAAAAGCAAGGACTGTGCTCGGTGAATGAAGCCTCACATCCAGGGGAATGGTCAGAGGGGTCTCCATACCAGAGAGCCAATCGCTGGTATTGAATGGAAGGCAAAGCTGTCAGTGAACTAGGAAGCAGATCTATTGCGGGTGCAGCGGGCAGGTAGGATCCCAGCATGGCCAGATGAAATGCCAGGAGAGCTGGCGAGTCTCAGCACCAATGTAAAGATTTAAAAAAAAAAAAAAGAAGGGCAAAGTGGGTACCTTTTGGTGGGCCCTGCCAATGTATGCCAATAAGCAAACACTCCACGCACAACAGAGTTAGTGGAAGAGGTTTATTGGGGGAAGGAAAAGAGAGGAAAGAGGCAAGGGAGCGAGCAGTGCCTGGAGGACACTTTTAAGGGGTGCACATCGCATAGCTGACTGTGGAAAGGTACCTGGTGACAGGTAATGATACAACTGCTTCTGCGGTAGAGACAGGCCGCTGCCTCGGCAGAAACTAAGACAATAATTTATGTATTTTTTTATTTTAATAGCTTAATTTTGTTTATAAAATTTAAAAAATATATTTTTTAAATTGAAATAACATATTAGAGTTGGCATGGTGGTTACACAGGCCTTTATAAAATTCCAGTACTCAGGAGGCAGAGGCAGGTGGATCTCTGAGTTTGAGGCCAGCCTGGTCTACAGAGTGAGTTCCAGGACAGCCAGGGATACACAGAGAAACCCTGTCTCAAAAAAATAAATAAATAAATAAAATTAACATACTTGAAACACAGAAAAGGCATACATTGTATTCCAGCTGTTCAACAATCAAAGATAGACAGAACATGGTAATCATTTTAAATATGATGAAAATGAGAAACTTACAGTTTTTAAAAATTAAATGGTGGAGCACACCATTAATCCCAGCACTCAGGAAGCAGAGATAGGTGGATCTCTGTGAGTTAAAGGCCAGCTTGGTCTACATAGTTCCAGGTCAGCCAGGGCTACATAGTGGACCTTGTATCAAAAAATAAAAATTAAAGCACCTTAAAAGTTTACATACATACATACACCCACACATATTCCCCACACACATTTATATCCCCATCCATATATACCTGTGAGCATTCACACATCTTAAAATCAGGGTATCACTCTATCACCTTTTTTGTGGTTACCTAAAAGCTGTTGCAGAAGGGCGCCGGGGAAGCAAGGGTGGGGGCAGAAGAAGCAGGTGAGACAGAAGACGTCTTGGTAAGCTAGAGCAGCCATTTAGAGTTCTGTGGACTGAATATAGACGAGTTTTTAAAACTGTAATGGGGTGGGGCTAGGCTCTAAGAACAGTAAAGACAGCAAGAGTGGGCGTAGCCTTTCTACTTTTGAAGGGCTAAGAATTTGGTACTTTCATCTGAAAGTGCGGGCTGGAAGAGACCACAGGTGGAGTGGGTTAGCAGGTTTTGCTAGGAAGGAAAAGCCCACGGGGCAGCAGTTGTCCTCAGCCAGCAGGAGAGAAGGGATTTTTTTTTTTTTTTTTCTGGAGAAGCCGATCTTTAGTTGTGGAGAAGCAGTCTACATTATGAGGAAGGCAGCGTTTGGGTATGGTGTGTGGTGATAGAAAGAACATGACCACAGCGAGTCAGGAGGGGTTAGATAGACGTAGGAAACATGGGGAGGATTTTTATGGTGAACAGGAACCTGAAGGGCAAGGCAGCATGACTGAAGAGGGTAGAAGCAGAGACAGAGAAAGGTTTGGATGCAGGGGACTCGCGTTTATTCCTGGACATTCATGTAGGTCCTTTTGAATCTAGAAGTCAAATGTGTCACGCTCTGGCCAGTGATAACCGTTGTCGAGGGGTATTGAGGCCAGGCCATGTGTCTTGGCTAGGGTTCCTGTTACTGGGATAAAACACCATGACCAAAAGCAACTTGAGGAGGAAAGGGTTTATTTCATCTTACACTTCAAGGTCACACTCCATCACCAAGGGCAATTAGGGCAGAAACTCAAGCAAGGCAAGAACCATGGAGGAATACTGTTTACTGACTTGCTCTCTGTGATTTGCTCAGTTTGCTTTCTTATAGCACCCAGGACCACCTGTCCCTGGGTGATATAACCCCCAGAACTGTGCCCTCTCACATCAATCATTAATCAAGAAAATGCCCTGCAGACTTGCCTACAGGCAATCTGATGGAGGCATTCTCTCAATTGAGGTGCCTCTTCCCAGATGACCCTGGCCTGTGCCAAGTTGGCATAAACACTAGCAGCACAGCACATTATAGTAGAAACAGTTTGCAGGAGACATGCCAAAAAGCCACTTGCCCATGGCTGGAGGGCTGAGGAAGGAGATCTTTCCTGATCACAAACAGGTCAAAAGGAAGAGGCATCACCCAATCAATGGCGCTGTTCAGTAGAAGGGCCCAACAAGAGGAGAACCATCTCCACTACTCTCAAGGGAGACCAACAGTCCTCTACCAGGTGCCAGGGTTTGAGGGAAGTTCACCTGGAAGAGGGCCAGAAAGGAATGGTTTCTGGATAAGGGAGAAGAAAAAAATTTGTTTCAAAATGCACCCAAGGCTGAGTGAGCTGGTGCTGGATGCCAGAAGCACAGTAGAGAGGAAAGAGGGGATGAGGAGTTGGGGGGAAGTGAGAAAGGAGTGGAGGAGGACCCCCCATGGAGATCCTGCACCCCTTTCCCATCTGGGATGCCAAGTGAAATGTCAATGAGAAGCCAATGAGTGATTAAGAGAAGTGGAAGCCTTTATTGGGGGCAAAGCCTGCAGACCGGGTCTCTGTAAGAATCAGAGGCCATTGTCCCCTTCCAAGCTGAAGCAGGTATAGGGCAGGAGGGCAGGGTGGGGAGGGAGGTTGAAAAGTTTCCTGCTACGGCCCACAGCTGGCCATTGCAATGAGTAACCAGCAATTGATCAGTTAAAGAATTCGAGGTGATAACCACCATTCCTGGCTGGCCATTACTCAGGACCTTAGGGCAGGGAAGGCAAGAAACTAGAGAAACAAGGTACTTGACTTTAAGGAACCAAATTACCATAGCTCTGGGAATTGTCATAATCCAAAACAGAGAACCTTCACAAACTGGTGTGGCTGTGGCTAACAGTGTGGACCTATTCAAAAGCTCCTGTCTCATTGAATCTGGAAGTCAAATGTGTAACTGTGACCTTGCCCCTGGCCATAAGGGTGAACCTACTACTGCTACCTGCTAAATGGGCTTGTTATCCAAGTCCCTCTTAACTATTTATGTTTACATCCACAGACTAGTGCTGTGCTTACCCTTGATCAAAGTTTCTGTCTACAGTGAACAGCAATTGGTGCAGAGACTCAGGAGTGGTTACGGTGTGCCTAACAAATGACAATAATTGCTCAGCATTAAAAAGCACCCCAACATCACTCCTTCCAGTGCTCAGGGACGCAGCAGAAGAGGGAGCAGAAAGCATACAGCAGCCAACAATAAGGAGAGGGCCATGAAACGCTGTCCCATGACCACGGTAGAGGCTCGGCTCTCATGAACTCATAACAGCTGTGATTACTCACTTACATAAGGCCTACCCAAGACTGAGCCAGTAAGCAGTCAGTCATAGATGGGGTCCTGCCCAGGGAAATGGACGGTGGCCAAGGGCTGCAATAGATGAGTTCATGTTTCAGTGGATAGCTTTGCCCACTCAAGTGGCCCTGGTTAAACCCAGAAGGCCAAAAGGCAAAGGCAAAATCCCAGCACGGAAAAGGGCACAGAGTCCCACCCCTAACCAAGAAGCTATTTGCAAATTGATACCTGCTAGGAGAGGGAAAATTGATTTTCTTCATTGGAGTGACACTGGGTGTCACCACGTTTCAGGGTGAGCTCCATGCTCAGGCAGAGTAGTTCACCAACACAAAGCAGATCCCATGCTCTTTGTGTGATTTTTTCTTGTGAGTTTTTATTTTATGGTTTGATATTTTTTCTTTTTGTTTTCTTTTGTTTGTTTTGATTTTTGGTGTGGGTTTTTGTTGTTTCTATTTATTTGTTTGTTTGTTTGTTTATGTATAGAACATGAACTTGGGTAGGTAGAGAGATGGGGAGGATCTGGGAGGAGTTGAGGAAGGGGAAAGAATATGATCAAAATATATTGTATGAAAAATTTCTCAGCCAGGCATGGTGGCGCACACCTTTAATCCTAGCACCAGAGAGGCAGAGGCAGGAGGATCTCTGAGTTCAAAGCCAGCCTTTGTCTGCAGAGTGAATTCCAGGATAGTGGGGTTACACAGAGAAGCCCTGTGTTGGGGGGGGGGGGTGGGGAAGAAAGAAAAAATTCAAAGCCAATAAATAAATAAATAAATAAATAAATAAATAAATAAATAGCAAAAAGAAATAAAGTGGAGAAGGGGGTGGTTGTGGCAGCGAGGATAAGAGAGGGTGAGTGTGACCCACATGTGTTACACATGTGTGCATGTCTACTGATGGTTGTGAGCCACCACGTGAGTGCTGGGAACTGAACCCAGGTCCTCTGCAAGAGCAGCAAGTACTCTTAATCACTGAGTCATCCCTCCAACACCAAGAACAAATTAATTTTTAAAAACAATTTGATACCAAAGATGAGCAAATCTGACTGATGATCTCTCTCTCTCTCTCTCTCTCTCTCTCTCTCTCTCTCTCTCTCTCTGCTTGTTTTTGTTTGTTTGGTTTGTTTGTTTGTTTGGAGACAGGGTTTCTCTGTGTAGCCCTGGAACTTGCTCCGTAGACCAGGCTGGCCTTGAACTCACAGAGATCCACCTGCCTCTGCCCAACCCCTGGGATTAAAGGCATACACCATTATGGTCTGGCTATCACTGATGATTTCTTGTTTTTGAGTGGTTTAAACAGAAGCCAGGTCTGGTGGCACTTGGTTGTAATCTTAATACTTGGGGGGTGAAGGCAGAGGTGCCAGTCCATTCTCAACTACACGGCAAGCAAGGTCAAACTGGAGGACGTGGCTGGAACCGAATAAATCCCTCTAATGCTAAAAGGAAGGTGATTTTGCTCCCTATCACATCTAGAATTGTCTGAGGCTCACATTCACAGAGAAAATAGGGGAGTCTCAGAAGAACTCTGTCAGTCCTCCAAGAGGAGGAAAGTCCCTTTCTTCACTGGGCTCCTCCCAGTTCAGGACAAAGTCGGGTACGGATACGGCCCTTCGATGGAAGCTGGCCCTCCCTCACGAGGAAGAGAAGGAAATTGTTGCTTCCAGTGAGACCTCACTTTGCAGGTTAGACATGGTTCTTGGGGACACTTGCAGCCCAGTGACTGAAATATCCCAGCTGACTGACAACAGGATGACCCAAGGCTGTTTTAAGTCACTTAACCACTAGATGGAGCTCTAGCATTTGCTGAGATGGGAGGGACGGCCGCAGTAGCTGTGGCCATAAATTGGATTTGTCTTTTGGCTCTTTGCTCTTTCAGCTGTTCTGACTGTCAAAGACGCCTCCAACCTATTTTTTTTTTTTTTTTTTTTTTTGGTTTTTCGAGACAGGGTTTCTCTGTGTAACTTTGTGCCTGTCCTGGAACTCACTCTGTAGCCCAGGTTGGCCTCGAACTCACAGAGATCCTCCTGACTCTACCTCCCAAGTGCAGGGATTAAAGGCGTGCGCCACTACCGCCGGGCCCAACCTATTAAAGACCTTAAAGATTGTGTCTCATAAAGTAGAGAAAGGCTTCTGGAGTTGCTGGTCTATTTTTTGAAGCTTTTGTCCTGTGGAGCATGTACGCCCCGTCTTCTGAAGAGGCTTGAATTATAAATGTACTGTCAGGATGGCTTGGCCTTCTACATTCTCAGGGTCCAGGTTAGTATAAGTATACGTGGTTTCAGCTAGGCTAGGCTGAAGGAAAACAGGTGGGGTGTTTGTTTTTGGAAGCTCCCTGTGTTGATAATGGCCTTTTCCACTTCCTCTGATAGCATTACAGTTCCAACGGGGTCTTCCCTCATCACCTCCTATGTCAGTGACCAGCGGAGCTCTGCGCTAGGCAGTGGAGCTGGCCAGACTGTAATTGGATGAAACTCATCAGTCCAAGTGTGTGTCAAAGACTAGCTGTGGGAATTTCCCTCATAGATGCAGCCAGAGGTCTTGCCAAGTTAGGTCAAAAGCCAGAGTAAGCCCTAGGAATTCTTTAATGGAGGTGGAGGGATCCTTACCAAATCACCTTAATCGGAATGTATTTGGGATTGGTCAGACAAGGGTACTACCATCCCTGTTAGCTGCTTCATGAAGGACATTTTCCCAGAGGATAGTTCTGAATTGTTCCCAGAGTGTCTGAAAGAGAGTGAATGTGTCTGGGTAAGGAGGAAGTGTGGTTGAAGAGAGCTCCACGGGGGAGAGGAAGGGAAAATGGGTGTTAAAAGAGGGGGAGACAGGAGCAGAGGTGGTTGAACAGAGGCTTGTGATAGAGATGTCAAGGATGCCATCTGGGGCTGAGGTTAAGGGAGACGGGGAGTTAATGTAAGCGAATCCAGGGGACACATGGCATCCCTTTCTCCACTGAGGGTTCTTTGGCAAGGCAGGCAAGGGCTATGTGTTAGGTACTTTCTGTGGCTGTCTTTAAACACTGTGACTAAAAGTGATTCAGGGAAGATAGGGTTGATTTGGCTTGCAGTTTCAGAGGGACAAGCCATAACAGTGGGGTAGCATGGCAACAGGAAGGCACGGTGGCAGGAGCAGGAAGCTGAGAGATCACATCTTCAACCACACACATGAAGTAGAAAGTACATTAGAAGTGGGGTAAGGATTATAAATTCTCAAGGCTGGCCTCAATGACATACTTCCTCCAGCAAGGTGCCGCTTTCCTAACAGCGCTAGTCTATGGAGGACATTTTTCATTCAAGTCACCACAGCTCAGATATAAAATATCTCAGGATCCTATCCTACATTATGACAAATGAGGTCTAATTGTAGCATAGAGTTATAATCCAGGATACCCTAAGGCAGCTAGGGTTCTCAATCTGGGAATAGTATAAAGGCCAAATGTTGTTACAAAGAAAAATAAGCATTTGTTGTTTTTCATTTTCAGAGTCTGAAGAGCAAAGCTGGGCTGGTTTGGGAGAATACATCCCAGAAGTGAGTTAGAGTGTGTCCCATCACACGAGTCATATCAGATGCGCCTTTAACCCCAGCACTTAGGAGGCAGAGGCAGGCAGATCTCTGTGAACTCGCCTGGTCTACAGAATGAGTGCCAAGCCAGCCAGGGCTACATAGTGAGGTAGATCTTGTCACAGAAGAAAGAGCCGGTTAACCCCAGCACTCAGGAGGCAGAGGCAGGTGGATCTCTGAGTTCAAGGCCAGCCTGGTTTACAGAGCGAATTGAAAAGAAGAAGGAGGAAGGAAGAGGAGAAGGGAAGGAAGGAAGGAAGAAAAGAAGGTCCATTTGGTGAAAATTCCACCTAAGGCAGCAATTTCTGGAACCAAATATGTGCTCAAATTTCATCTCTCCCTAGAAGCTGCTCCAGTCTGTATTATTGGCCAATCACATAGGAATGTGAGGCTGGGCACTGATCAATCAAAATGAGGCACAGAGCCCCTTGAGTTAGGAGTAAAAACTCTGGACTTCCCGCTGGATGTGCTTGCCTGATTTTTCACAGCAGAAGTTTAAAAAAAGTTTGTTTTTTGAGACAAGGCCTCACTATGTGGAACTGTCCGGGAATTCATTACATAGACCAGGTTGAACTCAAATTCAGAGATCCTCTTGTCTCTGACCACAAGTGCTGGGATTAAAGGTATGATCCACCATGCCAGGCTCAAAAGAAGCAAAACTATGTTGCTTCACTGAAACACATTGGATTGTGGTCACTTCTCAGGACATCAGACTCATTTCTACCAGGACTATGGGTGATAACTGTGCCCTACTGTCTACAGCTTGTCCCTTTTCAGAGTTTTGTCAGGAGGTCCCCATTAAGCGCTCCCCAGTCATTCTTCCAGAGCATGCTACCTATTCCTGCCAGAAGCCAGAATAAACAAACTTGACCATTATGGGATTTATCTCTTTTTTAAGATTTATTTTTATTTTATGTGTATGAGTGTTTTGCCTGCACGGATGACTGTGCTCCACACACCACAGGTGTGTGTCTTCTACCCAAGGAGCTCAGAAGAAGGTTTGGGATCTCCAGGAGTTATTTGACTTTTAGCTACCATGTGGGTTCTGGAACTGAACTCGGGTCCTGTGTAAGAATAGCCAGTACTCTTAACCACTGAATCATTTCTCTGGCCCCAGAATTTATCTTTCAAATGTATAGATAAGGACTGGAAATATAGCTCAATGGTTAGGAGCACATACTGCTCTTGCGGGGACCCAGGTTTGGTTCCCAGCATTCATGTCAGGGGGCTCACTACTCCAGAGGATCTGATACACTCTGGGGCCTCTAGGGGCACCTGCACACACACACACACACACACACACACACACACACACACACACACACTGAAGCCATTAAAAGTAAAATAATAATAATAATAAAGGGCTAGAGAGGTGGATCAGCAGTTAAGAGCACTTGCTGCTCTTCCAAAGGACCTGACTTCAATTCCCAGCACCATTATGGCAGGTCACAACTATCTGTAACTCCAGTTCCAGAGGATCCAATGCTCTCTTCTGTCCTCCTTAGGCACGAGGCGCACAGGGCATGCAGATATACATGCAGGCAAAACATCCATACACATAACTTGGAAAAGCTGACATCTGGCACGAGATAGCAGCTGTGGCCTGTTAGTGTGGTTACTCAGAGAAACCCATCAGGTCACCTGTCTGCATGTTCACTATTCATAGCCCAGCAGAAGCCAGCTCTCCACTCTCAAATCCAAGTTTTTACACAGCGTTTCAATGCAGAAGCAGTGGGCGCTTTTTCAGCACCTTGTATATTGCTGCGGCCCGCACAGCTGGAGCACGAAATCTGGCGAGGGACGCCGAGGTTAAACAGCACTCCAGACACCCAGTTTCAGTTCTAGACACCCAGTTTCAGTTCGTCAGGGAAGCAGCTCTCTTTATTCGTACCAACATGGGCTTATATACCCCTCCAACAGCAGGGGTCAAGGAATGGTTACTCTGTATCCGGAGGCAAGCCAACACTGTTTTCCAAACAGGAAAAACCACAGGGGAACTGATCCCCAGCACCCTCCAGAACCCAACTGCACATTTTTCACACGAACAACTTAACTGGGACAGGACAAAAAAGGGCATTTAAGATTGAGGCAGCAAGCTTACTGCTGCCGACAGTATATCTCATCCTCCCTGCCCTTCTGGGGTTTGGGAAGGCTCTGGTTCTTATCTCCGCACACCTGCCTCCCTTCAGTATACCCATTGCTAGGCACACAACCAACCATGCGGGTAAAGAACCTGGGGATCTAGAGAAAAGGCTGCAGTCTATGCAACCTTCGGAACAGGGTGCAGAGGCTCATACTTGAGATTCTCGTAATTTGGAAACTGAGGCAGATTACTGCAAATCTAAGGCCAGCCTGGCCTACATAGTGAGTTTTTGGTCAGCCTGAGCTACAGAGTGAGAGTATGCCTTTAAAAAGAAGAAGAAGAAGAAGAAGAAGAAGAAGAAGAAGAAGAAGAAGAAGAAGAAGAAGAAGAAGAAGAAGAAGAAGAAGCAGCAGCAGCAGCCAGGAAGTGGTGGCGCACGCCTTTAATCCCAGCACTCGGGAGCCAGAGGCAGGCAGATCTCTGTGAGTTCGATGCCAGCCTGGGCTACAAAGTGAGTTCCAGGACAGGTACCAAAGCTACACAGAGAAACCCTGTCTCGAAAAACAAAACAAAACAAAAAGAAAAGAAAAGAGAAGAAAAAGGAAGGAGGAAGGAGGAAGGAAGGAAGGAAGGAAGGAAGGAAAAAAGAGTGAGAGAAGGAAAGAAGAGAAGGGAAGGGAAGGGACAGGGAGGAAGAGAGGAGGATATGGGGAATGTGAACTTTCTGCTGCAGGAAATAGTGTTAAATGACCCTGTGTAAGTGTATTATCTGGCCTCCTCCAACCTTTATGGACTTAGCAGAGGTATGACACTTATCGGGGACTATGGGGGTCCAGCCCCTTGCTAGTCCCCTCCCAGGTCTGGGAAGAATCTACAACCAGCTGATAATTTAATCTTTGATGATATGAAATAAATCTATGTACACAAAACTCTTTAGTCCATACACTTTACTCTTCTGAGTCAGTTCTCTCTCTACACAGCTTCTATTCTGCTCTTGTGCCTAGCTCCTTTCTTGCCTGATTTCTTTCTACATTTATCTGCTGTTCCCTCTAAGTTCTATCTTAATCCTCTCATCTTCGTTCTGCCCCATCTAGGTTCTCATCCATCTAGTTCTTTCCCATCTCAGTTTCTCTCCATCTCCTTCGTTCTCATCTTGTTCTTCCCCATCTTCCATCACGTTCCTCTAGTACTTTCTTCTAGCCCTTCCAATCTAGTTCTTCCCCATCTAGTTCTTCTGTTCTCTTGTCTCTCTCCAGGTAGTCCTTCTGTGAAAATAAAACTGCCTTTTTGTCCCTTTGACCCTTATCTTTCCAAGCTATCTCTGCCCTGCCATTTCTGGCGAGTGTGCTCGGTCATTAGGCAACTTGGATAGGCAACTTCCATCACAGCTAGATGTACATGTAAGTTGGAACACTTTAGTTCTGAATTAATTGTTAAGGGTGAATCTAAAACTAGAGATAAGACTTTGGAAAGGAGAAAGTTAAGCTTAATTAGCACATCCGCCAGGCCAGCTAGTCTCAGATAGTCTAGATCCTTAAGTCTGTTCTTAGAGAGTACAGAGGTATCTCTGATAAGATACTTTCGTCCCTCCGGGGATGGTCCTGGCTGGATGCTGCTAATGACAATAATTACAGAAAGGCCTAAATTAGGGATCCTGGCTGTGTTACTGCTCAGAAGATTATCTAAATATTCCTTTAGTAGAGGGGAATAGTGCCCAAAGAATGATGGAAAAGTCACAATAGCACACAAGAAATTCATAGCAGGAAACAGCTAATAATCAAAAGCCAATGTCACCAAGACTCCTTGAGCATCAGGTTGACCTCTGGAAGGCCCTTGACTTCTTCCGGGTATTAGCTTGTCATAATCAGCTAAAATCCTACTTCATATATTTTTGCGGCTTGCAGCAGACATTAGTCAAAGTTGTTATGTTAATAAAGATACTTGGTTACAAATGATTGAAGTCTTGTGTAAACTAGCTTACACCAATAAAAAGATAGGGATTTGGTCAATACAATCATTTTTTGTTATTTTAGACAGGGATTCTGTAGCCTAGGCTGACCTCAACACTGTCCTCTTTTGTCAGTTTCTCAAGTAATGGGATCACAGACATGCACCACCATACCCAGTCAGTTTAACAGCTGCAGAGGCTATGTGAATTCAAACCCAACTGTTTCCACACGAGTTTCAGGTATCCCTAGGCCCAGGCATTACCTCCGTCCATTCCTACCCTTTCCTCAAGTACAATCTCCCAAGGAAGAAATGTCTTTCTTTACAGTTCTGACCAAAATCCCAGACTTGCCTGGGTTCCAAACTCATCACTAAGGAGGCTTGAGAAACATCACAGTTGATTTGGTTATACCATGTGCCCATTGTTAGAGAGGGGAATCCACATGACAGTTTTATGAATCAGCAGACGCCATGATGGCCGGGCAGCTAACTCCCTTTCTGCTCTTTCATCTATTCATTCATCCAGAACACCTCAGTATGTCTTGCCTGGAAGCACTTCCTCTTGCACTCTCCACAGGTAACAGTCCTACTTATCCAATCTCTGGGTCCTCCCGCCACACAGCTTCCTAGCATGTGTGCATCACAGCATTCGTAAGTTCTAGGCTGGATAGTGGCATGCGTTCATTAACTGAGTGTGTGTCTTTCTGCTATAGACTTCCCCAGTACAGTGTTTACAGGGACAAGGATTAAACATCTCCAGAACCTATTACAGCAACTGGCACACAGTAGACACTAACTAAATAACTTTAATTCATTCATTTGATAATTGCCCATTAGACACCATGATCATTAATATTGTCACTTTGGTGGGCTCTAGAATCACCTATCCAAGACACAAACCTTTAGGCATGTCTGTAAGGGAGCTTCTAAATTGAATTAACTCACCCCAAATGTGGATGCACCATTCCGTGGGCGAGGTGGCACAAGCCTTTAATCCCAGTGGGAGGCAAAGGCAAGGGGATCTCTGTGAGTTCCAGGTCAGCTAAGACTATATAATGAGGCCCTGTCTAAAAACTAAAAAACAAAAAACAAAAACAAAAACAAAAAAAAACAACTTATTTGAAAACTAAGTAATTGTGTACAGATTTGCATATAAAAGAACAACAGCAACAATTAGCCTCATTAAACAAAGCAACAACAAAAAGCTGTGTAGAAGCCCATTATATTAATTTATTAATATAAATATCAATTTGTATTATTTATATTATAATATAAATAAAAATAATATAATACAATATAAATATTAATTTAGCGTCTACTTCTAAAGGAAACCTTCAAATATTTGGTTTAGTAGGATAAACCTATAGCATCAACAATCTCTACATAAATATAGCGTTAGTAGGATAAATCTGTAAATAAATATAGCGTTAGTAGGATAAATCTGTAAATAAATATAGCATTAGTAGGATAAAGCTATAGCACTGACCAGAGTTTAAATTTCTTACAGGTTCAGATCAGCGTTAGACGTTACAAATAGATTAGGTGTAAGCATCTCTCACATATACGATGACAAATGCTCGTTTTGTCGGAGCGAACACCAGGGTTTCAAATAGCAAGGCTGTCCGGATGCCAGGTTTTTCTCGAATGTCCTTTTAAGTGTGTAAGCCACTTAGAGGTCAGCATTATACTACATTTATAATGAAACCTTTTAAGGTTGGAGATGGCTCAGCAGTTAGGAGCAATGGTCCAGAGGACCTAGGTTCCCTTGCCAGCACCCACACGGAGATTTGCAATCGTCCAGCCGCAGCTCCAGTTTCAGGCACCCAACAAGGGCATTGCATCCGTGTGATTCGCAGACATGCATGCAGGCCAAACGCCATACACAACAAAAATTTAAAGTTTATAAGTGGTGATGATGATGATGATGATGATGATGAAAACTTTTCACAGAGGGATTGCCTAAAGCTCACAATTATCCACTTTAAACAGGTGCTAGCTGGTTTCTAGAGTCAGTAGCTAAAGGAACGAAAGAAAACATTAGCAGTTTCTCCAATGCAGTGTGAAAAGGTTTTGTTATTTTTATCAACATTCCTTTAAAGGAGCAAAGTTGGGTACAGCTGTGCGGGTGGGAGGCTTTGCTCCCCGGCCCTTGGCTGTGGTTTGAGTGAGAAGGCTCCCATAGCTTTGAGCATTTAAATACTCAGACCCCAGTAGGTCCTCTGTTTGGGGAGGCTTAGGGGGTGTGGCATTGGAGGAAGTATGTCACAGGAGAGAGAGGCTTTGGGAGTTTAAAGACCCAAGAAAAAGCAAAGCCATTTCTGCTTTCGTTCCCTGTTCCTTGCTTGTGCTTCAAGGTGTGAGCCCCTCCACCTGTGCCTGTCACCATGTCTGCCATGAATCTCTGCTATGATGAATTCTTATCCCTCTGGGACCATAGCCAAATAAACCCTCCTTTCTTGAAGTTGTCCTGGACGTGGTGTTTTATCATAGCAACAGAAAGGCAACTAATACACCCTCTATCAATCACACCCTGCAAAGCTCCCAGTCTCTTTGAGTTGCCCTCTTTCTCCTCCAGGTCCTGGGGCTGTCCTCCATCCTCAGTGGAGTTAACCAAGCTATTGAGCCTGGCCCAGACCAGAATAAGCAGGTCTGTGCTCTGGCCAGATGTGCCTACTGCTCAGGCTGGCTCTGGTGCCTATACATATTTCTAGGATGCATAAGACACCAAATGTGGGCCGGGCGGTGGTGGCGCACGCCTTTAATCCCAGCACTCGGGAGGCAGAGCCAGGCGGATCTCTGTGAGTTCGAGGCCAGTCTGGGCTACCGAGTGAGTTCCAGGAAAGGCACAAAGCTACACAGAGAAACCCTGTCTTAAAAAAAAAAGAAGCCGGGCGGTGGTGGCGCACGCCTTTAATCCCAGCACTCTCGAGGCAGAGCCAGGCGGATCTCTGTGAGTTCGAGGCCAGCCTGGGCTACCAAGTGAGTTCCAGGAGAGGCGCAAAGCTACACAGAGAAACCCTGTCTGGAAAAACCAAAAAAAAAAAAAAGAAAGAAAGAAAGAAAAAAAAAGACACCAAATGTACTAAATTTAAAATAGTTGTTTACAAAGTCACTTAAAAGACGTCAGCACAAACTAATACTGAAATGAATCTTGACTTAGTAAAGACAATTTCCAAAGATGCCAAAAGTCAGAAATAGAAACACAATTTTTAACAAAACTTAAAATCTTGACTTTTTAGTCAATTACAGGATGTTATGGGGAGAATAATATCCTTAAGAATGTCTTGTTTCTTTTGACATGAAGTGGATTCTAATTTTACACTAGTGTCTTTACACTAGGAAATTTACAATTTTTTAAAGGTTTATTTGTTACGTATACAGTGTTCTGTCTGCAGACCAGAAGGGGACACCAGATATCATTACGGATGGTTGTGAGCCACCATGTGGTTGCTGGGAATTGAACTCAGGACCTCTGGGAGAGTAGCCAGTACCCTTAACCACTGAGCCATTTCTCCAGCCCCTACAATTTTTAAATACATGACTCTCAGTTTTTCTCTTTCAGCCTTGGTCTAAAGACAGACCAGATTTTCCTAATAAATACAGAAAAATCCAACAGTTTCAATTATTAATATTTACATTTCATTTCAGAGGATGCCAGACAGCCATCTGTGCATTCAGGTCCCCGACAGATAGGTACTTTATTATTTTTGAGATAACCTCTCATTCCCACCCACTAACTGACCAATTACCTTTCTCAGCAACCTGGTGATTTTCCACAAATAGTTAATGGATGACTGGGAAAAACAGACCAAAGTTTAACAATATTTAATTGTATTATTTTTATTTATGTTGGGTTATGTGCATGTGAGTGCAGGTGCCCACAAAGGCCAGAGGAGGGTGTTGGATTCCACAGAGCTGGGGCTTGCAGGCAGTTGTGCTGCCTGATGTGGGTGTTAGGCACGGAGCTCCAGCCTTCTGCAAGAGCAGCAGGCTGTCTCAACTTTTGACCCACACTCCAGATACCACCCCTCCCCATTAATATCATTTACAGTTTGGATTTTTTTTTTTTTTCCGAGACAGGGTTTCTCTGTGTAGCTTTGTGCCTTTCCTGGAACTCACTTGGTAGCCCAGGCTGGCCTCGAACTCACAGAGATCCGCCTGGCTCTGCCTCGAGAGTGCTGGGATTAAAGGCGTGCGCCACCACCGCCCGGCTACAATTTGGATTTTTGCAAGGTTGAATTAAGGTAGGATAGAAAGACGGGGAACTTGGTGTGTGTGTGGGGGGGGGCGGATATGAGAGAGAAAAAAACTCTCTATCTTGGAGTCTTAGAAAAATCAACTTCTTGCCAACAGAGAAGTGAGAATTTCGGTACAATTAACATTTTCTGGAAAGGCTCTGAACAAGAGTCCCTGGAAAGAAACTGAGTCTGCAAAGGCTGATTGAGTTCAACCCAGTGATGTGGAGAGGTCGGAATGTTGCAGGTCTAATTGTGGTGGGTATCCACCAGAGAAGGCCACTCAGACATGGGTTCAAGGCAACAGTAAGTCTTTATTAGCCAGCCTGCGACTATGCTGGGTGTTTGGGACCCAAGAGAAGTCCTGAGCCTTTCTCAGGGTGAGTTTTTAAATCCAAAAATCACACCCTGGGTTGACACATCAGTTAGCAACAACAGTTAGCCAGAAGCAGAACTCCAGAAGCCAGAAAGCAAGGTCAGTGCAGCCAGGACTTTCCAGAACTGTGGACTTTGTGGATTAGGTCTCTGTTTTAGGTTTAGGTGGTGCTGTCTACCTGCTGGATTCTAGGGCCTAAATAGTACTTCCACCTAGCGGGTGGTGCTGTCTACTTGCTGGGTTCCATGGCCTAAACAGTACTTCCATCATGATGTCAGTGTGCTGGGGCCTGGAGGCCTTCAAGGGTCTGGGGGCCTGTTACATAATTATAATTTATTTGGGAATATCTTTAGCCCCCTAAATAGCCATTTCTGCTCACCTCTGTGTCAGACCTAGCAACCTGTGATTAACAGATAAAACCCCGAGGGGATATATTAACTTAGCAGACCACTGGCTTTCACCAATTCAAAAAGCTAAGGATGTGATCAGCTGCATTCAGAGTCTACTCTGGTTTGCTGTTATCTCCTCCCTGACGTTTCCATCAGTGTGTTTTGAAAGTGTCTCGATTCTATGATTTTCTTTGTTCTGTTACCATAAGAACTTCATGAAACTGCTTTTATGTAGGAACACAGAATTTGGGGTAACCTAAATCTGTGTTCACAGGCCAGCTCAAGAGTAAATATCACTTATTCCCTTTGAGGCTAGGGTTGTGTTTTCATTGATAAGGCTGAAGACTCCTTTTACTTATAGGTATTTTATGTTAAAACATCACTGACTTAGCTAAAGGCCTGGGTATATACGGCCGCAGGCACCGCCTCATTCCATCCCCCACCTCTGGCATTGGCTGAGACTCTCAAACAGGCATAAGCCTGTGCTGTGGGATGTATGGCAAATGTGTTGCTGATTAATCAATAAAACACTGATTGGCCGTTGGCTAGGCAGGAAGTATAGGCGGGGCAAGGAGGAGAATAAAGCTGGGAAGTGGAAGGCTGAGTCAGAGAGACACTGCCAGCCGCCACGATGACAAACAGCATGGGAAGATACCGGTAAGCCACGAGCCATGTGGCAAGGTATAGATTAATGGAAATGGATTAATTTGAGCTGTAGTTAGCAAGAAGCCTGCCACGGCCATACAGTTTGAAAGCAACATAAGTCTCTGTGTTTACTTGGTCGGGTCTGAGAGGCTGTGGGACTGGCAGGTGAAAGAGATTTGCCCTGACTGTGGGCCAGGCAGGAAAACTCTAGCTACAAGCCTGAGTTAAAAATATCTTTGCAACTCCACTTTCCTATATTGGCTAGTGCTGAAATTCCTTTCAGCATCAACGCTACAAATCCTGGTTAGACTCAAGTTGGGGTCTCTCAAATTCTAGGGGAATGTTTTAGCTTCTTAGCATAGCATGGTGTGTCTCCTCTGCCTATATTCTTTCACAAAGACCAAAAGGTGGACTGGGGAGATGGCTCATGGGTTAACAGCATGCACTGCTCTTCCAGAGGACCCAAGTTTGATTCTCAGTACCCACCTGTAACTCCAGCTCCAGGGAATCTAACACTGCTGGCCTCTGTGGGCACCTGTACTCACGTACATAAACACACAGATACATGTGATTAAAAATAGCAAAAACTAAATTTTAAAAAGAAAAAAAGCTGGGCGGTGGTGGCGCACACCTTTAATCCCAGCACTCTCAAGGCAGAGGCAGGTGGCTCTTTCTGAGTTTGAGGCCAACCTGGGCTACAGAGTGAATTTCAGGACAGGCTCCAAAACTACACAGAGAAACCCTGTCTCAAAAAAAAACCAAAACAAAACAAAAAAACAAAAAACAAACAAACAAAAAAAGCTGGGCAGTGGTGGCGCACGCCTTTAATCCCAGCACTCTCGAGGCAGAGCCAGGCAGATCTCTGTGAGTTCCAGGCCAGCCTGGGCTATCAAATGAGTTCCAGGAAAGGCGCAAAGCTACACAGAGAAACCCTGTCTGGAAAAACCAAAAAAAAAAAAAAAAAAAAAAAAAAAAAGAAAAAAGAAAGAAAGAAAGAAAGAAAGAAAAAGAAAACAAAACCTGTACTGGGAGGTTTTGTGTGTCAACTTGACACAGACTAGAGTCATGAGAGGAAGGAGCCTCAGCTGAGGAAATGCCTCCTTGAGATCCAGCTGTAAGGCATTTTCTCATTTAGTGATTAATGGGGGAGGGCCCAGCCCATGGTGGGTGGTGCCATCTCCGGGCTAGTGGTCGTGGGTTTCTGTAAGGTGGGCTGAGCAAGCCAGGGGACGCAAGCCAGTAAGCAGCACCCCTCCATGGCCTCTGCATCAGCTCCTGCCTCCAGGTTTCTGTCCTGTTTGACTTCCTTCAGTGATGAACAGCAATGCTGAATTGTAAGCCAAAAAAAACCTTTCCTCACCAACATGTTTATCGGTCATGGTACTTCATTGCAGCAATAAGAACCTAAGACAAAACCCAAATTTTTTTAAAAGCCAATTTGTTTTCTATACCAACCATATAGTACTTAGATGTCTCATACTAACGCAAACTGTCATCTCTAGTTCCCAGAAGAAAATTATTTTCAGAGAAACTGGGACAGAAGGAGAAGATGAGCTTAACGTTATTTTTAGGTCTTTCTGTTGCTCCATTTTGAGTTTAACTTAAACTGAAGGGGTACAGAATAATAACGATAAACACTCCTTTTAGAGATGTTTGTCCTTAAAAAACAGGCGTCTCCTCCTCATAAGCGCATGCACGAAGCTCGTGCAGCACCTGGAGCTAGAACATGACATCACAGGCATCTCCTTCTCGTAAGAGCATATGTGTAGCTCATGCAGCCCCCCAAGTGAGGACATAGTGTCACAGTTTCAAACACACAAAACAGTCAGCACCAGACAGAGACCAAGTTTTCCAACAAACAAGTTTCAGTTCACTGAAGAAATGTAAGTATTTGAACAAAGATCTAGGATAGAGAAGTGGGAACTCACTCCTTGTATTACAATAAGAAAACAGGGGTTACATACATGTTGGGTGCCCACAGAGTCCAGAAGAGGGTGTCAGATCCCCAGGAGCTAGAGTTACAGGTAGTTGGGAGCTGCCAGACATGGGTACCAGGGAACTAAACTTAGCTCCCCTGGAATAGCAAGAAGCACTTTTAGCCCCCAAACCATCTCTCTAACACCTCATAAGAATATTCTATCTACAAACATGAATGCTGGGTTTAATAATTCAATGAACAATAAAAAGAAAAAAAAAGAAAACTGAAGATGAACAAAGAAGTTTGATAGTACACACACACACACACACACACACACACACACACACGCACAAATAATAGTAATAATTCAATGAACAGAAACTCTAACATTGCCCTTTTGTGAACAGTACTGGTTCTGTCTTAATTATTTTTGCAGTGTACATTTATTCCAAACTGTTCTTTTGGGCAGGAGATAGCCATGAGCAGACTTTGAGGTCAATGGGGATGGACCCTCCTTCATTGTCACTTTTGGAACCCACACCCCTAGTTCCCAAGCAACACACACAAAAAGGGAAGTCCTACAATTGCCCTGTCAAAAAATCCAAGATACTAGCTGAAAGGAAGGATGTTGTGGAATAATCTTTTTGTACACTGTGAAGATTTGTCACTCAGATTTTTTTTTTTTTTTGAGCCGAGGATCGAACCCAGGACCTTGTGCTTGCTAGGCAAGTGCTCTACCACTGAGCTAAATCCCCAACCCGGTTTAATAAAGAGATGAACAGTCAATAGCTAGGCAGTATTTTCAGGGCAGAGAGGGTGCTGAGAAGAAAAAGGGCAGAGATGCAGGAGTCGCCAGCCAGATGGAGAGGAAGCAGCATGAGCAGTACAGAGTAGAGGTAATAAAGCCATGAAACAAAAGTAAATTAATAGAAATTAGTTAATTTAAGTTTTAAGAGCTAGTTAGTAACAAGCCTAAGCTATTGGCCAAGAGTTTATAATTAATAATAAGTCTTGGTGTCTTACTGGGGAGCCTGCAGTCCCAATGAAAAGGTTTGACTACGCAAGAAGGTTAGAGGTATCTGAGCCAGGGCTCATTAAGGGAAAGCTCCCTCCCTGGATCACAAGAATAAAATGGGAGTTCTATCTCTTGTCTGGTGAGGATGCAGCACACTAATCCGTCCCAGTGACAATAACACTCATTACATACTGTGTCCCCTCCCTCAGTACAGTGATTTACAGATCTTTACTGTCAAACTTGCCTGCTTTGTTCTGGCTGAAAGTGTTATGCCCAGATCGCAGGGACCCCCAAAAGACCACCACAGAGACCAAATCCCACATGTAATAGCAAAGAGCCTTTATTTCAAGCTCCAGAGCTTGGTTCCTCTGTCTCTCCGACACAGTGGTGAGAGCAGAGAGCCCTGAACACAGGTGGGGCAGAGTTTTTATCATAACAGAGGTTGGGGTGAGGGGATTTCCAGGGTCCAGGACCCTGATTGGCTGACAATTGTCTAGGGGTATCTGTAAAACAAAAAATAGGTGTATGCTAGACTCAAGGACATCTGGCCACCTTATCTAATGGTTGGAATGTTTGGGATGTCAGGTACTTTCTTACCCCTGGGTAGATCCCTGGGTGGTATTAGCTTAAGGCTTTTCCTGGATCTGAGTGTTGCCTGCCAGTAAGCCTGCTACAGAAGCTGTGTCTAGGCCCCTAATGTTAGTTACTTAGCGGCGCTCTTACCCTGCGAGGAAGTGCCACGAAACACGACAGAATCCACTAACAAGAGTTTTATTAAGATAAAAGGGACAGATGAGTGCTCAGGCCTGTGGAAGAGACACGTGCGTAGATCACATGGCTGCGTTGCGCGCTCTTACGCAACCATGCAAAGTCACGGGATCCTGGTCACGTGAGACACCTTGACCCGGAAATGGCTATTTTGACCTGGAACTGACTAGGCGGAAGTGTCCAGGTCCGCCGGGCATGCACAAACACACCCAACCGTGGGGGCGTGTTGTGAATCCATCACCTAAGCCTGTCATGGCTGCTGTGTGGTCAAGCTATTTTGGGGACCCTTCACAGAAAGCAAAAAATCAAGAGAAGCCACCTAACTTTTCCTTTTCCATTTTTATCTCGTCTTCAGATGCTGAGCAAAGTCCCAAGCATGCCCATCCTGACACTGGGATTTTTTTTGAGACAGGGTTTCTCTGTGTAACAGCCCTGGCTGTCCTAGAACTTGCTCTGTAGACCAGACTGGCCTCAAACTCACAGAGTCCCACCTACCTCTGCCTCCTGAGTGCTGGCATTAAAGCTATGTGCCACCAACACCCAGCTGACACTGGGAATTTTTGTTTGCTCTCCAAAGACAGTTCCACACTACCCCATGGCTATTCCTCCATGAAACTGTGAAAAGACCTCCATTCCTGAGCCTATCTATTTTTCCCTTCTGAGTCCTGTTTCCAAATTCCTGTATCATGGAGAGTAAGAAACTATAAAAGGGAACACTGATTCCCCAGCAAGGCATTGAAGATACTAAAATATATAAATTGGGAGGCAGAGGCAGTCGGATCTTGTGAGTTCAAGGCCAGTCAGGCTACACAATGAGATCCTGTCTTTAAAAAAATGAACAAAATAAAATGTATGCATATTATAAATGGACCAAGGCAAAAGTATTATTAATCCCACTGAGTGAAAATAAGACAACCACCACAATTTTGAGCCAAATTTGAAGCAAGCTTGATTTTATTGGGGTACACCTGAGGGAAAAATCAGTAGCCATCTTGAGAGATGCTCCCTTCCTGCCCCCGCCCCCCCCCCACAAAGATATTTTTAGAAGTTTTTTTAGACTAGTAATTTTAGAACTGACTAGAAGTTGAATTCATGGGAAGATAAGGCTGGAACAATAAATCTATATATCCTGGACTTGGTAAAACAGGCTATGGGAAGTAATGGACTCAACTGACCAGAAATTGAATTTATGGGAAAATAGAACTGAAACAATAAATCTGAATGTATATATCCTGGGTTCAGCAAAATCAGGGCATAGGGAGTAAAAAATTTATGTCTCTGTAGATACCCTGAATCCTGTCAGCCATCAGTAACCTCATGCTTATAGTAAAAGACCCTAGCCCTTCAGGCTTACACCCCCAAGCCTCAGGAAGAGAGAAACTTCAAGCACCAGGAAATGAGAAACTAAAAATCTAGTTCCAAGGGCAACCTGACTCAGCCACTACTCAATCACTCCTGTAACAATATAACAATGTAAAAAGATTTCTGTTAAGAGATGCGCTCAACTGGGACTGGGATAGTTGCAGTTGTTCCAGGAAGGACCACTGTGACTTTTGTGTAAGCTCCACTCCCACCCTGATACCCACCTTGAGGGTTCAGGAAGAATGTGCATGTGTACGTGACTGTACCCACTCTGTGATCACCCTGTGCTCAGGCCATGAAATTGTATGGGAATTGTAATCTTATGGGTTTTGTGGGTTTTTCCTTTAAAAGCCCTTGTGGGGCTGCAGTAAGAGGCGACTCTTGCTCTTGGGAGCAGAGGAGCCCTTCTATATAGAAGCTTAATAAATCCTCCTGCTGTTGCATCAACTGGACTGGAGTCTGGGTTCTTGGGGTGCCCACTTGAGACCCTAAACTTTGGGGTCCAACAATAGTTCAGCCAGTAACTTCAAAGAATTACCTCACCCCTACCCCCCTCGTCCAATCCCAAGATATGTAACTCTCTGCATGTAAACGTTTCCTATATAAACCCCTTAAAGTGAGTGCTCAGGGCCGTCCTCCTCCACCTGCTATGTTGAGTGTTTGGAATACGGACCAAGCCCAGGGCTTGCTTTGTTATTAAAAAACCTCTGTGTGCTTGCATCGGATATCAGCTCTGTGATGGTCTTGCTTGGGGGTCTCGTGACCTGGGCACAACACACATGAGCAAAGCAGGTTTGCAGAAGAGAGACAATGGGCAACAAAGAAATCAGAAAAATCTCTAAACCAACCAAACAACCGCGTGGTTGCCTTGTGATTAGGGAGGGTCAGAGAGAGTAAGGGTATTCTCAAAAACAAGTCAAGGTCCTGGGTTGGGGCAGGTCAAGCTCTAGAAAACAGACTTAAAAACAGCAACTCAGCTCTTACCGTAAATGGAAACCTATTTTTGACAATACAGCATAATGACTCCTGCCTTCAAAATGGAGTCAGGCAGGCTCCTCAGTATCTCAACATATAGGCCAATTATAAAGTTAATATTTTAACTTCAACATTTTAAGTTTGCCTAGCAAAAGCAATTGAGAAAAATCTCTGAAATCTTTCTTTCTTTCCTCCATTTTCTTTTCTTTTCTTTTTTTTCCTTCTTTTTTTTTTTTTCTTGGTATTTCGAGACAGAGTTTCTCTGTGTTGCCCTGGAAAGAACATTTAATAAAAACATTTTCAACTATCTTCAGGTTATCATCACTCTAGAGGCTGGCCTTGTAGCCCAAAGGCAAAAGATAGTCTCAAGAGACTCTAGCAGGCTGGGCAGGGGTGGTGCATGCCTTTAATCCCAGCACTCCGGAGGCACAGGCAGGAGGATCTCTGTGAGTTTGAGGTCAGCCTCGTCTATAGAGCGAGATCCAGGACAGGAACCAAAACTACAGAGAAACCCTGTCTTGAAAAACAGAGAGAGAGAGAGAGAGAGAGAGAGAGGTAGTGGCCTTTGATTTGGACATTTAAAACCATCCTCTGAAGAAAAAAAAAAACATCCTCTGGCCTGCCTTTTCCTGGTTTTCTGCAAGGACCAGTATGCTGATTTTACTTGCCTCCCTACATCTCTTCCTTATATCTGGGTAGCATTTTTCTTATCAAGAAGAAAGTCCACAGAGAAACCCTGTCTCGAAACCCCCCCCCCAAAAAAAAGAAGAAAGTCATTGGGGCTGGAGAGATGGCTCAGAGGTTAAGAGCACTGGCTGCCTTTCCAGAGGACCTGAGTTCAATTCCCAGCAACCACATTGTGGCTCACAACCATCTGTAATGAGATCTGGTGCCCTCTTCTGGTGTGCAGGCATACACGCAGACAGAACACTGTACACATAATAAATAAATAAATCTTAAAAGAAAATGAAGAAGAAGAAGAAGAAGAAGAAGAAGAAGAAGAAGAAGAAGAAGAAGAAGAAGAAAGTCATTAGTGAGAAACGTCTCACGTGGAGGTAAGTCTAACATCTGGGGAGTACAACCCTTGAACTGTTGAGGAAACCATCGTCTCTGGTTAAACTTGCCTGCTGGGTGTCTAAGACCATGCAGTGTCACTGTTTGTTTTTATTCTTTTTTGGGGGGACCGTCACCCAGCTCCCAAATAAATCACACATGGAGGCTTATTCTTAATTATGAATGCCCAGCTTTAGCTTGGCTTGGTTTCTAGCCACCTTTCCTTAACTTTAAGTTATCCTGTCTACCTTTTGCCTTTGGGCTTTTCCTGTTACTTCTGTAAATCTTACTCTTACTCTGCGGCTTGCTGTGTAGCTGAGTGGCTGGCCCCTGGAGTCCTCCTCCTTCTCTGGCTTGCTCCTAGTTCTTTCACCCCTCTTCCCAGATTTCTCCTTCTGTTTATACTCTGCCTGCCAGCCCCACCTATCCTTTCTCCTGCCTTGCTATTGGCCAGCTCTTTATTAGACCATCAGGTGTTTTAGACAGGCACAGTAACACAGCTTCACAGAGTTAAACAAATGCAATACAAACAAAAGTAACACACCTTAAAATATTCTACTACAATGCAGTTGGCCAAAACTAATCACTTTCTTTTGGTGCTATCAGGCCATTTGAAGATCTAGTCCTCAGGGGTCACTTGGTCGTGGAAGGAACCTCTGGCTCCTCTGGCCTGGTCTTTGCCGCTTGTCCCATCTCTGTGAGGCTCAGTCAGAGCCTTGCTTGACTGTGGCTTCTGTGGAAGCACTGAGAACATCTGTCCTCTGTGTTCCTCTTCTCTGTAGGCCCGACACTGGTTAGAGTCACTGGGTGGGTCTCCATGGCCTCCCTGCAAACCAGGGACAAATGGCTGAGGTGCCTATTTAATACATCAAAGCAGACCTGGCCTCCAGGTTCTCCCAGCATCCCTCAGTCCCTACCTGTTACAGGATGTGGCTGGCATACCTCGCCCTCTACCCTGAACTCTCCAGCCCAGGGTCTCGGCTGCCCTTCCCCCAGAGGCTCTTCCTTATGTAATCCAGGCATTTTGGTTACCCTCCCTTTTTGTTATTTTGGCCTTCTGCACCTAGTTCCCTCTCTCTGTCCTCCCTTCTACTCCCCCTCTTCCCACATGGCCCAGCTCAGCCTAGTCATGTCCACTCTGGACTCTCGCAGATGTTCTTGCCTCTGGTCTATGCTCTCCCACATATCTACAACAAACCTTCTCCTCTCCCACACCTAGGAGTAGTCATGTCCTTTCCTTTCCTTTTTATTTCTTTTTCATTCATCCTGAACAAGAAGACAGGTGACTCCCTGTAATTACAGAACATTTTTAGAGATGCCTCACAGTCCTCTGGTACTATTTACTTTGGAGGGTAAGAGACAAAATATAGATTCTTTTAATCCCTCTGTCCACATCAGTATAGGTCTCCAAGTCTGATTATTCAACACCCATAAGATCACTTACACCAGTCTGGTACTATTAACTACTGTGTACTATTTAGATAAAGCCTGGGGAAAATTCAAATACTTTTTTTAAAATTATGTGTACGTGAGTGTCTTAGTCACTGTTCTATCTGCTGTGAAGAGATGACGTAACCAAGGCATTTCTTATTAAGAAAAGCAATTAGTTGGGTGCTTGCTTACAGTTTCAGAGGGTGGGTCCATTATTATTGTGGTAGGGAGTGTGACAACAGGTGCTGAAGGAGTAGCTGAGAGCTACATCCTGATCTGTAGGCAGCAGGCAGAGACAGACAGGTAGAGACAGAGAGACAGAGAGAGAGGCAGACAGGCACTGGGCTAGTTTCAGCTTTTGAAACCTAAAAACCAACTCTCATTGACACGCTTGCTCCAACAAGACAAGGCCACACCTCCTAGTCCTCCTAATCCTAATCCAAATACTTCCATTAATTTGGAACCAAATATTCAAACATATGAGCCTAGAGAGCCCATCCCATTCAAACCATCACATACTGAGTGCCTACATATATGTTTGTGCACCTTGTGCATGTCTGGGCTTAGGAGAGGCATTAGATTCCCTGGAGCTGAAATTACAGGCAGTTGTGAGGTGACTGGTGTGGGTGATAACCTGGGTCTTCTGCAAGAGCTCTTAACCATGAAGCCTTCTCTCTAGCCCCAAATGGAACACTTTTAAGTACACTTTAATTAGACATACATTTTTGTTCTTTAAGCCAGCCCTTGTTAGGATGAGATGACCAATAACTATGTTAAGCAGAGGGTTTTGTTTGTTTGTTTTGCTTTTTACATACGTTGGTGCCTTGCCAACATGTATGTCAATATGAGGGCGCTGGATCCTCTGTAACCAGAGTTACAGACACACA
Source organism: Peromyscus eremicus (assembly GCF_949786415.1). NCBI lineage: Eukaryota > Metazoa > Chordata > Mammalia > Rodentia > Cricetidae > Peromyscus > Peromyscus eremicus. The sequence continues at coordinate 126,607,406 of NC_081420.1, forward strand.
GAGAGTCGTAAGCTGCCATGTGGGTGCTGAGAAGCCAGTGGTCTCAACCTCTGAGACGTCTCTCCAACCCCACCTACTCTTTTTTAAGAGAAACAGACGAGGAGTAGATTTGGGGGAGAGGGGAAAGTGGGGGGAGACTGGGAGGAGGGGAGAGAGGGAAAACTACAGTCAGAATGTAATGTATGAGAGGAAGAAAAAAACAGGATTTTTATACATTTGTGTGTGTTGAGGTCATTGGACAACCTGTGGGACTTGTCTCCTTCCACCATAGGGTCCTGAAAATTGAAATCAGATCATCATGTTCAAAGGCATGTACTCTTACTGTTGAGTCACCTGGTCTACCCTTTTCCTGTCCATTTTGGGTCTCATTTTTCTACAATTAGGTAACACCTTGACTGCTGTGATTTCCTGGGTCCCTGTGATTCTGACATCCTTCCTCAGGCTCCTTGAGTGTTGCATTCTTTGAGAAAGTATTGCGGTTGAACTATGGCCATACATTTACATGTCTGCCTCCCTCACTAGAGTCAAAGTTCAGGAAAGGACACAGCCTAGTTGGGCTTACTATCTGTCCAAACTTAGTTATCTTCCACCTTGTTGTAAAAACACGATAAAAGCAACTTACGAGGAAAAGGGTTTGACTCACAGTTTGAGAGTACAGTCCATCATGGTAGGGGAATCATGGTGGTAGAATTGTGATACAGCTGATCACATTCCATCCACAGTGAGGAAGGAGAGAGAGGGGAGGGGGAGAACCTCTGCAAAGCAAAGTGGGGACACATAAAGCTGAAACCCAGTCTCTCCTTAAGGTCTGGCTTTGTTTGTTTGTTTGTTTGTTTAAGTCTTTGAAGGGTCTTCAGAGTTGGTCAGTTTGAAGAAAGACAGGGTGGCTGCTTGGCCAACAACTGTTGTGTAAACATGTCCTAATAAAGCCTTGGGTTGGTTGGGCCAATCCATCAGCAAGCATGAGCCCCACTAGCATGAGCAAAAGCCTACAAGGCCTTTGTTTTAAACTTTTGTCTCAGATGAGGGGGATGAAGAAGAAGCCAGCCATCTTGGAAGTTCACCATCTTTATTACCTAATCATGACACCCCTCCCTGACTCTGCCTTTCAGAGAGTCTAACTCACAGTCTTTCAGTGCCATAGCAACCAGACTCCTTCTTTTTGCCTGTTGTGTTTGATGCTATTCTGGGTCTCTGGGCTGTCCTGCCTCTTGTTCCTGGCCATCCAGGCAATGTCAGGCATGGGTTCCCTCTTGTGGTGTGGGCCACAAGTTGGACCAGTCATTGGTTGGCCACTCCCACAAGTTCTGTGCCACTATTACCCCAGCACATCTTGCAGGCAGGACAGATTGTAGGTTGAAGGTTTTGTGGCTGGGTTGATGTCCCAATCCCACTGCTAGGAGCCTTGCCTGGTTATAGAAGATGGCCAATTTGGGCTACATTATCCCCCATTACTGGAGACTTCACTAGCGTCAGTCTCCTAGATTTCAGGAGTTTCCACTGCACTGTTTCTACATTACCCCCAAATACCCCAGTTATCTTTCCCAGTACTCTCTCCCCCATCTCTCCTACCTACTGTCTGATCCTTCTGTTCCCATCCCCACTCATCCCCAGTTCACCCACAAAATCTATTCTATTTCCCCTTACCAGGGAGATCCATGCATTCCCCTCGAGTCCTCCTTGTTACTTAGCTTTTCTGGGTCTGTGGATTGTAGCATGACTAGCCTTTACTTAACAGCTAATATCCACTTACAAGTGCATACATACCATATTTGTCTTTCTGAGTCTGGGTTACCTCACTCAGGATGATCTTGTCTAGTTCCATCCATTTGCCTGCAAATTTCATGATGTCATTGTTTTTAACAGCCGAGTGATACTCCATTGTGAACATGTACCACATTTTCTTTATCCATTCTTCAGCTGAGGAACATCTAAGTTGTTTTCAGTGTCTAGCTATTATGAATAAAGCTGCAATGAACATGGTTGAGCAAGTGTTCTTGTGGTAGGATGAAGTGGCCTTTGGGTATATGCCCAGGATTATTATAGCTAGATCTTGAGGTAGATCGATTCCCGATTCTGAGGAACTGCCATATTGATTTCTAAAGTGGCTGTACAAGTTTGCACTCCCGTCAGCAGTGGATGGATGAGTGTTCTCCTTGCTCCACATCCTCACCAGCATGAGCTGTCACTTGTGTATTTGATGTCCTTTAAAGCATGTTTGAAAGACAAGGAAATGTTACAAAACTTGGCATGTCCGTGGGAGGTGTACTGGCCTCAATATCAGGATATCCACTCTCCTGAACAGGAAGTAGCTATGCAGAAACTAGAACATTCAGATAAGCTGGTGTCTTAAAGAGAAGAGAGCCGAGGGGAGATGAGTCAAAAAAAGCTTTCCAGAAGGAACATGGACAATGCCTCCAATTTTATCAGTGTTGTAACAAGTTTTTCAGAATGAAGATATTCTAGAGACACTTATGTCTCTCAGTTTTACTGCCAGGACCTCAAAGAAATGAGAATTTCCCCAGCATCTAACCATGGAGATGGAAAAATGTGACAGCCAGTTGGGAACCTCCATGAAGGATTTCACACAGTTCTAGCAACCTGCCAGTCTCCCTGACAGGATGAGACTGAATGAAGCCCATGGATCAATGATGGGCAGGACCACACTGTGACTGGAACTGCTTAGATGTGCATATCCTTGAGCCTCTATTTAAACTATAAAATGATTCCAGGACCCCAAAGACAGACTTGAGGAGTTTGCTGGATCTCTTTGTTCCTCTTCCAAATGTCACTACATAGAATGAATCTCCTTTTTCTGCTTTTCACTATCAATTTTGGCTATTTTAGTTGGCTTGCTAAGGACAGGTGGCCAAACTTGGCTTGTGTCACAGGGTATGACCTTCAAATTTGTTAACAGTGTCTGATAGGGTAATCATTATACAGTAAGTTCTCAGTAACTATGTGAATGCCTGGATTTAAAAAAAAATATGTTGCTTAAAACAAAAACCAATTCTAGCCAGGTAGACTATGCATTAGGATCCAAGCAGAAGAGGACCAGGGAGATGGCTCAGTTAGGAAGCTGTCTAGTAACCATCTCCCAAATCATGACATGGAGACTTACTGTTAATTGTGAATGCTTGGCCTTATGTTTGTCCCACTAGCTCTTAAAACTTAAATTAACCTGTTTCTCTTCATCTACGTTTTGTCTCGGGTCTTTTTATCTTTCTTTCCTTCTGTGCTACTCCATGTCCTACTCCATGTCTGCTGGCTGGTAGCAGCCTGGCTGGCTGGCCCCGGGCATTGCCCTCTCTTTCTCCCTCATTCTCTCTTTGTCTTGTTCTCTCTCCCTAGCCTAGAGTCCTCCTCCTACTTATTCTCTCTGCCCGCCAGCCCTCTGCTACTTAGCTATTGGCCATTCAGCGTTTTATTAGACTTTTTTTAATCAGGTGCCTTAGGCAGGCAAGGTAAAACAGCAACACCTCTTTACATCATTGAACAAAAGCAACATAAACAAACGTAACACATCTTTACATTGTTGAACAAATGGAGCATAAACAAATGTAACACATCTTCATATAGTTAAACAAGTGCAGCATAAACAAATGCAACACATCTTTGCCTAGTTAAAGTAATATTTGGCAACAGTGCTTTGCCATGCAAGCATGAGGAGCAGAGTTCAATCTCCAGCATTTATATAAAACAGCCAGGGGAATGGAGAAATGTTTCAGTAGTTAAGAGCACAGGTTGCTATTCCAGATGACCCAAGGTTCAATTCCCAGCACCCACATGACAGCTCACAGCCATCAGTAACTCCAGTTCCAGGGGATCCAATATCCTTTTCTAGCCTCCAAGGCACCAAGCATAAATATGGTGCACAGACATACATGCAGGCAAAAAACCCAAACACATACAATAAATATATTGATAAAAAAAGTCAAGCTGGGGGTGGAGGCATGCACTTATAATCTCAGCACTTGGAAGGTGGAGACAGGAGGATTCCTGGGGCTTGCCGACCAGCTAACCTAGCCTAATAATTGAGTACCAAATCTCTGTGAGACTATCTAAAAATAAAACAATATAGACAAGTCCTGAAGGATAACGCCGGTTGTGGGATATTTGTATACTGTGTGAAAATGTATTGCTGTGATTGGTTACTAAAAGCTTAACAGCCAATAGCTGGGTAGGTGATATAGGCAGGACTTCCAAGCAGAGAGAGAGAGGGAGGGTGGGAAGTAGGAGATGAATCTAGGCACATGAGATGCCAATGAGACATAGAGGGAGTTAAACATACAGAATGAAAGAAAGGTAAAAAGCCACAAGGCAAAACATAGACTAATATAAATGGGTTAATTTAAGTTATAAGAGCTAGTGAGACAAGCCTAGGCTAAGGCCGAGTTTCATAATTAATAAGGAGTCTCTGTGTCCTTATTTGGGAGCTGGCTGGTGGGACAGAGAAAGACTTGTTACAAACACCCAAGGTTGACTTCTTGCCTACACACCCATATGCCCCTGCACCCCACAGAACACACAAAAGAAATAAAAGGCAAAAGAAATGACTTCAAAAAGGAAGGTTTTGTATATATGCCTTTACATAACAAAAATATGCCTAACAACACATTCTAATATCTAAGAAAAGGATGGGAAGAGCTTTGAGGGAAATAGATGCCAAACCAGGACACAGGCGCAGAGAATTTAGCATTTGAGTTTTGAAACGAAGACCAGGAACACAATCATCTTTTGTGTCTCAGGCCTAATTAGCATGTTTGAGGCCTGGGATTTAAAAGGTTCTACTCAGAAGGAGAATTTACACTCCATTATAGCAAATGTTCAGTTGGAGTCCACAACTTCCATCCAGCTGTGAGTTAGCTGTGTTTATGAAACAGCTGTGCAGAGAGGCAAGGACAGTGACAAATGACAGATGGTTTATTAATCAGTGTGTTGTATCATACAGCACAGACTGGGATCAAAACTGTGACTCAGAGTCCTAAGGTCTAGAGCAGTATTTGTGAATCAAACTTCATGTTGGATGGTCCATAAAAGTTATTCATCAGCTATCCCTGAAACTCTAAAACAACCTCAAAACAAACCAAACTCCATCCTGCAAATGGCAGGAACTGGGAAGCTAATTGGGGTGGGGTGGGGCAGTGAAAGAGATAATGGAAAGGGCCGTTTCCAGTCCATCTATCCCAGACACTCTAGGAACCTGCTTGGATCCCCAATGTTCTGCCTCCCTGGCTAGAGTCGGTCTTTGTTTTAAGCAGCACACACTGGTCTTTATCCAGGCAGTCACGTATTTACCGTCACGTATTTACCAAGTACTTGGCTGTGTAATGATTACCCTATCACACACGGTTACCAAATATGAGGGTCACGGTAATGGTAAGGACTTATCTAGACCTTGTCCCATGCCAATCAACGTTCTAAGCTTATTAAATCATTTTTGTGTCACAAGGATCTTAAGAGGGGGAAGGCTGATAGCTCCCATTTACACAGAGAAGTTTGATAACTTATCAAGGTCATCCATTCTTAATTGGGAAAACCGGTATTAGAACCAAATGATCTTCGCTACAGTCCACACTCTCTCTCAACCATGTGATATATGCTGCTTCTTAAGAAAGGATGCCATCGTCCCTGTCATGGTCCCCTCTCTGATAAGTATGCCTGGTTTTCTACCTACCTCTTCATTCAAGAGTTTCTGAAGGAGCTGCACTCTCCATTGCTAATCACAGCAGGGTAGCCTGGGACTAGATCGGAGCCCCCCAGCAATGCCAGCTGTCCCTGACCCTGGAATTGTCTCAGGCTGGAATTCTGACCCAATGAGAGAGCCAGCAAGTTGTGAAAGAGCTGCTTCTTAGGCTTCCAAGAAGAAGAGCCCCTGTTTTCTTTTCTCGGGGCTTTGGTCTATGAGGAGCACTCACTTTAGCCCTTTGCTGCTGGGCGGTAGGATTATCCAGGGGGACAAAAAGCAGAAAAGACAGAATAGAGAGGAACATAGGTTCTGTACCAGACCAACAGCACTCAGTTTCAAGAATACAGGGCCCCAGGGGTTACCCGAGCTGTTCCTTCTTTTGATTTTATTTATTATTATCATTACCATTATTAATTTATTCATTTTATTTATGTATGTATTTATTTACCTGGTTCTTTGAAATGGGTAACACTGTGTAGCCCTAGCTGGCATGCAACTTACTTTGTAGGCCAAGCTGGTCTTGATCCCAAAGAGAGCCACCGACCCTGTATCCCCATTGCTGGAAACCAAGGATGTGTGGCCACTGCCATCTCCATCCTGTTAAATGTAGCCACTTCTTTTTTTTTTTTAATCCATGAGTTGGAGAGATGACTCATCAGTTAAGAACATGGACTGCTCTTTCAGATGACCCAGGTTTTATTCCCAGCACCCACGTGGCAGTTTATAACCATCTGTAACTCCAGTTTCAGAGGATCCATAGTATGACTTCTAGGAGTACCAGGCACATAATGTGTAACATACATGCAGGTAACTCACCTGTACTCATAAAATAAAAATTAAAAATAAATCTATCTATTCATTTAACAGTTTAATATCATTGACTTTCTCAATTTTTACCCAGAGCCAAGTCTGTCTGTGGATAAGCCCACAGCATCAAGCTTCTGTATGGGGAATGCAGGTACTCTTTAAGTGTCCAATACCACCACACAGTTTGGGTCTGTTAGCCAATATACGTTCTGTTTTTGTTTCTGAACTTGCTTTGTTTTTGCAGTATCAGTGATTGAACCCAGGGTCTTGTTTATATTGGGCAAGTGCTCTACCACTGAGCTGACATGCCCAGCTCTGTTTCCTTTTATTTTGAGACAGGATCTCCCCAGTATGCTCAGACTGGCCTGAATCTTGTCAGCCTCTGCAGTAGCTAGGATTATAGGCGTGTACCACCACACCTGGCCAATTTATACCTTTTAGTTTTGTATTGTGTGCCAGGGACAGGGCTCTAAAATTTCAACCATTTGTGGGGTTATACTTTTTTATTTTTCTTGGAGCTGAGGACCAAACCCAGGGACTTGCGCTTGCTAGGCAAGCGCTCTACCATTGAGCTAAATCCCCAACCCCGGGTGTTACACTTTTCTCCAGACAAAGGACAGCAAAAGCATAGATAATCCTTCAAAACTGTTCATTTTCATCATCATCATTGTCTGCTGTTAATGTTAGAATTCCCCAAAATGCTGTCTCAGCAGGGCGATGGTCAGGGACCAGAGTCTATTGAACAAAGGGCGAAGTCAGTTCAGGCATCAAAAAACAGTTGTCAATGATGAGATGACGCAGTAGCAGGTAAGAGCACACGCTGTTCTTGCAGAGGATCCAAGTCTGGCTCCCAGCACTCATATTGGCTAGTTCACAACTGCCTGTAACTCCAGTTCCAGGGGATCTGTGGTGGTTTGAATTAGAGGTTCTGCATATTCTCAGGCATTTGAACACTTGGTCCCCAGTTGGTGGTTCTGGAGATCTTAGGAGGTGTGACCTTCTTTAGGGAAGGTCTGTCACTGGAGGGTGGCTTTTGAGTCTGTTTGCTCTGCGGGGTGTGAGCTCTCCGTTTGCCGCTCCAGCCGCCTTGCTTGCTAACGATGCCTGCTGCTTCCTCATGACAGCCATGGTCTCTATCCCTCTGGAATCTTAAGCCCAAATCAATCCTTCCTTCTATAAGTTGCCTTGGTCATGGTGTTTTATCACAGCAAAGGAGAAGTGACCACTACAAGATCCGAAGCCTTAGTCTGAACTTTGAGTGTGCTTGCACACATGTGCACATACACACACACACACACACACACACACACACACCACATTAAAATAAGTCTTTTTAAAGATGTAAAACATAATGATTTGAAATATGAACATCACGGAATGATTACCGGTCAAATGATTTACACAACCCCTGTCGCACAGTTATTTGATGTGGGTCTGGATGATAGCGTTTGGCTTTTAGATTCTGCCTTCTGAGATAGGGTCTTGCCATGTGGCCGCGACTGGTCTCAGACTTGCAGCAATCTTCCTGCTGCAGCACCCCAAGTGCTGGAATTATAAGTACATGCGTGCTGTCATGCTCAGCCATTTCTTAAAACGGAGTATGCATCAAAAGGGGGCAACAAGGGGTTGGGGATTTAGCTCAGTGGTAGAACGCTTGCCTAGCAAGCACAAGGCCCTGGGTTCGATCCTCAGCTCAAAAAAAAAAAAAAAAAAAAAAAAAAGAGAGAGGGGGGGGCAACAAGTCATGGGTGACTTCACTACTTAATGATAAGCATTATTCATTCCATTCATACTAGATGATGTACATTTCAGACATTCTAATCTACTCAGATACCCACACAGAAGATAAAAGTCTCAGCTGTCACTCTAAGCCTTTTCAGTATCCCTGTGAGGCAGGTATTGTCACCTTGGTAACCTGTGAGGAAACAGGCTCACTGTATAGGAAGCCAGTCTTTTGCAGAGGCCATGCTGCTTCTGACATTCTTAGAACACAAAGTAGCTCAGAAATCAGATGGATATTCTAGAAATTGTGCACAGAGGATCTCAAGGCTAAAACCGGGAAGGGCAGTGTCGGGAGATTATACAGCTACACTGATGATAAATTGGAAACCAGAATTCAGACCTCTGGTGCACGTTTTCCCGCTGTGGCTCATCCAATCTGGTTCTGAGTCTATTATCTTGAAACAATTATCTAGACAATTCCAGTTAAAGGGAATTTGGGTTGGTGGGAAGCTAGGGATCTGCTAAGTTAATAGACTCCAAAAGGGTTTTATCTGTTAGTCACAGGATGTTAAGTCTAACCCAGAGGTGAGCAAGGAATGACTAATTAGGGGGTTAAATTTAGATGGAAATAAATTGTAATTAGGCTCTGGATCTGCAACATTCCAACCCCTCTGCATCACTCATCAATCAGCCTTTGCAAACTCAGCTTCTTTCCAGGGATTCTTGTTCACACACGTGATAGCTGCACTAATTACATCCCAGGAACAGCATGTAAGAGCCCCCTCTCCTCACATCTTACCCAGTGCGCGCGCGCGCGTGCCTGCGTGCGTGCGTGCGTGCGTGCGTGCGTGCGTGCGTGCGTGTGTGTGTGTGTGTGTGTGTGTGTAACAATAGCCTTCTGATTGGGTGAGATGACATCTCACTTTGGTTTGGATTTGCCTTTCTCAGATGATGATCAGTGATATTGAACTCCTTTTCACATATCTGTTGGTCATTCTCTTGAATGTCTGTTCAGCTCACTGCCCCCTGTCTCTCATGTGTATATGGCATATGCATATGTGTGGGTACATCTGCATGCACATGTGTTTGGAGACCCGAAGTTGAAGACAGGAGTCTTATTTGATCATTCTCGATCTTCCTCATTGAGAAAGGGACTCTCAGTTGATCCCAAAGCTTGTGATATGGTTAGTCCACAAGGTAGCTTGCCCCTTTCTCAAATCAGGTTATTATTATTATTATTATTATTATTATTTTATTTTGTTTTGTTTTTCGTTTTTTCAAGACAGGGTTTCTCTGTGTAGTTTTGGTGCCTGTCCTAGACCTCATTCTATATACCAGGCTGGCCTCGAACTCACAGAGATCTGCCTGGCTCTGCTTTCCGAGTGCTGGGATTAAAGGCGTGCGCCGCCGCCGCCGCCGCCGCCGCCGCCGCCGCCGCCGCCGCCGCCGCCGCCACCACCCTCAGCTTATTATTATTAATTATTATTTTTTTATTGTTATTTTTGTCTTTCAGTTTCTTGGATATCTGGGTATTTGTTTGTTTGTTTTTCGAGACAGGGTTTCTCTGTGTAGCTTTGGCACCTTTCCTGGAACTCACTCTGTAGCCCAGGCTGGCCTTGAACTCACAGTGTGGGAGTGCCTCTGCCTCCCGTGTGGGAGTGCTGGGATTAAAGGCGTGTGCCACCACCGCCGGAGCGTGAATATCTGGGTATTAAGCCCTTATCAGATTTGAATTCTGTATGTTGCTTTGGGGGTGGGGTGGGGAGAGATTTATTTTGTGTATGTGTGCTCATGATGTATGTGGACGGGCATGTGTGCCTCAGTCATGTGTGGAGGTCAGAGGGAAACTTTAGGAAGTCAGTTCTCTCCTTCAGTCTACATGGGCTAGTCTATTTCCTGCTTCCAGAAGACCCTTGTCCCCTCGAAGAGCACACTATCAACACTGATGTCCTTCATCATTCTCCAGAGCTCACAGGCCACTTAAACTGGCTAATTCTCTCTCTCTCTCTCTTTTTTTTTTTTTTTTTTTTTTTTTTGGTTTTTCGAGACAGGGTTTCTCTGTGTAGCTTTGCGCCTTTCCTGGAACTCACTCTGTAGCCCAGGCTGGCCTTGAACTCACAGAGATCCGCCTGGCTCTGCCTCCCGAGTGCTGGGATTAAAGGCGTGCGCCGCCGCCGCCGCCGCCGCCGCCGCCGCCGCCGCCGCCGCCGCCGCCACCACCACCACCGGGCTATCTGGCTAATTCTCGCTCAGGCCTCTTTGCTCCCCCAGAATGCCATCTTGTTCTTGCCAGCAGTTATTACAGTTTGGGTGTGGGATGAATTCAATGGCATCTGCTTTCGTTACGAAACGGCTCCGTGCAGGGACAGTCTGTCTGAGTTACTGATGTCTTAGTACTCAGTACAGTCCCTAGCACAGGATGGGGCTCCAAAAAGACCTTGTTGCATTAAGGAATGAAGTACCAGGTCTTCCAAACTCATAACCAACTGTGTGGGTAGACTGCATTTGCTGTGTGTTTGGAACACTCATCTTGCTTTGGGGAAGGACATTCATGATCGTTTCAGTCAGGTTTTATTTTCAGTATTTAGGCTCTTGTTCATACTGGTCCCCAGCTGGGAGAGCAAAATAAAAGCAAAGTTCACAGAATTGCCACCCCCTATTACAAGTACCATGAAGAAACTTTTCAAAGCTCAGTGCATTGCAATCAACAATTCCAATTTCCAAATTCAGAGAGTTGCACAAAACTGGTCCTAGAGTCCCAGCAAATCGGAGGGGCAGGGGTGTATAGGCAATGGGGAGCAGACAGGACTATAATGCCTGGTTTGAAGCATCCTTCCTACTCCATGCTCCTGGCTGGCTGAACAAGTTGCTTAACCTGAGACTGCAGAGTAGAAATACTACTGCTGCTTGCCCTTTTGTGCTTTGTACACAGTTGGGGGTGGTTCGCAGGAGAGGCGTTTTGTTTGTTGTTTCTGTCAGGGCTCTCCCCTCTCCACCTCAGAACTGAACTCTGGACCTCAAGAATGCTAGACAGGCCGTCTACCACTGAGTCACACCCCCAAGCCTGGGGGTGCTTTCTTATGCAATCTCAGAGACACAGTGGCACTGGACATGTTAGGGACATGAACTGCTCGTGTTTTGCAACGATGATGTGGGAGTGGGTGTTAAGTATGCAGCATGCTGGGTGGTGTGCCTTCTGAGAAGCCTCCTCCCAGAGCCCTTATTCCTACCGATGAGGGTAGAGACAGCTAGGACAGCACAGTGACTCAAAGGACAGTGAATAGGCCAAAGTTAAGTGTGTTTTGGAGGTGATTAATAATGGGACATAGAAAGCAGTGAAATACTCAGAGGTCCGACGCCCCTGGGAGAATCTTCAGCCTGGAGACTGAATGTGTGGGCACTGAGACAAAAGTTAGGAAGGAGACCTGTTGACAGAGGTGCTGGTCAATTAAAAGCCCAAACATGAACGGAAGAGATGTTCAGTGGTTAGGAGCACGGATTGCTATTCTAGAGGACTCAGGTTTGGTTCCCAGCACTGACAGGGCCACTCACAACTGTCTGTAACTCCAATTTCAGGGGATCCGATCCCCTCTTCGGCCTCCATGGGCACTGCACCCACATGGTGCACAACGTACATGAAGACAAAACACTTTTACACATAAAATAAAAAAAAGAAGAAAAAAAAGCCCAAACAGTGCCTCTTCCTTCTTGCTTTCTGGGATCCAGGACACAGCGAGGGCCTGGCTCACCTCCGTGCTCCTCTGCCTTAATAAACTCTTACCTTGTAAGAGAAGAAAGATGACGGAGACAATGAGGACGGAGCAGAATGGCAGCCTCCTATGCCACCCAAACAACTGCTTTGCCAGGACTTGAGGAGTCAGGCCAGTTTGCTCTCTTCGGTTTCTGTTCTCCCCGACACATCCCTGTCTCATGAGTCATCAGTTTGTTTGATCAAAGCATTCGGTATTCCCATGAGGAGGGATCAGCAAGAGTGGTGTGCAGCTTCAGGATCCAAGCTCTGCAAAGCTCCTCTGGAAGCTTCTCCTCAGGTGCACAGGGCAGGTACTGTTACCCCCATTTCACATATGGGGATGGTGACCGTGCTTAAAGTCAGGTGACTCAGAAGTGGTTGTAGGGGCTGGAGAGATGGCTCAGAGGTTAAGAGCACTGACTGTTCTTCCTAAAAGACCCTGGTTCAATTCCCAGCACCCACATAACAGCTCACATCTGTCAGTAACTCCAGTTCCAGGGCATCTGGCACCCTCATACAGACATACTTGTAGGAAAAACAACAACACACAATAAATAAATAAATAAATTTAATTAAATTACATTTTTTAAAAAAGGAGTGGTTGTATGAAGTTATTCTCAGCCCCCCCCCCCCCCCCCGATTTCCCACCACTGTTTCCCCTACACTGATGTGTTCCCAAGGCAACAAGGGAAAAGACAGGCCATTTAACCCAATTTATTTTGCAGATGGGGAGTCTGAGGCAGAGAGAGGGGAAACGCCTCCTCCACCATGTCCTCTTTGTAGATGTTTGTGGCTCAGCCTGGGTGACCCTACATTTGAACCAATTGCACACCCAACCTAGTCTTGTCCCAAGCTTGCTCTGCACATTCAAAGCGCACGTGTGAAGGACCCTACTGGCTGGATACTTTTGCCCAAAGTAATTGCCACCATGTCCTGTGCATTCATTGTTCAACAAATATTTACTAAGTGCCTATGTGCTAGAGATGTGAAAACAGGCAAGAAAGACATTTTTCCTGCCCTTCTGAGCATGAGCACGTGAGAAGTATCTAAACGAGGTAATTTTAGATGCGGGGAAGGATAGAAAGAAAATAAAATGGAAATAATATAGGTGAGGCTTCAGACAGCGGTATTGAAAAATCTTACCACTCGGTGTGTGGTCCTTTCTGATATCCCCCCTGCCCCCAGCTCTTTGCTGACAAGAACACTGAAAATGAGAAGAAGCCGGGGTGGCATATCAAGTCGTATTGGCCCTACTCCCTAACCAGCTGCCCCTGAGCGGCCGGCCAGTAGAACCATATGGCCTGGATGATGAAACTCAAGGCGAAGGCTGCATCACCTCGCCGTCCACGTCCCCGTAGGTGTCGCGAGGTGAGGGTGGAGGGAGGCGGAGTCTGCGTCTAGGGAGAAGCAGCCAAGCAGCAAATAACTAAATTCCAAAAGCCTCTGGAAAGGACAGCTGCCGCTGTACTGTCGGGATTCTCTGTCCCCACAAGAGCCCGCCCAGACGACCACTCCCCGCCCCCTGCACAGCCCGGTCGGGCCTGCGCCAGGCCTTAGAGGACTTGTAGTTTATCTGGCTCCTCACAGCATCGTTGGTCCAACCAAGACAACTACAAGACCCAGAAGCCAGCGCGCAGGCCCGAGGCGGAGCCGGCGGCGGTGGGTGTGCGAATGCAGGGGGCCAGGAGGTGCGGGTTCCTGGCGCCGGGATGCGGTGGCCGGCCACTCAGCTTGGGAGCAGCCCAGGCGCTCACTAGCCGGAGCGGTGCGGGCGGTCCGGCGGCGACAGGCACGTTGCATTCGCACCTTAGGTTCAGCCCCGGCCACCCAGCGGTGCAGCGTCTTAGTGCTGCAGTGGCGCGGTGCGGTGTCCCGGTAACCAGGGGGTGGGAATCCAGCCCTGGAGCTAGGCTGGCGTTGCTGGCCCAGAACCTTGGGCTCTTGGGGCACTAGTGTCCACCCGGGGCTGTGCGCGATGTCTTGCTCTTGTTCTTTCTGGACCAGGGTTCTCCTCGGCAGGTTCGGGATGCAGCGGGCAGCGGTGCTGGTGCGGCGGGGCTCCTGCCCCCGCGCCTCGGGCCCCTGGGGCCGTAGTCACAGCAGCGCTGCAGCCGAAGCCTCCGCGGCGCTCAAGGTGCGACCGGAGCGCAGCCCTCGGGACCGCATCCTCACTCTGGAGTCCATGAACCCGCAGGTGAAGGCGGTGGAGTACGCGGTGCGCGGACCCATCGTGCTCAAGGCCGGCGAGATCGAGATGGAGCTGCAGCGGGTGAGCGCGGGGCCTGCGGGGCGCGAGGCCAGGGGGCGCTCGTGGTGGGAAGAGCCTTAGGAAACCCCTCTGGAGTCCTCCAGCAGGACCTCCATCCCCGGCTTCCAGCTTCTTCATTGTGCCATTTTGGGCTGGAACGAGAGAACGCCCCCTCTCTCGCCCGTCACCCACCAGTGCCCCGCATCTGGCACAAAGTGAGGCCTTCCGACGGCTCACTTGTTGAATTGTACCCAATTATTGAGCGGCCTATGCTGCCAGGCACTGCATGTTCCCTAAGTGTCCTGGTGGAACCAAGATCCCTTGGAAGGAGGAAAACAAGTGAATATGGAAGTGAGAGTTTCAGATAGTGAATAAGTGCTTTGAAGAAAGTAAGAAGAAAGAGCCTGGGGGTGGTGAGAGGAAAACCTAATAAGGTAGGAGCGGAGGGAGGAAGGGAGATTGTGCGGTTAGTTTGTTCCCAAACCTTTTTTCAGGCTGAGGCCCGTTGGGTCTTTGCCAGCCACAGTTGCTTGACAAGAATGGGACTCTGCAGAAGAGACTGGAAGAATTCCTTCTTTTGTACCCCGAGAACCGTGACTGCTATAGTCAGAGAGTTGGGTCCTTGTGGCCTTAATAAGGCGACCCTGGGACTTCATCTTGGTGGTGTCAGGGATGTTGGCCTGAGTTCATAGCTGTTGTAAAAATTGTGGGGTGATCTCTCCCTTCCCCAACCAGGGTGGCTTGGCTGTATGTAAGACATGCCCTTGGACGAAACCAAGTTCTTTGTTCTGGGGACAAGGTCTGGCTGTTGTAGCCCAGTTGGCCTTGAACTTCACATCCTCCTGTCTCCACCTCCCATGTGTTGGGGCGTTCAGGCACATGCCACAGCGCCCTGCTAGGAAACTGAGTTTTAACCTGGGTGGAATTTGGAAGGCAGAGTTAAGAGGGAACGTCAAAAGGAAACACTCCTAAGATGAATAGCTGGGTGGTGGCGGCGGCGGCGGCGGCGGCGGCGGCGGCGGCGGCGGCGGCGGCGGCGGCGGCGGCGGCGCACGCCTTTAATCCCAGCACTTGGGAGGCAGAGCCAGGCGGATCTCTGGGAGTTCGAGGCCAGCCTGGTCTACAGAGTGAGTTCCAGAACAGCCAAAGCTACACAGAGAAACCCTGTCTCAAAAAACAAAACAAGAGTTGGATCTTCTTGGAAGCTGAAGTTACAGGCGCTAGTGAGCTACCTAATGTGGGAACTGAACTGGAGTCCTCTGCAAGAGCAGAATGTGCTGTTAACCCCTGCAGCATCTCTACCTCGCAGGGCTGTTTAACGGTTGGCCCAGAGAAGGCTGCCTCCATTCTGTGCCTGCCTGCCACGCTGGTGGGCATAGAGCATGTGCTTTTCCCTTCCGAAATTTGGTATCTGGGAGACTGCAGCCGTCCCTCCTTGAGGCAACAGTCTCTCTGCTAAAACAAAGCTAGGATTAAAGTGTTCCCTGTTTTATCACGCCACAGCTGATTTCTCTGGTTCCAGAGCTGGGAGAGATTCCAGGAATTATCTCTACCTTTTGCGAAATAGCAGCTTCCGTGTTGGCTCCATAAAGTAGAGGATGATGAGGACCAAGGGAACACTGACCTTACTTTCAGGCTGCCATGTTGTTAGTCCAGTCTCGTCTCCCCCAGTTCATTAAGGTTTGGTGGGATGTTTTCAGCAGGCAGAGAATATGTGTGAATGTTCCAAGAGCAGGCAAGGCTGTGATCAGTGTCGGGAAGTTGGGAAGTTCTAGGTTTGGGGGAGGGGCCGATGCACTCAGTAGAAGCCTGTGGCAGAGGGAGGCAGGGTGAATGAGATGGAGAAGACGGAAGTCATTTGGATGACTCAGGACTTTACCATGCAACTCCATGCATCTTGGCTGGACATGGGGGCGTAAGAAGGGTTTCCAGCAGTGGTATATAGCTCAGGTAGATACATGTCATGGTCATTGGGCCAGAAGCATCCTGAAATTTGAGCCAAGTTTGAGCCCCCCCAAGTGAGCTGAGAAGTTCTCTCTGTCCACCTATATTCTCTGATGTCTGTTTTTGTTTTAAGACAGGTGCTCACCATGTAGTCTTAAGAGAATTGGAACTTTCTATGTAGATCAGGCTGGCTGAGAACTCACAGAGGTCCATCCACCTACTTCTGCTTTCCAAGTACAGAGATCAAAGGTGTACACCACGCCCTCTGTCGGCCATCTTTGGTTGTTTCTTTTCTTTTGGAACGGTGCTGGTTGGTGCTGGGGACTTGAATTTAGGGCTTTAGTAATGCTAGGCAAGCACTCTACCATTGACCTAGCGCTGTAGTCTGAGCCCTGTTTATTTTTATTTTTTTGTTTGTGTTGGCTTTGCACAGGCTTGTTTTTTCTGCCTCTGTTTTGAATTATAGCAGTCTAAATTGAATGAATATTCTAAGGGGTTTTATCTGGTCAAGAGATTTGCATGGCGTATGAAGACTCCGGGCAAATTCCACGTATTCTTTGGGCATCAGTTTCCCTGTCTAAAGGAGGCAAACAGCTTAGCTGGCCCACTTGTTGCATTCTCTAAGCCTCGTCCTCGGGGATCAGAGGTGACCTCTGTGATGGGTCCCAGCGCCTTATGCTGCTTATGGAATTGTTTCAGGGAGTGCTTGCCGATCATACCAGCTGGACACGTGGCCTGGTGTTTGTTTTCGGGGTGGCTGGCAGGGCTGAGTCCCATGCTTTTTGCTTCTCTGATAAGGTAGCCTGAAGGAAGAGGGGAAGAGGCTAAGGGGTAAGAGCCAGGCCAGGGGCCATTTCTCCCAGAGAGTAGCTCCACCACAGGAGAGCCTGCTGTGGGGTTTCAGACCCCACTGTTCACTGGGAGCAGCACCTTTTCATAAGCTGCACTTAAACAAAGGTTTGAAAGGACCTGACAGTTTGCTCAACCCAGTTCTTTTTTATGTTGCTTGTTTAAGGACAGGGATCAGGACTTGGCACCGTAAAGCGAAGGAATGGCTTTACTTTTCCAATTGTAAAAGCAAACACCCAAGAGGGGTGGAGTGGGGATGGGGCTGTAAATCTAGCTACTTGGGAATTTGAGACAGGGGGATTACTTGAGTCCAGGAATTCAGGGCTAGCCTGAGCAATATAGGAAAGCTCTGCTTCAATAATTAAAAATATAAAAGTGTTTGCCATATAAGCATGCGGGCCTGAGTTTGAGCCCCAGAACTCAAATGAAAAAGCCAGGCGTGGTGATATGCACTTGTATCCCCAGCACTGGGGAGGCAGAGACAGGAGGATCCCTGGGGTTCCCTGGCCATCTCAAGACCCCCTCTCCAAACACGAGGTGGATGACTCCTGAGGAACCACACCCAAAGTTGACCTGTGACCTCCAGCTGCACACATATACACACCTGCACCTACAAGAATACATACAAAGTCAATACAACAAAAAACCGAAAGCTCACGAAGAGCAAAAGGTTTAGAATTAGGAAAGACTGGTTACTTGTGTTACCATCAGTGTGTGTTGCGTGTACACATGTCGTCCTAGCACGTGGCTATTGTTAGCTGGATAAAATTCATAGCCCTGGGTGTGCTAAGCACAAGTGGTTGAATCTCACTGGTCATTTTCAGAGTTTAGATTTTACTTTAAAATATGGAAGATTGCCAGGCGTGATGGTGCACATCTTTAATCCCAGCACTGGGGAGGCTGAGGCAGGTGGATATCATCTGAGGATTTGAGGTCAACCTGGTCTACATAGTGAGTTCCAGGTCAACCAAGCAGCCAAGGCAGACCCTGTCTCAAAAGAAAAGGAAAATTGAATAATAAAGAAGAAAATTATAAGATTTCCTTGACAGGATGAATCCTGCACCCATCTATACTGGTGGTAGACCCACATCCCAGACATAAGGGCTGTGGCCCTCGGGCAGTTCATCCAGAGTGTGTTGGCCTCCGTTCACTCTTCTTCACAAACGGGTTTGCAGTTTAAACAGGAGCTAATTAAAATTGTTAAGCAGTCTTTGTTCTCAGGCCAGTGTGGCAAAGCCTGCTGTCCCGTCTACTCAAATGACTGAGGCAGGAGGATCCCTTGAGTCCAGGAGCTCCGGACAGCACAGCAAGACCCCTCTTTGTTCTCAGACTTTTTTTTTTTTTTTTTGGTTTTTCAAGACAGGGTTTCTCTGTGTAGCTTTAGCTTTGGCTGTCCTGGAACTCGTTCTGTAGACCAGGCTGGCCTGGAACTCACAGATTATCTGGGATTAAAGGAATATGCCACCACTGCCCTGCTTTTTCTCAAACTATTACAAATTGCTTGAGTGTAGAAGATTGCTTCCTACCTATGAATCTCTCGGTGTGGGGCTTCCTGGGTCAGCTGCGGCTTTGCTGGAATAGGGACCCTGAATGGAAATCATTCAGCTTTTAGATTTATTTTATTTTATTTATTTTTTGTTTTTTTGAGACAGGGTTTCTCTGTGTAGCTTTCGCCTTTCCTGGATCTCGCTCTGTAGACCAGGCTGGCCTTGAACTCACAAAGATCCGCCTGCCTCTGCCTCCCGAGTGCTGGGATTAAAGGCGTGTGCCATCACCACCTGGTTTAGATTTATTTACTTTAAAATTTTTATTGTTTTTATGTGTATGTGTGTTTTGTCTGTCTGTATGTATATATACCGTGTGGGTGTCTGGTGCCTGTGAGGCCAGAAAAGGGTGTCAGATCCCCTAGAACTGGAGTTAGAGATAGTTGTGAGCTGCTGTGTGGGTGCTGGGAACCAAACCCAGGTCTTCAGAAATAGCAGCAATTGCTCTTTTCTGCTGGGCCATCTTTCCAGTTCTGCTCCGTATAAATCTTGATTTCCCCGGTTGTCTGTGGGGATCAGGGGGCTTGCATTGTGTTAGCGTCTTCTGTGAACTATTCAGGACCCATAGGACCTGATAGGATTTTGTCTTCAGAGCATCTTTCAGGACTTCTTGCCTGCTCTAGTCTGATTAATTGTCCATTTGAATCTGGGAGGGAGGGACCTTTCATACAAGGTTTCTGGGGTCTGGAAAGGCCTTGCTCCCACCCTGTACCCAACCCCTTTCCTGTATCCACTTTTGGTAAAGATTTATTTGTGTGTGTTATACATTCAAGTGTATGTTAGTAGAGGTTCCCACAGAGGCCAGAAGGCGTGGAGCATGAGTTACAGACAGTTGTGAGCTGCTGACTGCGAGTGCTGGGAACCGAACTCGGGTCCTCTTACCCGCTGAGCCGTCTCTGTAGCTCTGTAGCACTTCTTATTCTTCCTGTATTTGCTCTGGTTTTCTCTCTGGTCCCCACCTGCCTTCTCTCACTATCCTATTTGCTCTATGGGAATATTTGTTGAACAAAAGGGAGACTGGTCTTCTTGAGCATAGGTCCCTCTCAGGAAGTGACTGGGCCATCCCTTGAACAAGGAAATTAACTTGCTCTTGTGCCTGCCTCCTCTCCAACTCTGTCGGGGTGTGCATAACTGGCAGACACAAGTGTGCCTATTTAAGATGTTCAACATGGGGGCTGGAGAGACGGCTCAGTGGTTAAGAGCACTTGCTGCGCTTACAGAGGATCCAGATTTGATTCTCAGAATCTATATTGGGAAGCTCACAACCACCTGTAACTTGAACTCCAAGGGATCTGATAACCTCTTCTAGCCGCTGAGAATACCTGCACATGCCTCCCAAGCCCTGGGATTAAAGGCATGTGCCATCACACCTGACTAGCTCTTTTTAATAGTGTTTTTCCTCACGTGCGCATGCGCGCGCTCGTGTTTGTGTGTGTGTGTGTGTGTGTGTGTGTGTGTGTGTGTGTGTGTGTACACATACCTACAAATGTAGGGTGCATGTAGAAGCCATAGGACAACATTGGAGTCATTCTTTGGATGCTGTGCATCTTGGATTTTGAGAGGGGGCTCCCATTTGCCTGGAACTCATTGAGTCATCTAGGCTGGTGAACCCTGGGAGCTCACTTGTCTTCGCTCCCCAGCGCTGAGATTGCAAACATACACCGTTGCATTTGAGGTTTTTTTCAATGTGATTCTGGGGATCAAGCTCGGGTCATTGTACCCGCCTGAGCCATCTCCTCAGCCTTGTCCCTGTTTGACTCGCCTGCTCGTCTGGTGACCTTTAGAGGTGCTGGGCTGTGGACTGGAAGGACAATGATACATCTTTTTCTTTCTTCCTCTGGAGAAATGCTTCACCTCTATTGACCCCTGCCTAAGAAAAGTGGTAGGAAGAGAGCACCCTCCATCCCCTGGACCCTCTCAGTGCCGCCTGGGATGCAGCTGGGGGTTGGACATGGGAAAGTGCAGTAGACAGATGAACTCTAGAATGCTCTGAGGGACAACCAGAATGCTGCATGCTTGTTAGCCCCTCTGTCAAGGTGCTGAGCTGGGGGCAGTGGCACCACGAGTGTACATACCGGGCCTGGATAGGCACTTTGGGTTGCTCTTGGCTGTGTAGAATGGCCTCTTGTGTATTCAAGGGAGCCGCTTTCCTGGCCCTAGCTCATCTATCATGCGAAGTGTCCGTGGTCTGTAGGCACAAAGACCCAAGAAAGGGGTGCTTGGTGTTCCCAGGCTTTGTGTCAGCAGGCCCTGAATTGGCTAAATGGTGCTAGGGGAAAGGCACAGGGAAGGGACGTCGGGGCTCGATTCCAGGCATTATTCTCTTCTGTATTGGGCTGGCCCGGGGCCCAGGCCTGTAACTGTGTGTTGAGTCTTGGCCTTCTTGGGGGTGACAGATTTATTTCTTACTGAGGAATAGGCTCTGGCCATACCACAGACAGAAGTCACCCATGTTTAGTAGCTTAGAGCTACAGTGATTTAAAGGCTGATGTAGGGCTCCTCAACAGGCACCCAGGCCAGTGCTGGGGGGGGATGGAGGGGTGGAGAGTGGGGGTGGGCCTGCCTTTTGTACGTAGTGACTTAGGTAGCCTTCTCATAGCCCCTCCAGCCTTCTTGGCTCCCACCTGTAGGGTGAGCCTTGCAGCTACTGCCCAACTCTACTGCTCTCACCCCGACCCAGCCTGGTGCAGCACATGCTGCCACTACCTGCCTTGGTCTAGAGATGTTTGACTGCCAGGAAAAAAAAAAAACAAAACAAAACTCCATCTTGGCCATCTCTGACTAGCTCAAAAGATGGGACACAAGGCCTTTGCAGGGTCCCCTGTCTCCCAGACACACCTTTCAGAGACTCGGGCTCTGTTTGTGAAGCTTGAGACCCTTTCTAGGCTTCTTTACTCGGCCTACTATGCCTTGTAAATAAGGGCTATAAACGAGGTCCAGAAAAAAACCTACTTGGCAACTGCTTTTGTTTCTGGAGCCCACTGTCCTTTTATTTATTTATTTTAGTTGAGGGGTACATTACTGATCGTAAGAGAAAGCATGGTGGGGAGGGCCAAAGGGAAGACTGAGTGAGTGCCCATTATGTAAGCATGAGCCTGAGTTCAAATCCCCAGCGCCCAGGCAAAAAGCCAGGCCTGGTCCCACCTGTACCTGAAACTCCAGTGCTGGTGGGAGCAGAGACGTAAGGAGTGCCAGGGCTGGCTGGCTGTCGGCCTGGCCCCAAAACAGCGACTTCCAGGGGCAGTGAGACATACTGTCTCGGAGCAACAAGATGGAGGAGAGCTATGGAGACTAGCTAAAATGCTCCTCTGGCCTCTCCGTTTGCCCATGCTCAAGCGTGGTTCGTTCGCATACATGCATACACATGTGCAGACACACAGATACACTTGTACACACACACACACACACACACTCAGGAGAACAAGCTTCACCAGGGTCAAAACCGTAGAAGTGGATCTTTAAGTATTGTGTCTGGGAACGCACCACTGGATACGGGAGGTAGCCAGGCCTCCCACCCTTATCCCTTCTTCCTCCAGTGACACTCCAGCCTCCTTCCTGGACTAGCTGTGTAAGCTGCTGTTTGCTCCTGATTATCTTTTCAGTCACCCAGGGAGGTCTTTAAACCTCTCTAGTCTATTCCTCCAGAAGCTAATTTTGGATTTATTGGGGAGCTGTGTAGAATCCCACGTTTCCACATCTCCGTGATCCATTTTACCTTGGTAGCAGCTGAAGTGTCTGTCGCTGACTTCCTCCCTCGTGTCATCCAATCTCTTTGTTTTGTTTTGTTTTTTGTTTTTGTTTTGTTTTGTTTTGTTTAGACAGGGTTTCTCTGTGTAGCCCTTGCTGTCCTGGAACTCACTCTGTAGACCAGGCTGGCCTCGAACTCAGAGATCTGCCTCTGCCTCCCAGTTAGTCCCTCTGTGGTTCCTGTCTAGTGCTCACTTCATTGTCTTTTATCCTTTCTGCTAAAAAAGAAAGAAAAGCAAACTAGCCATTCTGCAAAACCAGGGTTGCTAGAGAACAAGGCCAGGACCTAATTCCCAGGGATGGATGTCTTCTGGAGGGGCCCATGAACTCAGTGTCTCACAGGGGACAGAGACATCGAGGCTCTCCCTCCCTGGCATTTGTCATGTTTTGCTGCTGGCCTCTGCCACTTCTCTACCACCACTTTGGTCCCAGGGCCTTGTTTTGGACATCCCGGTGGAGTGGCAGGCTGTGGAGCTGCCTCAGGATGCATCCGCCACCTAACAGCTCTTCCGGTTTGTCCAGAAAGGGGGCAGGAGCCGGGGCGGGCAGGCGGGCGATAGAGCAGAGCATCCTGGGGCCTGGCTTCCAGAGTTCTAATCCTACTGCTTGTGTTTATCAGTTGTGTGACACGGAGCGAGTTTGTTCGTCTTTTGGGACCTCAGTTCCCTCATTGTGGAATGGGGTTGCTGCTAGCTCTGCTTCATGGAAATGGTTGTGAAGATTAAATGGGACCGGGCGTGTCACAGGCTTAGTTAACACTGTGTGACATTTGGTGAGGCTCAAAATAGGATCGCTTATTAATATCTTGTGGTAATTCTACAGCTTGGCCTCGGGAATGTAGGGTCTAAGAGTTGTTAAATAACCACCTGTCACCTTCTCTCTGCAGGGTATCAAAAAACCATTCACCGAGGTAATCCGAGCCAACATTGGGGATGCCCATGCTATGGGCCAGCAGCCAATCACCTTCCTTCGTCAGGTGAGCCAGCCCCCAGGAACAGGCCTCCTGGAGCCCTAAACTAGAACCTGGGAGGGGCCTGTACAGCAAAACACTAGAATCCCTGAGGGATGTGCCACAGAAGTAGCAGCCCTTTCAGGCTCCTGATGTCCCCTGTTTCTCTCAGCAATCTCCTTCCAAGGTTATCAAAAATGCCTTAACCCTTTTGGGGTGGTCTGGGGTAGGAAGCTTCCAGGAAGGCTCTTCTTCGGTGCCCAGGTGGGGGGTGGGGTAATGCCATGGTGAAAATACAACCCAAAGGGAGCCCCTGGGTTTGAGTGCTGGCTGGCTTTGTGCAAGTGGAAATCATCAGGGTGCCTTGGAGGGCGGATGGAGGTCTTCCTCCAGCCCAGCAGAGAGTTCAGGTTATAGCTGTTACCTACCGCCTCCCGCTCTCAGTCGCCTGCAGGATAGTTCATCTCCCTCGTAAGGGTTCCAGTGATGGCGGGTTTCAGTGTTTATGTCTGAGCATCAGTGACAAAATGTTGCGTGAGCTAACGGTGCAGCATCAACAGGCCAGAAAGAGGGAAAGCATGGTAGGAAAATGCCACCGGGCACCCTGATCAGGAGTAGGAGACCTAGCTATGGAAAGCTTTTTCCTGGAGAAGGATTGGGCCCGTTTTGGAGTACTGTGTGTGGTTAAGGTTCGCAGGCAGGGCAGGTAATGAACTTTCCCTTTTCCCTACTACCTTCAGAAGTGGCACAGAGTGGGGGTCCCCTCGCCTTGTCCTGTAGGGCAGAGGACTGTTGGGGACTAAAAGGCCTCAGCCACAGCCCCTGTAAACAGAGGAGGGCATACAGCTCGTCCTGGTCTGAGGAATGCCCTGCCACCATTACTGCTGACCTTCAGAGGACTGTGGATATGAGTGGATTAGGGCCCAGGATGCGGAAGTGGGGAGACAAGCAGTAGCTCTGTCAGAGCAGAGCAGGAGGAAGGCTGAGATCCTTGATTGTCAGCAGAGGTTCCAGATGTGGACCTGGTCTCAGGTCGTGAGTAGGTTCCCAACAGTACTTACCTTTCCCGGCTCTCAAACTCATCCCCAAAGCCAACCCAGCCCTGGACCCCAGTTGTCCTAACTTGTCTTGCATGGCGTCAGCCACTTGTAACCTTCGTCTGCCTGTTCTGGTCTTCATGATGCCCCTGTGAGACGGGTAGGCTAGGCTATTGCTCATTATCCAGAGGAAGAAAAGCCAAGAAGCGGGTTAGTCACCTGACTGGTATCAGAGCTTTGCCCTGTTCTCCCCTGTCGTGAGCCTGGCTTGGTTCCTCGGCTGCCAGCTTTAGACAGGTGTGCTGGGTTTTGCTGGCACCTTGTCACACATGGCCTTGGTTAATCCTCTCAGTGTATGTGTTTAGGGTGATTTTTATGTTACAGGGAGGAGCAAGCTTTTCCGGCTTTCGGATCTGAAGATTAGTCTAGAGGAAGAAGAGGGCTTCAGGCTGTGTGTCTGCAGGGGTGTTACAGCCTTCTTCCTGTCAGCGAGACTTTGCTGCCCACAGAGGCCTGGCCCCTTACCCAGGAGACCCTCTAGTTCTTATGCTCCTGGATGTTTGGGTCCAGTGTTCTTCGTGGGTGAGTGGAGGCCAGGGCACTCTCACACTCTGCCGTGGCTCCTCTTCGGGCACCTCATCCTTGGGCCAAGCCTTGGGAGTGGTGCCTTGGCCTTCAGAATCTCTGCTGCTTCGGAGAGTCAGCATCTTCCTTCCTGTTGGCTACCCTCAGCTCCCACAGCCTCGGCTCTGGCGGAAAGGCGTGCTGCGGCGTGGCGTTTGGACTTGTCGTCTTCTCATTGTACCTTGCCCAGTGCCCTCTGGGCTTGGGGTACCATATTATAAGCTCAGCTGTACCTTCTTTCTTTAGGTGATGGCACTCTGTACCTATCCAAACCTGCTGAGCAGCCCCAGCTTCCCAGAAGATGCGAAGAAGAGAGCCCGGAGGATCCTGCAGGCCTGTGGTGGAAACAGCTTGGGTGAGACCCAACTTGCAAGGTCCTTAAGGATGTGAAATGAATGTGGGTTCCAGGAGGGGTCTGGGCCCATCACCAAGCAAAGGCCTATGAGGTGGCTGTGCTGTGTGTGTGGACGGTGCTGATGTGCAGAGTGTGTGCAGATGTGGCTGATGTGCAGATGTGCCTGCTCTTCCTCCCTCTAATTTACTAAGTCAGCGGTATACATGCCATCTTGGTGGGTCGGATACTCAAGTACAGGTACCTACCTCCATTCTTCTGGATTTGGGTTTGGCAGAGGTTTAGTTCAGTGACCAGCTGGAGGCTAAATAAAAGGGAAGTTCCCAGCCTTGCTCAAGCTTCTTGTGTCTGTGGCATTGTCTGAGAAATGGCTGCCGCTTTCTGAGGACAGGAAGCATCGAGGTCCCCTCTGCGCCGCTTTGTTTGGCTTTCTTCTGTATAAGTGTCCCCATTACCCCTCCCACCCTGTTGTATCCCTTCCAGCCTGCCTCTTTGTGGAGAGTCCAGGCCCAGGCCCAGCAGTCTGCCTCCTGATAGAAGCAGGTGCCCTCTGCCTTCATGCAAGGAGGCTCTGAATTTGGCCTCTGTAGATGTGAAAATGATATTCTCCCTCCCTACCCTGCTTAGAATCCACAGCTTGGCCCCTAGCTCTTTGTTCTCATCTCATTTTCTTTCCTGTTTATTTCTCCCCCCACTTTCCCCAATGCCTGCACAGCATGTCTCAATCAAAAAGCCAGTTAGTTGTTCTTAAAGCTTTCTTAGGATATGTGCCCTAATGTTCTGAGACCTAGAGTCAAGATTGAGACAGATATTTTTCTGAATGCTCAGTCAAGGAACAGCCCCTTGGTCTCTGCCTCCCTCCCCGATCCCCTCTCCCTTTTTTGCTCTGTCTCTTACGGGCTCTGTGCTTACCTGTTGGCCCTGGTGACCCTATCGGCACTCTGGTATCTCTCTTAGGAACAGCCAGTGCCCCCTGCTTCCCTGCCTGCCCACCTGAGGTCTAAATCATGTGGTGCAGAAGCATTTCTTGTCCTGTACTCTCTGCCCAGCACGGAGGACAAATGTATTTCTCAGAGACCCGATGGCCCTGAGATCTCCAGAAGTTCCACTGGAGAGGCAGGAGAAGGGGAAGGAGAGTTTGCTTTAAGTGTGTCTGATGTGAGGGGGTAGGGAATGGGCCTTTGTTCCACCCACTAAACCTTATCTGAGTTTTGTCCCTCCTTGTCAGAGCTAGGAGGTAGGTGAGAGGCTGTGTCTACGGAAAGGTTGTCTTGGGGTGTTATAGCGAGACACCAGTAGACCATAAGGGCTTTGTGGCCTACACTGGGCTCTGTCCCAGGAACTCATGAACACAGATGAGCGAAATGCATTCTGAGCCGTCCTTCTTATCTTTCAGCTAGGAAGTATTTTGTTTCCATCTCCGGGACTTGTTAGAAAGGCTGATGTGTCTGCTAGAGCCTCTTATTAGATGGAGAGAGGTAGCCAGGTCCTGTCCACTGCAAGGAGCAGTTAGTGTGGTTACAAGGGTAACACGATGTTCGGTGTCACGTTGGCCGGCTGAACCTTCGGCAGCCTAAACTACTATAGAAGTAAAAGGAAGTGGAGTGTGTCAGTGTCCTCTAGGAGCGTGCTGACTAGAGTACGAATTACTAAATACGTCCATGAAGTTTTCTAATTTCAAACATTTTTGTTTTGTATTTTGCATATGGGCATTTTGCCTCCATGTATGTCTGTGTACCATTTGTGAGCCTTGTGTCTGTGGAGGTGGGAGGGGGCATTGGGTCTCCTGGAACTTGGAGTTATAGATGGTTGTGAGCCACCATGTGGGTGCTGGGAGTTGAACCCAGGTCCTCTGGAAGAGTAGTCAGTGTTCTTAACCACTGGACCATCTCTCCAGTCCGTTTTGAAATGTGTTGAAATATGTATGTTTATGCCTGCTTCTCTTTGTGTGCCCTGGGTGTGCAGTGCCCATCGGGCCAGAAGGGGTGTTGAATCCCCTGGAACTGCAGTTCCAGGGGGCAGCGAGCCACCACATGGGTGCTGAGGATTGAATCTGGGTCCTCTGCAAGGACAGCTGGTCCTCCTCACTGCTGAGCTGTTTTTCTAGGCCCGGCACGTGAAGTCTTAAAGTTCACCCATGTTTTTCTCATGACCTTTAAAATCATTTCTTACTTGGTAGGGCGTGGTGACGTGCCCTTTAATTCCAGTAGTCATGAGGCAGAGTCAGGCAGATCAATTTGAGATCAACCAGAGCTAAATAGAGACACCCTGTCCAAAAAAAAAAAAAAAAAAATGTTTCTTGCTAGTGCTTTCTTTATTGCCCATCTGACACGTAGTTCAGTCCTTAGGTTGTGTCCTGGATACTAAATACCCAGGAGGAGGTGGGAGCTTGAGCTCTGTCTAGCCTGACTCTGGGCACATAGCATGTACCAGGTGCTATTCCTCACACTGAGGGACACAAGTGATTGGGGTGAATAGTTTCTGTGCTCATGGAGCGTACTGCCACTTTTGAGAGAAGCAGACACTAACGATAGTCAGGGGCAGGAGAGACGGCTTAGCCGTTAAGAGCATGTTACATTAAGTACTGTTTTTGCAGAGGACTGGAGTTCAGTTCCCAGCACCCATGTCAAGGCTGCTCAAAACTGCCTTTAACTCTTGCTCCGGGGGTAGAGGAGTGTCCAACAATTTGGGCTTCAGCAGGCACCTGCACTCACGTGCATATACCCATGCATAGATACACACACATATATGTAATTCTTAAGAAAATAATTACTATGAATTTGTATGTCATTCCCAGCTTTCATGACTTATTGGAGAAGGGACATAAAGCTATAGGATTACATCAAGGGGTCCAAATGTAGAGGGAGAGTTTAAGAAAACAGATTGGAACTTGGTGTGATGGTACACACCTTTAATCTCAGTGTTCAGGAGGCAGAGGCAGACAGTCCAGTGTGGTTTACATGGTGACTTCCAGGACAGCCTGGGCTAGATGTAGAAACCCCATCGCAAAACACCAGAAAGAAAACAAGGGGACAGGGTGACATTCAAGCTCAAGAGGAGGTTGAGCAGAAGAGAATTCACAGATGCCTTCCAGACAGGGTGCAGCCTGGGTAAAGCCCTTGAGGTGCAGGACAGTGTGATCCAGTGAAAGGGACTAGGTTATTCAGGGTGGCTAGGGAATCTGGCAATGGTGATGTGCCAGTTTATAAACTGAAAAGTAGATGAGCACTCACTCAGGGGAGCGACTTCTAAGTAGAAGTGTAGTGTAGAGGGGCCAGTGGTGACCAGATACTCTAGGATCAGTCTTCAGGATCTGTGTTGGTGCCACTTAAGCGTCCTGAGCTATTTTTGGAGTACTAGTGTTAACCCATTCTCTCAAGTTCTGTAAAACCATGTGTAAGGAACTAACTAAAGCGTAGAAACCCCAGATCTAATGGGTACTGGTGTCATAAATCATGTCTGTATCCCAGGTATGGGCACTACTCGAGACATTAAAAGCCAGGGCTTACTGTATAATAGATGCTCAGTAAACATTGGGTGGAGAGTTGGGTGGATGGGTGGATGAGCCCAAATAAATAGGTAAGCAGTTTTGCCACAGTTCCGGAGCCCAGAGCAGCAGGAAAGAGGCCCTACTTAGTGTCCACGGCCATCTTTATTCCTAGTTAATTACATGGATGTCACACCCACTTTGTTGAATGAGACATCTTGCCTCTAATCATTACCTTGTTTTTTGTCTCACAGGATCTTACAGTGCCAGCCAGGGTGTGAACTGTATCCGTGAAGATGTGGCAGCCTTTATCACCAGGAGAGATGGTGTGCCTGCAGACCCGGACAACATTTACCTGACCACTGGAGCTAGCGACGGTATTTCTGTATGTGCAGAGATGGTCCATTCTTATCCCAGAGTTCACTCCCCGTGTGAAGAGCAGCCTTGCAAGTTAGAGCTGTTTGAACTAGCTGGCCAGGAGACAGACTGCATGGGCAGAGTGGGTCACCCGCTGGTACCCCTGTCCCAGTAGCTTCCAGTGCCTGATAGTTTCATGACCCTGGAACAACTGCAGTTTCAGTTGCCCTGCAGGGATCCACCAGCAGGTCTGACTGGTAGGGAGCTATAGAGGCTTGAGGGTGCCCCTTGGCCTCTCTGTTGTCAGCACATACTGGTGTTCCTCCTCTGCTAGGCATTGTGCGAGGTGCTGGGGAGACCTTAGGGAACCTGGTTCACCACTTGGCCTCTGCCAGCATGCCGATGTTCTATGACATTCTAGCATTAACACCATGTACATAAAGGTCAGCTCATGAGTTTTCTGTTCTATAGTGAAGAGAAAGACCAAGTGCTGTACTGGTCGCAGCAGGGACTGCAGAAGGCTCCTCTGGAAAAGTCTAAAAGATGCAGGAATGCTTGGGGAGGGTGGGAGACAGGGGAGTTTTCTAAGCTGAAGATCATTGTATGCAAAGATCTTGATCTGGAAAGAGGCTTACTGTTTTGGAAATGAATTCAAGGTGGGTGAGCTCACACAGTGAGGGATAGTTACCAGAAATAGGGCCAGGGAAACAAGTAATGGCGGAGTGCTGTAGGGTCCTGGAAGCCATGCTGAGGATTTAGGTCATCCCAAGAAGAATAGAGAACCTTTGGCACTTCAGTAAAGGGAGGGAGGCCACATGATTCAATCCATAGTCAGTTCAACTCGGGTCCGGGCAGAAGGAGCTAAGTAACCTGAAATGAAGGAGGCCTTAAGAGGTGAGAGAAGAGCTAGCCCAGGCTAGGAGCCAGTCAGCAATGGCATGGGGTATGTGGACTAGAATCAGTGGTTACGTGGCTGATGAGTCAATGATGGCATGAGGGCAGGTGGACTGGAATCAGTGGTTATGTGGATGAAGTCTAGAATTCTAGGCTTGGGGAGAGGGCTCGTGGCCTCCTGGGGTTTTGTTGTTGGCTTGTTCTGTTTATTCTTCAGTGCTGAGGATCAAATCTGGCCCTCAGTGTGCTAGGCAAATGCTGTACCACTTAGCTGCACACACCCTGGCCCTCCATCCACTTTTGGCGTGTTTCTCTCCGGCTCCGGTTCTGTACTAAGTGCCATTAGCTCATGTATTCTCCCGACTTGAGCTGTTGTGATTATCTTTTCCATCTTATCGGGGCTCTCGGTCTCCCGACCTCACAGGCTCTTGTTTTGATGTTGAGTGTTTGTTTCCCAGAGCCTTTAAGTACAAGCATTGATCTCCTACTCGAGCCCATGAGGAAGGAGGTCCAGAGGCAGTAAATATCATCATGCTTTCCAGTCTGGTGGGATTCTTGCAGCAATGAATTGATCCTGAGGTGGACCCTGTGCCCACGTGTGAGATGGAAGGTCTTCCTGCAGAAGACTTTGGATTACTAATTAGTAATTAGATTACTAATTCAGTGAACTATTGCCACTTTCCCCAACACCTCACTGGATGCCCGTGTTTTCGCAGGATGTCTAGAAATATGCACCTTGCTTAACTTGAAAACAGGTGAAAGTTCCACCTGGTAGCTGGTGATACCGTTTCAACAGTCTCCTATTTAGAAGTCCGTCCAGCCATGTGTGGGCAGCTGATGATTGTTGATAAAGTGGAGTTCAAATTAGAGTATCAGGGTGAGGTCAGAATAGTTCTAGGGCAAGACTGGCTGGGATACTGTTTTAGAAAGTGGTTGGTTGGTTAGGCCTTTTGAGATAGGATCTCACAGTGTAGCCCAGGCTGGCCTCAAACTCAAGCTGGTCCTGCCTCAGCCACCCAAGTGCTGTTATTATGCATGTGTTGCTCCATACCTATCAAGTGTCCAGTCCTTTACTCCATGCCATTCATATGTCAAGAACTTGAAGACACTCTGTGTTTTGCATTGCCTACAGCACCCCTCACGTTCCAGCTGAGGAAACAGGGGGTCACACTAGAAGCAGGCAGCGGGGTGGGTGGAGAGCTTGGGCTGGCCCTCCTCAGGCTTGTCCGCTCATGGCCTCTTGAAGGATGAGAAGCAGCAGCAGGGACCCTGTAGGTGTTACTTTGTGTTGCAGACGATCCTGAAGCTCTTGGTCTCTGGGGGTGGCAAGTCGCGGACAGGCGTGATGATCCCCATCCCACAGTACCCTCTGTACTCTGCGGTCATCTCCGAGCTGGACGCCGTCCAGGTGAACTACTACCTAGACGAGGAGAACTGTTGGGCCTTGAATGTGGACGAGCTCCGGCGGGCAGTGCGGCAAGCCAAAGACCACTGTGACCCCAAAGTTCTCTGCATTATCAACCCTGGGAACCCCACAGGTCTGCATTTCACTCTCTTGCCACTTTCTCGGGGCCGTGGGGGGGCTGGTATGCCGGATGCGTGACTCCGAAAGAATTAAGTGACACAAGGTTCTCTCTGTCCCAGTTTCCCAGTTCATCCCACATTTGCTAACAGCTGTGAAACTTGCCTCAGGCCACCTCAGGAGATGAGGTGGTTTTAGGGTTGTATTACCAACAGGACCTGTTCTTTTCCCTATTTTACCTCCATTTGTAAAGACTCACCTCCTCAGGTAATTCACACAGACTGTCACCATCCAGCCTGGGGTGCATTTTATGTTTACTTCCTTTTGTTTTTCTCAACTGGTTTCAGAACGCCAGTGCGTGGAGTTTGGCCGGTTCTTTGAGAAGAAAATGCCGGATTAAAAACAAACAAAAGAAAAAAATAAGCCTGTTTCTAGAAGTTGAAAAGCACCCCAAATTCTGCATGTTTTTCTTAGAAAAAAAAAAAAAAGTATACAGTTCTGCCTGTTTTCACTCCCGAGCTGCTGGTTTATGTGTCTCCAGGGCTATTTGGATGAGAGGACAGGAACTCCCTTCTCTTTCTTTGTTGAGCTAAGTTGGATTGGGGCCAAAATACATCAGACTTGATGGTGGAATCTGCTTCTGTGAAACGTGAAATGATGCTTCAATCAGCTGAAAGCAGCCACTTTAATTCCTGAACGCAGCAAAGGTGCACCCAGTGCAGACAATGGTTTGGATGCTCCCGTGCCCTGTAGGAGGCGTGGAGAGTCTAGTCTGTTCTACCCATGATGCAGTCAGGGAATGACACAGAACTCTGTTCTCAATTAGGCTGTAGATCAATGTCACAAAGCGAGCTTTGCAAACCTCCCAGGCCGGTCCAAACGCCAGTGTTCTTAATGCTGATGAGAACTAGTTCCTTAGGACACTGGTTCCTAAATGTCTAGCTTGTTAAAGTGCAGAATGTGGACTCTGCTCACCACTGTTTTAATGACTGGGGTAGGGCTGGAGAGCTGGCAGGTCCACCCAGTCCAAGGTGACGCTTCTGCTGGTCCCAGGGCCACACTTGGAACAGCAGGTTTGTCTGCTGAGTCGGCTCCTGAGTCAGTCCTCTTTTGTCTGTGTCTTTGGAGACAGTGTATTCCTAGCTGGTCTAGCACGCGCTGTGTCATCCAGGCGGGCCTCAGAGTCACAGCAGTCCTCCTCCTTCAGCCTCTGAGAGCGGGGATGACAGGCGTATGCCGCTGGCCTGTCCTTTGAGTCAGGATTTTCTGCTCCGGTGTTTATGTAAATCTTTTTACCTCCCTGTCTGGGAGAACATACCTCCACCAAAGACTTGCCTGTTCTAAGTAAAGGAATCCTGTGAATGTGTATTATAAGTAATTCTCTCTCTCTCTCTCTCTCTCTCTCTCTCTCTCTCTCTCTCTCTCTCTCTCTCTCTCTCCTTTGTTTGTTTGAGGCAGGGTCTCACTCTGTAGCCTCTGCTGTCCTGGAACTCGCTCTGTAGACCAGGCTGGCCTCGAACTCACAGAGATCTGCCTGCCTCTGCCTCCCGAGTGCTGGGATTGAAGGCGTGCACCACCGCACCCAGCCTTATAAGTAATTCTTCAGAAGCGTGACTTACGAGCAGGCGCCATCCGCCCTTGTTCTCTGGGGTTTCAATGTTTGGAAGTCAGTCAGCTGCTAGGAGAGGGGTGGTAGGAAGTGGAAGCTTCCCAACCACATACCATAACCAGCTTGGCTAAAAGCTGTCAAAGGAGCCTGAGAGGTTAAGCCAGGGCGCTTTGGCTTTCAAGAGGAAAAACCGGCTCCAGACTGAAAGGCCCTGTGGTGGAGCTTGAAGTCTGGTCGTAAAGCGGCACCTGAGTCAGCATTATTGGGGAAGCGATCTCAGGTTACATCTCAGCTCTGCTGTCATCGACTGAGTTGGACTTCTTTCTTTCACCAATCTGTCCTTGGAGGGCCTTCAGCAACTCCATCCCTTGCTCACCAGATGAAACCTTAGAGTCCATCTTTTCCTGTGATTTCACTGAGAGTCCTACTTACTGGCCCATCCCAGAACCAGTCAAATCATTAGGACTTTGATAAGACAACTCTTTTATTTATTCACTCAGAAGTCCTTGACAGGCTGGCCTAGAGCTCCCAACCCTCCTGCTCCAGCATACCCAGGGCTTGGATTAGAGATGTGTGTCTAGGCCAGCATCATTTCTTTTATCTCCTGCTGGGGGCGGGGGTCTCCACAAGACAGCTGTGGTATGCTACAGGCATGAGGAGGTAAAATCACTGAGGTCCCCATCAGTTTGTGGGGAATTCCTTAGGCCCATCTTCTGGTGTGATGCATCAAAGCTGTGTCTTGTGTCACCCCAAGCTGGGCATAGCCTGGCCCCTATAAAGTTATATACGACTTTCTCTTACTCTCCATAGCTGTTCATGTTTGTCTCTTTGTGGCTGTGCCTTAAGTGATTGCTGAATCCCAGGCCCTGGGTAAACATAAGCTTGTCTTTATCTTCAAGTGTGCATCGTGTATATCAGTGGAATTTTTGCATCCATTCGATCTCATTTCCCCCACCAGGCTGAAGCCCTTTCAAGGCTCTGGTCCTTCAGTTTCTCCTTGTGTCCCCCTTAGCAGTCTGTGAACATGGTTTAGTATGTTCCAGTGCTCACATCTCTGCTGGTGTTCCAATAGGATGTAGTTAGGAGAGGACAAGACTCACAGAGGGTTTGCAGGCAGGCTCTATCCACAGAGAGGCCAACCCCATCTATGCTGCTAACATATGGAAACCAGGACCTGCCACTCTGCCGGAGACCCAGAGCCCTGAGCTTCCTTCTTATGAAGCCTGGCTGGTGCTCTATGGCCAAAGAAAAGTCAGTCCCTTACTAGAGAAGTTGGCTCATTCTTAAGGAGGAAGGTAGAAATCCTGGCTGAATCATAAGATACATTTCTATACTTTTATAGACATTTTTCATATCATTCCATAAGTATGTCATTTTTTTTTCTTCTTAGCCAAAAGAAAACAGTCTCCATGCTTTTCTGCATTAAGATGGCTATACATGCAGAAATAATACATGTGTATATGTTTATATTTTTGTGCATATATGTATAACACAACATAGATATGCTGGACACACAGTACAGAAGTCAGCAGGCCAGATTGAGCACACCAGAAACCCCTGATGTCCCACTCAGAGCAGGAGAAAGTACAGGGAGAGCTCCACTTCCGTCTTCCTACCCTTGGCTCCCTGCTCCCGTGGTGGGCCTGTAGGCTGCTGACTTAGCCATCTTGCTGTTTGCCCCCATTCTCCGCCATGAGTGGTGGGTGTCTCCCCTGCTGGTGTTGAGGCACGTCCTGAAAGAGGCCAAGGAGCACTGCAGTGTGCCCTCTCTCAGGGCCCCCGATGGTGCCAGTTCTGTCTGCAGTAGCAGCTGACAGGAGATGCCAGCCTGGCTCATTCATTTGGTATTCTGCAAGTACTGCTTTGAACACTTGCCAGCTCTGAGGGTAAACGATGAGCTGAGCTGGGACAAGCCTGTCGCTTCCTTGTGGGCGTGTGCACCTGCCTTTCTGGGAAGACACCCACAGTTCTTCAGTAACTCCAGCTCAGTTACCATATCAACCAGCGCAATTTCCTGCATTACTTGCTGCTGGTGCATAGTATAGGAGTTGGGGGTAGCTGACGAAATTAACTCCTTCAGTTTTATTTTCCTGTTCACCATGACATGCTCATGCCTTTCTGTCCTCCAGAAAAGACAAACATCATGCACACATGTGCATACCTCAGTCGTCAGAATAATGAACAAGTTAGGTGTGAAATACTCTTCCTTGCCCATGCCTGACTTCATTGAATTAGGCAGAGAAAGTAGGAGGAGGGTGGTCTCCTGGGCTCTTCAGGGAACTCAGAGCACCCAAGTGATTTGGGTGGGAGCGTTTCTTGGGGACAACTTGAGTAGCATTACAACCTACATGTTGGTTTTTTTGGGGATTTTGTAGGCCAGGTACAAAGCAGAAAGTGCATAGAAGATGTGATTCACTTTGCCTGGGAAGAGAAGCTTTTCCTCCTGGCTGATGAGGTAAGAGCAGTCCCAGAGATGGGTGGGCAAGCTCAGAGAGGGAGGGGGTAAGCCTTCTCTTATAGGGGAGGGATCCAGGTCTCATTATCCTATAGCCAGAGAGAACTTTCTAGGCAGAGTGATTCTGGGTAAGCAAAGGTGAGGATGTTCATTCTTAACCTATGAATTTGGGACTAAAATTATCTCTCTGTTGGCTTGGACTCTAGTTGTAGTGTATACACACACACACACACACACACACACACACACACACACACATTCTCCATATATGTGGAGAAAGGGAGACTAAGACTTTGTTATGTAACCCAGGCTACCCTAGAACTTACTGTATAGGCCAGGCTGGCTTTAAACTCACAGCAACCCTCTCGCTTCAGTCTCCCAGTGTTGACATTACAGATGTCAGCTTTAAATCACTTTAAACTGGGATGATGATGATGATGATGATGATGATGATGATGATGGGGGTCACAGATATATGGCTGGACCCTAGATGCAAACTATGTCTTGCAAATCCTTCTCCTTTCATTTCTGTATGTCAGCCTCATACACAGACTGATTATCTTCCCAGCCTAGAAAGCAGCTTTTTATCCTTGTAGTTCCAGCAAGTTTACTACACCTGATTGGTTCAGCTTGAGCCACAATTACTGAACCAATCACTATAGCCTGGGGTTGTAACATGCAAATTGACCAGGCCCAGGCAAGGTGCAAGTTTCTGTTCTGCCCTTCCCAAACTTCCACCCAGAAAGCTAGGGAGGGCCGTCCCTGAGGGAAATCCATGGGCTCCTACCTAAGGGTGGGATGTAGCTGCCCTGTGTCAAAAATGGCTCATGCCACTCTGAAGGTGCAGTTTTGTAGTTCTCATTGTCTATCTCACTTACTCTCCAACCGTCTGCAAGCCTGTGAGGATCTCGGGTCTAATCATGAGGCCTAGGCTTGCCCGTTCTTTGTCTGCTTTGGAAGAAAGGAACTGAGGATCCATCATGTTCCATTGCCACTTTACCTTCATCGCTATGTGTTTTCTGGTTAGCCGTAGTTTCTAGAATACTGCTTTCTTTTCTCTTTAAGCATTCCGCTCTATTACCACATTTAAATTGCCATAATTAATCATGGATCTAAAAACCTTAATTTCTAAAGAAAAAAGAGGCTGCAGAGAGAACTGGAGGTTCCTTATGACAATGTACTAACTACCCGACTGGTCCAGAAAGCCGATTTCCTGATGACGGAACAGGCAGGGTGGTACGTGTAGGCTGTGAGTGCTAGATCTAGAGACAGGGAAGAACAAACGGAGTGTGGGTTCTGCTCTGGCAAAAAGAACAGAGGCAAAGACAAATGATTCCCAACCTGGTAAGTGGCATAAAGGACACCCGATGGAGTTTACCCCTAAAACAGAAAGCAGAGGACAGGGGGCAGCTGACACTTTCTGTCACTAGAGGAGTGAACAATGCTTTAGGAGAAGAGTTTGCTTGGGCGGATGGGAGTGCCTGGTGTCATCACTGGCCCAATGCCTTAGACAGGCAGGCTAGAGATTGGGTAGGGGAGTGTGGGAAATGCCAGGGAAGCTCCTAAACTGTCTTCAGCTGCAGCATCCAGTCTGAGGCTTTTCCCTTGCTGGTTCTCAAAGGTTCCTTCAGGCACATTCTGGCTTCTCTGTGGAAGTAACATTGGAAGCTGGGCTGGTTGGTTTGATCAAGGCTGGACTTTGTGACCCACATCTGACGACCTGTACTTATTTCGCGTTGTACCTACGCACGACAGGTTCACCCTGTGCACCCCCCTTGGGTGTGGACCCTTGGCTACTCTCAGCTGCAGCCTTTATTTGTTCATAGCTTCCAGGAGAACTCAGTGCAACTGTCATGTTTCCCCTGCAGGTGTATCAGGACAACGTGTACTCTCCTGACTGTAGATTCCATTCCTTTAAGAAAGTGCTCTACCAGATGGGGCATGAGTACTCCAGCAACGTGGAGCTGGCGTCCTTCCATTCCACCTCTAAGGGCTACATGGGCGAGTACGTTGACCTCCCCTCCCCTTCTGCCGCTGGCGGGTCTGTTTTCCCAGCCCTGCTTCCTCTGTCTGCCTGCTCCTCCGTTGGCCCTGTGGTCCACCCACAGGGTGGGAAAGCAGCCCTTATTCTTTGCTGCTGCTGTAAGAGTCAGGAGACAGGCTGCATCTCCCTGGCAAATCTAGTGTAAGAACTATCCTTGTGCAGGGGCTCAGGTCAAATGCAGCCATGCTCAAAAGAAACCAGACTGAGTAAGTGATGGGAGTGAAAAGAGGG
The DNA here is from genome assembly GCF_949786415.1 of Peromyscus eremicus. Lineage (NCBI taxonomy): Eukaryota > Metazoa > Chordata > Mammalia > Rodentia > Cricetidae > Peromyscus > Peromyscus eremicus. The sequence goes on from NC_081420.1 coordinate 126,645,268, forward strand.
TCCTCTAGCAGCTCTGAGCTTCGAATCTTCTGCTCTAACATGGACGGAATCTGAGGGCCCATGAGGAGAGGAGTCGGGTGGACCAACTCTGTGGACTCAACTCTGTGTCCAAGGCTGCCTTAGCACAGGGGGGGGGATTATGAGGCCAAAGGGCCAGTTTGGGGCCCATCTTTGTCTGACTAGCATTTCCTGGCACTCTGGGTTTGCAGCACTGAGGACCCTGCCGTCCGTAGCCAGTACCTTATGGAGGAGTGAAGAACTAGGCAAAGAGGAAAGTCATGTGACAGGTGGAGAACTGAGGGCACAGAGGAGGTAGAAATGCCAGAGGGTGGGACTGGAGTTGGAAGAAGGGAGACATTTGGGTGAAGAACATTCTAGGTAGAAGGAGTGGTATATGAAGTCTGAAGAAATATTTTGCCTAGGTCATGGGAGCTGTCTTCTTAGATTGTTCTTGGCTTCATTTGATGTAGACTAGTGTATGAATTAGGTTTCAGGGTAAGCAGCTGTAACAATAGGGCCCTAAAATATAGAGGCTCCAAAGGGGTGAAAATGTATTTATTTTTGACATAATGATTCAGAGACACCAGGAAGACAAGGCTACACTCCTTGAGGTCATTTGAGAACCGTGGCTTGTGAGTCTGCTTTCTCAACATGCAGTCTCCATCTCTAGGATGAGGACTGTCTCCATCTCCCTGGAAGCAGGAAGGGAAAAGGAGAGGACTTGCTTTCCCTTGTAGGAAAGTGGCTTTGTCCTATCACATGTTTACCTACCCCTGGCAAGAACTCAGCCGCAGCTGCCTGCCTGGTACTCAGGGTGTGGTGCTGTAGACTCTGGTGTCCAATCTGCATTTGTGAGGTCTTCCTCTAACTGGTGGGTGTGCTCCCTCTCCTCAACTCCCCAGGTGTGGCTACAGAGGGGGCTACATGGAGGTGATCAATTTGCACCCTGAGATCAAAGGCCAGCTGGTAAAGCTGCTCTCAGTTCGACTCTGCCCGCCAGTGTCTGGACAAGCCGCCATGGACATCGTTGTGAACCCCCCTGAACCAGGCGAGGAGTCCTTTGAGCAGTTCATCAGGGTGAGTCTGCTTAACCTGTCTGCGTCACTGCTATTGTCAGGGTCATGGTAAATGAACAGCCACCACTCCAGGTGGCCATACATTCCACAGTGTGTCTTTGTGTGTCCGTCCACGTCCATCCTTCAGGGGACACCCATGATGTTTCTTGGTGGCTGAACCACCCTCATGAGGTAAGTCCAAAGATGCAACTGAGAGTGTGTTTAGAAGTGGGAAGACTTTCTGTGTGCATTGTAAGTGGGTAGGATCCCAGAAGGAGCACCCCATGCCTTGCAGACATTTTTGTTGCTAACCTGAAAAGAAGGGAAAGTAGACAGGAGGAGCAGCAGCATCGGTTTAGAAAACAACAACAAAACCGTTTAGATCATAGACTCTCAAAGTCAGTTCCCAGATGGTATAAATGCATCTCTCTCTCTCTCTCTCTCTCTCTCTCTCTCTCTCTGGGAAGGTTGCGGGGGTGGGGTGGGGGGGGATTTGCTTGTTTATTTTTTGGACACAGGGTTTTTGAATTCAAGATCCTATAGCTTCAACCTCCTAAAGGCTAGGATTACAGGCATACACTACCACCACCCCCCTTCTCCTTCGTCCTTCCTCCTCTTTTTATAGTAAAATACAAATAACTAAACTTTTTCTCTTTTTAAATACATGGTTCTAGCCTGCTGTAGTGAATGCCTCTAATTCCAGCACGTAGGAGACAGAAGCAGGAGGACTTCTGTGAGTTCGAGGCCAGCCTGGTCTACATAGTGAGTTCCAGGACAGCCAGAGCTACACAGTGAGACCTTGTCTAAACAAACAGTTCGGTTTCATTAAGGAAAGACATTCAGATTGTGCAACCATCTCTCCCATCCATCTCAAGAGCTTTTCCATCCTCCCCAGTTGAAATTTCAGCTTCCTCTCACATATATATGTAGAAGTGGAATTATACAAAGTTTGTTCTTCTGTGACTGGCTTATTCCACTTGGCACAGTGTCCCAGAAGAGTAGCTATCTCTGGGATTGAAGGCTGGGTCGTATGTCATTGCATGGATACACCATGTTTCGTTTTTGTGCTCATCTTCAGGACCCACCTTGTCATCCCTTCTATACAGTAGTACTTGCAGGAAGCCTGATTGATCTGTTCCAGCTTTGGACGCTTTTCCAGCTCTGCTGACTCTGTTCTGTCTGGGTCTGGGTCCATATACACCACACTGACAGAGAATGCAAAGGCATAGTCCCTAGATTACATGATGGGGCTGGGCTGTTCTCCAGGGGGACCCATGACTCTCATTGAAGTGTTTCTAGGGTATTCCGTCCAGGGTCAGGGCCATTCAAACTGAATGAAAAAAAAAAATCCCTACAGAAAGACGTCTATCTGTCCGTGTCCACCCCCTTCCCCTTGCCCTGTTTCCAGTGCTGTGCACACGTAGTTCATCTCCTGTCAATGTGTTCTGTTGCCTGTGTGTTGAAAGAAGAGTCTTCCATAGCTTTTCTAGGATTATTGATATCTGTGCTTTCTGTCCATCATCAGGAGAAAGAATTCGTTCTTGGAAATCTGGCCAAAAAAGCGAAGCTGACAGAAGATCTCTTTAACCAAGTCCCTGGGATTCAGTGCAACCCCCTGCAAGGAGCGATGTATGCTTTTCCTCGGATTCTCATTCCTGCCAAGGCTGTGGAGGCGGCTCAGGTCAGTGGCGGGCTGGCTGACTTCCTGGATTCACTTGAACTGTCTGGGTCAGGGTTGGCTTTTTGCTTTGGCGAGCAGTGGTGCTGGCCTTAGGGGTTCTGGATTCTGTGATCCTCTGGACAGATCCAGTTTACCGGGTGGCAGCTTCTTAGAGTCCCAGCTGCCGCAGAGTATGTGGTGTTAGGCAAGCACAGACCAACCCCATGTGGAAGTGCAGTGTGCCAGTGCTGCCCTGGGGGTCGGGGCATAGCTCAGCTGGTAAGCTGTTAAGACATGCTGCTTGCAGATCTGAGTCTGGCTTCCAGCACCTACATGGTGCCTCACAGCCATCCATAACTCCAGTTTTAGGGGAGCCAACACCTTGTTTTGTTGTCTGAGGATACCGGACATATGCATAGTACACAGTCCGACATTCGGGTAAAACCCTCATACACACATAAAATAAATTTAAAAAATATTAAAACAACAAGACATGCTGGTTCTGAAGGGCAGGACCCGAGTGGGGTGTGATAGTGACGGAGGAGAAGCAATGAGTCCTCCCCTCCCCCGGCCATTGCGTCCTGCAACAGTGATTCCTAAGCCTGAGGATGCCCAGTGGGTACCTTGGATTTGGGGAGGAGCCACTTCTAGTTCACGGAGGCTTCGAGGAGTTGAGCCTGCACCTCCAAGTCCTCAGATGGTGTTGCAGACCCCACTTCGAGGTTCAAGGGCAAAGCACTATGTCTGAAAGTAGCATCCTCATGCTGCCCTGGAATACCTGACTACCTTGTTCGACACTGGGAATTTCCAGATACACAGAGTCAAACGCCCAGTGTCAGAACCCAGGCATCCCAGGGACTGTTATATATCTTCTGTATTTGTTGCTGTTTTCATTGCTGTGACCAAACACCTGACGAGATACAATGTGGGAGAATGGATTTATTTTGGCTCCTGGTTTATGAGTATGGATGGCCGTCTATGGCGGGGAAGGCATGAGTCACTTCATGGGATTCAGAACGCAGAGGAAGGAGAAGCCACTCTGTGTGTGTGTGTGTGTGTGTGTGTGTGTGTGTGTGTGTGTGTGTGTCTGTCTGCTTATATCCCAGCCCATGGGCAAGTTGTCCACAGTCAGGGCAAGTCCTGGAGTTAACTCCTCTGGAAATGCTTTCAGCCTCATGCTTAAAAGTGTGCTCCAGGGGCTGGAGAGATGGCTCAGAGGTTAGGAGCACTGGCTGTTCTTCCAGAGGTCCTGAGTTCAATTCTCAGCAACCACATAGTAGCTCACAACCATCTGTAATGAGATCTGGTGCCCTCTTCTGGCCTGCAGGCACACATGCAGGCAGAATATTGTATACATAATAAATAAATAAATCTTTTTTTTTTTTTTTTTTTTAAAAACGTGTGCTTCCCTAATGCCCTAGGCGGTTCCTAATCCGATCAAGTTGACTTCCTTAGCCGTCATTAGTAGTGTCAGTGGTGGCTCCGGGGCTTAGCCCCCTCAAGCCTTCACTGGGTTTAAATCCCAGGGCCTTGTTTGCAGATCATTTTTGTGACTTGGCACATAAATGACTTTGCACTGTGTCTGCAGTCGGTGACTGTTTAGCAGTTACTGGGATGGGGACAGGAAATTCCCGACCCCTTGAATGAAGATTGAGAGTGTCCTCAGATGTCTGGGCCCCGGAACCAGCTTCCTGACCCGGCCTGGTGTCTTGCCTTATTTTGCAGGCAGTAACTGGAGAAGGAAAGGTTCTGTCACAGAAAAGAGGGCCTGGCGTTCTGCATTCTGGTTCTGTCTGGCTTTCATCTCCCCACTCAACAAGGTCTTTATAGCCCAAGTGGGACTTGACTATGTAGCTCAGGCTAGCGCTGAATTCAAGGCATTCTTCCTGCTTGAGCTTCTCAAGTGCTAGGATTATAGGTATGAACCAAAACCAGCTCTGGCTTTGTTTTGGTTTTAATGTGTGCCGGTCTAGTGTAAAGCCAGGCATGAATCTCAAGTTTTGTCCTCCTCCTGCAGTCCCATAAGATGGCCCCAGACATGTTTTACTGCATGAAGCTCCTGGAGGAGACTGGCATCTGTGTCGTGCCTGGCAGTGGCTTTGGGCAGCGAGAAGGCACCTACCACTTCAGGTAAAATATTTTCTGTGGGGGCGGGTGGTGTTGGTCCCTGACTTGTCCAGGGAAACTTGGGTTCCTGCTTTAGATGCTGATGAGTATGAGCCTCTATTCTCTGTGAGTGGATCCCACCATGGCAAGCTCAGATCCTCTGTCAGAAAAAAAGGAAAACTAGGACACTGCACAGCCGTCTCCTCTAAGTATTCCTGGACTGTTATGTCTTTCTGGGGCTTCCTGTCCCTTGCACACCCCGTGCTTCTGGATGCATGGGACAAAACCTGTGCCTTAGTTAGATTTCTGTTAGTATCGTAAGCACTATGACAAAAGCAACTTGGGGAGGAAGGTGTTTATTTGGCTCACAGCTTACAGTCCACAATCAGAGAAAGCCAATGCTAGAACCTGGAGGCAGGACCCGAAACTGAGACCACAGAGGAACACTGCTCACTGGCATCTTCCCATGGCTTGCTCAGTCTGCTTTCTTATATAATCCAGGACATCTGCCCAAGGATGGTACCACCCATGGCCCACTGGCCTCTTCCACATCAATCATCAGTCAAGAAAAGGCCCCACAGATTTGCCAGCAGGCCATTTGAATGGAGTTATTTTCTCAAGTGAAGTTCTTCCCAAATAATGCTAGCTTGTGTCAAGTTGATGGGAAAACCAATGAGAGCAACCTGGCGCAGGACAGGTGCTCTGTAGCCCCTTGGCTACACTATGGGCCATGACACTACTCTAGGCCCCAAGGCCTGTTAAGGTCCTACACTGACAGAGTTAGATCTATATACTGAGAGGCCATTCACAGCCATGCCTTGTCCAGCCCTGTATAGATGTGAACATGGATTCCCCAAGTTTTTCAGCAAGTGTTCCACACCAAGGCAGCTCTGTTCAGAATACTGTCATTTCTTCACAGCTCTTGTGACAGTGTCTCTTGTAGCAGATGCTAAAAAAAGAAATGTCATGAGTGACTGGCATCTGGAGCCAAGTCTTTGCTTAGTCAAAGATATGGGTTGTGTCCTAAGAGGGACAAACTGCCTACCTGGCCCTTTTACCCTTGATCAGGTTCTCTGCTATGATTTATGATCCATCCATATAAGCTGGGATTGCAATGTCGCTCAGTGGTAGATCATATGACGACTGTGAGTCCTGGCTTCCGTGCCCAACATACCACCCAAAGTGTTGTTGAGTTGGGAAGCCTGTTGTCAGGACCAGAGGGAGAGGTTAGGTTATTGTGGCAACTGGAAATGTCTTTGAAGTGAAAGATGCGATTTGAGGCTGGCTTCCTGTCAGAAGCTGAATACTGGGACACACATGCACAACCAAAGAGTGAAATGTTTAATTTCTGAGGAAATAAAAAAGACTAAGAGTCATACTCTAGGATAAGGACGTAGTTTGACCATTTGCCTAGCATCCGTGAAACCCCAGATTCAATCCCTAGCACCACAGAATGGGGGAAATGGTCATATTCTAGAAAGTTCTCTATACTACATAGAATGTAGTGTTAGAGCCAGATGTGGTGGTACATGCCTATGATGCAAGCACTTTAGGAAGCTGAGGCAGAAGGATTACTGCGATCTCAAGGCCAGCCTGAGCAGCAGGGTGAATTCCAGAGCAGCCAGTGCCATATGAAACCATGTTTTATAAAGGAAGAAGAAAAGGGGGGCGGGGGGGGGGGGAGGGGGGGCCCGGAGAGTAGAGGCAGGTAGATCTCTGTGAGTTCAGAGCCAGTCTGGTCTACAAGGCAAGTCTAAGGACAGCCAGGGCTACATAGAGGGATGCTGTTTTAAAACAAATATACAAGCAAATAACAGCAACAAAACCCAACAACCATGGCCATGCTGGCTTTCTGCAGTGATGAAAAATACATTTTGGTGAGTCAATCCAGTTTATTGCTTTGGTAGACAGGTTTTTCTGTAGTAGAAATGCTTGTGTCTAAGCCACTATGGTGGTATGTGTCTCTATTCCCAGCTTCCTAGAGGCTAAGGCAGGAGGATTGCTCAGACTCGGGCCTTCATGGCTCGTCTGGGCAATGGACGAGAACTAGAGGGGACAGTAGTTTCACAAGTGATAGGTGCTCTCCAAATCAGACAAGGTAGGGCTGTGTCTGTGCACAGGGCTCACCCTCCCACCCTCCTGACCTTGTCTCTACTCAGCAGTGCAAGGAATGTTGTTGGAGTCATCCTGTGAACATCCAGGCTGATGTCGTTTTCTTTCCTGACAGAATGACAATTCTCCCTCCCGTGGAGAAACTGAAGACGGTACTCCATAAGGTGAAAGATTTTCACCTCAAGTTCCTGGAGAAATACGCATGAGGACGCCTCAGGCGCCAGAGGGTCTCGGTCCCAATGCTGCCCAGGCCTTCCTCATGGACTCTGCCTCAGACCTCACGCAGGTTGCCAACCCTGTTCATCATCATTTTTCCCAGGAGACTTCTTTCTTTGTGCCTTGATGTTGAGAGCTCTCTTCTGAGCAAACAGTGATTTTGCAATGTCTCACAGGCCCTGTTTTTTAAATGCAACCAAAGCAGAGTCAGCTTGCTCGGCAGATGTGGCTGGAATTCTCTGAATCACCTCTGTTTGTTGTGTTCGGAACGTTCCTTTGGGTTTTGAGCAGCCAAGGTACATTGAAATAAGATAGTTCAGATCTGCAGAAACAAGCAGGTGTTGGGAAATGTGTGACTTAACATGGTGAGGACTGGAAACCCGGAAATCAACTGTGAGATCCCTTAGCAGCGTGGAAACATAGTGTTTTGAACAGTAAACCTGCAAATCCAGCAAAAACCCAGAGAAAGCTTGTCATTCTGGTCTGGAGATAGGCAGCTCATCACAGACCAGAATACTAAAGTCAGCAGTGGCACAGGGGTCACCTCAGATACCAGGCTAGATTGTACTGCACACGGCATAGGCATGGCCTAGGTCAGAGATCCTGAGGGCACGTGGGTGACAGCAGGCTGCAAGTTGAACTGGGTCTTCTGAGCCGCATGGCAGGTGGTGACTGAGCACATGGAGCTTTGCACATGCTTTTGCTGCGATCTTGGTATGTAAGGTCTCCCCAGGCTTTAGGAACCCTGGGGAGAGCCCTGAAGTAGCTTGGTGATGTGAAGATTCTCCATCGCACTGGTAACCTAGGGAGAGTTTTCTCCCAAGGGTTTGTCTGAGCTTTTGTACCTATTGCCCTCTGCTGGTGGCAGCAGAGGTAAGCAAAGGCTAAAAATGCCCTACATTAGGAGGAGGTGATCTTTGTAAAGATCTGACGGTTAAGCCCATGCAGGTCTTTTTAATTGTTTCAAATTAAGTTTGATTCATTTTGTAAATTTAGTTGATCACAGTGCCTGGTACACTGACTGCAGGAAGGAGTCCACAATCTGAGTCTTCGTATTTCTCTCCACATCAGTTTCCTGCCTCCCTCTCTGACCTGTGGACAGTGTCCTACATCATCCGCCATCCATCCCTCCATGTCACAGAGTAGCAGCCACCAAGCAAGTGTATTTCTTGAATTAGCGCACTTGGGTGGAGCCATGTGCACGGCAGGGAGGAAGGTGCTCCAGGGAGCACCAGGCCAGGTTTTCTTCCCCAGCATCCCCTGACTGTTTACCTTCTTCATGAGAGGCGAGGGAAGCCATGACCAGCTCAGGAGCCTGGGGACCCAGTGAGTCTGGGGGAGCGTAAGGAGCTAGAGAGAGCAATGTGAAGGGCTGTGGGGTAAGGCTGGAAACCTACCTCCTGCGCTGTGATTCCACACTGGGTCTCTGCAGGATGATGCAGTTTTTGAAAAGAACTTCAAGCTATTAACACTCATGAGCATTACATTACTGTGAAGGAAGCAGCCACGTTCTTAACAAAATGGAATGTTCTGGAACTTTTCCTTAAAAATTGAAAAGGCAGCATGTGTGCTTGCTAGGCACATAAACCAGATGTGCTCCAGCGTTCTGAGATTCCTCAATGAAAGGTTAACTAGAAGCTAGTATATTTTTTATATTTTTGTAACAATTGCTTTTTTCATGGGGGGCGGTGGAAGGGTTAGTATTTATAGTCCTAACAAGTCCAATAATTTTTATAATTCTCTTCAGATTATAAATAATCCTCCAAATTTTGCAATGTTTACATGTTTTTTTTAAAAGATGATAAATATGCTAGGTTTGCTTTTTAAATAAAACCTTAGGTCTTCTGAGAGATTAATAACTTCAAGTAGGAATACTGGTTATGGTAGTTTGGACTTTCTACAGATCTTATTCCCATGCCTTTTCTGTTCCAGCATCACTCAAGAAAGTTGTTTGTCATTTGGGGTTTCCCTTAAGAGTCTACATCTGAGAGGTTTCTGTCCCTCCAGAGATGCATGTGGGTGGTGCTGTGGAAGCCTGAGCCAGGCTGGACCTGGGGCAGTCACACGCCAAAGGCATTGTTTCCATTGGGTGTAAGAGCAGGTGCAGACCTGCCTGTTCTCCATTGTCAGTTCTTCAGGCCTCCCCCACGGAGGTCCTTGATAATAGCTGTGCTGGGAAGTTCTGAACAATAAACTATGTGCCCAGAATGGTGACTGTTTAACTGTGTCAATTAAATCTAAAAGCTGAGTGCAGTTGAGTTTGGTGGCATACACTTTAATCCCAGCACTGGGGAGGCAGAGGCAGGCTGGTTGTCTGTGAGTTGGGAGTCCTGCTTGATCTACATAGTAAGACCTTGTCTTAAAACAAAATCAAAAACAAACAAGCAAATAATAAATGAATAGGTGAGTGGATGTCACTAATTCTTTATATTTGTTCCTGAACAGCAAATCTGTCTAAACATTCCAAGCTCCAACAAGCAGCTTCTGGTTAGGGTTTGACCCTCAAGACAGGGAGTTCCTGAGCTGGAGGAGCTCCATGCATCTTTGTGTTTTTGCTTTGAGTCAGTGTCTTGCTCTCTGGCTTCCTAGCATCATAGTTCTTGCCATGTACCCTCGGCTGACTTCAGTCACTGTAGGCTGAGGATGCCCTTGAATTCCTGGTATTCCCGCCCTTCACTTTCTAAGTGCTGGGATCGTCATAGGCATGTCCCACCAGTCCCTGCTCTAAGAAGACATTAAAACAAATATGGACTTTGGCTTCTGCTGGCAGGAAAAAGAGAAGTGATAAATAGATTAAAGGCGGTGGTGGTGCACGCCTTTAATCCCAGCACTCAGGAGGCAGAGGCAGGTGGATCTCTGTGAGTTCGAGGCCAGTCTGGTCTACAGAGTGAGTTCCAGGAAAGGTGCAAAGCTACACAGAAAAACCCTGTCTCGAAACACACACACACACACACACACACACACACACACACACACACACACACACACAGTCACCTCATATCTCTCTCATGCCTGGTTTTAAAAAGTTGACTTTTTTCTTCCAGACTATTTAAATCTTAGACACTATTGACTATTATCCCTAGATAAATCAGTGTGTATCTCCTCCTCCCCACCCCCGTTTTTGAAGTAGCATGTAACTCAGGCTGGACCTGAGTTCCCCATGTATCCTGCTTCAGTGTTACTGGGATTATAGTCACGTACCATGACACTAAGTTGAGTGTCCATCATTTAAAAGGACATTGCTTATTTGTTTGAGAAGGGTCTTGTTATGTAGTCCTGGCTGCTTTGGAACACATTGTATAGACAGTGATCTGCCTCCCGAGTTCTGAGATTAATGGTGTGTACCACCTCATCCTGCACTTATGTGTGGGATTCTTTTCTGGTTGTTGTTTTGGTTTAGGTTTTATTTGTTTGTTTTTTGTATTGTTTTGTTTTGTTTGAGACAGTCTCACTATATAGCCCTGGCTGTCCTGGAACTTGCTGTGTAGACCAGGCTAACCTCAAACTCAGAGAGATCTGCCTGCCTCTGTCTCCCAAGTGCTGGGATTAAAGGCATGCTTCCATGACTTTAATCCCTTATCGTATCTAACAAAATTAACAAACCATATTGTGCACAACTCAGGTTATATTCACATTTCCAAGAGTGATTTTTTTCACTTTGTATGTGTGTGTACATGTATGTGCATATGTCACGGTGCATATGGGAGTGTAGCTAGAGTTTTCCTGCCTGGCCCACAGTCAGGACAAATCTCTCTCACCTGCCAGTCCCACAGCCACTCAGACCCAACCAAGTAAACACAGAGACTTATATTGCTTACAAACTGTATGGCCGTGGCAGGCTTCTTGCTAACTGTTCTTACAGCTTAAATTAATCCATTTCCATAAATCTATACCTTGCCACGTGGCTCGTGGCTTACTGGCTTCACATGCTATTTATCATCGTGGCGGCTGGCAGTGTCTCTGACTCAGCCTTCCACTTCCCAGCTTTATTCTTCTCCTTGTCCCGCCTATACTTCCTGCCTGGCCACTGGCCAATCAGTGATTTATTTATTGACCAATCAGCAACACACTTGACATACAGACCATCCCACAGCATGGGAGGGTTGAGGACAACTTAGGAGTTCTCTCCTTTCTCCATGTGGGTTCTGGGGACTGAGCTCAGCTCATCATTCTTGGCAGCAAGCACCTTTATCCAGTCAGCCATCTTGCTGGCCCCTTACTGCCTGCCATTAGACACCCAGGACCAGCCCCAGCTTTGTTACTGCTCTGACAAAAGAACACTCGCCACTGGACAGTGTCCACCCCCTAGTCCTCTAAACTAAAAATTGAGCTCAAAGACAGATATTTACAGACCATGTTTTCCATGTGGATGCTAAGTTTGGCTGAAAATAGTAGAAACTTAACTAATATGAACAACAACAAAAAAGACTTCATTGGCTCTTAAAATTAAAAGAAACTAGCCAGTTGGTGGTGGCAGTGCACACCTTTAATCCCAGGCAGATCTCTGTGAGTTTGAGACCAGCCTGGTCTACAGAGCAAGTTCCAGGACAGACTCCAAAGCTACAGAGAAACCCTGTCTCAAAAAACAAAACAAAAACCAAGCAAACAAAAAAATCCAAGAGCCGGGTGGTGGTGGCACACGTCTTTAATCCCAGCACTCAGGAGGCAGAGGCAGGCAAGATCTCTGTGAGTTTGAGGCCAGCCTGATCTACAGAGCGAGATCCAGGACAGGCACCAAAACTACACAGAGAAACCCTGTCTCCAAAAAATAAAATAAAATAAAAAATAAATAAAAAAACTAAGAGCATGCCTGGTGTGGTGGCACAGGCCTGCCTGCACTCAGGGAGGTGAGGCAGGAGGATTGACATGAGCTCAATGACAGTATGCACTATAATGAGACCCTGTCTCAATATTTTTAATAAAAAAGAAAACGGGCAAAAGAGATGACTCAGTAGAAGAAAGTGTGCACTGCTCTTAGAACCAGATTCAGTTCCCAGCACCCAGAAGCTAGCTTATAACTACTACAACTCCAGCTCCAAGTCTTCTGTGGGCTCCTGCACACACGGGCACACGCCCATACAGACACACACTTACACATAATTTTAAAAAATGGACTCTAAAAAGTCATATTGAATGCATTAATAAATTATTACATAACTACCATGTCATGAAACAACACATTCTCTGGTAATATACTATGTATTGATGGGTGTAACAAAAACATCACCAAAGGTGCTCAGGTTACTTTCAGTTTTACACAATTTTAAGCAGTATTTCCACAGTCTTATCATCAAACTATTTACACTGCTATAATTTCCCTAAAAAAAAAAAAAAAAAAAAAAAAATTCCTAGATGGGAAAACTGTTTAGGCACGAGGGGTGTTTTGCCACACACACAGTACTCACAGGCAGGAGTAGGGGTAGATATGTTAGAGCAAATCCTTTTTTTTCTAACTTAGTACTCATTTTACATGACCAGAGTGCGAAGTACTCACGACAGGTTCTTAGTGCCTCATGGCACCCAGGAATGCTACACAGAGGCCCTAGTCTTTGAACCCCCTCCGTACATACATCCTTTACTATGGAAAACTGGTATTTCTCCTTCGTGTCCCAAACCTTTCTGCCTGCCCTTGTGCAGTGCCGAGCACTGAATCCAGAGCCTTGGGCGTGCTCCCAAGCCCTTTCTATGTGGACATGCTGGCCGTGCTACTGTCCAGTCCTGCCGTTGAGGAGAAAAAGGCCCTACCTCAAGGTTCCCAGTTGGGCATGTGACCAGGCCTGGCTAATCAATGTACCCTGGTACACGGACCACAGTGATTAGCTCAGGATGACATGTCAGGATGACATGTAACCCACACCACAGCAGTGAAAGCCCCAGGCAGGATTTGGAAGTATAGAGAGTTGCTGTTATCATGGGGTTGCTGACATGGCTCTTTGAGTCATGTTGAAATACAGGGTCGTTGGAATTTGGACTTGAACAGAAATTTCCTCTTCAAGTGACCTATTGGACCTACCTTTCTTACTTTTTTCCTTTTAAACATCTATTTATTTTATATTTTACATATGTGTTTGCCTCTGTGTATATTAAGTGTACCAGATGTATGTAGTGCCTTGCAGAATCCAGAAGAGGACATCAGATCTCCTGGAACTGGAATTACAGATGTTAGGGAGCCACCATGTATGTGCTGGGAACCGAACCCAGGTCCTCTACAAGACCAGCCAGTGCTCTTAACCTCTGAGCCATCTCTCCAGCCCCTGGGAAATTTATTAATCTCTGAAGTGTGGCTTCCTTGCTTATAAACTGGGACAACCAAAATCCCTACTTTATAGGTTGTTGTCTGTAGCTAGAGTTTTCCTGCCTGGCCCACAGTCAGGACAAATCTGTCACCCGCCAGTCCCACAGCCGCTCAGACCCAACCAAGTAAACACAGAGACTTATATTGCTTACAAACTGTATGGCCATGGCAGGCTTCTTGCTAACTGTTCTTATAGCTTAAATTAATCCATTTCCATAAATCTATACCTTGCCACGTGGCTCATGGCTTACCGGCATCTTCACATGCTGCTTGTCATGGTGGCGGCTGGCAGTGACTCCCTCCACCTTCCTGTTTTCTCTGTTCTCCTCTGTTAGTCCCGCCTATACTTCCTGCCTGGCCACTGGCCAATCAGTGATTTATTGACCAATCAGAGCAACATACAGACCATCCCACAGCAGTTGTCAGTTTCAGATGAAATAATACATATAAACACTAAATGCTGAGCTTGATATGTACAAATCATTCTATATGAGTTGACTGTTAGACATGGTCCACAACCAGCCTTTTAGCCCACAGCACTATTTTGCTCTTATGTATTTCCCTTTTCACTGTCAAGTGCATGTACAAGTGAAGTATCTCTGGGGAGGGGAAAAGGGGGGGATAGCCTGGGGTTTTATGAGAAAAACTTTCAGACATTGGAGCCTATTGGCAGAAAATACACTGCAGCTTCTGGCCAAAGGCGTATAACCCCTGCCTGTCTGGTGTGGACGGACCTGAGCTACTGTGCAGGGGTGCGGGTGAGGCCTTGCGAAGAGAAAAGGTGGCTTGTGTTAGGCCTGCCTTCTGTCAGCAGGACGTGGCTGTTTGTCAAGGGATAGAAGACCTAGCCAGTCAATTACAGGATAGCTCTAATTCTCTGGACTGAGAATTAGTATGGTTGTCTCTTTTAACAGAAGTAGGCAGACTTTTTCCCATAAAGATCAAGATATTAAATAGTCTTTGCAGAACATAGGGTGATAGATGATTTGGATCTTAAATGTCCTCCAAAATGTCATGCCCTCAAGCTTGGTCACCAGCCTATGGCACTATTAAGAGATGGGATCTAATGGAAGAAAGTGGGTATGGAGGCACACCCTTGAAAATGGATATTGGTGCTGTGGGATGTTCTGTATGGCAAATGTTTTGCTCTGATTGGTTAGTAAATAAAACACTGATTGGCCAGTAGTCAGGCAGGAGGAAGTATAGGCGGGACAAGGAGGAGAATAATTCTGGGAAGTGGAAGGCTGAGTGGGAGAGACACTGCCAGCCGCCGCCATGACAAGCAGCATGTGAAGATGCCGGTAAGCCACGAGGCAAGGTATAGATTTATAGAAATGGATTAATTTAAGCTGTAAGAACAGTTAGCAAAAGCCTGCCACGGCCATACAGTTTGTAAGCAATATAAGTCTCTGTGTTTACTTGGTTGGGACTGAGCGGCTGTGGGACTGGCAGGTGAGAGAGATTTGTCCTGACTGTGGGCCAGGCAGGAAAACTCTAGCTACATATTGTCTCCCCAGTCTCTCTTCTCTTTACTGCTCTGTGCTCCCCGCTATGACATGCTGCATCAGCAGAGGCCTGGAATGAGACAGCAAGCCTTTAAATCTCACTAGATTCAGGCTTTTAAGACACGGGCAGGACACGGGCAGAATATTTACCAGAATATGACATGAATGGCTCCATCCTTCATCCTCATTGGGTCGTGCTCCACTCTGGAACCTCATGAACCAGGTCTGTGCTGTCCTCATTTCTCAGTGTTATTCTCCAGGCTCCCACAGGCATGGCCCATTAAACTGCTTGCAGTATTCAAAGGGAGGGTTTATTTACGACTTACGGTTCCAGAGGAATGAGAGTCCATGATGGCCGCACAACATGGCAGCAGGTAGCAGGCATCCTGGCTGGAGCAGCGCTGAAGCACACATGTCTAACCACAAACAGGAAGCAGAGAGCTGACTCATAGTAGGGAAGAGTCCTTTGAACCTCAAAGTCCATTCCTGGTGATAGCACTTCCTCCAACAAGGCCACACTTCCTAATCCTCCCCTATTAGCTACCAACTTGAAGCCAAGTATTCAAATGCCCAAGACTTAGGGGCAAGATCTCATTCAAATCACCACACTGGGGGACCTAGAATCTGAAGTTTCAGCTAGAAGTCTGTATCTTTCTGGAAAGAATGGGATGGGGTTATTACCATATTGTCCTAGCATGCCATTCTCACTCAGATTAAGTTATCAGAGACCCCAGGAATCAAGATTTGGGGCTAGGGCCCAGCTCTACCTTCAGAAGGACTAGCTGTTTTCCTGATGAACTCTGCAGAATTAATCTTTAGATGCCCATGAAAAGGCCAAAATTTAAAGATTGCAGTCCAGCTACATCAGTGGCCCACAGAATTCAACGTCTAGTGTGTCAGCTTCTTCAGCTGTGTGACAACAGATGAGGTCTGATATTTTAGAATCTGTTTATGTTGCTTTCACAGCTGGAGTTTTTCTAGGTCTTAGCTTGGAGTGTAAGGTCAACAAAGCAGTGTCTCTGTGTGTGGCCATTACACAATTCACTCTACCCATGAGAAAGAGAGTGTATGAGTTGAAATGTTTTTAATAGGAGATCTGGAATTGGCCATTAGTTTCTGGACCTTTCATGACTTACTCCAATCTTCGTCCAAGTCACAAATTCTGCAGTATCCCCATGTAGCCTCTTAAGTAGACATCGTTAAATACAGATCCCCATTTTATGGGTTTGGTTTTATTATGAGTTATGTCAGTTTTCTATATTTAAAATTGTACTTAAGTACAAATGCAAATAATCTTTACTTGTTTGAGAAGCCAAATATTTCAGCATGAGAGCCTTGATGGTTAAAAAAACATTTATAAAAAAATTGCTGGTGTCCAGCACTACAGGATTACATTCATTTTAAACGTATTGGAGAGCCAGATATGATGGCACAAGAGACTAGTCCCAGGAAGAAGTGGAGGAATCTTGAGTCCAGGTTTTGGGGATCAGCCTGGGAAACACAACAAAATTCCCATCTGAAAAACAAAAAATCCAAGCATAGTGGGACATGCCTAGCCTATAATCCATAATCCCAGCACTAGGAAGGCACAGGGCTCTATCTATTGTTTTTCTTGAATTTGTTTTCAGGTTATCATTCCAGATTCTCCATATCTAAGATTTAGTTAAAAAAGAGTATGAAGTACTTCCATCAGTAAATATGTATTTAGTGTCTACTTTGTACTAATGTTCTGTGCACTAGACATGTTTGTGTTTGGTGCTGCAGATCCAATCCGGTGCCTTACTCATACAAGGCAAGTGCTCTGCCACCAGTTCCATGTCCAGGTTAGAAACTTTGCAGTCTGGCTCACAACCCTCTATAACTCCAGTTCCAGGGGAACTGACGCTCTCTTCTGGCCTCTGCACAGGCAGCAACATAGAACACAGATATGCAGAAGAAACACCCACATACACAAAATAAAACAATGGTTTAAAAAAAGATAAGGAAGAGCTAGTTCTCTTTCCCATCTCGTAAGATGGCAAGTGAGAAAGCCGGGAAGCTATACACCAGGAACTGGAAACATGGAGCCACAGCTGGTGCACGGTGTGGTTAAACTGTAACCCTACAGCGGAGAAGCCCAAGAACAGTGTCCAGCAAGCGTTCTCTTCAGGAAAAGAACTGATAGCATGGGCATGACTGTAGTAGATTGGCTTACATGATAGGACCTGAGAGGCCAACAAGGGCCAACAAGATGCTGGAGGGCCAAGAACACAGTAGCTCCTCAGTCCAGAAAGATGGCTACTTCAGCAGTCCCAGTCTGGCACTGAAGGCCTGCGGGATTAATTCCTTGCACACCTGAGTTCAGACTGAAGCTGGATTCAGATGTCACTTAAGGATGGTGGCAGCCAGGTCAGCAATGGGATAGACACACCCACTTAGCAAGAAGCAAATGCAGGTAGACAAGCAACACTGGTTTTCTTCTGGCCACTTTATGTCTGGGCTAGCTGCCAGAGGGTGCTGCTGCCTGCTCTGGAGATGGGCTTCTTCCCTTAATCCCTTCCAGAAATGCCCACAGACATGCCTGCCCTGAAACATGCTTCTTGTTATTTAAGATACCATTATGTGAACAATCTGGATCCACCATCACAATGGGAAAGTTCACCGTTTTGGTCACATGAGTGGAATGGACAGATACCTCCATCTGCCATGCATTTAAGAGTGGCCCTGCACTAGAGGAAGTACTCAGTTGCTAACTTCAAAGTTGAAACTTGTCCTTGCTTCTGTCACAAAACCAGTTGGTGATGACAGTGGTGGTGGCTAGGGTTAAATCTTGCAAAATATCCTAAGATGCGCCGAGGAAGGAAGTGTTAAGTTATGGCAAAAACCCCTTCAGTGAGTGAGGAAGCTGCACCCTGGCAGTTATTGAACTTGGTGGTTACAACTTGTGCCCCAAGTCAGGTCTGGCCACTTATCCTCAATAAGCCAATAAAAAGAGCCAAATAGTGGAAAGAAGAAAAAGATCTATTTATTCAATGTGGCCACATTGGAAGTGGGACTGGTAATCCCACTGGTTGAGAATAAGACCACTTACCACAGTTTAACATCAAAATGAAGCAAGCTTTAATTAAATACTGGCCAGGTGGATGGGCTCTCTGGCCAGGCCCATCTCTGGTTTCCCAGAAAATGGCACCAAGTCACGTTTTGCAGAGGCTTCAAAGGGCAAAACCCTTAGTTCACTGCATTTCCCATCAGGTCCAATCAGGGGCAAGCAGACAGCCTGATGTACTTCCTGACTGAGGACCTCCCTGCTACGTTCAATCAGGGGCAAGTGTACATTCTGACATATTTCCTGCCCACATGTGATCAAGCCCACATCTGGTGGGTCAAACTAACTTGTTTAGGGGAGTAAAAACATGTGGCTTGTTATCTGCCATAAGCAATAGCCTCTAGCATTTCAAGAACTATCTGTCCTTGGCTAGGGGCTTGCAGATCAGAGGCATTTTTGGATCTCTTAGGCATAGTAATTAAAATTTAAAAGGTGACTTTGGCTCTCACAGGACAAGAGATTCAGCAAACCCCTTAAGTCCATTTTCAGGGTCCTCAGGGCCAAGGATATGCACATCTAAGCAGTTCCAGTCAGGGTGTGGTCCCACCCACCACTGACCCATGGTTGGGCTTCAGGCTCATCCTGTCAGGAGACTAACTGTATGAAATCCTGTTCCTGGAAACAAGCCTGGCAACCCCTTTCTTTCCCCAGCATGAAATTCCTGGGGAAATTCCCATTCTTTGGGAGGTCTATTGTTTGGTCAGATAGAGACACAGCTATGTCATTTCTGCCAGATGGTTAAGGCATTATCCTGAGACCACCACAGAACCACAAGTAGTTTTTCTGAAGCAGCTGAACAGTGGCTTGCTACTACTGCACAGACCTCACGCCTCTACAAAGTTCCTTTTTGTAGACTGCACCAGAATTTTATCACACCATCACAAATCCCTAGATACACTGATTCCTACTTCACAAAGGGGCTGTAGAAACCATGACAGGAAGGTGAGCTCTTTCAAACAGAGAAAAAAACACAAAGGTACAGCAGTACAAGGTTAATCAGGTTAGGGATGTGGATCACCCTGCACACCCTCCCTGCACTGCTGGTAGGGTAAGAAGGTGCAGCCACCCTGTTTGGTAGTTCCTCAGACAGTTAGTTACCATGACCTAATTCCATTCCTGGGTATGCATCTAAATGAATTTATCCCACAGAAAACTTTCATGTAGCCACAGTATACTCCAAATGTCCACTAGGTGTATGACATACTCACACTGAATACTACTTGGTTTTTTTTTTTTTTTTTTTTTTAAGCAATGCTATATGCTGGATAAAAGTAAAACTCAAAACCAGATTTCAGTGCAATATTTAGAAACAGAATTAGTAACTGCATAAAGGGTTGGAGAGAAAATGAAATGGGACTAATTAGGACTCGGTGTGTTTTTACTTTGCTACACAAATCTTAATATATGGGAAACCACCGAAATGGGCATTTTCTTACAGATAAAACTTTATAGTATGGAAACCACAAAGTGATGTCCTTAAGGCACTTACAAGTCAAACAGCTTCCCTGCTTGCAAATTTTTCTTGTTCTAGTAACAAAAGTGAGTAGCTAGGATTGCTCAGCTGGGAAAGCAGCTGCTTGGCATATACACGGGCCTGAGTTCAGTCCCCAGCACCACACCCGCCCAGACACACATGCACGCGCGCGCGCACACACACACAGGCATATACACGGGCCTGAGTTCAGTCCCCAGCACCACACCCCCCCACCCCCCCCCCACACACCCTAGGCAGAAGAACTGAAGACTGCTGAGCAACTGTTTTATAAACCTTTATTGGAAAGGCTACAAAGTTTATATTATCACTGCATTGCTTAGGCTTAAAGTGTGGGGAAATAACCTCAAATACAAAACTATTGTGCTGCTGAATCTTGCCCAGGCTTGTTGCGAAATATTTTTGTACAATGGAGGTAGAGTGAATAGGGCAGTAATTTAACACTCACAGGTCTTGATTAGTTTGGGGACACTTTTTTCATCCAGGTTCTAATATCTCTAGAAATGTACTCCAGTGCCATTAGGCTCAGAGATGGTATAATACACTGAAAAAGAATCTGAATTTCCTGTTGTTCCTTTGACAAATGTAAAATGTGTGTACTTGGTGTCGCTTGGACCTCAAATGAACATGTTTTAAAAAAATACTCCAGAGTGAAAAAAGTAATCATCAGAAGATGGAAACACATCCTTTCATTCTATGAGGATGGTTGTAATTAAAGCCAGGTGCTGACCAGGACATTCAAACGGAATCCCCTCACCGCTGGTTCAGCCACTTTGTGAACATCTGCTATCCAAAGCCGCCGAGTTTTCTACGTAGACTATCAAACAGCCAATGCTTCCTCAAATTCAGAGATTCAATTTAATGAGACAGCAATTTCTCCTAATCTTTAATTAAAACAATGTTTCAACAGGTCTGTGTAAACATGGTTCTACTATTTATCTGCTATTACCTTATTTTCAAAAAGTGGAGTGCTAGAGAGTAACAGAGGCCTGGGCTTGTCCCAATTTTTAGGATAACCTGGGAGTTAGATAACTTGGATGTTCTTGATGCTAGAGTCAATAAAGCCTGTTTCAACCAACCTTAGTGTTTGTAAACTATAAAATGGGCAGGTACCTGAGGCATAAGCTTCAGGCCAATGGATTTTTAAGGGCTGTTTAAAAACCAGAACCAAAGATTCACTCCTCAGTGTAAGGATACTTTTTTATAGTTCAAAATATGCTTTTCTTTCTAAAAATGTGACACAGAATAATTTACACCAACTGCTTTTTATTATCAAGTTTCAGAAACCTTTCACAAAATGGTTTTTAAAAAAAAGCCAAAAAACTTTACAACCATGGCTAATGTTTTCTACTGTTCTCAGTCAGCTTCAAACCCATTGTGTGCAAAGCCCATTTTTCCATGCATCTGAATGATAGATACAGGCTATGAATTCTTTATTCTAGTTGTAGCAGCTTATGCAGGTGCAGCCAAACACAAAGCTTCAGGACAAATTGTACAAACTTTACAATGCTGGATTTGAGTTTAAAATATGAAACATAAAGTCTACACAAAACTGATAAAAATCAAGCAGATACCAGGACTGAGACTTGGAACCCACATGTGAAAGGGAGTCTTATTTCAAGTGCTTTACTCTGCTACAGAACAGTCGAAATGAAGATGGAAAGCTTCGTGGTTAGTTTAAATTATACACTCTGTGGATACTATACCAATTTTAGAAGTTACACATAGATCAACAGACGTCTGTCAGTTCATCTGGACTCATCAGGTACTCCAGCAGCTGGCAAATCCGGCAAATGTGGAAAGAAAATCCACTGTGCAGCTACCTGCAGTTACTGATGGGCACACTGCACTCCAGGTCCATGATGGCTGCTGCTCTCTTCATCAGAGCTGTCGTTATAGGCCTCACGCCTCTGACCACCTCCAGAGCCTCGAGTACTATCAAATTCCTGAAGCTCCACTTCTTCTGTCTCTCCAATTACATTAGGAACTTCTGGTCTAGATGGCAGGAGATCTTCTAATTCCTTCATGAAACAAAACAGGAGATATATGTCTCATGATGTATCTGACATTCGCCCAAATTAAACATCCATATTTAAACACTAGAAAACTGCACTGAGGAAAGGTTCCCTGATACTTCTAAACAGAATGCCAGCTGAGGGATCTGCTCTCCAGAGAATTCAAAGACTCTCACCAGCACCTCATACCCAGCCTGCTTGGTCCCATAAACATTTATATTAGCCAACCTCATCTTCAGAATGACCAGAAAAAACCATCAACCATGCAAACATTAAAAAAGCCACCACGGGGATGGGACGAAGTCTCAAAAGAGCTGGGAGTGGTTGGTCACATCTATAATCTCAGCAATCAAAAGGCTGAGACAGAGGAATTGCCATGAGTTCTAGGCCAGCCTGGGGTGCAGGGAGAGATCCTATAACAAAACAAAACAAGACAAAAGAAACACACAGGAAGCAAGCAGGAGTGAGAGGAAGCAGAATGGACAACCACATTAGCTGCATGAGGAACTGAAAAAACACTTACAGAAAGCTTGTCTGGGTTAATCCAGTTGTTTTCAGGAAACTGCACATCAAATTTTATGTAAAGATCACCCTTTTCAAAGGGATTACGATACTGCGGCATTCCTTCACCTCGAACAACACGAACACATCCTATTATTTAAAAAAAAATTAGGTAAGAATTTTACCCAAGAAAGGTATTTAATAATATTCCTTTGTTACCCACCATAAATACAAATTTTAACAACACATGGACAACCTGGGTCAGATGAAATCCTTTACCTGGTTCAATTACTTTGCCAGGGGGGTATTTCACCACAATCTGACGGGCATCAAGATGCTTAAATGTGAACTGAAATCCACATAGAGCTTCCACAAGTCCTATCTTATATGTCATATGCAAATCATTCCCGTCTCTCTGGAACACCTAGAGACAAAGCACATGCAAAGCGGGGTTGGTTGGTTTGTTTGTTTTTAAAGATTATGAACCCATTCCATCCTGTTGCATTCAAGTCAATTTCAGAATCTTAATTCTACCACCCACTGCAAGAGCTAAAATGCCACTGTCCCTAATTTCCAAAATTTTTATTGGCAATGCTAGGTATTCTAAAGGAGTATGCCAGAAATTTCTATTAGGATGGCCTGACTATTAAGAAAAATACATAAGAACACAGCTGAAGGTACTGCTGCAATTGTATTCCATTTCCTAAATCTAACACCAAATGGGCTTCAAAAGAACAGATTCAACCTGGAATGTCCCCTAGACATGATCCCAACGAAGCAAGAAGGGAGTTCAAGTTCAATGTTAAAAGCGCTCAACTAATTAGACCCAGCCATTTAAGTTTCGGGTTTAATTCTGCACTTCATACATATACAATGAAATTTTATCTCACTTAAAATTCAAACTTGGGGATGGAGATAGTCAGTGGTTAAGAATACCTGCTGCTCTAACAGAGGTTTAGTTTCCAGCACCCACATGGTAGCTCACTACTATCCATAATACCAGTTCCAGAGGATCCAACAAGGGCCTCTTCTGACCTCCAGTGGGCACCAGGAACACATGTGGTACACATATATACATGTAGAGAAAAATGCATAAACATAAATTAAAAAACAAAACAAAAAAAATAGGCCAAGTATAGTGGTGCAATCTTTTAGCCTCAGCACCCAGGAGGCAGAGGCAGGCAAATCTCTGTGAGTTCGAGGCCAGCCTGGTCTATAGAGTGAGGTCCAGGGCAGTCAGGACTATTATACAGAGAAACCTGGTCTCAGAAAAACAAAAAACAAAAAAGAAAACTTAAAAAATTCAAACTTGCTTAATGTAAATTACACAGCAAATGCTAAAGTTGTCTTATTCCATCTTATAAGCTTATAGACTACAAACTGCTGTGACTCAGTTTCCAGAAAGAAGCTACATCTGTGAGGATGATAAAACCAGAACACTGCAAGTACAGAGCTCGATGACAATTTACCTTGGGCTATCTTTAGTCCCCAAATTAGCCATTTGCCTACTGCTGTGTCAGACCTAACATCCTGTGACTTAACAGACAAAAGCTTTTTGGAATGTATTAACAAAAAACTGTAGTTTCTACCTAGCTAGGAGTCTTCGGACAAGCCTCTGAGGCCTGTCGCTGAGGTTGCTATAATTGCCTACATTTGGATATGTATTTCCCGTATTTGGATATGTATTAACTACATGCATTTGGATAGTGTCTTGGTTTATGACTTTCTTTGTTCTATTACTGCCACCATGTTGGAACATGGATTTTGCTGCAACCCAAATCCATGTTATAGGTTATGGTCATTCATTTAGTTCCAGAATAAATTCTCTTGTCCCCTTGGAGGTGAGAGCTGTGTTTCTACACCAATGTTGCAAAGGTTACTGAGTAAGTGCTAAGAATGTCCTGAGCTTTGATGTTTAGAGAAAAAAAAAAAAAAAAAACAATTCCAAAATATCTAACTTGTAATTTTTACTTAAACTTGCCGAATCTACGCTTAAATTTTAAAATTTAAGTCGAAATAAACTTAACTGTAGTGAAAAGGTCACCTATACTTGTTCAATAGAAAGTGTGCTGGAGCCAAGAGTGGTAGCACACATCTTTAATCACAGCACTTGGGAGACACGATGATCTCTGAGCTCAAGGCCAGCCTGGTTCACATAATGAGTTCCAGGACAGCCAGAGCAACAGAGACACTGTCTCATAAACAAAAACAAAACAAAGCAAAACAAAACAAAAAAAAAAGTCTTGGTTATCCTGAGTAATAAATGAGCCAGCTTAATTTCTACTCAAGCTAATCTTTGATGTCTATAGGCAATAAATAGGCTAAAAGAAACCGGTTGGACCAAAGACAGGTACCAAAATGGCTACCAGATCATCTTTTAATTTCATTTAATCCCATTTGTATGCTAACTGACCCTGCAACGCCGAAAGGAGAGACATGGCAACCACTAGAAAAATTAACACCGACATATCAGGGAAATCTCATCTCAGTCCTAGAAAACACATGACTACTTCTTCCATTTATTAGCCTCTCCCATTTCTTTTCTTTTCTTTTTTTTCCAAGACAGGGTTTCTCTGTGTAGCTGTAGCCCAGGCTGGCCTCGAACTCAGAGATCTGCCTGCCTCTGCTTCCCGAATGCTGGGATTGAAGGCGTGCGCCACCACCGCCCGGCACCTCTCCCATTTCTTCAGATGGGCTTTCTCTTCTGTGAGTGTGATTTATGCAAACGTGTGCACAGAGGTGTAGAGAGGCCAGAGGAAGACTTCCGGGTGTCCTGCTCTATCACACTCACTGAACCTAGAGCTAGGATAGTGGCCATTAAGACCCAGCAATCCTGTCTGTCATCCACCTGTCAGAGGGGCACATGGGGTCATGCCAACATTTTATGTGGGTGCTGGAATCCAAATTCAGGTCCTCATGTTAGTTCAGCCAGTCTTCTTATTCACTAAGCCAGCCCTCCAGCATGGTCTCCCATTTCTTTATTAACCTCTAGCCCTCTGAGGGTTTAATAACATGATTTGCAAGTTCATTTCATACTTCTACTTTGGCAAAGAGTAGAAATGCCCTCTGTCAGTCAACTGGTGCTCTCTCTTACTTGTTCCAGAAATCTGAGATGCAAGACCCAGTAACATCTCTGAAGAACAATCTTGGCTGGTTTGTAAGACACCTGAAAAAAATTGTTCTTTTCCTAAATGATTCTCCTAAATCTATCCATGAAATAAATTATCCTAAGCATGGCTTCAGAACATCAGCTTCAACAGTACTGGAAGAATGTTAGAAATGTTTTGGCCCAGCAACCCAGAATGTAGGTTAGTTAATGCACATTTACTCAGGGTCCCTCATAACAGGATCATCAAAACTTTAAAAAAGCAGAATGCTTCGGGGCTGGAGAGACGGCTCAATGGTTAAGAGCACTGGCTGCTCTTTCAGAGGACCCAGGTTCAATTCCAAGCACCCACATGGCAGCTCACAACCATCTGTAACTCCAGTTCCAGGGAATCTGGCACCTTCACACCAATGCACATAAAATAAATTTTAATAAATTATTAAAAAAAAAAAGCAGAATGCTTCAATGCTATTAAAAAACATGCTAGCCAGGCAGTGGTGGTGCATGCCTTTAATCCCAGGACACAAAGGCATGCAGATCTCTTTGAGTTCCAGGCCAGCCTGGTCTACAGAGTGAGCTCCAGGACAGCCAGGGTCACACAGAGAAACCCTGTCCCAAAATACCAAAAAACAAAAGCAAACAACAACAACAACAAGCTATATATACTACAAAATGCCAATAGCCCAAGAATAATTTTTACCAAATACCTACAGAAGGAGCAAGAAGTAATAGAAGTAATAATACCATGTTCTGGTATAGAAGCATTCAATCAAAGTAACTACAACTAAAACAATACCAGAGTGGTGGTGGTTGTTTGGGGGCAGGAAGGATGAATGACTTAATAATTTGACACTAATAGATAAATGTCTAACTCCCCCCCCACTTTGTGTTGCCAGAGAACTTACAAAGGACTACCAAGCACCACACAATAAACATTCAGAAGTTGCAAGAATTTCTGAAGCAGTTATGCGCTTGTGCCGTACAGACACCAGCACTCACAGAGAGCAACACAGCAAGGATGAACGCACACAACACAGCACTCCCAAAGCTCATTAGCTTTTACCACATTTGTATCATTTCAGCCACTGCACCCACCCAACCTAATAATGGTCTCAATTTCTTCAGTTAGCTATTTGGAGTGAGGGGAGAAAGGCCAAAATAACCAATGCTTTTCTCGAACATTAGCAAGCCCTATATTCTAGTTCAAACTACAGTAGGTTTGTTTGTAGTTTTTTTCTTCCAAGGGAGATGAATTAAGCAAGCTGTCTAAATCTTATCCTTGGCTCACACTGACTGCCCCGGTCACAATAAAACCAGAACCTGTGGGGCTGGAGAGATGGCTCAGAGGTTAAGAACACTGCTTGTTCTTCCAAAGGTCCTGAGTTCAATTCCCAGCAACCACATGGTGGCTCACAACCATCTGTAATGAGATCTGACGCCCTCTTCTGGCCTGCAGGGATTCGTGCAGACAGAACACTGTATATGTAATAAATAAATAAACCTTTAAAAAAAAAACAAACAAACAAACAAAAAACCAGAACCTGCACTCTAACTGCCCTTTACTACTTTCTAGCCTAGGCAATCAATTCTATGCAATCCTACTGATGATTAAAGGTATGTGCAATACTCAGAATACCCAAGTGACAAGTGTTCTGTAAAACACTGTTGTTTAATCTACACTAACAACTTTCAACAACGTGGCTATTTATTTAGCTTTCTACCTCTTATGTCTTATAGGTATTGTGGATACTAACATTGAATAAACGAGGAAGTAGCTAAAATGCCATCAAATAAGAATCTTGAATAACAAAAATTAGGGCTTGGAAATGTGGCTCAGAGACAGAGCATTTTTTAATACAAGACCCAGGCTTCATCAAAGAATGATGAACATTTCATCCTTTATGACCTAAAGCAGAGTTCTGGAAACTGTCCTTATTTTCCAGCCATCTGGAAGATCCTTGCCATCTCAAATATGCAACACTGAGCGAGGAAAAGGGAAAATAACCAGGAACACACCTCTCTTCATGAGAACAGAAAGGGCAGTCCAGAGAGCAAGTCACAGGTTTGTGAGAATAAGTCAAATTCTACAATGTGCTTTTCAATATGGCCTTGTTCGCTACTGAAATTTCAAAATGATTTTACTTTTAAAATTGCAGCTTCTTCCTCAGGGGGGAAAAATGGTGAATAGAGGAAGGCTTGGGAGGCCACAATGGCTACAGGAGGATTCAGCCTTGTCTTGGTATCCAGCACCGAGGTCATGGAACACAAAGAGGCAAAGTCTAAAGACAAGGAGTGGATCCCTGTAACCAAGCTCGACTGCCGATCAAGGACATGAAGATCCAGCCTCTACTTGTCTTCTCTGCTCATCACAGAATTCGAGATTGTCAAATTTTACCTAGCAATTATCTCTATGTATGCTATGCTAATTGTGATGACTATTCTTGGTTGTCAACCTGACTACCTAAAACCCAAACGGCTGGGCACACATTTGAGGGGTTTTTTTTGTTTTTTTTTTATTAGTTAAATCATTTGAAATGGGAAGACCCACTCCTATTCCGGATCTCTGAGATGGGAAGATATACTTTTAAATTCAGATCTTTTGAGGTGGAAAGACCCACCTCTAGTCTGGGCCTATATAAAGGACATGAAAGAAAGCAGCTTCCTTTCTCTTTGCTTGGTTATTCTCAATCTTGACAGCAAGTCCATTCCTTCACTGGCATTAGAGCCTACTTTGGGATTCCAGTGTACACTGAAGACCAGCTGAGGCATCCAGCCTTGTGGACTAAGCAGCTACTGGATTCTTGGGCTTTCTGTTGGTAGACAGTCATTGCTGGACTAGCTGGACCACAGCCTGTAGGCCATTCTAATAAACCTTTGCAATATATATATATATATATATATATATATATATATATAAATAAAACTTATATATGTATATATAATATATAAATATATATTCATTCTATAAGTTCTGTTCCTTTAGAGAACCCTAATACATTAATTTTATTTTTATGTGTGTGTGTATATGTATGTACATATGGGCACCACATGTATGCAGGTACCCAAGGATCAGAAAGAGGGCATCTGATCCTCTGGAAATGGGAGTTAAAGGTTATGAGCCACCAAGTGGGTGCTGGGAAATGAACCAGGTTCCTCTACAATAGCAGCAAATGCTTTTAACCACTCAACTATCTCTCTAGCCTCTGGTAAGCATCTCTTAAGGACGAGGTTTTAAAAGATCGAGCCAGTGCAGAAGCAGATTTGGCCTGGCCAGTCGACCAAAATCAAGGCTACTGGGGGATCAAGATTAGAAATCCCTACACTACTATATGATGGGCCCTGGGGCTCTGCGCCAGTGCATCTCATTCTCGCCAGAGGCAATGGCACTGTCTCTTCTCCTGTGCCCAAGAAGCTGCTGCTGACGGCTGGGACTAATGCAGCTACAGGCTACACTGCCAAGGCCACCTCTGATGCCATCTCTAAGACCTACAGCTACCTGAACTCTGACCTCTGGAAGGAGTCCATGTCTATCAGAAATTCACCAACCATCTTGTGTGAACCCACACCAGTCTCCAGGAACCAGCTGTGGTTAGCACATTCTTACTTTTTCGAAACAGGGTTTCTTTGTGTTAATAGCCCTGGTTGTCCTGGATCTCACTCTATAGACCCTATTGGTCTTGAACTCACAGAGATCTGCTTGCCTCTGCCTCCTGAGCACTGGAATTAAAGGTGTATGCCATCACTGCCAGGCTTTATGAAGTTTTTTTTTGTTGTTTAATTTTATGTGGATTAGTGTTTTGCCTGGGTGTGTATCTGTGTGAGGGTGTCAAATCCCTTAGAACTGGAGTTACAGACTGTTGTGAGCTGCCATGTGAGTGCTGGGATTTGAACCCAGGTCCTCTGGAAGAGCAGTCAGTGCTCTTATCTGCTGAGCCATCTCTCCAGCCCTCCACATAGTTTGTGAATGAGAAAAACAAAGTGAATCAAGTCTGTCTAGAACAAATAAAAAAATAAATGCAATCTTTTAGAGATCTCTTGAACAGACCTCATTAAGCACAAAACAGAACCCTGTCAAATGTTTTCACATGCAAGGACTGTGTGTTTCCTGAACAACTCTTTTATAAACAAACAGACGCAGACATACATTCTTTAGGACAGAAGTTGACAGGATATTACTATGTAGGCCATTAATTTTGTTTGAGGAAGAGTCTCCCTATATAATCCTGGTTGACCTCAAACTTGTTCTCTCCTGTCTTGGCCTCCTAAGTGCTGGGATTATAGACATGGGCCACCAGCCATTACAAAATAAAGGCGAGCCAAGCATGGTGGTAGAGGACAGAGAAAGGAGGATGGCAAGTTGGAGGTCAGCCTACTGATAAAACAGAAAAGGGGGTAAGGGGAGTAATTAAAAAACAAATAAACAAAAAAACCATGTTCAGTGGTATGATCAAAATGAAAATGGCACACAACGAACCTCATTGCTAGACAAGTTCATTTTGCCTCAAACATAATAGATAAAACCAATACACATTCAATCACAAACTAATTAAAAATGTTTTGAAGCTCTAGAACTTGGGCCAATGAGACAGCTCAGAGGATCAAAGTACTTGTCACAGAAGACTGACCACCTGTGTTTGATTCCCAGAACCCACTGTGGGAGAACCGATTCCAGAAAGCTGTCCTCTGATACATACTGTGACATGAATAAGCCTCCTACTCCCATCACACCAATAAAACAGTAATTTAAAAAACAAACTCCTGACCTCAGGAAACTGAGCTGCCTAGCCAGTAAGTACAGTCAAATTAGTCAACGGGGAGGTGCTGAGGAGGAGTGAAGCTCTATCCACCCACCATGCATCCAAGGAGTTCTATAGTGAAACTATGTTGCCTGACACTATCTAGTCCAGTGCTTTATTTACATAAAGGAAAAGGACTGTTTAAGGCACAGTGCTGAGCTACAGTTACGACAGGGCAAAGGAAGACTAACACCGCCTGGGGCTTTTGACTACACCTGTCATAATGGTTTTATTTACAGGAGACATTCTTTAAGTAAGCCAGGCTCATTGTGAGCTACAAATTAACTCAGCCATGCTCCTTAACAACTTCATTTGTTTTCATTTTCACTCCAAGGTATCTATCTATCCTATTTCTCATAAGCAAGGTCAATTCTTAATGAAACAAAAAAGGGAAAAAAGGGTAAAAAAAAAAAAAAATCAAAAGAGAATTACCTCATGTTCTTTTTCCTGTAGTAAAAGAACAATGTCTCCAGGTTCCACTCCTGGGGCCTGGTCTGCTTCCCCAGTGAATGTAATCCTCTGTCCGTGTTTCATGCCTTTGTCGACATGAACTTCAAGAATCTTGACTTCCTTGATCACCTTCTTCCCCTCACATTTTTTACAGCGGTCTTTCTCATTAATGACCTCTCCTGCAAAGAGAGGGCATTCAAGCTTGTGTAAGAAAGAATAGGCCAGTCTTAAGCTGATTCTTGACAGGGCCCTTAATTCAGAAAGATACATTTTGATCATCAATGGTTACAGTTACTGTGAATGACAAAACTTCTATCTTACTAAAGGTCACCCAAAGGGTCCAGCTACCCAAGAGTACAGAGTAAAACACCTTGACATTTTCCTGGCTCTACTCCCTAAAACTAATGAACAGGAATGTTTGGGCAGTCAGATGCTGGAGCATCTATGAACACTTTTGCAAGTTTTCAGTTCCAACCCCAAGCAGGTTACTACCAGACAGAGACAGTCCAAGCCACAACTTTTTCTTTCCAGTAGGGATTACTGAACCTAAAAGCTCGCTATTGGTCTGTATTCAATCCTTAAGTATCCTTGATGGCCCATTACTAAACTGTACAGTTAGTACTGGAGTTTATTTGAAGACTAATCTTGCTCAGATACTAGCTAGGCATTAGCCCCAGGTCTCTGCACAGGCTCTACCACTGAGATGTCCTCCTACTCCAATCCTGCTTTTATGTAGTTTGATCATTACCAAAAATCCTCAAAACCAACTAGAGATGTCTGAGTGTTTAGCTAATGCTGAACACCTCTGTACCAAGTTCAGGACAACAGTTTTTCTTTTGCAGATATTCTTCGCTAATATTTGTTTATGGTATAATAAATTAAAATTCCAGATGTATGTAACAGTATGAAAAAATAAAAAAGGCAAGGCTTTCCAATCACTGAGCACTGGTGCACTTGTCTGTAAAAAGAGGTCATGTTATGTTGCACCAGCAGGCCTGAACCTCACTATCCTCCTGCTCTGCTTCCTGCTGTTAGAGCTCTGCTGACTTTGGTTTCTTGATAGTGAAGCTAGCAATTTTAACAAGGTAATGAAGAGACACCTCAGGAGAATAATAACATGCAGCTGGGGAGGGTGACAACCTCAAGGTGTCATTCCTCAGCTGTCCTCCACTCCACTTTTTACAACAGAATCTTTCACTGACCTAGAGGTTAGTAGGTTAGGCTGGCCGGTCAGTGAGCACTTGGGATCACCTCTCTCCTGAGCACAGGGATTTTAAGGGTGCACTACTGGCTTTTCTTCACATGGGTTCTGGGACTGTACCCATGGCTAGGCTCTCATGCTAGCAAGGCAGGCACTTTATCAACCAAGTTATCATATCAGCCCAATATATACCTTCTTAAAATTATCACTTCCAAGAACAACTTGGGAAAGAGAGTTCTACAACTATACTAACAACCACTAACCAAAGGGAAGGCTGGGAGTGGGGTTCAATGCTAAGAACCCTAGGTTTAATTCCTAGTACCAAGGCTGGGGTAGGCATAGGTAATGTAATTAGTCAGAGTAAGTGCTGGTGGGCAGAGTTCAATACTTGCCAAGCACACTCATGGACTTGGGTTTACTTTTCTATGCTAGTGAGGAAAAATTCTACCACATAAATTAGTCTAATTAAAAACTTAATTTCTAGCTGGGTAGTGGCGGCAGTGCACGCCTTTAATCCCAGCACTTGAGAGGCAGAGCCAGGCGGATCTCTGTGAGTTCGAGGCCAGCCTGGTCTATAGAGTGAGATCCAGGACAGGCTCCAAAGCTACACGGAGAAACCCTGTCTCAAACAACAACAACAACTCCCCCCCCCCCAAAAAAAAACCCACCAACAAAACAAAACAAATTTAATTACTTGGTTATACCTCTCCTTCCCTTGATTAAAGCTACTTCATTTAAAAACTAAACTATTAAAAATGGATTCAGAACTTGATTTAGGACTTTTTAGAATGCCCCTGAAGTCCTACAAGTTATGTGATAAAGATTAACTTCTAGATGGGTTGGTACACTTATCTCAACACTTCAGAAGTAGAGGCAGATTAAGAACTCAAGATCATCCTTGAATACACAGTTCATAGTCAGCCTCAGTTAGAGACACTATACCCAAACAGTAATGGTATAATAATCTTCTGTTAGATCTCATTTTTAGAATAAAATGAATATAAGCATATTTAGAAAAATTATAAACGTTTCCAACTTCCACGTTCCCAACAGACTCTAATACAAAAGCAATGAAAATACTGGTGCGTTTACCTTCTCCATTGCAATCGGAGCACACAGACTGCATCTGCTGCACCATTCCCGGAGCCAGCTGTCTGATCATAATGCGCACACCTCGACCCCGACAAGCACTACATTTCTGAACAGCTCCAGACTTTCCACCTTGGCTAAAGCAGAAGTATAAATTACACTCTTGTCCACAAACCATTACAGTCATTAAAAAATAACAAATTGTGTTCTTTACTCCTCGCTATAATTACTTTAATTGGCCTTCAGAGGCATCAAAATGCCTGGCTGCTTATTAAGCTTTAAAATGAAGAAAATATTTTACCTGGTTTAGATTTTGAGCAGGCCATTCAAAGAGCAGACAGAGATACTGCCTAAGCAGCAATGTACTTACCCACTGCATGCACTACAGAGCACATTCTTGCTAAGTTGTAGTTTGGTTGTCTTGCCGTTATACAGGTCTTCTAAGGATACTCTGCAGAAAAAAGAACAAGGTTCAACCTAATTTTACAAATATTATTAAAAGATAAAAACAGCTTACAGAGCAAATTTCACTCTGATTTTATAAAAACCCAAGAAAAACTTAATGAGTATGGGCAATACACGTGGTGTTATTACCACTCTTTAGAGGACAAAAGTTTCTCAACCCCACACTGGACCAACTGTAACTACATCTCTAGGGGATCCAATGCCTCTGATTTTATCAGGCACTTGTATACACATGCACATACCCAGAAGCAGGCAAGAAGGCAAGCAAACAGGCGCGCGCGCACACACACGCGCACACACACGCGCACACACACACACACACACACACACACACACACACACGCGCACACACACACACACACACACACAGTACCCCAAAACAGGGACTCTCTGTATAGCAGGCAGGTGTGTGCGCGCGCACACACACACACACACACACACTGTACCCCAAAACAGGGACTCTCTGTATAGCTGCCCTGGAACTTGCTCTGTAGACAAGGTTGGCCTCAAATTCAGAGATCCAACTGTCCCTGCCTCCAAGTGCTGGGATTAAGGGTGTGTGCCACCACCACCCAGCAAAAATAATAAATCTTTGAACCTACTTGCTGTAATTTATACAGTGATGACTCCAAGTCATTAGTAACACCCTAAAGACAGGATTTTGTGGTTCACACTGGCTTCAAACTCAAAATGCAGTCAAAAATTACCTTTAATTTAATGGATATCCATGCCTCTACTTCCCAAGTGTAAGGATTACAGACATACACCATCTTGCCCAGTTTTATATGGTACAGAGAGAACCCAGGGACTCCTTTGTACCAGACAAGCACTCTAGCAACTAAGCTATATCCCTAGTTACTAATCGTAATTATTATCCAATTTTATATGATAAAACCAAAGAAGTTAACTAACTTGATCAAGGTCAGAGCTTTTAAGTGGGAGCAAGCTATAGAAGATTAGATTACAAATGTATATTATAGCTTAAGATAGGCACATAGGGAGCTGGAGAGATGGCTCAGTGGTTAAGAGCACTGCTGCGCTTCCAGAGGACCTGGGTTCAATTCCCAGCACCCACATGGAGGCTCACAACTGTCTGTAACTACAGTTCCAAGGAACCTGACTCTACTTACCTCTACAGGCACAAGACACATGTGATGCACAGACATGTAAACAAATACTCATGCACATAATTTCTTAAAAAAAAAAAAAAAAAAAAAAAAAGGCACTTAGTTGTGTATGTTTAAAAAGTCACATACTGGCCGGGCAGCGGTGGCGCACGCCTTTAATCCCAGCACTCGGGAGGCAGAGCCAGGCGGATCTCTGTGAGCTCCAGGCCAGCCTGGTCTACAGAGTGAGATGCAGGCCAGGCACCAAAACTATATACACAAAGAAACCTTCTCTGGGGGGTGGGGGGTAGGGTAGTCACAAACTGTTACAGAAGAGGAAAAGAACACAGTTTCAACAGAGAAACTTTCAATCTTTTCAGTTTCTAAAGATCCTGCCAAATCATAATACAGTATATCTGAACAACTTTTATTATTTATGTCTCTAAACCACTGATTTCTCCTGTTAGGAGGTAGACATCACTATGGGTATATGAACACAGAACACTGCATGTAGGAAGGCTCAAAGAATGGCAGTGCAGATAAGTCAGGTCAGTACTCAAGTGAAGATGGAAACATTCCAGACCTGGTTGGGCAAGTTCAAGTCACAGAGTTGATGTAGATCTGGTTTGGGCTGATGCACAGGTAATCAGGCCACTAGGTCATATAGCAGCTTGCTATAGGAGTGGCCAAATGTGTTGATGTACTGGGTCAGCTTGCTGGTGGCCTGTACTAGCTGCTGGGTGAGCACAGAGAGGAGGCCCTCTGACATGGAGGCATGGGGCACCTTGGTGTTCATGATGAACAAGAGCATGGTGGCCCTGAACATTTTTTAATATATCTTCAAAGTACCTAACTCAAAAGCTAAAAGGTTGAATAAAAATTACCAGTCATTTGTATATATCAAAAGTATACAATATTTTATATTTTCATCATACCTTAAAAGTGGTACAGAAAAAAGCCGGGCCGTGGTGGCGCACGCCTTTAATCCCAGCACTCGGGAGGCAGAGCCAGGCGGATCTCTGTGAGTTCGAGGCCAGCCTGGGCTACCAAGTGAGTTCCAGGAAAGGCACAAAGCTACACAGAGAAACCCTGTCTCGAAAAACCAAAAAAAAAAAAAAAAAAAAAAAAAAAGTGGTACAGAAAAAAAAAAAAAGGCTATTTAAAAATATACATGAAGGCTAGAAAGAGGGCTCAGCAGTTACTTGCTGTTCTTGCAGAGGACCTGGGTTCAATTCCAAGCACCCAAATGGAGACTAACAACTGTCTGTAATTCCAATTCCAGAGGATTCAACATCCTCTTCTGGCCTCCATGGGCATTCACTGCACATGGTACACAGATATACATGCAGGCAAAACATCCATACACATTTTTTTTTTAAAGTAATAAATGGGGGCTGGACAGGCGGTTGGTGGTGCACACCTTTAATCCCAGCACTCGGGAGGCAGAGGCAGGCGGATCTTTGTGAGTTCCAGGCCAGCCTGGGCTACAGAGTGAGTTCCAGGAAAGGCTCAAAGCTACACAGAGAAACCCTGTCTCGAACCCCCCCCAAAAAAGGAGGGGGGCTGGAGAGATGGCTCAGAGGCTGCTCTTCAAGAAGACCTGAGTTTAAATCCCAGCACCTACAAGGCAGCTCACAATTGTCTGTAACTCCAGTTTCAGGGAATCGGACACCTTCACACCAATGCACATAAAATAAAGTTAAATAAACTACAAAAAAAAGAGCAATGTTTCTTAAACATAAAACAATTTAAAAAGTGTATCTGCTAGGTGTGGCAGTGTATACCTACAATTTCAATACTGAGACAGGAAGACTGCCAAAAGTCCAAAGCCAGCCCTTTCTACATAGCAAGTTCTAGGCCAGACAAGTTTAAATAGGAAAAACTTAGTCCTAAGCAAACAAACTATATGTACATGTGTGCATACGTACATAAATAACTCATAAAACACAACTCAATTTTATTCATATTTAGCATACTTCAATTATAGGATCAATTTCCAAACTAATCTCAAAAAACAAAACAGCCCCAGCCCTCCCGGAGGAGCTGTAGCTAATGGTTGCTGAGGGAGGGGACTCATATTCTCAGTGACGTTGCCAATGGTAAGTTGCCCTTGTTCAAGTAAATAACCCCACCATCCCTTTTCATGGAGGAAACTGTAATTAAATACAAAGGACCAAGGGAGGAACAGACACAAAGCAGGAGGGGCTTGTTGGGAAGAAAGGAGGTTCAGCTGGAGGGGAAAGTATAAGAAAATGTAACAGGAAAATCATTTGTGTATGAAATTGTGAAAGAGTTAAATTCTAAAGATTATTTACCAATACTATCCACTATAGATTTAACACTACTCTTGTGGCTTCAAACTCAAGAGATCCACTAGTCTCTTCCTCCCTTTGTCCTTAGTGTTGGGATTAAAGGTGTGAGCCATCACGCTTGGCTATTCTTGTATTTTGAAATCTTTTTTACCCCACATTACTCAGGGTGAACCCAGGACCTCACCCATGCTAAGCAGGTGCTCTGCCACTGATCTATGCACACCCAGCCTTTAAGCCTTCCTTACTACTTTAAATCCCTTGAATTTAGATAAAGGAACAAAGAAATAGTTCAAAGTCATTTTCCAAGGCACCAACATTAACAATTTTCACAGAATTGTTACTTTAAGCTTAAACTTTCCTATACTGCAGGCAGTATAAAAGGAACATTTATAGGTGGGCAAGATGGCACAGCCCTTGCTGGTGAACTAAGTTCAACCATGGTGGAAAAGAACTCCCACAACTTGTCCTCTGACCTTCATACCCTCTCCCTGGTTCATGTCAGTGTGTGCAGTGAAAAATGTAAAACCACTATGGATGAAAAATTATCAACAACACACCATCACATCCAATTTAATGACATAGTGATCTACATCTTGAATCTTACAAAACAAGGAAAGGAAAACTGTCAAGAATGACCTGAACATTGGCACTCTCTGGTGAGGCTTAAACTGGCAAAATTCCTCTATAAAGCAAATTAGCTGTTTTTTTTTTTTTTTTTTTAAAAATCAGCTTCAAAACATGGATATCAACTCAGGAATGGTGCCTCACACCTGTACTGCTGTGAAGCCAAGGATAGCCTTGGCCAGTGTGATACTCTATCTCAAAAAGAAAGCAAGCTATGGATGCTTGGCTGGGAATCTGCCAAAGAGAGATAAAATTATACAAAGAAATGCACAGCAACAATATCTATTATCGGTCCCCTGCCCAGCACATAAAAGGTGAGTGATTAATCATCATGAAGTGAAATTACAAAGCCACTCAAATGAATATGTTGGTAGGCAGGTATGGTGACAATAACTGTAATCCTAGCATTCAGGAGGGAGAGATAGGATCATTGTGTGTTGGAGGCAAGCCTGGACTACTTAACAAGCTCCAGTTTAAAAAAAAAAAAAAAAAAAAAAAAAAAAGAGGGTGGAACACTCTGAAGACAGATCAGCTGGTAATGTACCTGCAGCACAAGCATTAGTATCTGGGTTCAATCCCCAGCACTTGTATAAAAAGACAAATATCACCAGTGGGGTTGGAGAGCTTATTCTTGCAGAGGACCTGGGTTCGATTTCTAGCACACACCTGGCAGCTCACAATCACCTGTAACTCCAGCTCTAGGGGACCTGACACCCTCTTCTGATCTCCTTGGGCACCAGGCACTTGTGTAGTGCACAAACATACATACAGGCAAGGAAACACTTCAAAATCAAATAGATAAATCTAAACTAACAAACAACAACAAAAAATGAGACAGGCAAGACGGCTGCAGATAAAGGCACTCACCACCAAGCCTGCCTCCCCGAGTTCAATCCCTGAAACCCACAGGCTAGAAGGAAAGAACCAACACAATCACTTCCACATCTGCCCTCTCATCTTCATGTGCACTGTAGCAAGCACGTGCCTCCATAACAACCACCACCATAACTGAAATACTTTCAACAAACAGCTGAGAGCCAGGCATGGTCATACACCCCAGTAATCCAGCACTTCTGAGGTGGAGGCAGGATATCAGAAACATCACACACACACACACACACACACACACACACACACACACACACACACACACCCTCAATTCAGTCTCTAGTATTTGTTACTAAAACAATTATTCATGAAATAATTTACAAAATAAAGTGAAAGTGTAAAGTGAAATGGCTATTTTCAGATTGTAGGGGGGATTGTGGAGTCTTAGTCCAAAATCAAGGTCCACATCATTTGTTTGTTGGCAGGTTAATGCCAAGCTGGAAGCCAGTAAGCTCCATGGAAACCAAATTAGGAGAGTTAGCACTGAGGATCAAGTAATGAGGGACTTTACCATGTAAATAATCTAAGCAAACAACCATTCTTTTTAAAGCTTGGATTTAAATGCTTCAACAAATATAATCTTCACACTTTGAAATTGTAAATCACATAAAAACAAGCAACCTCAACAACATATGAAAAATAAATCTCAGTAAACAACAACTACTCTTTAAGATCTTAGTTGTTTTGTTTACAGACAGGCTCACATGTATCTCAGGCTGGCCCTAAACTAGATACTCAGCTGAGTATATGTGCCCTTGAACTGCTGATCCCCTCGTCTTCCCCTCCCCAGTGCTGTAACTATAGGTAAAGACCACCAAACCTGGTTTATTAGCAGTGCCCAGATTTTGTGTGTGTTAAGTACTTTACCAACTGACCTACATTTCTAGAGCACCCCCTCCATCCTTTAAGATCTGAAGCAAAATACATTAGATTAACTAATTTATTTAGTCACTTTCTGAAAGCACAGTAAAAAAATCTAAAATCAATTCGATAGTAACCGTGCT
This sequence comes from Peromyscus eremicus, assembly GCF_949786415.1. Taxonomy (NCBI): domain Eukaryota; kingdom Metazoa; phylum Chordata; class Mammalia; order Rodentia; family Cricetidae; genus Peromyscus; species Peromyscus eremicus. The sequence goes on from NC_081420.1 coordinate 126,684,351, forward strand.
CTAAGCACCAGCACTTGGAAAAGAACCTACTGAAGACAAAACAAGACTCACTTCAGGGGATGCATCATGTCCTCGCCTCTTCTTCTGCCATTCCGACTTCGACTCTGGTTGCCCATGAAGCCAAACAATCCTCCACCAAAAATATGTGAGAAAATATCATCCATGCCACCACCTCCGCCGCTACCTTCTCGTAGACCTTGTTCTCCATATCTGTCATATAGCTCCCGCTTCTCTGGGTTTGACAATACTTCATATGCAAAACTTATTTCTTTAAACTATAAAGAGAAAGTAAAAATGAAAACAATTGGGTTTTTCTGTGCAAGAAAGTAAGAAAAACTTCAGAAACACAGAATCCATTTAATTCTAATAAAAAGCTTCAAGTTTCCTTTGGTTTCATTTTGGACCTCTTTATCACCTACTGCTCATTGTAAAACTAAACTATTCCTTTAGAAGTCATCATTATTATTGTACATACACGGTGTGAGTGTGGAAGCATGGTGGAGGTTGAAGGACCACTTTCTCTCCTTCCACTGTGGGATCAAGCTCAGGCTGCCAGGCTTCCGTGGCAAGGACTTGTAAGATTGAGCTATCTCAGTTGCTATAATTTCTCTTTCTCTTTTGAGATAGGGTTTCTCTGTACCGCCCCTAGCTGTCCTGGAACTTGCTCTGTCCAGGCTGGCCTCAAAATCATAAATCCACCCACCTCTGCATCCCAGGCGCTGGGATTAAAGGCATGTGCTACCCACCACGTGGCTAATTTTTCTTATTTTTAAAGAATATTACAAGCATCAGGTTTCATTATGGCATTTTCAAGTAAGTTAAAATAATAACATAAGTTTTGCTCTGTAGGCATAAATGGATTTTTTTTTCCCCTACCACATTCCTTGTTTCTGTGAAGGTGATTTATTTTAAATTTCAGTTTAAATAAAACTTCAAGTAACTTACTTTGTCCCCAGCATTTGGATTCTTATCAGGATGGTATTCTTTGGCTAACTTTCTGTATGCCTTCAAAAAAAAAAAAAAGATTTTGGAAAAGAGTTATACACAGCCAACAATTTAAGAAATTCACTTTTCTGAGATACAATGTTCTAAAGTTACAAGCCTTCCCAAAAAACGCCACTTACTCGTCAGAACTTATATGACATTTTCCATTTCAATATTGCTTACTTGCTAATAATGTACCAAAACAAAGTTATTGCTGAAAAAAAAATTATACTGAAGAAAACTACAAATAGAACAAAACTACAAAGAAAGATACAGAAACATTATTCCTTGTTTTTTTTTTTATTATTGTTATCAAATGTCTTTGATGGCCAGTAACCAGACCACGACCACAAACCTAACAAATTCCAGATTAAGTGACTACATTTTACAGAAACCTAAGCACTTATACAAATTAAGCAAAGGTAGAAGTATCCCTGCCGGTACTGGCTCCTGCCTGCCCTCTAACAGGAAAAACCCCAGATGGTCCTAGGTGATGATGTACTAGCACATGGTAGGTTGACTGGGGTCGAAGGTGGTAGTGAAACCACCGATTTGGGCAAGCACCATTTAAGTCTTCACAGACTCATGAATTATATAACACAGCCTACCATTTCCGGTAGGGTAACAGGAAGTCTATTTTACTTTGGACTTTACCAGTCCCACTGCTTACGGGACAGTCTCATTTTTTACCAGGTTCACAAATTCAGATTCGATACCGACAGCCCGAGGAGATGCTGCGGGACATTTTTAATACGTAAAGTGCTCTGAAGTCCCGAGATGATTTTGTACCACTACGAAGGACAACAATGAGATCTGTCTTATTTTTAGTGAGTGCACACTCAAGTGTTTGGCTGGGACACACGACTCATCCCTGAAGCCACCACGGGGTATCTGGATCACCTGCCCACAGAACAATGCTTCCAAACAGACCCACGCTGCTCCGGCTGCCGGGCGAGCGAGGCAGAGGGAGGAGCTTCAGCGCCGGAGACTGCGGCCCTCAGCCCCACACCGGCGCCGGCGGTCAGCTCCTCCCCGGCCGGGCGGCGCGGGCACCGCCGTCCGACCTGTTTTTCCGGGTGGCCCGGGGGCGCCGGGCTGGCGGGCCGCGTCTGCGCAAGGAGGGCGGGCGGGCGGAGGCCCAAGGTCAGCCGAGCCGACTGCGCCCCCGCCGCCGCCGGGCCTCAGCCCGGCTCAGGCCGCCCCGACCGCGCAGGCCCCGCGCCCTCGCCCCGCCCGCCCGCCGGCTCGCTCCAGTACCTTCTTCAGCTCGTTCTCGCTGGCGCCGGGAGGGACGCCCAGGATGTCGTACAGCTTCGTGTCGGCCACGTTCGCCATGGCGGCCTGCCGGGCAGCACTCGCAAGCTGGCGGCGGAGCGGAAGGAGCGCGACCCGGACCACGAGCGGCGGCGGCGCAGGCCGAGGAGACGGCGCGGGGACGCGGGCGGGGCTGAACCTTGACCCGGCGCAGCGTCGTGACGTAGGCGCACAGGCCCGCCCCCGGGGCCGGGCGGGGCGGTTGGGCGGTGGGCGCCGGTGAGCGGCGGCAGGTGGGTTCCCTTTCCTGACGCCGGTCGGCGACGCGCGAGCTCGGTGGACGGGAGCTCAGGGCGGCGTTCGTAAGGAACTCTCGGTGCGGCTGAGGCCCGAGGGAAAGAAGCCGGCCTGGAATCCTCCTGGGGTGAAAAACAGCACGTGGGTGTGAGTGTGAGAGGCTCCCATAGAGCGTGTGACACCCCTAATGTGATTTTATCAATACGTTCACCAATTCATTCCATCTCCTTAACTCCCCCCTTAGCACCCCCGAGTGCGGGAAACACAGGAAACAACTTCATTCTTAAACACTCATGTATACATACCTAGCAGATGAGTATTTAAAGGCATAGCCACGCTGCCACATCGTAGAAAGGGACAATTCTTTACACATTGCCAATAGCGCCCTTTTACAATTGGTTTGGGGCATCCAGATAAACCAAGGTCACCCTGTTCCACCGGGATCACGTGTGGAAGTGTCTCACTTGACAGCTTTAAAATTAGCTAACAACAAAGGTTTGGTTGGCATAAGGCAGTATGGCTGCGTGCCCTCACTTGGTGATTGTCAGTCGATTTTCATTTGTCTAGCTCAAAAGATTGCTGTGCTTCTACCACGTGACAAGATGTACAGCTTGCCTTCTAACTGGTTTTTTCCAATAGTAAACCTGGTCCGTTGAAACCTGAACTGGTAAACAAACGCTTGACGTAAGTCTGCCAATCGAGGTAATATGCCTTTCTTGTCGTTTTTCCTGGTTGAGTTGTGGAAGGCCTTCCTTCACTGCCATGCCAAGGACGTCTGAAATTTAGCCTGGAAACTGTGAGGAGTCTGATGAGAAGTTAAGGTGCGCCTCCTACCATTCAACATGCTCCTTCACCTGTGACATTTTCCTTGATTCATCACCTGGTGAACCTTGTCTTATTTGAGGCCCCACTCTGCTTGTTTTGTAGACAAGTATGATATATAATATGAATGCTCCTCTCAAATGTGAGTCTAAACTCTTTACCTGGCTTTGAAAACTTATTTGCAGGTTCTAGTAAACGATCACAGCTACACCTAGACCAAAGACAAGTCTCCCTCTATTGGGGAAGGTCATCCTTTTTCACCAAATATCTGGTTTCACAGGACAATGAAGAGGAAAGGGAACACCCAACTAGACACCCAGATCGGCCAAATCAACCCTGCTGACAGATGTCAAGGCTAGATTCACTTACGACTTTGGGTGTTACAACCCCCCCCCCCCCCCCCAATAATTCAAGAGCGTAATTCCTATTACCGTTTAAAGGTTGGCCAGGAATTTTCTCTCATGTAATACTATGAAATGCCTTTCTCCACTTTTTACCCATTTGAGATGTTCCTAAAAAACAGTATAAAAGTGCGAAGTTAGACAATATAAGCTGGTAGCCTGGCTCTGCCTTCTTTTGACAGGGAGCTGTAGCAATTTATTTTTCTGAGGTTATTTCCTTAGTGTAAGATGGTATTTATCAGTAGTATTTGCGGTCTGGGGATGTGGCTTAGTTGGTAAAGTGCTTGTGTAGAGTGCACAAAGACCCTGGGTTCAGTCTCTAGGAAAAAGAAAAAGAGAAGCTAGAAACACAAAAGGCAACTTTTGATTCAGCTGCTCTAAATTTCTCATTTAGGCTGCCCTTTGGCTTTGTAACAAATCAGTGAATAAATTGGCTTTTTGAGGTCCCGATTCTATCCCCAGAACCACTTGAATGCAGTGTGGTAGCTCACACCTGTAGTCCTAACCCTTGAGAGTAAGAGCAATGAAGTGTTAGCTTTATTTTTGGCCCACTTACCTACAGGCTGTTTCTGCCGTCTGTATTCACCGACCTATCTGGCTTTCCTGTGCTTCCTCAAGTCCTCCATTATGTGATTAACGCTCTTCAGTCTTTCTCATGTTCTCACATTCCTAGGTGTCCTGCTTGCTGATTTGCTGCATTTCTTTCCCCTTTCGGTCAGTTTCCACTGCACACGAAAGCAAGTACCTTTGTGTAGTTACTATTTTTATCTCATTTCTGTCCACGAACAGTTGAAAACAGCAGGATATCCCCTTTGGTTTCACTTTTAGTTTAGTTTATCCTTTTTCTTTTTGCTTTGTTGTAAGGGAAAAAAAATCTTCACTTGATTTAATTTCAGCTTATGATATTCTGGTGACCAGTGTCTGGAAATTCCCTCAGCTCTGTTATTTTATTTGTTTATTTATTACTTGCCTCTAAACAACCATTTTTTATTTTCATTTATTTATAATGTTTTGTTCACTTTTGAGTTGTAATTGTAGTCAGCATTTTATCTGCTAATTTCGTAGGGCTACAAGTTATTTCAGAATAGCTCTGGGCATCATCTGCCACGTGCTGTCGTCCCTGATATCGTGAACCTGAGTTAAACCTGTGTCAGGGTGAGCATTGTTGCACTTCAGCCATTTTCTGCGTTTCGGAGATGCTTCATTTAATTTAGCTCGATTATTTAGTTAATGCCAGGAAAGAGGAAATACCTTCATCTCATTTCATGACTCAGGATCCTAAAATGCTGAGTCACAGTGCATATGAGGGCTGTTCTCATTAGGCAAATAATTGATTTTGAGGCTAAAGTGATTTCCGATTTCTGCCAGGTGTCCACTGTTGTTCAAATCCTTTATTTTATTTGATTCAGTATGCTTGTGATTGGGTGCTATTGGGTTGAGATAAGGGGATGGATAGGGTCTAGGGAAGGCGTGTATGAATTACATTGTTATATTTTGAAGGCCATTCCTATTCACAGGTAATTAAATGTAGAAATGTGCAATTGATTATTTTAGTCAACACTATGTATCACTCAGGTTACTCAGAAAGTAGTTCTGCTTTCTGCCTTTAACTAGCTCTTCGTTTTATTTAACTTTAAATTTTTCTTTTCTCAGGGCTGACCATTTGGTACCGGATAACCGGTTGGTTTCTCTTCCCCCAGTTGCCTGAGGTTCTTTGTGTAGAGCTGAAACTTCGTGGCATCTCCCCCGTCATCTTCAGCATGTCTGCTGCTGTTGTCCTGGCTCAGCCCACGGTTAGGCAGCCACGTGGGTGAGACTGTGGGTGTAGCTTCTGACCTTAGTGGAGATACAGTCGCACAGCAAACTCCCTGATCCCCTGGCCCTTACAGTCTTTCTGTTCCCTCTTTCTCAACGTTCCCTGAGCCTTAGGTTCAGAAGTTGTTTGGTAGATGTATCCATTGGGCCTGGGCTCCACAACTCTGTGCTTTGATTGGTTGTGGTTTTCTTAATGGCCCCTGTCTGTTGCAAAGAGAGGCTTCCTTGATGAGGATCGAGGACTGAACTTACCTGTGGGTATTAGGACAAATATTTAGAATGTAGTTAGGGCTTAGTGAAGTAGTGGTTGTAGGTTCTCCTCCAAGATCCCTGACTTCACTAGGACGAAAGAGGCTAGGTTTCCAGTACCAGGAATGGTTTCTCTGTTGTTGAGCAGATCTTGAGTCTAACTAGAGAGCTGTTGGTTAGCACCAAGGTGTGTGTGCTACTGCTGTACACTAGGGCGTCTGGGCCATGCTGGCTGCTGTTGTAGTTCACAGGCATCATAGCGGGGCAGGACTCTTCGCTGGTTGCTTCCCTCCTTTGGAAGCTTGCATGGCAATCTTCTGCTTCTGTGAAAGCTAGTCCTCAAGGAGGTTTGCTTTCTTTTTAAAGATGGGGGTCTTTTTTAAATTCCTTAAGAGTTTTGTACATGCATATGTTTTAATCAGATCCATACCCCATTTCTTCCCTTGCAGTTTCTCCCTTATCCTCTCTACCACTTTTTCCTCCTAACTTCATGTACTCTTTTTAAGAAGAAATTTATTTTATGTGTGTATGGGTGTTTTGCCTGTGTGAAAGTCTGTGTGCCACTTGTGTGCCTGGTGCCCACAAAGATCTGTAAAGTATTTTGCGTCGCCTAGAACAGGAGTTACAGATGGTCTGGAGCTGTCATGTAGGTACTGGCAGTCAAACCCAGGTCCTCTGCAAGAGTAGCCAGTGTTCTTAACCCCGGAGCCCTCACTGAGCGCTTTCAGTGCCACCTATATGTGACAGTGTAGGGCCATCTGCATGGTAACCTCTGAGTTACCTCTACATCCCTGAAGAAAACTGACTTCCCCAGTGGTCATCAGTTGTCAGTTCCACAGTTATGGGTGGGAGGGACTTCTTGATCTCCTCTCCCTTCCATGCTTAAATTGTGACTGGCTTGATCTTGTACGGGCAGTCCCAGTTGCTATGAGTTCAAATGTTCAATGACCCTGTCATACAGAAAATACTGTTTTATAGAAGTTATCCACTACCTTTGGTTCTTACAGTCTTTCTGCATTTTCTCTTTGTGATGATCCCTGAGCATTGCTGGGGGTGGGTAATACAGAGATGTTAAAAGGTTGAGCTCTTTGTGGTCTCTTATTCTCTGCATGTTGACTAATTGACTAGTTGTCATCTACAGGGAAAAGAAGCTTCTCTGATACAGATTGAGAGATGTTATAATATATGGGTATACAGATAAGAACTCAGTGGGCAGTTTATTACTATGTCCACTTAGCAGAACAGTCGTGTTAGGTTCTTCCTTAGGGCATATGACTTAGCCAGCCACATGTTTTTGGCTCAGTTAAAGGTACCAGGCATGAGTTCCATTTTGTGGAGTGGATTTTATACCCAATCAAAAAGTGGTTGGTTACTCCCATAACATTCATGTTACTATTGCACTAGTGGGCATATTTTACTAGGATAATTGTCATACTTTGCAGGGCCCACAGCTGAGTAAGACTGTTGATTATTCTTTCCTCCATTCCCTAAGTACCATGCATAGCACCTTCCAACATTATGAAAGCTAGCCAGTGTAGAACAAGCTTCCAGACTAGTACCAGTTTTATTTCCCCATGCAAGACAGAGTCTTACATAGTTCAGGTTGGTCTCAATCTTGCTATGTTGCTAAGGATGACCCTGGTCCTTCTGCTTTCACTTTCTGAGTGCTGGAATTACGGGCATGTGCACCATGCCTGATTTATTTGGTATTGGGGATTGAACCCAGGGCTTCCTGCATACTAGGATATAGTTCTAGAAATTGAACTAAACCCCCAACTAGATTTTAATATATAAAAGGTGATGAAGTTAGCCGGGCGGTGGTGGCGCACGCCTTTAATCCCAGCACTCGGGAGGCAGAGCCAGGCGGATCTCTGTGAGTTCGAGGCCAGCCTGGTCTCCCAAGCAAGTTCCAGGAAAGGCGCAAAGCTACACAGAGAAACCCTGTCTCGAAAAACCAAAAACCAAAAAAAAAAAAAAAAAAAAAGGTGATGAAGTTAAACTATTTTTCAGGATACAGAAGGTATTAATGGCTCTTGTTACGAGGGTATCAGATCATGTTAAGATTTGCTGGGTACTCTGAAGAAATGCACATGAAATTTGCATCTTTGCACAATCTCTGAATACCTTGCAGTGCTTAAATAAGATTATTCATCAAGGGGACAGCAAGATAGTATATTGTATTCAAGCCCTACCTTTCAAACTCTGCTGAGGATGGCGTTGAGCTTCTGATTCTACTGACTGTACCTCTAGTGTGTACCTAGTTTTCGTAATTTTTTCTATCCTTCATTCTTTCTTTCAAGACAGGGTCTTAGGTTGGCATCTAACTCATGATCTCCTGCTTTAATCTCATAAGTGCATGCCATCACACTTGGCTCAAATATTTTAATTAGATTCATTCATTATTCTGTGTGGTATATAGGCATGGAAGCCCATGTGGAGGTCAGAACAACTTTGTGGAGTCACTTCTCTTCTTTAAGTCATCAGGCTTGTGCAGCAAGCACTTTTACCCACTATGCCATCCTGCTGACCCTTAGATGTTTTATGTTATTGCAGTGGTATAGGAAGCAGAGGAGTTGATTGGTAAGTTCAGCTGTCTAAACATTTGAGTTGGGAAAATAATGGAAAAGAGTGAAATCCGAGGATCTTTGATCCCCAGTACAATGAGTATGTGGTGCACACTTGTAATCTGAGTGCTGAGGAGTCAGGGAAAGGTAGATTTCCTGGGGCTTGCTGATTAGCCAGCCTCCTTAGCCTAGTCAGTGAGCTTCAGGCCAGTGAGTAGATCCTGTCTCCAAAACCAAGGTGTGTGGGGGAGGTAGTAGGGAGGGAATAAGAGCCTCATGAGGGTCAGGGGGAACACACAACCAAGCCTGGTCTTCATTGGGAGTTCCAGGCCAGCCAAGGCTATGTAGTGAGAGCCTGTCTCAAAACAAGTAAACAACAAAAAGTGGGCTGTTCCTGAAGACTGGCATCCAAAGTTAACCTCCAGTCTGCTGTGGGATGTCTTTCTTTATGCTGTGAATGTGTGTGGTTTCCATTGCATAATAAATAAAGCTGTGTCGGCCTATGGCAAGAAAGCTTACTGCCAGGTGGGAGATTCAAGCAGAGATAGAGAGAGAGGAAGGGTGGAGTTGAGACACCAGCCCGCTTCCCAAGGAGCAACAACGCCACAGCCATGTGGCAAAACACAGATTCATAGAAATGGGTTAATTTAAGATGATAGAGCTAGCTAGCAAGAAACTTAAACCATTGGCCATACAGTTTGTAATTAATATAAGCCTTTGATTATTTTATAAGTGGCTGTAGGACCGTGGGGCTGGGTGGGACTGGAGAAACTTGTGGCTACACTGGTCTCCAAGTGCACTTACATACATGTGTGTACATGTATACACATATACACAAAATTGTAGAGAAAGTATGTTGATATTCATTCAGTCATATATATAGTGGCCCTACTATGTGCCAGGTACTGTTCAGTGCTATAGGTACCACCATAAAAGAAAATTCATCCTTTTTTCAGAAGTTACATCCTAGTGGGAAAGGCAGACAGAAAATAAGTAACCCCATAAGGTATTGAATGGTAACGTGCCTTCTACAGAAAAAGAAAGGTGAAACCTTGAAATTTAAGCTGATCTGAACAAAGTGAGGCAGTTAGCTGTGAGGACATTTGAGGAAAGAAATCCCTAAAGGCAGAACATGCCTGGCTTATTACAGGAAAGAGGCCAGTATGGCCAGGAAACAATTTAGGAAGGTCTTGGAAGAGCTAATGTCAGAAAAGTTGTGGGGATTTGGATCTATTATAAATCTGACTAAATCTGAGTGAGGTGGAAGGTCATTTAAAGGTTCTGATTAAAGAGAAAAGTCACAAGGGTTTTTGTTTGGTTTTTCTTTTCTTTTTCAATGCTGGGGATTACTCAGGACCTTTGCCCATATTGTGCAATTGTAATGCCTCTGAGCTAAATCTTAAACCCACAAGTTGCATCTTGAAACTAGCACTCAGCTTTATTGAAAGCTGTTGTAATGAAACCCAGTCTGATGAGTCAGGAAATGGTACCACAGACCTGAATCCTAACACTCAGAAGGTGGGAACAAGATCCCAAGTTCCAGGCCAGGCTGGGCTATGGAGCAAAATTCTGTCATAAAAATCCAAAATAGGGGCTGGATAGATAGCTCAGAACTTAATGTTCTAACAAAGGACCCGAGTTCAGTTCCCAGCATTCATGTCAAGCGGCTCACAACCATCTGTAATTCCACCTTCAGGGACTCCAATATCTTTGGCCTCTGTGGGCCCCAGCACATGCATATATACACATCATTTAGAAAATAATAAAGTGCATAAACTATATATATGATATATATATGAGATATATATATATATATATAAAACAATATATAACATGTATATATATACACAAAATAAACAGGAGCCAGGAAAAAGGCTCAGAGGGTAAAGGTACTTGCCTCCAGCCTGATGACCTGCATTCAGTCCCTGGGTCCCATATGGTAGAAGGAGAAAAACTGATTTTTTTTTAATATTTATTTTGTGTGTGTGGGTGTTTTGTGTGCATGGGTGTCTGTGTACCATGTGTGTGCCTGGTGCCCTTGGAGGCCAGAAGAAACCATCAGATCCCCAAGAACTAGTGTAACAGATGATTATGATCCACCATGTGGGTGCTGGGAATCGAACTCAGAATAATGGAAGAGCAGTCGTGCTCTAAACCAATGAGCCATCTCTCCAGCCCCAGAAAACTGATTCTTGAAAGTTGTTCTCTGACCTCCATATGCATGCTATGGTATGTAACTATACAGGTGCACACACATAAATAAATGTAATAAGCTTTTTAAACCCCAAATAATAAAAAGACCCAGGTTAGAAATTATTTGGACTAATGTAGAAATGATAGCGTTAGTGAAGAATGGTTAAATTCTGGATATATTTGAACTTAAAGTGGAAAAGAGGGTGAGGCAAAAATAAACATTCACTTAAACTATTAATATAGCCCATGTGGTAGCTCAGGCCTCTAGTTTCAGTAACAAGGCAGGAGGATTGCTATTAGTTTGAGGCAATCCTGTCTCAAAAAACAAAATACCCACTATCAACAAACAAATTGTGTTGTCTACGTCTCCTGTTTCTGTGATAAAATACAATACAAAAGCAACTTAAGGGAGAAAGGTTTATTTTGGTTCATAATTTGAGACTACAGTTCATTGTGACATAGAAGTCAATGTAACAGGAGCTTGAGTTGATCATATTGCATCCATAGTCAAGAAGCAGAGATCGATGGGTGGTGGTGTCACATGCCTTTTAAATACCAGCACATGGGAGGCAGAGGCAGAGGCAGAAAGAAGGCTGCTTACTGGCTTACTCCTCATTACACAGTCAGCCTGCTTTCTTATAGAACCCGGGACCACCAGTCCAGGCATGCCCCCCCCACACAATGGGCTGAGCCCTCCCCCATCAATCACTAATTAAGATGATGCCTTACGGTTGGATCTTAGGGAGGAATTTTCTCAATTGACATTCCCTGCTCTCAGGTGACTAGCTTCTGTCAAGTTGACTAGCCAGAAGGATAATACATTATTTACTTCTTTGTCTTTTGGTATTTTGAGATAGGATGCCACTGTGTAGCCTTGGATAGCCTGAAACTTTCTATGTAGCCCAAACTTTAGACCTTTTTTGCCTCAGCAGATTGAGTCTGGAGTGACTAAGAGAAACATTGTTTTACGTCATCCTCTGTTTTGAACCAAGTAATGATGGCGATTTAATCCAGAAGGAACTTCTCTAAAAAGTTTAAAAGACAGGCTAAAAATATAAGTGTGTGGATAATTAGGAGGAAGAGGTGAGTAAGAGGAGTAGCCGGGATAGGAGGGAGCCAAGTGCCCATCCAGAGGAGGAGGCTTGTTGAATTCTATGTCTGTTTGGTGTAGAAGCAGCACTGTTTCTGGAGGAGCACAAATCCCTCTGTTGGCAGCAATCGGGAAGTCTAGTCCTCTTTGATTTTGGCTTGGGCATTTAAGACACTAGGCCTGTTTTTCGATGCTGCAGGTGGACACTGCAGTGTTGGATTGAGCCAAGGTCAGGTCTTATATATGAGCAATATTTTTTTCTTGAGAATTATTAGTGAGAGATACAGTGATATCTGAGGAGTGCAGTCCCTTGGACTGTCTAAGAAGTGTGCTGATTATTTTAGTCCTGGTTATACTTGTCTGCTGGGTGTTTTAGGCCATGCAGGTGACCAAAATGAATTACTTTCATTTTACTTCCAATTCCAGTTGAAGATCTAGACCTCAGGGGTCGGGCTCTTGGGTTTGGGAGGATCCTAGGCTCCTCTAGTCGTTCCTCTGCCACTTGTTCCATCTCTGTGAGGGTAACTCGAGGCCTTTGGTAACCATTGTTTCACTTGGAAGTATGGAAGAAATTTCTCCTCATTTGACCTTCCTCTTTATAGACTAGACACTGGTTAGAATTCACCAGATACATCTCCATACTCTCCTGAACAAGAAATAGGTGACTCTTCATGGTTACAGAATATTCCAAGAGATGCTCCCACAGTTCCTTGGGATGTAGTTGACCTTGGAGGGGGAACTTCTTTTAATCCTTTTGACCACATCAATATAGGCCTCTAAATATGGTTATGAACACCTAGAAGGTAAGTCACACCAGGCTGGTATTTTAATTACTGTCTAATATTTTAAAAACCACACTTTTCTAAATAGTTTAAAGAGATACATTTTAGCCAGGCAGTGGTGGCACACACCTTTAATCCCAGCACTGGTCTACAGAGAGTTCCAGGATAGCCAGGGCTACACAGAGAAACCCTGTCTCAAAAACAAACAAACAAACAAACAAACAAAACAAAGGCAAACAAAAAACCGTTAATGCTATATGCATCATCTCTAAATTTCACCCTTTATATCTCTTAACTAACTCACTCAGACCTTTACAACTTATACAAGCTTTCTCATTCTGGAAATATACCCAGCCATCTCAATCATCATACAAAAATGCTTTACTAAAACAATTTAAATTTTTTTTTTTAACTGATTACTACCCCTTCCCTCAAAGAGGGTTTCTCTGTGTAGCCCTGGTTGTCTTAGAACTCTTAGGCTGTCCTTGAACTCACAGATCCATCTGCCTCTGTCTCACAAGTACTGGGATTAAAAGCATGTACCACCATGTCTAGCCTATGATTTTCTTTCTTAATAGCATAGACACAATAACTTTAACAAATAAATTTTCCTTTTGTTGTGAGGATTTTCTTCTGGGGTGTTAGAGAGAACTAAGTGAGGTCTATCCCTTTCTCATAGAGACCCAATGACAAACCGAAGTTTGATTTCATCAAAGATGAACTTGGAGAACCAGTGAGCTTATTGGGTTTACTTACAGAACTTGAGTGAGGGGTTCTTGACAGGAGTGTTGATGACCCAAAAGCAGTTACCCTGGAAAGGCTTCACCCAGTATTATGAGGGCTTCCCCATACTCAACACAGGCAGAATCAGAGTTTAACTTGGAAGATCCTGTACTTATAATTAGTTTGTGTGGGCCTGCAGACAGGCAGACAACCTGAAAAACTTAACATATCTGTATATATTTTTTAATGTTCCCTTTTCATCTTGTCCCTAGGACAGATAAAGTTGAGACACCCAGCATCCTAAGAGGTAGACATTAATTGCCTTTGACTCTTACCTGCGGGACAGATCAAGGTCGGCGCCTGAAGCTGAAGAGATAGAACCTGCAGTGGGTTAAAGTCCTGTTTGTTGTAATGTTCTGTAAACTAAAGTCACCTCTTGTCTGTGTAGAGGGGAGTGTCCCTCTATCCCAACACATCTCAAATAATAGCCTGAGGAAATGTTAGCTGATGCTAGTGCACCAGGCCTGGCTTGGCCTGACATAAGCTCTGAGAGTTCCCAGCAGGTGGAGGAGGGAAGGAAAGGCACATGTTCTTCCAATTGAAACAGAAAGGAGAGGAATTCCTCTGCACCATGCTCCCTGACCTTATTGTTGTTTTCTTACTCTGTAAAAAAGTGCACATTACAGTTTTAGAAATCCAATAGATAGGAAGCAAGCATGATAAGCACTCATGGTGATCCTCTTTTTCTTTTCTTTTTTTATTTATAGAGAATTATCTTCATTGGGAAAACCTTTTTTTTTCTATTACATTTTTTCATTTTTTTACATACCAACCACAATTTCCCCTCCCTCTTCCCCTCCTGTTCCCTCCTCCCACCTCCTTCCTATCCCCCGCCCCCATCCACGCCTCCATTCAGAAAGAGGCAGACCTCCCATGGGAGTCAACAAAGCATGTCATATCAATTTGAGGCAGGACTAAACTCCTCCCCCTGTATCAAGGCTGGGCAATGCATCCCAGCATGGGGAATAGGTTCCAAAAAGCCAGCTCATGCGCCAGGGATAGGTCCTGATCCCACTGATAGGGACCCCACAAACAGACCAAGCTACACAACTGTCACCCACATGCGAAGGGCCTGGGTTGGTTTCATGCAGGCTCCCTAGCTGTCGACCCAGAGTCTGTGAGCTCCGACTAGCTCAGGTCAGCTGTCTCTGTAGGTTCCCCCGGCATGATCTTGACCCCCCTTGCTTGTACAATCCCTCCTCCCTCTGTTTAACTGGACTCCCAGAGCTCAGCCCAGTGCTTGGCTGTGGATCTCTGCATCTGTTTCCATCAGTTACTGGATGAAGGCTCTTTAATGACAATTAGCATAGTCACCAGTCTGATTACAGGAGAAGGCCAGTTCAGGCACTCTTTCCACTATTGCTAGGAGTCTTAGCTGGGGTCATTCTTGTGGATTCCTGGGAGTTTCCCTGGCACCAGGTTTCTCCCTAACCCCACAATAGCCCCCTCAATCAAGATATCTCTTCCATTGCTCTTCCCGCTCTGTCCTGCCCCCAACTCTACCAACCAGTCCCTCATGTTCCCATCTCCCCATCCTCTGCCTTCCACTCTCCCTGTCCCCCTGTCCCCAGTTTACCCAGGAGATCTCTTCTATTTCTCCTTCCCCGGGAAATCCATGTGTCCTTCTCTCTCAGGGTCCTTCTTGTTGCATAGGGAAAGCTTCCTTTCAATCACCGCATGTAAACTGGGTTTAAGTCCCTTTAAGCTAAAGAATATTAAACACAGGGAAAAAAATCTAAGAACTCAGAAGGTGATGCATTTTAATCTTTTTCTATACTGTGGGGCAGCCAGTGCCTGGCAGTTTGTCTTTTGGGTCCCTGTTGGAATCTGTGCTTTACCAGTATTCTGCTGTTGGTGCCTACAAATTTCAGAGTGTTAGCTCTCTTTGTTAGGAGGCCAGTGTTGGAGGCATGTGGTGGGAAAATGCTTCATGTTTTTTGTTTTGTTTTGTTTTAGTTTGGTTTGTTGAGACAGGGTTTCTCTATGTAGCTTTGGAGCCTGTCCTGGGACTCACTCTGTAGACCAGGCTGGCCTTGAACTCACAGAGATCCGCCTCTCTCTGCCTCCTGAGTACTGGGATTAAAGACATGTACCACCACTGCCTGGTCTCCTCAGTTCTTTTTAGAAACCAGTAAATAATGTCATTTAAAAACTGTTACAATTAAAACAAAACACTGAAAATTAAAAAAAAAAATCTTGATTATCTGGTATTACCTCCTTATTCTGATTAAAAAAAAAAAAAGGAGGGGTGCAGTAATCCCCCGAGGGCTCAGTGGGATGGGGAAGTTTTATGGTACCAGTATTTTGGTTTATGCCATGTGGTTATAGTAACCAAGATGGTGGTGAAGTCACGTAGCATTTGCCGTCTTTATGATGTCATTAGCCAAGATGGTGGTAAATCACAAGGTTGTTTTCTGCTTATGAGCTCAGCTCCATGATAAAGCAAGCCCATTCCCCATCAGGGCATGGGTCCCTATGAGAACCCCATAAGTGAGCCCATCCTCCATTAGGGCATGGCTCTCTGTGGGATCCCCACAGATTAAATCTGGACAGTCTTGTTTACGTTGGGATGAAGGTCCAAAGACCTTCCTTTCTCCCTCCTCCTACAAAGGAAGACCTATACTCAGCAAGCCAATCATCATGATCTTTTATAAGCCTCCATAGATACTCTTATGGAGATGGTAGTTGTTTGGCCTAGAAGTTAATGTCATGTAATACCATCTTAATAAAGAAAGTTCAATCTAAACTACATATACAGGTGTGATGGTTTGATTGGAAATGGTCCCCTTAGGCTCAAATATTTGGATGCCCCCTCAGTTGCCCACCCCCTGCAGTTGGTGGAACTGTTTTGGAAGATTAAGAGTTGTGGGCTTGTTGGAGGCTATGTGTGTTGGAGGCTGCTACTGGGGGTGGACTTGGAATTTTAAAAAGTTCATGCCAGTCCCAGTGAGTCATCCTTGCCACCTCTTGCTTCTGGATCAGATGAAACTCTCAGCTACTGCTCCAGCATCATGCCTGCCTGCTTCCATGCTCCCCTCTGAAACTGTAAGCAAGCCCCCAGTTAAAAGCTTTCTTTTATAAATTGTCATGGTCATAGTATTTTGTCACAACAATAGAAAAGTAAGTCTGTAGGATAATGTAATAACATTTACCTGTGTACATACTGTTAAACTCTGAGGCTTTGTACATTTCCAGGTAAATCTTATAGAAAACACAAGACAGTATTTCTACAATGCATGGTGTCATCTATAATAACCATCCTTTTGGCTTTGAATGAATCTATGTAGCAGATACATAGCAAAACATTTACAACCTCTTATAGAAATCAACCAAGGAAGCCCTGACAAAACTAGTATATTTGGAATTATTGGTTAAAAGACTTTGAGGTGGAAAGTCCTTTCTGTTTTCTCTGTGGATGAGCATCCCATTAGCTGCTTATATTATAGACATCTCTGTATTGACATAAATAGTAACCTATGCTGGATATAGTTAATGTTAGTATTCTAACCCACCCCTCAGAAACCAATGTTAGTATTCTGACCTGCCCCTAGGCACTGCCTTGCATCCTGACGTAAAAGCCTTATTTTAAGGAAAAACCCTCCCTTTCCTCTCTTCCGCTCTCTTTCCTCCCCACCACGAGATGCGCACACCTCGCTTTTCCTGTCTTCTTTTCCTCTCTCCTTTCTGTCTTCCTGTCTCTTTATCTCCTGTTATAATAAACTCATTTCCACGAATGGCGGTCTGCTGCAGCCCTGCCATCATGCCTGCATAGCGTGGATCTCCTGCCAGCCCCCCACTCCCCGCTGCATCTGCCCTGCATGCCAGCATGTTTCCCTGCACACGTGGGATACCCTCAGGGTCCCCCGTGCAATGTATCATAACAGTTAATTTATTAGCTGACCTTAAGGGCACAGTGCCTTTACTCTTGGGTTGCTTTATTATTCTTTTCCTTGCCACAGAGTTGGGACCAGCTTGACGACCCAGGACGGAGGACATTTTGATACAACGATGTTTGAGTCTGAAGTGGGCCAGATCCCATATCCAGAGTCAGCTTCTCAGGAATCTTTTTTTTTTTTTTTTTTCGAGACAGGGTTTCTCTGTGTAGCTTTGCGCCTCTCCTGGAACTCACTTGGTAGCCCAGGCTGGCCTCGAACTCACAGAGATCCGCCTGGCTCTGCCTCCTGAGTGCTGGGATTAAAGGCGTGCGCCACCACCGCCCGGCGCTTCTCAGGAATCTTAAACAGTTCATGATAATATGCCAATATAATATATAGATAAAAGACATTTGTTTTTCTGTAAAATGAACTCAATGGTTTAAAATCCAGACACCTTATAGAATCCAGGAACTGGTGTCAAGGCCAAGGAGAAAGATCAGGTGTTTGGACCTGCATAGCTTACACAGTCTGGCCTGCTGGGGGCTGGACCTAACTAAGAACTGGCTGGGCCACTTCACTTTGCAGTGAGGCCCTGGTCTTGCGGCTGGCCAGGTTGCTGAGACTTCTTGGGTCTATCGTCACAAAGAAGAGGCTGGGGTCTGTGAGAGGGCATGGCTATGCACCCTGCTGCCATGGCTTTTACTCCAGCAGCTCCTGGTGGGTGCCAGAGCACAGATGACATTTTATTGTGGCACACCTGGGACAATTAAAAGCCATCAGCAACCATGTGGAGCAGAACTGTCTTCTTGCTCTGGGCAGGATCTGGGGAGTCCTCCAAGAGGGAAGAGATCACAGATCTCAAGTGGATCTTTTGTGTCAAAGAAAAAGAGATCTATGGACCATCAGTTCAGTCCTGAGGCATAGAGAGGACAAATTTAAGAAGCTGAGGAAGTTAGAGGGCAGTGGTGGATGGATTGGGGAGATGGGTATGGGGGAAGAGAAGGTGTGTGTGGAGAGGCAGAGTGGGAGGGAGCCTTGATGAGTTTGCTAGGGAAGGGGCTCATCTGCCGCATCAGAATCTGTGAGAGGATCCCAGGAACTGGGTTTAGAAGTTTAAGCTTAGTAAAACCTGGTGTGTGGAATGGAGAAACAAAGGGAAGAACAGCCATCGAGGTAAAAGGCTTGAAGATGGGGAATCTGTCACCCTTTATTTCTTTTTGGACTTACGAGGTTTTAGGTTTGAACATGCCAAACTTAGTAGAACAGTTTTGCTTGTTGAGGGCATATTGGGGGCAGATCAAGTCCAGCTTGAGGCACAAATGTTTGAATTTTTTTGGAGACAGTCTAAAGGTCTATCTTTAGGAATAGAAGCTGTTGCACATGTTATAGGTCAAAATGGGCTAAGGCTAGTTTCACACATTGTGGAAGTTGGAAGTTTCATCAGAATGAATGAAGTTTCTGAGGGGTCCTGGATGAACTATTAGGAAGAACAGAAGACCCCCCAGGATCTGAAAGGAAGTAAAAGTCCCAGGGTCCTACTGGGGATGGACAGGGCCTCTAACAGATATCTGTGTCTGAGAAGACCCAGGGGTGCAGCAACAGCAGGGTGCAGAGTCCCGAGAACAGTGTCTGTAGCTGAGAGTGAATGAGAGGGTAAGGGCATGGCTTCACAGACTCTCAAATTGCTTTTGAAACTCTGTGGACAGCATATTTCCTGGAGCTGTGGGCCTGCTCCGTGGCCATGTCTTTTGGGTAGGAGATTTCCTTTATTAAATTTTCCCTTATTCCTACAGTGTATAAGGCTTCCCTTTTCTCCCATATAAGCACTGGTTGTCATTTGTTTTCTCCATTATAACCATTCTGACTAGCATGAGATGGAATCCCTGAGTCATTTTAATTTGCATTTCCCTAATGGTGAAAGATATAGAACATTTTCCTAAATATGTACTTTTCATTTATATTTGAGTACTTACTGTGTTCAGTTTATTGACCCATTTATAGTCTTTTTGGGTAGCTAATTTTCACAAATCTTTATATTTTCTGTAGCCTATATATTGACCTTCCATTTGAAGGATAGCTGGTAAAGATATTTCTCCTGTAGACCGTTCACTCTGCTGCTACAGTTTCCTTTGGCTTATAGAAGCTATTTACTTATTATGTGTGCACATGTGTGCCCTGACATATTAAAGAAGACAGAGGACAACTTTGATGGTACCACCTTCCACTTTATGTGGGCCACCAGGTTTGCACAACAAGAACCTGTGTCCACAGGCCGCCTCCCCAACCCCTGCAGAAGCCTTTTAGTTTAATGTAACCTCATTTTTCAGTTCCTAGGGCTATCTCCTGCTCTTTTGGGGTTCTTTTCAGAAAGCCTCTGCCTATAATTCTATCTTATATCTGGAATTGTTTTCTCTATCAGTTTCTGTTTTCCAGGTTTTACTTTTTTGTGTGCTGGTTGAAGAATAGGGTTCTAATTCCATTCTTCTGTAGGTTTTGCCAGCACTGCCTATTGAGTAGGTGGTCTTCTTTCCAGAGAATATTTTTGACATCTTTGCTAAAAAGTAGGTGTCATAGCTATGTGAGTTTATTACTGGGTCCCCTATTCTGTTCCATTGGCCTACATTTTTATTTTTATAGCGGTACCATACTGTACTATAGTAGTGCAGGCAGATACTACGAATTCAGAGTCAGCCAGGTCTACACGGCAAGTTCCAGGCTGCTAGTGAGACCCCTCCCCCATAATAAGAATGTTAAGATACAGCAAATTAAATGCTCTTAAAGTCCCAGATATACCCAGACATCTGACAACCTTAAAGTTAGAAATATCCAAAGATTTGGGTTAGCTCTTGTCCAAATTAAAATATATTTCCCTCATCTGCTACCTTTACTTTTTTGGGTCACAGTGTGTCTTATTAATTTTAGAAATAATATGCATATATTACAGGTAAATGTTATTCAGATACATAGGACAAAAGAAAATTCTCAGACCTTAACCATGGTGACTAGTAGATTCAACATGATCCGCAGATTTCTTAATGGCTTTACCAACCACCTCGCTCTACTGAAGACTGACCTCCTGCATAGTCAGCCTCATCTATAGCATGTCCTAGGAAGAAGCCTTTCTAGTACCAAGAGGCATAAGACAATGTGTTCTAAATACATGAAGTGATGTGCTTGACTAACAGGGGAAGTAGAAACTCAAATTCCCAGAACAAAAGTCACACCTTGGTTATTAGACTTTCAGCAACTTACTTCAGCATTTGTGGAGAGTTACAGGATTACAGGCCTAGAGCTGTATTGGAGATCAACTTGCAAAACTTGAGTCATCTAGGAAGAGGGAATGTCAGTTGAGAAATTGCCTCCATTAGACTGGCCTGTAGGTAAATCTGTGGGGCATTTTCTTGGCTAGTGAATGATCAATGTGGAAGTGACCCGTCCACTGTAGTACCATACCTGGGCAAGTGATTCTGGGGTATATAAAAAGCAAACTGAGCAAGCCATGGGGTGCAACCCTATAAGCAGCACTACTCCATAGTCTCTGCATCAGTTCCTGCTGTGACTTCCCTTCGTGATGGACTACAACTGTAAGCCGAAATAAACCTTTTTTCCTCCCCAAGTTGCTTTTGGCCATAATATTTATCACAACAATAGAAACCTAACTAAAACAAAAGTCAAAATGATTTGGGGCTATTTTAGTCTCTTAACATAGCAATTTAATATTTTTTTTTTCAAGAGAAATTTTATGTGCATGAGTATTTTGCCTGCCTCTACATCTGTGAATCACCATTTGTGAGCCTGGTGCCTGCAGAGGCTAGAAGAGGGCATTTGATTCCCCTGAAGCCAGAGTTACAGATGTTGTGAGCCACCAAGTTGGCGCTGGTAATCTAACTCTGGTCCTCTGGAAGAGCAGAGTGCTCTTAACCACTGAGCCATCCCCAGTCCCCATAGCCAATTTCTTACCTACCTCTGTGTGTGATCCAACATTCCTATGGCAGGACTCCTGGCAAAAATGGTCAGTCCAACAGCTTGCCTCATGTGAACCAGTGAAACATCTGCAATTCCTTTCTATAACTCCCCCAACCAAAGAGATAATTGATGATTAATGGGGCTGCTCTGAGACATAGTGTTCTGGGTTGTAGTTCTAGCATGCCCCTTTTCATGCTAGACCTGTGTATAAGAACTTGCTTACTTTCTCCAGAGGGAAGTCATTCTTTTGTATTCCAGTGGTTACTTAGCTAAGCCTTTCTCTTCTTTTTGATGTCATAAACACCCTAAAAATCTTCCTTTTGCCTCTTTTATTCCCTTTCATGTTCTTCACTTCTAATAACCAGATAATCAAATTATTTCTTTCAAATCTCACCCTTTCTAGCTATCTGACTTCACTCAAGGCTGAAGCTACATACAAATGGCATCTGCTCAAGAGTGGACTTTATGAAACACAGGGAAATATATGAGACCAGCCATTATGGTTCTCTGCCACTCAATGATTATTACCCATCTTTTCCCAAAAAGGTTTCTTAAGACAGTGCCTAAAAATGTGCTACATTCATAAACTGACTGTAGTGGAAATTTATCTCACAGGGGCTCTTGTTTAACCTAGAATCCAGCTAACATTACCTTTCTGTTTTTATAATAAAGGTTCTGTGACCTACATGTAAAAAAAAGTCTGCTAATCTCTGCCAATATATTTTCCTAGTGGAAACTCCAAAACTGTGTAATCATTTAGCCAAGATTAACCTTAAGGGCTTTCTCAACAACCCTATTCCAAACTATCTTTACTCTGATGCCTTCCTCTCCAGCCTCCTCTAGCCTAACAAAATACCAAATATATTCTTCGGGGAGCTGATACAATAGAAATTTGGGTTTCATAGGCATTCCTTCCTCTGATGGCATCTGTTCTATATTAACTATTAACCTTTCTATTCACTCTCAACCATTTCTTCTTAAACTTATGTATTGATTTCTTCTATAATTCAACAAATCCAATTCCAAGTGGCTTTACAACACATGGACAATGTCCTGCTGATGCATAAATTCAGATACAAGCTACTTACCCAAAGACTAATATCAGACTACCCATTACCAGATGAGAGGGGACCACCCCGATCCATTGAGGCCTCACTTCAGCAGGAAGCATCCAGAAATTTGAGTCATATGGCCCCCTAATCCCTTTATCCTCTCATCTCCTTCCCTATTAAAAAATCTCTTATTTTGTTATTTTTAAGATTTACTTTTATTATATCTCTGTGTGTTTTGTCAGCATGTATGTATGTGCATCATGTACATGCCTGGTGCCCATGGGCCAGAACAGGGTGTTGGGATCCCCTAGTACTGGAGTTAGAGGTGGCTGTGAATCACCACATGGGTGCTACAGACTGAACCCACATCTTCTGCAAGAGTGGCAAGTACTTTCAACTACTGAGCCGTTGTCTTAGTTACTTTTCTATTTCCATGACAAGACACCATGACCAAGACAACTTACAGGAGAAAAGCATTCAAGTTCCAGTAGAGCCCATGACCATGATGGTAAGGAGGAAGGCAGCAAGAGGCAGGCGTGGTGCTGGAAGCGTAGCTAAGAGCTCTCATCTGATCTGTAAGAATGAGGCAGAGTGGGAGCTGACAAGAGTTTGGGCTTTTGAAAACTCAAGCCCACCCCAGTGACACACCTCCTCCGACAAGGCCACACCTCCTAATACTTCCTAAAAGTTCCACCAACTGAGGACCAAGCTTTCAAATATATGAGCCTATGGGGCCATTCTCATTCAAACCACCATCCCATCTCTCCAGCCCCACTCTGTCTTTTAAAAATACTTTTTATTGTTTGAAATTTTTATACATGCATAAAATGTGTTTTGATCAAGCCCTTCCCCTTGTTCCTTCCACTCCAATTCCTTCTCTATCTTCCTGTCACTTTTCCTTCTCACTTCATGTGCTCTTTTTAAAAACTCACTGATGCCGGGCAGTGGTGGCGCACGCCTTTAATCCCAGCACTCGGGAGGCAGAGCCAGGCGGATCTCTGTGAGTTCGAGGCCAGCCTGGGCTACCAAGTGAGTTCCAGGAGAGGCACAAAGCTACACAGAGAAACCCTGTCTCGAAAAACCAAAAAAAAAAAAAAACAAAAAACAAAACAAAACAAAACAAAAAAAAAACCTCACTGAGTCCACTTAGTGTTGTGTGTGTGTGTGTGTGTATGCATGAATGTAGGACTGTATTAGCCACTGTTCTATTGCTGTGAAGAGACACCATGACCAAGGCAATTCTTACAAAAGGAGGTATGTAACTGGGGGCTTGCTTACAATTTTAGAGGGTCAGTCCATTGTCATGGCGGGAGCATGGCTCAAAAGCAGGACTGGTGCTGGAGAAGTAGCTGAGAGCTACATCCTGATCCACAGGCAGCAAGCAGAGAGAGAAATAGAGACTCGGGCCTGGTGTGGGATTTTGAAACCTCAAAGCCTACCCCCCAGAGACATATCTCTTCCAGCAAGAACACACCTACTACAGTAAGACCATACTTCCTAATCTTTCCAAACAGTTCGCCAACTGGGGACGAAGCTCGAAAATATATGAGTCTAAGGGGGCCATCTACTAAATCATGGGGAGTCTCTCACAGGCCACATCCCTAATAAAAACTGGCACTCCCTCTCCCAGAAGACATCAATAGCTCTTCAGATGGGGTGGGGCTTCCTGAGCACCTCCCTCCCTCATGCATGCTGGGATCTTGATGGCTTGATCTTGTGTGTTCTTGTGCGTGGAGTCTCAGCTGCCATGAGTTTATATGTGTAATGGCATCGTCATGTCTGGAAATTGGTGTTTTGCCACTGGCATCAACTCCCTCTGGCATTCAGTCTTTCTGTCCCTCATCTGTGATGATCCCTGAGCCTTAGGGGAAGGGGTGTGATGTAGATGTCTCCTTTAGGGCTTAGCTTTCACAAGTTTGGGGTAAACATCCTGGTATGGCCTTGAACTTGTCAGACCGGTACACAGGCTGGTCAGGCCTTTGCTTTAAGCTACCGGATTTTGCTCAGGTGAGCAGGTTGAGGAAGAAGCCAGCCATCTTGGAAACTTGCCATCTTTATTACCTAGTCATGGGCCCTCATCTGCTATCAGGGAGTCTGTCTATTTCCTAGTCCTTCAGTTGGATTTATGCCACCACTAGCCGTATAAGAAGATGCCATCATTCAGATGCTTAGGAACAATTGGTAACACAAATAGTTTTAAAATATTTATTAAATTTCATACTTTTAATGCAACTCAAAAATACTTTATTACCTAACTTTCCGCATTGTTTATCCATGACTAAAAAACTCATTTTCTCTACTTGATTGGTCTCCCTCCCTCCCTCCCTCCCTCCCTCCCTCCCTTTCTCTTTATTTTGGATAGGGTTCCATGGCATGCCTAGAACTCTATGTAGATCAAGCTGACCTCAGATTTACAGTGATCCTTCTGCCTCTGCCTCCAGTTGCTAGGTTTGTCAGCCATCATGTTCAGCTGTTTGTCTTTTCTTACAGATTCTGTTGTTTTTTGTAACCCAAGCTGGTCTTAAACTTTGTTTCCTAAATTTTGGGATTATAGGCCTTTGCCACCACATTTGGCAAAACAATGAATATTATCGATATGTGGATATTATCCATAACCCAGTACTGGGAATTGAACCCAGTACCACATACATGCTAGGCAAGCAACTTACCAGCCCTTTGTTCCTAAAGATCTTTAAATATTTACATATAATTAAAGAAATAATTGCCATGTATTTCATCCTTTTCTTAGTTTTTTTATTTTATTTAATTATTTTTTTTCATTTTGTGTATGTATGTGATACCAGGGAGCAAATCAAAGGTATTATTTATGTTAGGCAAGCACTCAACCACTGAGCCTTAGCCTTTTTTTATAATAAAAATTTGTATAGTCAAATAGTTCTTCTTTTCCTCCCCCCCCCCCTGTGTGTGTATAGGGACAAAAGAGGCAAAAATAAAATACAAAATTTGAGGCTTGTTTTGGTTAGGGTTTTTATTGCTGTGAAGAGACACCATGATCACGGCAACTCTTTTTTTGGCTTTTCGAGACAGGGTTTCTCTGTGTAGTTTTGGTGCCTGTCCTGGATCTTGCTTTGTAGACCAGGCTCGCCTTGAACTCACAGAGATCCACCTGGCTCTGCCTCTCGAGTGCTGGGATTAAAGATGTATGCCACCACCACCTGGCCACGGCAACTCTTATAAAGGAAAACATTTAAATGGGGCTGGCTTACAGTTCAGAGGCTTAATCCATTATCATCATTGTAGCATGAGTCTTAAAAGTTCTTATTAATAAAATCAAACCCGAGGCCAGTTATTGGGGTCAATGCTGGTAGATCAGAGAGACAGAACAAGCCACAGCTATCTCACCTTGCCAGTTCCTCAGCTGGTCCTGTTTCCTCAGACTGGAAGCCTCTGAGTCCTCATCCAGAATGGGTCTCAGCTGAACTGTGTTGCTCCAAAGCCTGAAAGCTTAACCAGCCAAATGCTTAACCAGCCAAATGCTTCTAGTTTCTGGTCCTCACGCCTTATAAACCTTTCTGCTTTCTACCACCACTCCCTGGGATTAAAGGCTGCTTTCTGGGATTAAAGGCGTGAATCACCATGCCTGGCTGTTTCCAATGCGGCCTTGAACTCACAGAGATCCAGAGGGATTTCTGTCTCTGAAATGCTAGGGTTAAAGGCATGTGCTAACATTTTCTAGCCTAAGTATCTTGTGGCTTTTCTGTTCTCTGACCCCAGATAAGTTTATTAAGGTACACAATATTTTGGGGAACACAATACCACCACACATCATGGTGGGAAGCATGATGGCATGCAGGCAGATATGGTACTGGAGAGGTAGCTGAGAGTTCTACATCTGGATCCTCAGGCAGTAGGAAGAGACTACCACACTGAGCATAGCTTGAGCATCTGAGACCTTAAAGCCCTCCCCTAGTGACACACTTCCTCCAACAAGGCTGCACCTACTCCAACAAGGCCACACCTACTCCAACAAGGCAATACCCAATAGTGCCACTCCCTATTGCCCATGGGGGGCATTTTTATTCAGACCACCACAAGGTTAGACATGGTTGTGTCTGCATTTAATCGCAGCACTCAAAAGGCAGAAGAAACAGTGGCTATCTATTGTGTTGTCTCCAGCTTGGTCTACATAGACATAGCTAGTTCCAGACCAGCCAGGTCTGCATAGTGAGAGTTTGTCTCAAGAAAGAAAAAAATATCCCACTCTCTGGCAGATGACCCTTAACAACTTGGAGCTTACCCAGTGTAACCACATATAAACACGTGGGGCTTAACTCCTAATGGCCCCTGGTGCCTCATAGTAACTGGCCTGGCAGAAATGAAGATAGACTAAAGAGACACTGTGCCTCTCAATCTAACTATCAGACTATTGAAACAACAAACCCCAAAGAAATGGAAATTTCGGACATCAGCCAGAGGGGAAACTTGTCTCCTGGAAAAGAGATTTCACACGGTCCCACTTCCTTACAGAAGACTAAAGCCCAGACAATAATGGGCCACTGATGTCAGGACCACATCTGCCCTGGGCTTCCATTTAATCTTTACTCTCACTTCAAGTTCCTGAAGATGGACTTGGGGTGGGGGTGGGGGTGGGGGTGGCCCAGGCAGCAAGCCCAGGTAATTCCTTCCCACGTCTATAAAAGGACTCTTGGTCCTCAGCGGGGGTACATCCCCACCCCCTCTGAATCTGCCTCCTGTGTTTCTGCCCACAGTATCTATTCTTTATTAACGCATCCGTATCAATTCTGGTCTGATAAGTAGTTTTACCCCTCATTATTATGCCCACTGCTCCTATCACTACATTTTGTTTGAGGCTGACTCTTAATGTGTAGTCCAGATTGGCCTCAAATTCACATCAATCCCCCGTCTCGTCAGCCCCCCTATTGCTGTGACTATAGGTGTGTGTCACCATATCTGGTCCTTTATAGTTTTGCTTCTGGTGTCTTGTTTACTTACTATATTGAAACATGGATGTCATTGTTACCATAGCTGGGGTTATATTGTATCCCAAGAAGCTAAATTTGGCTACCCATTGTTGAGAAATCAATTAATAGCAAAAAGTGAGCCAAATGAAGAGTAAAAAGCGGACCAAATAGGCTTCTTTCAATGTAGCCACATCAGGAAGAGTGACAGAGATTCAGTGATCCCCTCAAGTTCATCTTCAGAGTCTCAAAGTGAGATTAGAAGTTAAACAGAGGACCAAGAGTTGGTTGTGGTGGTGCATGCCAGCAGGATTTCCTGAAGGAGGCAAAGACAGGAAGATTATGAATTCTAGGCCAGCATGGGCTACAGAGCGAGTTTCAGGACAGCCAGGGCTAAACAGAGAAGCCCAGTCTCAAAAAACAAAAGCAAGCAAACAAAAAGATAGAGAGCCAAGGATGTGAACATTTAAGCAGTCCAGGTCAATACGTGGTCCCGCCCACCACTGACCCATCACTGTCTGGGCTCACGTCTCATCTTGTAAAATGATCTTACAAAGTGGAAGAACTGTGCGAAACCCCTTTTCTGGGAGACAAGTTCCCCTCTGGCTGAACCCAGGTGTAGTTGGTTGTTTTTCACTCTTAATTCTTTGTTCTTTTGAGGACCCACCACCCTGCTCCCAAATAAATACACATGGAGACTCTATTTTTTATAAATGCCCAGACTTAGCTTGGCATGTTTCTAGCCAGCCTTTTTTTTTTTTTTTTTTAACTTAAAATTATCTTGTCTATTTTTTGCCTCTGGGATTTTACCTTTCTCTATTTCTGTATAACTTTTCTTTCTTTCTTATTCCATTGCTGGTTGTGTAGCTGGGTGGCTGGACCCTTCTTTTATTGCTCCTTGATCTCTCTTCCTTCCAGTTTTTTCCTCCTATTTATTCTCTCTGCCTGCCAGCCCCATCTATCCTTTCTCCTGCCTCCCTATTGGCTGTTCAGCTCTTTATTAGACCATCATGTGTTTTAGACAGGCACAGTAACACAGTTTCACAGAGCTAAACAAATGCAACATAAAAGAATGCAGCACATCTTTGCATCATTAAACAAATGTTCCATGACATAAACAATGTAACACATCTTTCTAATATTCCACAACACCCAGGGCTCACCACTAGATTCCTGGGGGATTTTCCAGTTTCTTGGGGTCTCTTGTTTCAGTAGCCTAGTGGTTATAGTGAGGGATGCAAATGTCTCTAGGATATACTCATTTATACCACTCCAATTACATTAAAACATCAACCTCAAAAATTATGATTTCTGCCAGGAATCTTGCCTGCCTGCTAGGAAAGGATTTCACCCAGTTCTGACAGGCTTATCATAAATTAGCGTATGCCTATTTCCTGGCTTTTGTTTCATCCCTTCTTCCTTTTTATTTTTTTGATTTAGATTTATGCATATGGGTATTTGCCTGTGTGTAAGTCTAAGCCCCACATGCATGCCTGGTGCCTGAGGAGGCCAGAGAAGGGTGGAATCACTGGAACTACAGTCGTTAGACAAGGTTGTGAGCACAGTGTGAGCACTGAGAATCAAACCCAGGTCCTCTGGAAGAGCAGCCAGTGCTCTTAACAGCGGAGTCGTCTCTCCAGCCCCTGTTCTGTCTTTTCTGTGATATTGGTACACTGCTATAAGAAAGGTGGAGGGATTTTAGGAAACTCCCTGGTTTGGACAATGAATAACTTAATTTTTCTATACCAATGTTTGTTTCTTTACATCTTTAGGAATACAGAAAAACCATATGTGGTGGTTCACATATGGAATCCTACACACAAGTGGCTGAAGCAGGAGGATTGCTACAAGTTTGAGGGTAGCCTGGACTACAGAATATGACCCTGTATTAATAAACCTGAAAGAAAGAAAGAAAGAAAGAAAGAAAGAAAGAAAGAAAGAAAGAAAGAAAGAAAGAAAGAAAGAAAGGAAGAAAGGAAGAAAGGAAGAAAGGAAGAAAGAAAAGAGAGAAAGAGAAAGAAAGAGAATGAAAGAGGGAAGAAAAGAACAGGGAACTGAAGCAATGGGTTTATCATTCTGAGTGACCTGCAATGGTTTTGGTGAAGTCACCCAGGAGCAAAAGTTGTTTCCTATAGTTGGATCACAGGGAAATTCCCTGCTGGTAGTTTTTTCTAGTTTTCCCCTGGTTCTCAACTCTTAATGTTGGTTGCCTATAAACCCAGCTGGATTAATTGCTGAAGAAAAGAACTTTTTGTTTTGACCCAGTCTTACTTGTGAGGAAGTATTTTAGTTGTTCAGCTTTATGACTTAGGGAGCTCCTGGTTAAACCTTGTGTTCAGGACCATGGTTTGGTTTGTGCTCTTGATACCAATTTTTTAAAAAGTTACAGTTGAAATGCTTGTCATTTTGAAGACTCAGTTGAGCCATTCACTGAATGGTGGTTTGGTAATGTGACAGCAGGGGACAGAATTTCGTTTCACAGAAACAGTCTGATTTGCCGTTGGTCTTTAGATTTTAATCTTTATTTGCATGTTTCAGATGTGAAAGCCATTTGGACTAGCTGACAGAGTAGGAGATACTATATAAAAAAGATCGAAAAATATACAAAGAACTAAAAAATTAACATGAAATCAAACAACCCCATCAACAAATGACCTAATGACATGAACACACAGTTCTCAAGAATTTTTCTTATTGCTTTGACTCGCTGAGGTCTTCTGCTTCCATATGTATTTCATGATTTTGTTCTCTATTTTTGTGAATGGTATTGGAATTTTGATGGAAATTGCATTGAATCTGTAGACTGCTTTTGATAGGGCAGCTATTTTCTTTTCTTTTCCCTCCGTCCCTCCCTCCCTCCCTTCCCTCCTTCCTTCCTTTTGGGCTTTTCAAGACAGGGTTTCTCTGTGCCCTAGCTGTCCTAGAACTCACTCTGAAGACCAGCCTAGCCTCGAACTCTGAGATGTGCCTTCCTCTGCTTCCTGAGTGCTGGGATTAAAGGTGTGCACCACTACCACCCGGGTGCTATGTTCATAATATTAATTCTTCTAATCTGTGAGCATAAATCTTTTCATCTTCTAGTGCCTTCCTCAATTTCTTCTTTGATGTTTTAAAGTTTATATCGTAGAGAAACTTCACTTTCTTGACTAGGTTTATTCCAAGGGGGTGTGTTGGGGGAGGGTTGGTTTGTTGATCTTTTGTTTGTTTCTTTGTTTTGAAGCTATTGTGAGTAGGATTGTTTCCCTGAGTTCTTTTTATGTATGTTTGTCATATAGAAAGGCTATTGATTTTTTTTTTAATGACATATCCTACTGTTTTGCTGAAAAGTGTTGATCAAGCCTAAGAGTTTTCTTGTGGAGTGTTAGGGTCTCTTATGTGTAATATAATCATATCATCTGCCAGTAGGACACTTTGACTTCTTTCTTTTCTATGTGTATCCTTTTTTCCTTCTCTTGACTTACTGTACCAGCTAAGTCATCAAGCACCGTATTTAACAGGAGTAGAGAAGAGAGATAGAGAGATGGTGTTGTCTTGTTCCTGATCTTAGTGGAAATACTTTTAGTTTTTCTCCATTTACAAGATGTTGGGTATAGGTCTCTCATATGCATCCCTTATTATGTTGAGATATGTCCCCTCCTGTTGTGGAATATTATTTTAAGATATGTTACATTTTTTTATGCTGTGGAACATTTGCTTTACGATGTAGAGATGTGTTGCATTCTTTTATGTTGCATTTGTTTAACTCTGTGAAGCTGTGTTACTGTGCCTGTCTAAAACACCTGATTGGTCTTATAAAGAGCTAAATGGCCTGTAGCGGGAGTTAGGATAGGTGGGGCTGGCAGGCAGAGAGAATAAATAGAAGGAGAAATCTGAAAAGGAAGAGGAAGGAGCAAGATAACAAGGAGAAGAAGATGCTAGGGCCCAGCCACCTAGCCACAAAGCCAGCCATGGAGTAAGAGTGAAAGTAAGATTTACAGAAGTAAGAGAAAGGTAAAAGCCCAAAGGCAAACGATAGACAGGATAATTTAAAGTTAAGAAAAGCTGGCAAGAAACAAGCCAAGCTAAGGTGGGCATTTATAATTAAGAATAAGCCTCTGTGTGTGATTTATTTGGGAGCTGGGTGGAGGGCCCCCTCAAAGAGCAAAGAGCAAAGAGCAAAAGAGTAAAAAACAACCAACTACACCTTCCACTCCTAGTCTCTTGGGGGTGTACTATGAAAGGATGTTGGAATTTGTCATAGCCTATGTCAATATCCATTGAAAAGATCCCGTGGTTCTTATCCTTGATTTGCATATGTTGAATAATCCCTTGCATCACTGGGATAAAGACAACTTGATCATGATGACTGATTTCTTTTTAAATGCATTCTTGAGTTTGGTTTGCAAGTATTTTATTGGGAATTTTTATGCCAATGTTTATATCAGAGAGATTGATCTACTTTTTATTGTTGTGTCTTTATCTGGTGTTGGTATAATACTAGCTTTGTAAAATAATATGGGAGTTTTATTCTTCTATGGAATCGACATCATGGAGGAATCTGAAAAGGATTGGTGATAGTTCATCTTTAATTGACTGGTTAAATTCCACAGTGAATCCATCTAGGCCTGGACTTTTTTTATTTTTGGTTGGGAGATTTCAAAACTATTATTGCTTCAGTTTCATCCAATCCTCCCACCCCCATCTCCTTTTTTCTTTTTTTTTTTGTGGGGGGTTGGGAGTGGGGACAGGGTTTCTCTGTGTAGCCCTGGCTATCCTGGAACTTACTCTGTAGACCAGGTTGGCCTCAAACTCACAGAGATCCTCCTCCTCTGCCTTCTGAGTGCTGGGATTAAAGGTGTGCGCACTACACTCAACCCCTTTCTGTAAGTCTAATTGTTTTTGTTTTTCACATTGTGTATTATATGTGAACACATGTGTGAAGAAAACTCCTGAAAAGCAGCTGTGTCTTCAGAGACTGATTGCCTGATTAGAGTTGCAGCACTGTGGAGAGATTGGAATGCTGTAGGTCTAGAGGTTAATTATCTTAATTTGGGCTAGTGCTAGCCCTCCAGAACAACCGTCCCTTTTCCCCTTCCCCCATGTCAGAACTAATGTCTTGTGACAATAGATCAGTACCTTTGGAGTGCATTAATTTAGCAGACCACTAGCTTCTACCAACCCAAAAGCTCAGGCAGCGTCTTGGGCCTATAGAAAAGCTTCCCCATCTCACTGTACCTTTCTCTTTGACGTACTCAACAACGTATTTTAAACTTTCCTTGATTTATGACTTTCTTTGTTCTGTAAAACTATAAATACTTCATGAAACTGTGCTCACATTGGAACATGGACTTTGGGGTAACCGAAATCTGTGTTCCTGAGCCATGGTTACTCAAAATGACCCCAGAATAAACTTATCTCTTATTCCTTTTAAGATGTAAGCTTTGGTTTTTACATCAGCATATGTGTGCCATGGCATGCATGTGGACATCAGAAGGCAATTTGCCAACTTGTAGGAGTCAGTTCTCTATCGTGTGTACCCCAGGGATCCAGCTTGTGTGCTCAGGCTTGGTAGCAAGCACCTTTACTCACCAAACCAACTCATTAGCCCTAAAATTCTAAAATCGCATTCTAGTTTAGCTTTTATAAATCATATGCATATAAAAATTGATCTATTCTTCAAAAATTTCCATTTTGTGGCATATAAGTTTTTAAGGTATATTTTTATTATCTTCTGAATTTCATTGTTATCTGTTGTAATAGCTCCTTTTTAATCTCTAATTTTATTAATTTGGGTTTCCTTCCTTTTGGTGAACTTGTCTAAGGATTTGTCTATCTTGTTTATTTTTTCAAAAACCTTTTCTTTACTTATGTGCTTGCATATATGGGTGTGCATGCCACAGCATGTGTGTGGGAGTGAAATGATAACTTGTGGAGTAAGTTCTCACCTTCTGTCCTGTAGGTCTTGGGGATCAAACTCTGGTCATCAGACTTGGCAGCAGGTGACTTTACTAGATGAGCCATCTCTCTGGCCCAAAGAACCAACTTTCTGTTTTATCAATTCCTTGTATTAAGTTTTCCTTTCTATTTTGTTAATTTCTGGTGCATGCCTCATTAAGTTATTTATTTGAGGCCTATCTGCTTTTTTCTCCTTCCTTCTTCCTTCCTTCCTTTCTTTTTTGAGACAGGGTTTCACTACATAGCCCCAGCTGACCTAAAATTTCTATATAGACCATGCAGGTCTCAAATTTATAGAGATCCAGTTACCTCTAGAGTGCTGGGATTAAATGAAGATGTTTTTATTTATTTATTTATTTATTTATTTATTTATTTATTTATTTATTTTTATGTGCATGAAGGTTGTGCTTGTGTATAACAGGATATCGGATATCCTGGAACTAGAGTTAAAGATGGTTGTGAGTCACCATGAGGATGCTGGAAACTGAACCTGAGTCTTCTGCAATAACAACAAGTGTTCTTAACCACTGAGCCATCTCTCCAGCTTCATACCTTTTATTTTACTTTATGTGTATAGGTGTTTTGCCTGCATGTATCTCTGTGTACCACATTCATGCAGTACCAAAGGCAAAAAGAGGGCATTGAACTCCTAGAACTGGAGTTACAGCTGGTTGTGAGCCACCATGTGGGTTCTGGGAATCAAATTCTGGTCTTCTGGAAGAGCAGCAGTGTTCTCAGTCAATTGTTGAGGCATTTCTCCATTTTTAATATAAGAACTTATAGCTACTAACTTTCCTTTTAATATTGCTTTTAGACAAAGATTTGGGTATGTCATGTTTTCATTTTTGTTTGTTTGTTTGTTTTTCAAGACAAGGTTCTCTGTGTAAGAACCCTGGCTGTCCTGGAACTCACTTTGTAGACAAGGCTGGCTTTGAACTCACAAAGATCCACCTGCTTTTCTACTTTCGAAGTGTTGGGATTAAAGGAGTGCACCACCACTGCCCAGCTGTGTATTCATTTTTATTTGACTCTAGGATTTTTTTTTAAATTTGTTTTTCTTTGTTTTTTCAAGCATAGTTTCTCTGTGTAGTCCTGGCTGCCCTGGAACTCACTTTGTAGACCCAGCTGGTCTTGAACTCAGAGATCTCTCTGCCTATGCCTCCTGAGTGCGGGGGTTAAAGGCATGTGCCACCTTGCTTGACTTTTTTCCCCCTCCTGATTTCCTCAGTGACCCAGTGCAGCTATCAATATATTTTGTCTTTTTTTTTTTTTTTTCCGAGACAGGGTTTCTCTGTGTAGCTTTGCGCCTTTCCTGGAACTCACTTGGTAGCCCAGGCTGGCCTCGAACTCACAGAGATCCTCCTGGCTCTGCCTCCCGAGTGCTGGGATTAAAGGCGTGCGCCACCACCGCCCGGCTTATATTTTGTCTTTTTACACTAATACAGAGCAGGTGGTTTCTTTCCTGATCCTGTCTATTTGGTATCATACATGCCTCTTGTACTTAGATGAACCGCTTTCCCCTAGATCTGGGAAGTTTTCTGCTGTGATTATATTAAAAATATTTTCTATGCCTTTGTCCTGAAGTTTTTTCTCTATGCCCCTAACTCATAGATTTAGTCTTTTCATAGTGTCTCAAAAATATGTCCTTTTATATATTTCTGTTAATTTATTTTTGTCCTTGACTGAATGGTCTGAGTTGTTTCAGACTCATAGTCCCTACTGCAAAGATGGATCTGCTCTGGAAAGTTCTGAGATGATTTCAGTCCAGTGTTGCTTTGGAGATCATAGAACTGTATAACTGTATCACCAGTCTAATTTTTTTTTTTTTTTTCAAGACAGGTTTTTCTCTTTTTGTAGTTTTGGCCTTTCCTGGAACTCACTTTGTAGACCAGTCTGGCCTTGAACTGACAGAGATCCGCCTGCTTCTGTCTCCCGAGTGCTGGGATTAAAGGCTTGTGCCACCACTGCCCGGTGCCAATCTAATCTTAATCATCATCAGCTCATAACCTAATCTTGGTACCAAAGAGAATCTGACGGAACTCTGGGCCACAAAACCATTGCTATAAAATTAAAGCAGAGCAAGGAAAATGCCGTGTGCTGTCAAGCCTGTGTGCTGGGCTGAGATACATGGTCTGTCCTGTCTGCTGATGTAGTATGGCCCCATTTTCTTCTGCCTCTGTGATGTCACAGTGCTAGACGGCATAGGACTGGGAGACCTAAGCAGACACAGTCTTTTACAGAGATTTCGTCTGTAAATAAAAGACTGTATTGTATTCGGATGCTAAAAGGATGATTGAAAATAAACTTAGGCCTGCAAGGTGGATCAGTGGGCCAAGGGACTCACTGCTAAGTCTTAAAACCTGAATTCAGTGTCCAGTAATCACATGGGAGAAGGAGAGAACTGACTCTCATTGGGTGTTCTTTGACCTCCACATGTACACCGTGATGCTTGCACACGTGTACACACACACAGACACAGACACAGACACAGACACACACACACACACACACACACAAACACACACACACTTTTTTTTTTCAAATTTAATAAACTTTGAAGCTGGGCAGTGGTGGCACACGCCTCTAATCCCAGCACTCGAGATTAAAGGTAGAGGCAGGCAAATGTCTGTGAGTTCATAGCCAGCCTGGTCTACAGAGTGAGTTCCAGGACAGCCAGGACTGTCTCACAGAGAAACTGTCTTGAAAAAAACCAAAAAAAAAAAAAAAAAAATTGAGTAATATCTAAACAGCATTCAAAGAGCTGAAAATCTAGGAAGGAGCCAGAGAATATACCAGAACTCTTACACAGACTCCTAGCAGTGTGCATGACATTGGCAAGATCTGTGTGAGCACAGAGCCAGTGTTTGTAACCAGAGCCCTGGAGGAATGCGAAGAGATGTGACCAGATCTGAGACTCCTCCTGGGAAGTGCTGACCTCAGATTGAGACATCAGTGAACACATCATCCAAAAGAAGACTCAAAAAGGAGAGTAGGGTTGTCTATTGCAGAGGACCTCCCTACGGGTCATGAGAGAGTCTAAGCAAGACCCAACAATCAGTCCAGTCAGCTCTCATAGTCCACATTCCACCCAGATCTCTTCCTCAATATCCATCTGGTCTGTGTTAATGCCCAGTGTCACTTTAACAGACCATCCGGCCTTCTTCTGTTCTTGCCTTATAGCATGCTGTCCCTCACCCCTTTAGTCTTTCCTTTCACTTTTTTTTTTTCTATTCTAGCCTGGTTTGCAGGGGCCCTGTGTCTCAGCCTCCTGAGAGAAGAGACTTTTACATTTTCATTTTCCAACAGAATATCTTTCCATGCCCTTCTGCTTTTAAAGTTTCTGCTGAAAGATTGTTGCTAATTATTCTGGTGACCTGAATTTATATGTGACTTAGTGTTTCTTGCTGCTTACAACACACTCTGTTCTGTATATTCAATATTTTAGCTATACTATGACATGGGGAGTTTGTTTTCTTATCCTGTATAGTCAGTGTTCTCTATATCTCTTATATTTAGATGGGCTTCTCTTCCTCTAGTCTTGGGAAATGTTCTGCTATGATTATACTCAAAGTATTTTCTGTGCCTTTGGCATGAAGTTTTTCTCCTTTTGTGCCTATAATTCATATACTTGGTTTTAACATGATGTCCCAGAGATCTTGCGTGGCCTGTTCATTTTTATTGTTGTAGACTGAATATACCAATTCCTCTACCTTGTTTTCAGGACCTGATGGTCCATCCTTCCTGTGATCCATTCTGTTAGGCAAGTTTTCTACTGACCTTTTTTAACTGATTTGCTGATTTTTTCCACAGCATCAGTTCCATTTGACTTTTCCTCAGTATTTATGTTTATTGACTTCTATTTTTATATCCTGTTTGTCTTCTCTATTCCATTCAGCAATTTGTCTGTATTCTCTTGGAAGTCATTTTGGAGTTATTCATGTTTTCCTTCATTTCTTTCAAAGTATTTGTCATCAGTATTTTAAAATCTTTATCTGCAATTTCATCTAAGCCACCCATATTTGAGGGTCATTAATCTGGGATTGGTAGGTGTTGGATGCAGGGATTAGTCAACATATGCAAATCAGTAAATGTAATACATCACAAAAATGAACCTGAGGACAGAAATCACATGATCATTTCAATGGATACATAAGAGGCCTGTGACAAATTTCAACATTCTTTCATAATAAAAAAAACCCCTGAAGATCCAGGCATGGTACCCCAGTGCTTTCAATTTTAGTACTTCTGAGGAAGAGACAGGTATGTCTCTGTGAGTTCAAGGCTAGCCTGGTCTACATAGCACAACCCATACCAGCAGAGCTGCATAGTGTGACACTGTCTCAGTAGAAAATGAAAACAAAATCTCTGAAGAGACTAGGAATGTA
Source organism: Peromyscus eremicus (assembly GCF_949786415.1). Lineage (NCBI taxonomy): Eukaryota > Metazoa > Chordata > Mammalia > Rodentia > Cricetidae > Peromyscus > Peromyscus eremicus. The sequence continues at coordinate 126,721,737 of NC_081420.1, forward strand.
GGGGACATGTCTCAATGTAACAGGGGATGCATATGAGAAACCTGTACCCAACATCTTGTAAGTGGAGAAAAACTAAAAGCATTTCCACGAAGATCAGGAGCAAGACAACATCATCTCTCTTCTCTACTCCTGTTAAATACGGTGCTTGATGACTTAGCTAGTACAGTAAGTCAAGGGAAGGAAAAAAGGATACACATAGAAAAGAAAGAAATCAAAGTATCCTTTTGGCAGATGATATGAGTATATTACGGATAAGAGACCCTAACACTCCACAAGAAAACTCTTAGGCTTGATCAACACTTTCAGCAAACCAGCAGGCTACTTCACTCAAAAGAGAAAGAAGAATCTATAGCCTTTCCTTTTTAAAAAATTTTTAATTGCTTTATTTTATTTAGGCCATAATGCTTTCTTTTAAAGCCTCATTTATAATTTTTCTTTATTTAAAGTTAATATATATATATGTATGTATATATATATGGCTTTATTATTTTTTTAAAAAACCTTTTTATTTATTCTTTGTAGCTTTCACATCATACACCCGGAAGTGTACCTGAAGCGATAGTAAAAACAGCAGGGTCCTGCTTATGCACACACAGATATGTGAATCAGTAGGATGGAACAGAGGGCCCAAATATAAGTGTACACAGTTGGTTTTTAACAAAAATGACAAAACCACATATTAGAGAAAAGGCAGAGTCTTTGACCAGTGGTTCTATCTTTATGTAAAAGAACGAAACTGGAGCCTCATCTCACCCTGCACTCAACTCAAGCAGATCAAAGACCTTTATTAACATCAGTCCTGAAACTGAGCTAAAGGAAAAAAAATATGAGAAACACTTAAAGATACAAGAATAGGCAAAACTTTCTGATTAGGACTTTGGTTACTCAAGAAATAAAACCAATATTGGACAAAAGGGATATCAAAACTTAAAGACCTCAGTACAACACAGGAACATATTAATTGAATGAAGAAGCAGCCTACAATAAGAAAAAATCTTCAACTACATGTCTGACAGAGGGTTGATATCTAGAATATTCAAAAAACTCAAAAAATTAAGCATTGGTGGCTGGAGAGATGGCTCATCAGTTAAGAGGAGGCTGCTCTAGCAGAAGACTGGGGATTAATTCCCAGCACCCACATGGTGGTTCATAAGCGTCTGTAACTCCAGATCCAAAGGATCTGGCCTCAGTGGACATTGTATGCATGTGGTACACAGACATATATGCAGGCAAGTCACCCTTATACGTAAAATGAAAATAAATATAAAAATCTGGGTTGTGGTGGTGCATGCCTTTTGTCTCAACACTTGGGAGGCAGAGGCAGGCCTGTGAGTTGGAGGCCAACCTGGTCTACAGAGCAAGTTCCAGTACAGCCAAGGCTGTTAACACAGAAATCCTGTCTTGAAAAACAAAACAGAGCAAAACAATATAATATATATATTATTTTAAAAAATTAAATATCAAGAAAACAACCAAATAAAAATCTGGAATATGGAACTGAAAATAGTTCTCAGGAGAAGTACAAATGCCTAACAAATACTTCTTAAAGGGTACACCATTCTTAGCCATCATGAAAATGCAAATTGAAAGTAGTTGAGATTCAGTCTCACCTAAGTCAGGGTGGGTATCACTAAAAAACAAAAGCTAATAAACGCTGACTAGGAGATGGTGAAGGGGGGACCTTTGTTTGCTGTTGAGGGGATCTGTCACTTGTGCAAATATTGTGGAAATCAGGGTGGGAGTTTCTGAAAATCCCAAACGGAACTGCATGTTACCTAGCTATAGCACTTCCGGTTTACCTCCGAAGACCCTTGACTGGGGAGACACCTACACAGCCTGCTCTTGTGCTTGTTTTGCAGTGGAAAAGCACCGGAACCAGCACAGGTGCCACCAGCAGATGGCAGGACAGTGAAAACACAGTGTTTAGTGGTTGTTGGAGGAGAGAGAGTCAGTTTTCTTCCTTGACTTAGTCCCTTGGTAAGTTGTTCATGCTCCAGTAAATATCTTCCCACCCATGCTCAAGCAAGGAACTATAAACTCGGAACCACAAGAAAATGAACAAATGTGAAAATAAGGGGGAGGGACTTATTAAGAATAATGGGTCAGCAGGTGTGAAAAAGGAACGGGGAAGCCATGAAAATGACTAAAATACACAAGACGTGTTTGGGATTGTCAAAGTACATTAAAAACAACTCCCGGCGTCATTTTGGTTGGTTCTGTAGGAAAGGTGGCTTCCCCACTGAAAGGAGGATAAACGGCGCTGGTGGCGGTGCTGGTTACCACGTGGAAATGACAGAACCCAGTGTTAGTTTTCAGAGCTTTATTAGGAGGGAAGGGGGGGGGGGGAGCCAGCCTGGAGAGAGAGAAGGATGGTGGGGTGGGTAGAGAGGGAGCAGAGCAGAGAGAGCAGAGAGAACGTGGGGTCTGTATCCAGCTTTTAAGGCACAGATTGTGTGACCACGCCATGCGTACGTAGTCGCCAACACCCATTGATAACGTAAGATGCAAGACTTCAAACTTTGTATGTGCAGTCATATAGCTGGAGTGAGGGCAGAATTCCAACACCCATAAATAGACCTTAAATTTAGCTGTTCTTTCCAGGTGTGGCAGTGCATCTCTCGTACTTAGGAAGCTGGAGACCTCCATGAGATTGAAGCCACCCACACTACATAGTGACTTCAAAATCTGAACTATAATGTGAGACCTGCCTCAAAAAAACATAAGTGTGCACACATACATATGCATACACACATGTACACACTCACACACTTCATGGTCTTCAGAGTTGTCCATGAAATTTTAACTAAAATTCTCAGGCCCACCATCAGATTTACTGAATTAGAGATAGAGGAAAGGATCATAGGATTTTGAATTTGGCATGACTGGACGGATCTTTCAGACCTATTTTTCAACTTTGTGTCCCTTGAGCAAATTTCATCACTTGTTGGAGCTTCGGAACCTTAAAGAAGAGTGACATGACATGCCCAGGGCCTCCAAGGGTTGGCACAAAGGTGAGGTACCATTCAGCATTTGGTGAGTGGGACTGTCCTCTCCTTCCTGAACCCCTAAAACCACTGCCATTGCGACTTATTACATAATAAAAGTGTCTTAGTGTTCTATTGCTGTGAAGAGACATCACAACCAAGGCAACTTATAGCAGAAAGCATTTAATGGGAGCTTGCTTACCGTTTCAGAAGGTCTAGTCTATGGCTATCATGGTGGAGAGCATGGCAGCAGGCATGTATGGTGCTGAGCACTAGTAAGAGCTTGCATCCTGATCCACAGGGAGCAGGCAGAAAGATCAGGCCTGGGCCTGGGCCTGGGCCTGGTGTGGACCTTTGAAGGTTCATAGCCCACCCCCAGTGACATACCTCCTCCAACAAGGACATGCCCAGCCAACCCTTCCTGTTTCCAGTCATCTAACTGGGAACTAAGCATTCAAATACATGAGCTGGTGGGGACCATTGTCATTCAAACCACCACATTCCACTCCCTGGCCCCCCTAGGCTGTATCCATATCATAATGCAAAATGTGTTCAGTCCAGCTTCAAAAGTCCCCATAGTCTTTTCAGGTCTGAGAACTGTTTAAAAGTCCAAAGTCTCTTCTGAGACTCTCTCAACTGTAACTCCCTGTAAAAGCAAAAGGCAAATTACATACTTCCGATATACATTGTCACAGAATATACATTACCATTCCTAAAGAGAGAGAAAGGGGCATAGTAAGGAAATACTGGAACAAAGCTGAACTGAAACCCAGGAGGAAACTCTAAATTCTGCAGTTCTACAATCTGATGCCCAAAGGTTTAGATCTCCCATTCCTTTCAGTCTTGATTGCAACACACTTATCTTGGTCTGGTTCTACTCCCAGTTTGGAGGTCTCTTTGGCATTTACCCCACGCTTCTGGCATCTTCAACATCTTGGGTTCTCCTATGCAATCCAGGCTTCATTTTCACAGCCTCACAGAATGGCCTCTTTGGGTCTCCATGTAGAGAGGGACTCCCCTGACACATGCCTGGCCTCAGCGGCTCTAACTAACTGCAGAGGAAGTTAACTCCTTTACTCCTGTTTCCTTAAATCCAGAACCACAAGGCATAAATTGTCAAGTTCTGCTGCCTGCTGAGGCTGGAACCTGGCCCCATCCTTGCATTACATTTGCATAATGTTTGACTTGATCATTTTTAGGCAGAGGAGATCACCAAGGCCTTCTCCTTTCATTGGTTGCAGGGCTAGCTGGGTGGGGTCTTGCACCGAGGGTACCACTCCCTTTATTTCATTTAGCATGGAATTTCTCACCTTCTTGAGCACAGGAACTGGCTCCAACATTAATTTCTTGGTGCTTATGCAGGTGGTGGCGGTGCATGTCTTTAATCCCAGCATTTGGGAGGCAGGGGCAAACAGATCTAGGCCAGCCTGGTCTACAGAGCAAGTTCTAGGACATCCAGGACAACACAGAGAAACACTGCCTAAAAAACAAACAAACAAACAAACAAACAAACAAACAAAAACCTTGGTGCTCTTTTTCTTCTCAAACTATGCATTTTGTATTTCTCTTTGCTCTGCTTGCTTGTGTTCACTGCAGATCTGTAGAAGAGCAGTCACTAATAACCATGTGACACAGCCAATGCTAGGCCATCTTGAACTTTCCACTGCCAATGACATTAGTTCAAAACTCTTCAGTTTAGCTTCTGGCAGATATTTTGGACAAGGGCAAAAGGCAGCCACCCTCTTTACCAAAATATCACAAGAATGGTCTCTAACTCAGTTGCTATTGTTCCTTTCTGAAATCTTGTGAGCTGGACCTCCATAGCCCACATGGCTCTCAGTCTACTGTTTTCCAAGTTCCTACTAAATTAAGGAAAGAATGGGCTGGAGAGGTGTCTCAGCAGTAAAAAGCAATGGTTACTCTTATAGAGGACCTGGGTTTGATTCCCAGCACTTACATGGTGACTCACAACCATCTTTAACTACAGTCCTAGGGGATCCAATGCTCTCTTCTGACTTCCTCAGGCACCACACCCTCACATGCTGCCCATACAAAAATGCAGGCAAAGCACTCATACACATAAAATAAAAACAAATAAATCTTAAAAAAAAAATAAGTAACCCCTGGGTGGCAGAAGACACCCAGGAGCTGTCCTGGCCTCATGGTCTGGGGTGGCTGGCACTACTACAATGAACAAATGTGATGGAGAGGTGGGAAAGATGGAAACCTGGCCCAGTGTATGCACTCGTAGAGAGAGAACTGGAGATGTGATGCTGGTGACAGGCGAGAGAAGGGGCTGACATGCTGTCATTGTCCAGTCATATCAGCCCAATGCTGTACAGATGCAGATTTGCACCCCCTCCTGTGTGTCTCCCCCCGCCCAGCTGCCTGAGGTCCAAGATGAGGAAAGTTTCACTTTCTGGGTTGGACCTCTTGGGAGGAGCACCAAGGGCCCAATGCCACTGGAAGCCATGTTGGTGTCTGTGGTCCATGCTACTGCCCCAGGCCATGAGGAAGCCTGGGATCCACATGGACATAAGCAGTCTGTGCTGCTATTGCTGTTTTCGGGGCTCTGCTGCCTTGGGGGGCAATGCTGATGTAAGTGCCATGTGTAACCACCAGAGGCCATGTTGAGGTTCATGGTTCATGCAGCTGCTGAGGGCCATGAGTGGGTCAGTGGTCCTGAAACGGCCAAGGGCCATACTGATGTCTGCGGCACGTGTTACCACTGAAGCCCATGCGGATGCTGGAAGTCTGGGTTGCTCCCTAAAGTCATGTTAATGTCCATGGGCACTGAAGAACTGGTCCCATCCCTTATGGGAGAGCTGGCCCCCACCAGCCCACAGCATGGTGATGCAGATCATGGCATGGGTGTGGGGAGCTGGCTTCACCCTACTCTAGGCATAGATGCAGGGGGAGAAAGACTCATCCTCCCTTGCGGGGCTGGCCACTAGGAATTTGACCATGCTCCAGTGAGTATACACAACACAAAATAGACTTTTTTTGGGGGACAGAGGTCACCGGGAAGGGGGCAGACATAGAAAGACTGGAAGGTGAGTGTGATTGGGATGCATGATGTGTGGTTCCCAAATAGTCAATAAAAAATAATAAACCACTACAGAGGGGCACTGGGGAGGAGAAGTCTCGGTAGCAGTTAAGAGCATTGGCTGCTCATCCAGGGGACCCAGGTTCGATTCCCAGCACCCACATGTGGCTCACAACCATCTCTAACTCCAGTCACAGGGGATCCAACACCCTCTTCTGGTTTCTGCAAGTCCCAGGCACACAAGTATAGATGCACAGACATACATGCCAGCAAAACATCCATACACATTTTTTAAAGCTACTAGAAATATTTATAGGAAAATGTGTGGAACTGGAAAATATTATATTAAGGGAAATAAACTAAACTCAGATTAAAAAAAAAGAAAAGAAAGTAAACAGGATGGGTATCTGAGATGCTTCAGTTCAGAGGGAAGAGGGGTAAATATAATAAAAATGCATTCTATGCATGTTTGAAATTCTCAAAGAATAATAAAATTGTATATATTTAAAATAAGTAAACGAAGAGTATGGAATTGAGGGCTTGGGAGGAATCTCTTACCATGCTCTCAGGCCTATTTAGTGGATTTGTTGGAGATTTATTTTTATTTTAATTATGTGTTTATGTGTGTGTGGCTCTGGGTATGTGCACCTGAATGCAGGTGTCTGGGAAGGCCAGAAGAGGCATCAAATCCCCTGGAGCTAGAGTTCGAGGTGGTTGTGAACCCTCTGACAAGGGTGCTGGGAACTAAATTTAGGTTCTCTGGCAGAGCAGCGTGCTCTCTTAACTCCTGGGCCATTTCCATTTCCAGCCCCTCACTGAACTCTTTGACATAGAGGTGAGAGAGAGTCACACTACATTTGGGGCTTAAGAATCTTTTGTTTTTGTCTTTTTGGATTTTTTTTTTAAACAAGGTCTCCTTTAGTCCAGACTGACCTTGCACTCACTATGTAGCTGAGGCTGGTCTTGAACCTCTGATCCTCCTGCTCCTCCTGTTCTTATGTCCTAGATGCTTTGACCACAGCACACATTACCAGGCCCAGGTTGGGGCTCAAGTATCTTAAGTAATAGGACTGAAAAAGCTATATGATTCATTTGTCCAGAATTTGTAAAGCTGACTGTTTCCTAGCATATTTAAATGGGAACTATGCATGCTCTCTAAAGTCTCCAGGGTTCACAAGATGGCTTTCCTAATTGTGTGCTTTCTAGAAAGAAGAACAGCCTGTTCTCTTATTTCTTATCACCTGGCAAAGATGGAAAAGCAGATTGTCAAACCTTTTCTACCAGCTGGAAGGCCCGTACTGGTCTGTGTACAATAGTTGGCCAACAGGTCAATGGAATGCATTTTACAAGGTGTGCTGGTTAGGTTTGTCAACTGGACACAAGTTAGAGTCATCTGAGAAGAGGAATTATTCCCTCAATTGAGAAAATGGCCCCGTCAGATTGGCCTGTAGACAAATGTGTAGGGCATTTTGTTGATTAATGGTTGATGTGAGAGGGCCCAGCACACTGTGGGTGATGCCACCCCTGGGCAAGTGGTCCTGGGATGTAGAGAGCCGTGCACGGCCGCGCCTCGAAGATGGCGCCGGCGTCCAGCTTCCGCCTTCCCGATGGCAGGTGTTCTCTGGGATAAACAACTCCTTATTTGGCTTGGGTGTGGAATCTGGCTTGCTTGCGTATGTCTGACCCTATCGGCATTGTCCACGTGGCACTACAGGGTTGGTTGCCCAGTGGCTATAAAGGGCATGGGCTGGCTTCCCCGGGGGTCAGAAGATTGTTCAAGGTTCCTGAATAAAGGCAGAAAGAAGAGGTCGGTGTTGTGTGTTCCTTGCTGGTCGAGGTGGTCACGACACTGGGAGGTATAAGAAAGCAGACTGAGCAAGCCAGTAAGCAGTGCAGTCTCCATCATTCAGCCTCAGTTCCCACCTCCAGGTTTCTCCTTGAGTTCCTGCCTGGACTTCATGATGAACCGTTACCTGTCAGATGAGATAAACCCTTCCCTCCATCTGGCTGCTTTTGGTCATGGTGCTTACCACAGCAACAGAGAAGAGAGCTAAGGCAGAAAGTGACACAGTAGTAAAACCTAAACATCTCCTATCTCAAACTGAGATTCCTTGCATAAGTTCAAAAGGATCAAATACTCCCCCCAAAAGCCCCAATCTTTACTAAATTAACTTTTACCATGGAAAAATTGGCCGAGTGTCATGTGGACTCTAAGTAAGCACCCGCAGTCATCTTGAGAACCAGTAAAGAAGAAGTTCACGCAGTGCTAATGTGGCGCTTCTGAAATAAGGGCAGAAGTGAGCCAGAGTGGCCGCTTCTCCCAGGCACCAGGCACTTGTCATGTTACTACAGCACCAAAGTGCTGTGACCTGCTAAGACCACGAGGTCTTTAGTTTTACATTGTAATCATTTTAATAATCAATTTCCTGTACATAAGCAAAGACACTAGTGATGGAACAATTTTTTTCTTTCTTCTTTTTTTTTTTTTTAGTATGCAAAAATATCTCATTCTTTATTTTTAAGGATAATTGCCATTAATACAGGAAGGACATATTATAAAAATCAGAAAAACATTAGCATTCAATGAACAAATTGAAATTCGAGCTCAAGGCTGATCAGGAATGTATGTTTGGCATTGTTCTGATGGAAGAAGGATGTACGCTAGTCTTCTTAAACAGCTGCTATAGAGTAAAAAAGTTAAATTCTAACAGGGCTACAGTACACTGGCCAGTAACTTGTGGACAAATATCTGTTTCAGACAGTCAGCGTTATTCAAAGTGCAGTCTATGACATTGTAGTTCTTCAGCCAGAAGCAAGCCGAGGCTTTCTTGGTAAAACACAATTTATTCATGCAGGCGCTGTGTGTGTAAGAGAATAAGGGAATGCCAAGAGGCCGTTGGCATGATTTGATGTCAACCCAACCCATCAAGAAAGCAAGTGACAGCGCAATGACACCATCACAAATGGTCAGGGACAGGAGGTCTGTGGTTCTCCTTTTGGAGTCTTCAGAATCTCTAAGAGTGCTGGCAAACAAAATTAAACAAACAAACAAAAACCAAAAGAAAAGCCACATTGGGACCTTTGAACCCCTCTAATCATACAGTAGAAGGGAAGAAACAAACATAAATGGGTTGTCATTAAAGCCTTCCAACACTACAATGAACTATTATTTGTCCCAAAACAACACAATCATGTTTGGAGAAAAAGGGAGAGAACTGGAGATCGTGATATTAGGCAAAGAAAGCCAGACTCAAGAAAATAACTAAATACATTTTCTCTTGCTTACAAAACCTAGGGTAAACATTTTCAGTGGAAAGGGAGCTGCCTGGGAGGAAGAAAATCAGAAGGAGGAGGAGAGGGTAACCAGGGCAGATACGATCAAAGCACATCATATAGCTACATCATACACGCTGAAGAAAATGAAACTCAAGACTTCATACAATATACGCTAACAAAAAAGAAAAAAAATCTATGAACTTGAATGCATTTTATGTCAAATACTGAGTCAACACTTATACTAATGGTTAATAAACTACAAAACATTAAAAAAACATAAAATATAGTCTGTCCCAGAACTTAAAAACTCATTCCTTTAATGATTTTGTCTACAGAAATTCCTAAAAACAGTAATCATTGACACACTTGTAAATCATGAAAACATGATGCTTTTTATCAAAACATAGGGAAGAAATTTCAACTGAGGTCAAGGATATTATATTCTCACCAAACATATTTTTCAGTTCTTTGTGCTCCATGTCACATAGCTTCATGTATTTTTTTTTTTTTTAAAGAAACAAGGGCAGCTGGACTCAGAGTTTCAGCCCAATGCTCTGAAACTCCTCAAGTCTCCATGCTAGGGAAGGACCTGGTATCTAGGTGCTCTACTATAAAGCATCCTCCTTCTTAAGAGAGAGCACACTTGCCTCCATCTTTCACTTTTTCTTTTTAAAAAGACCTGAAGCGGCACCCTTTACCTGGCGGCGCCCAGCCACGGCCTTCCTTCCTTTACCGGCTTTCCAGGACACTGGGTGAGTTTTCGCCCTGGCATTTTTGCCCCTTTTGTGTGGCGGCTTCTTTTCTTTGTGCACCTTCATGTGCTGCCTCAGGTGAGAGCTCTGGCTGAAACACTTGTCACACTCCTCGCACTGGTAGGGCTTCTCTCCCGTGTGGGTTCTCTGGTGCTGAACGAGGTGGGAACTCTGGCTGAAGCACCTGCCACACTCATCACAGCAGTAGGGCTTCTCTCCAGTGTGAATCCTCTGGTGCTGAATGAGATTTGAGCTCTGTTTGAACCTTTCTCCACACTCATCACACTTATAGGGCTTTTCCCCAGTATGGATCCGCCGATGCTGAATGAGGTTGGAACTCTGAAAGAAACTTTTCCCACAATCAGCACATTTGTGGGATTTCTTCCCTGTGTGGATCTTCTGGTGCTGAAAAAGAGTGGAGCTCTGACTGAAACTCTTAGAACATCTAGTGCATTTGTAAGGCTTCTCATCCACGTTTCTTCTCCGTCTACTCAAGCCTGAGTCGAATCGAATGGTCATCCCCCATTTCTGCGGTTGGCGGGATGTCTTACGCTTGTTCTCATAGGCTTTGCCTTGGCTTGAGCTTCGAGAAATACCCCCTTTGGGCTTTCCTAACCTCATGGTGAATAGCCAAATGTATTGTCAAGAGATGCTGCTGTCTTCCCGAACTAAGCTCTCATATCCTAGAGGAACACAACTCAAAATTTTCGCGCAGGCCGCCACGGTGCTCGCCTCGCGCCTCGCCCGCCGGAAGTCTCTTTCTTCTTTTTTTAGAATAAAGCAAGTATATTTTGGAGTCTAGGATGGCTCCAAGGTCTAGGACGGCTGCTCTTGCAGAGGACTCAGATTTGGTTCCCAGCCCCCACTTGATGGCTCACAACTGTTTGTAACTCTAATTTCAGGATCTGATGCCCTCTTCTGACCTCCATGGGCACCAGGAATGTACGTGGTTCACATATATACCTGCAGGCAAAACACATAGATACATAAAATAATTGATCTAAAAAATGAAATAGAAGATAGTGTAGTGTTGGTAGTATGAATGACAGATAATAATGAATATTTTATACATTCATATAATAATATTCGTGTATTCTTGCTGGACCGAGCAAAAGGAGGCTGAAGTAGAACATCCTTCTGTTCCGACTTGTGTTTGGTGACAGGTGAGAAGACAGTACCTGGTGTGTTCAAACACAGGCTCCCCTTAGATCATGAAGGTAGAGCACGGATGAGCCACCATTCCTAGTTGTGTGTCATGTCCGTGGGTTCTGAGATCACACATGTGCCTGCCAATGTGGCTCAAGTCTTGGGATTTAAAAACAAATTCCCCAGAGAAGCTGCTGCCATGGAACTTCCAGGAAACTTTCTGTGTCTCTCAAAATAGACCTGAAAATCCCCACCCCAACGCTTGAAAACTCCTAACGGGAGATGGTAAGCTAGCCAGGCGGTTGGTCAGAGGGTAAACATGCCCCTTACCGCTGCTGTTAGCCTGGGAGCAGCCAGGAAAAAAACCGAAGCTGTGGGTGGGGGGTAGGGGTGGTGTGGGAGGGGGTGCCCTGATTATCTGTACAAATCAGTGACCTAACTTTACAGCTAGTAAAAACTGTAAATAATTTCAAATTAGATGTCTCCCACATTAAACGTAGCAAAACTAAAAAACAAAACAAAACAAAAAAACCAAGTAAATAATAGTGCTAACACAAAATCACATGGCAGAGAGCGTGAAATCAAGAGAAGGCCGCAGGTTCACTGGTACTGCCACGGCTGGAAAACGTCTTCACTTGGTTCGCTAGCACACCACCATTATTGCTTGTGTTTATGAACCATTACCACGCAACCACACCACATGAAGCCTTTCTCTTCACAAACGGAAAATTCCTCTCTAGTCAGCCTTGAAGCATTCTGCATTTCTTTGCCAACCTTGTAGCCGAGTATCTTGTTCCAGTTTATTTTGGTGCAGGTAACTGGAAACGGTTGGACAAGGCATAGACAACACAGAAGCCGTTGAATAAAAATCTTTAACACAGACTCAGAGCACTGTCGTGGATTCTCTTCGAGACTTCAAACCTGTTTGCATCGTCAGTCCGTCAGGCTTGGTGGCAAGCCTAACCTTTACCCACTGTGCCATCTCGCTGGCCCATGTACCAGACTGTTTGGAATCGCCAACTGGAAAGAAACACAAGGAGACGAGTCCGGCTCACCCTGCCGCTGCTTCCCCTGCTGCGACAGCTTCTGGTCCAACAAAAGCTTCTTAATTCAGGCTGAGTTGGAAATGAGGCATGGACCAGTCTGGGAAGCAGCCTCAAGGCCAGTGGCACTGGGGCAGCCTAGGAGGCATCCTCTGTGCTGTGCCACAAACTTGATTGTGAAGGCGTCCTGTTCGCTACCCTGTTGCTTAACGGAGCTTTCCAGCAGTGCTGCTTGCCACCAGCACCGGTTCGAGCCCACCCTGGAGGCCATGCCCCTCCGGGATCCGCATGCGCAGTTCCTGGATTGCGGGCTCCCAAGTGTGTTTCCTACAGAGGCAGGTACCCTGAGTCCTCCTGACAACCCAGGGAGCAGCTGGGACAGCAGATCAGAGCGCTCATAGAAGGCCATTAGGATCTAAGGAGGGACCTGCAGGCTCTGGTGGCCCAGAGCGCTGTCCGGTCTTCTGACAGTGTCAGGAATAGGGACTGGGGGCTGAAATACCAAAAGAAGCCACTTTGCAGAGAACGACCACAAGTTTCACCTGGGTTTCACCTAATGAACAGTCTGGGTGAGAAAAGCAGGTGAGAGAGCCAGGCACTATCTATGGTTTTTAGCGGCGCTCTTACCCTTCGAGGAAAAGTCACCAAACACGACAGACTCCACCAACAAGAGTTTTATTCAGACAAGGAGAAAGGGACAGATGTGATCAGGCCTGCTCAAAGGACACGTGTGGGAGAAGGGGGGGAGGTGGGACTGATGGGATTGGAAGCCTCATTTCCCATTAAGTAACCCTGAAAGTACAATTAAGTCTGGTGGGGTGGGTAAGGCTGTCCTCCCTACCCTGAGTAAGTGGCTCTGGTGTCCAGAGGAAGGAAACAGATCGCTTCTGTGCTGCGTTCTGGGTTCCCTGCGAGCGAGCGAGCGAGCCTGTGGCCAAGCCTAGGTCTGCTGGAGGTCTTAGTTTGATGCTCCCCTGCCCCTCGCGGTGCCTGGGTGCAGTCAGCTGACCGGTTGTCTCTCTAGGTGGCACTTTCAGCAAAGCTCAGTTGATGGCCTGGCAGGGCACGCACTAGCCCACGTGGCCTTTCCCCCCCACACACTTAAAACAGGGACCCAGCGGCTTTTGGGAGCCAGCGTGTGCCAGCACTTGGCAATTTTGTTCTCGGGCTTTTTTTCTCTCTCCCCTGGTGTACCTTAAATGCCACAGATGAAACTTCCACCTGTGGGGTCAGGAGCCTTGCTCTCCAGATGCTTACGTTTTAGCCCTAATGTTAGGGAGCTCTGGGAGACAAGAGATGGATTTTATTCCGTGTCTTGAATTTTTTTTTTTTAAATGTCTGCTGGCTTGAGGACAGCTTTAGGAAGACCCACCAGAAGGCAGGGTGTGAACTGATCTCTGGCTAAAGAGCTGTCCTGACTACTGTGATCCCCATGTGGGTCCTGAACTTGTTTGCATGCATCCTAGCCTGCTACAGACCCATCAATGCTTCTCAGGGCAGCTTAAGAATGAGTGGGAGGAGTTAAGGTGAGTTAAGGTGAGAGCCAGGGTTGGGCAGAAGCAGCCTGCCCAATACTGGAGAGTAGAGAGCAAGCACAGCACAGAGCAGAGAACAGATAAGATAAGGTTCTTTGGAGTCAGAGATTCCTTAGGTTTAGGAATGCACGAGGTCAGGAGAGAGAGAGAGAGTCAGAAAGGGAGAGGGACTTCAGAGCTTAGATAAAAGCTTGGGGATAAGGTAACTCTTTTCATTTGCCTGTTCACTGGCAGAAGTTAGATAATTCCCATAAAATATCAGGATCTAAGGAACCACTTGGTGGCCATTTTTTGTTATTTTCTAAGGCATATTTGGGCCATCTCTTAGTACAGAGACAGACAAGCTTAGGAATCTTTAAGCAAGGCATTAAGCTGAGAGGTTTTAAAGCTTCCGGAAGGCATCCTAGGGGAGAGGTAGGACTGATGGGATTGGAAGCCTCATTTCCCATTAAGTAACCCTGAAAGTACAATTAAGTCTGGTGGGGTGGGAGTCACAGCACCAATAAAATGAATGATAAACAGCACTGGTTACAGATGGAAAGGTCACAAGGCACGGCCAAGACTGCCTAGTAGTAGAGAGCTTTATTAGGAGGAAGAGGGGTGTGTGGGGATACAAGAGAACCAGGCCTGGGAAGGAGCAGAGAGAAAAATGGTGGGGGGAGGGGAGAGAGAGCCCAGCAGAGAGAGAGGGTGGGGTCTGCGTCCAGATTTTTAAGGGCTCCCGGTGAAGTGGGCTTACGGAGCCATGCGCACGTAGTTGCCAGTGTACACCGATGATGCAAGACACAAGACCCTTTGCTTAACTCCTGAACTGCCCATATGCCGTCATGTAGCTGGAGTGAGGGCAGAATTCTAACAGCTATGTGAAGGTCCGTCCCAGGACTGGAGAGGGCTCTGCACTGCATGGCCCATGGCTTGTTTTAGGTTCTGAGCTCACTAGCCCACTTGTACTCTTGGGAGTGCTTCAGCTTTTTAGATGAACTCTAATTTTTTAAATGAGTTTTTAACTATCCATATGCAGCAAATATGTTTTTTAAGATTTATTTATTTATTATGCATACAGTGTTCTGTCTGCATGTGTGCCTACAGGCCAGAAGAGGGCACCAGATCTCATTATAGATGGTTGTGAGGCACGATGTGGTTGCTGGGAATTGAACTCAGGACCTTTGGAAGAGCAGCTAGTGCTTTTTTTTTTTTGGTTTTTCGAGACAGGGTTTCTCTGTGTAGCTTTGTGCCTTTCCTGGAACTCGCTTGGGAGACCAGGCTGGCCTCGAACTCACAGAGATCCGCCTGGCTCTGCCTCCCGAGTGCTGGGATTAAAGGCGTGCGCCACCACCGCCCGGCCAGCTAGTGCTCTTAACTGCTGAGCCATCTCTCCAGTCCCTCTATTTCTGTTTTTAACCATGTGTCCCTGATGTGGTCTTTTGTCTTGGGACACAAGAGCCTGAAATTGGTGTCCTCAAGTCAGATCTGCAGCCTGACACTAAGCAGGTTTTTTTTTCTACTTCTTTTCTTTTTATTATCTCTTTTTTTTTTGGGGGGGGTACCAGAAAAAAGCCTAAGCATGCTTTCCCTGACATTCTGGGCTTTCTCACTGTTTCTCCATCCTTTGTACCTAACCTAAAAGGCAAGGCTGTTGCTGCACTGAGGCTTATTCTTTTTCTTTTCTTTTTTTTTTTAGGTAGGGTTTCTCTGTGTAGCATTGGCTGTCCTGGAACTCACTCTGTAGACCAGGCTGGTCTCGAATTTGCAGAGATCTGCCTGCCTCTGCCTCCTGAGTGCTGGGATTAAAGGTGTGCACTACTACCTCCTGGCTGGAAGCTTAATTATAAATGCCCGCCTTAGCTTGGCTTGTTTCTTGCCAGCTTCTCTTAACTTTAAATTATCCCATTTACCTTTTGCCTCTGGGCTTTTTCCTTTTCTTACTTCTGTAATCTTACTTTCACTCTTACTCCCTGGCTAGCTGTCTGGCTGGGTGGCCCCTAGCATCCTCCTCTCCTTGTTCTCTTGCTCTTTCTTATTTTCCTTCCAGATTTTTTCTTCTACTTACTCTCTCTGCCTACCAGCCTCATCTATCCTTTCTCCTGCCTCTCTATTGGCCTTTCAGCTCTTTATTAGACCAATCAGGTATTTTAGACAGGCAAAGTAACACAGCTTCACAGAGTTAAACAAATGCAACATAAAAGAATGCAACACATCCTTGCATCATTAAACAAATGTTCCACAGCATAAACAAATGTAACACATCTTAAACTAATATTCCACAGCATAGAGCTTTTTCTCCATCTCCCTCTTGCTGGTTATTTTCCTCCAACTTTACTAAAATTGCCTCCTTCCAAGTCCATTTCAAAATTATTTTATTAATCAAACAAAGAACCCAAAAAGAAGACCTCAGTTTCCCAGGCAATGGGGCCGAGCTGTGAGCAGTGGGGCCCGGGAAGGGGGGACATAGTTCCACATTGTCACTTGTACCAGACTGGGGTGTTCTTATAGAGCTCTCTACCCAGGTAAAACCAGGATTCTTGACTCATCTGCCACAAATTTCAGGATGGGTCAACATGAAGCTGCTGGAGTGTATTAGGAAGATATTTAACCTTTGTTTAAGCTAATAAAGAGGGACTCAGAAAAAGATAGTATGCACCCAAGTATGGGCCAGGGCTTTTCAAGAGAGTCGTATTTGAGTGGCAGTAGCTGTATATATCATTTCAGTGGCCCTCAAGTTACACTGCAAAGGCTTGCTAGAAACTCTTTTTCTCCTATTTCCTTCTGATTTTTCAATAAGTTAGATTATAGACTGCTTCTGGAAGTGCTTTGGATAACTTTATAACCCGATGAGATAAAGCCATGGGCCACAAAGGCTACTACTACTACACAAGAGGGTGAAGACATGCCTGTTACTGTAAATTATGAGATTTCTAGAAAACTGGGGTTTACAGCTGGGAAAGGAGAATGGCCAAATACCATTAGACCTTAAGCATGACTTACAGTTGTTTCAACATCCTTTTTAAGATTTTATTTTTAGTTTTATTTACATGTGTTAATATTCTGCCTTGCCCCCTTGAAATCCTGCCCCTTGGGGCCGCCCCGCATCCTGATGTAAAAGCCTCTTCTTAAGGAAAAACTCTGCTCCTTTCTCTCTCTCTCTCTCTCTCTCTCTCTCTCTCTCTCTCTCTCTCTCTCTCTCTCTCTCTCTCTCCCCCTCTCCCTCTCCCTCTCCCTCTCCCTCCCTCTCCCTCTCCCTCTCCCTCTCCCTCCCTCTCCCTCTCCCTCCCTCCCCCTACCATGAGGTGTATATACCCCTCAACCTCCCTCTCTTTCCCTCTTTTTTCTCTTCTCTCTCTTTTTCCTATCTTCTCTCCACCTCTCTATTATAATAAACCATTTCTGCTCAGATGTAGCGTCTGGGTTGTGAATGTCCACCCGGCGCCCCACCACCATGCCCACCTGGAGTGGGTTGCCCACCAGCCTGCTGCTGCATCTGCCCAGCATGCCAACATGTTTCCCTGTACTCTTGGGATACCCTCGAGATCCCTGTGTAATATATCATAGCATTGGTGTCATCATCATAACAATATGTATGTGTTTTGCTTGCATGTGTGTTTGTGAAATGCATTTGTGCCTGATGCCTGTGGGAGTCAGGAGAGGGCACCGGATCCCCCTAACTGAAGTTAGAGTGTTGTTAGCCTCCGTGTAGGTGCTGGGAATCTGGATCTGGAACCAGGTCTTCCATAAGAGCAGCAGGAACTCATAACTACCGAGCCACCTCTCCGGCACCTTAATATTATTCCTTGAAATATTTCTTTTTTTTAACATAATTTTATATTGAATCTTTGGTAATTTCACATCATGAACCTCACTCAGTCACACTCATTTTCCAGTTCTTCCATGTCTGCCCTCCACCCTTGTAACCTCTGCCCCAAAATAAAATAAATAAAAATAAGAAAAGAGCTGGGCGGTGGTGGCGCACGCCTTTAATCCCAGCACTCGGGAGGCAGAGGCAGACAGATCTCTGTGAGTTCGAGGCCAGCCTGGACTACCAAGTGAGTCCCAGGAAAGGCGCAAAGCTACACAGAGAAACCCTGTCTCGAAAAACCAAAAAAAAAAAAAAAAAAAGAAAAGAAAAGAAAAAAACCCAACCAACCAACCAAGCAACCAAACTCTCCCCTGCACCCCCCCCCAAAAAAAAAAAAAACCCTCACTGACACCTCTGGGCAACAACTCCTCCATCAGTCACAGCCTTTTGTGCATGGACAACTCCTCCCTCTTGCCTGCCTCTCCACCATGTTTGTTTGTAGGAGCAGTGGGAGCTGTGGAGTGTCACACAGTCTATCTTTTTGCCCAAACAACTTTACTTTCAAGTGTTCATTGCAATGAATCATTAGTCTAGTTCAAGGCCTCTGGCTTCTGCTACACCATCGATACTGGATCGTCATTGAGGTTCTCAGATCCTGCTGTTGCCCCGGAGATCCTGTGGCTATGGATCCCAGGACCGGCCCTTTCATCACTTCCTAGACGGTGAAGATGTTGGGGTGGGCCAACTCAAAGCCCTGGATCTGGGGTGGGTGGGAGCCGAGTTGGTCATCCATGCTATCAGGGCCAGCTCTCCTTCACCCATGTCACTGCTGGTGCCACCATGTGGCTGGTGAGGGGCAGAGACAGCTCAGTGCAGCCCTCTGACATCAACATGGCTTCAGGCTGAAGTACAGACAATGGACAACCACACAGCCTTTCGTGGTAACACAGGCCACGGACATCGACAGAGACCCTGATGTGGTAGGGCCATGGACCCAGACATGGCCCTCGGCAGCTGCACAGACCCAGACATCACCATGGCCTCAGGAGGTAGCACAGGCCACTCACGTCAGGCTGTTCCTCACTGCCGTCGTATCTCCAGTTCCACCTCTCTTCATAGTGCACAAACCACTCTGCTTCACTCTCTCATCTCTCCACCACAGATTTGCTCACTTCTAAGTGCCCTCCTTGAAATATTTCTATAATAAGAGCATTGTCTTTATGTAGACAACTTTCACAGCAAACAATAATCGTGCTAGAATTCTCTTTGAATCTTTTAAACTTTATTATTACTACATGTGTGTGTCTGTGTATATATGTGTATGTGGTGTGCTTGTTTCTGCTTTCAATAAAATTTGATGAGTCCCAAGACCTCCTTCCTTTTATTCTTGAAATCAGTCAAGAAAAAGAACCTATTCCTGATACCCTAGCTGACCTCACACCTCCTTATGGGTCTCCGGGACAGGGAAGATCTCAAGCCCCACTCAGGCTGTCATTGATTCTCAGGCAGCAGAGGAAAAGGAGGGCATTCTGAGGAAGTACCACATACTGCATCACTAGGTCCTGGAAACCTCACACAGGAAGGCTGGGCTCAGGTGGGGTGTGGGCACTCTGATGTAGGGTACCAACTATGCAACAACCTGGACCCTCAGCATGTTTTATGTACAGCCTGGGGGAGGGGTAGCTGGTCCCTGCAGGAGGTGTCTGCAGGTGAGCACCCTCAGACTGTAAACATCAAGGAGGAGGAAGCTGCAGTTGCTGGCTTTTGAACACATTGCCAATGTTCACACTTTGTCTACACGGACACTTAGACTAGAGGAAGGCTTTGCCAATCCTCTAAGCCTCACTCTGGGGTAAAGTTCTGCAGTCCCTACGGGTCTGGGGCATTGGGTTCTTGACATGGCAATACCCACTTAACAATACACACTCACTCAGGACATTATTGGCTTTTGTCTTGGGGTTTCTATTGCTGCAATCAAACACCGTGATCAAAAAGCAAGTTGGGGAGGAAAGGATTTATTTGGCTTACACTTCCATATTGCTGTTCATTAGTGAAGGAAATCAGGACAGGAAGTCAAACAGGGCAGGATCCTGGAGGCAGGAGCTGATGCAGAGGACATGGAGGATGCTGCTTACTGGCTTGCTTCCCATGACTTGCTCAGTGTGCTTTCTTATAGAACCCAGGACCACCAGTCCAGGATGGCACCACCATGGGCTGGGCCCTCCCCACCGATCACTATTTGAGAAAATGCCTTACAGATGGATCTCATGGAGGCATTTCCTCAGCTGAGGCTCCTTTCTCTCTAGCTTCTGTCAAGTTGACACAAAACCAGCTGTACAGCGCTTTACACATTTCACTCAAAGCTGCTTCTGCTCCCCATGGGGAAGGAATGCAATACTGAGGGTGTGGGGAAGTGAGGCAGAGGGGCATATCTAGTTAGGTGTACCCATTATACTGGCAGGGGATGTGCCATAGCCCTCTGATGCTACTACGTCTGGCGTCTTGAGGCCTGTAAGCTTCCTTGAGGAAGTGAGAATGGGCCCAGCTCCCGGAATCTGGACACCTGGGGAGTAGACTCCTAGATAGGCTCTCATGGAGGGGTCTTCTCCCTGTGGCAGCAGGGAGTCCAGGATCAGCTGTGAGGTTAGACAGGGAGGGCTGCTGATGGGCAGCAGCTGGTCTAGGATTCTGATAACTAGCAGGTGTTACATTATTAAAACAGCTGTAGACAGAAGTCGGAAAGATAGGCTTGGGCTGACCTGAGGTGGGACCATGTTTATCCATGGCAAGGGGATATTTTTGTCACCCACGTGTGTGGATGGCTAAGATGCCTACAGAAAAAGACGGGATTTGGCCCTTTATAAGGGCAGAACCACTCCGTGGTCCCTCCCTTCCAGAACTGCTTGGTCTGGCAGTAAGGGAAGATGGGAAGTGTAGTCTTTTAGCAGGAAACTATTATTCCTAAATGTAAGAGGTTATAAAAGTGCAGGGCAGGGGCATTATAGCTGTTTTTTTGCTGAGGAGGTCTTTTTCAGAGGGGTTAGTTCTGGGTCCATTAAGGAGGGGGTCCTCTGGTCATGTGTGTGTGTGGGGGGGAGAGTCTAAACCTTATTAGCCGCAATGGATCATGTGATTACTGTCCTGTGTTTCTGAAGAGAATTGGAAAATAATTATTAGACAACCATAAGCAGAGGGTTTGGTTTACAGCGTAAAACAGAGATTTTTCTGGGAAGGTTGAGGGATAGGGAGGAATGGAGGCAGGAAAGTGGAGTGGGCCCGTGGGAGGAAGTGGGCATAAAGCTTATTCAAGGCGACAGTGACTGGTCCCACTGCCAGGACTGTTGTACAGATGAGCCAGCAGACGTGGCAGGGAGGACAGGGCATCAAAGCGGGGGACAGGAGAGAAGAGCGGACTGACGGAAAGGACTGTGTCTGGCCTGGGGTGAAAGGGAGGAAGCCCCTTTAGCCGGTTTCTCCACAGCATCCAAAAGGTCTGTTGCAGGTGCATCAGGAACGAATGGAGCTGATGCAGGGTAAATGCTGTCGGGAGAGCTTACGTGGGACATTTTGTCTGGGTCTAGGGTGAAGTTCACGAAGTAAAACATTTAAAAGACAGGGTGAAAAATAGGCATGAGGATAATAAGGAGGACAGAGTGATCCAGGGGAGGAGCCAGAGAGGGAGGGAATCCGAAGTCCATACACAGGAGGCGGCTTGTGGTTGAATTTTTCCGGTCTGTCTGTAGACCCCATTTCAGATAGGATTTGTTGGCCTGGAAGCAGCATGTTCATGGAGGGGAGCAAAAATAACATTCCAGCAGTCCAACCTGATCCTATAACCTTGGAGTCCTGCAGCAGTCACGGAGTCCATTGGTCCCGAAGGGCGTTAAGCTGATCTGAGCCAGTGAGACCGAGAGGGTAATTGAGGCAAGGAGGCCTCAGTCCAGCTGTTTCATTTGAGTCCAAAAGCAATCAGTGTTCAGAGTGGGAAGAACAGGGATGAGTTCTGTGGTCCATGACCCATTAGTCCCCTTTAGAGGTCACCCGAATTGCTTTTAGGGGTTTGGGGACATCAGTCTCGGTAACAGCTTCAGGGTTGATGGAAGGGCGATGAGGAGAGCAGCAGTTTGAGTGCCCCAGAAGAGGCTCTAAAACCTGACAGTTGGCAAAGATCCAGGACACAAGCCAGGAGGTGATAACTGTACAACTCTGTCTCAATTATGACAGAGTTACATGGGGGAAACTTTTTGGCTTTTTTTTTGTGGTTTTTGATTGTTTGTTTATTTTTTGAGATAGGGTTTCTCTGTGTGATTCTAGCTGTCCTGGAACTCACTCTGTAGACCAGGCTGGCCTCGAACTGAGAAATCCACCTGCCTCTGCCTCCCAAGTGCTGGGACTAAAGATGTGCACCACCACCATGCAGCAACATATGGTGAACTTTGTATATTTATTTTAAATATTAGCGATACCAGTTATTATGTAATAAACAAACCAGAATTTCCTTAGTAAAACACAATTTTTTGTGTTTTATTTGATACGGTAAAATTTTAAAATTGGGACTATTACTTTAAATGACTATATTTAGTATTTGAAAACATGACAATGCATATTTTTGTTAAAATCAAATTGTTATAGCTAAGTTCCAAGATTATACACTAAATATATTTTATATTGTCAGGCTACATAAGAAGACAATTTAATTCTAAGTTGTATTACCAAAAAAGAAGTGGTTTTTAACTTTCAATTCAAAAATATGTCCAGAGACAATGATACCTTGCTTTCTCCTCAATGGGCACTTCTTTAGAACACTCCAGAACTACCTTAGTCAGTGACTACCATGCCAAGAGTAAATGCTTTCTTTAACCAAGTTTTTTTTTTAAAATTAACCCTACTAATGGAAGCTTTTAAAATTTCTCTACAACATTTTCATTCCATACATTCACCCAACAGATGAAAAATGACAGCTGTCATGTCAAATCTATGATAAATAATTCCTCATGTTACATGGACTGAAATAGCAAAAAAGGCTAAAGCCAACTGTACTGCCTGGTTTTGTGTGTCGACTAGACACAAGCTGGAGTCATCAGAGAGGGAGGAGCCTCAGCTGAGAAAATGTCTTCAAGAAATCCAGCTGTAGGGCATTTTCTCAATTAGTGATCAATGGGGGAGGACCCAGCCCATTGTGGGTGGTGCCATCCCTGAGCTTGTGGTTCTGGGTTCTATAAGAAAGCAGGCTGAGCAAGCCATGGGGAACAACCCAATAAGCAGTTCCCCTCCACAACCTCTGCATCAGCTCCTGCCTCCAGGATCCTGCCCTGTTTGAGTTCCTGTCCTGATTTCCTTCACTAATGAACAGCAATATGGAAGTGTAACCCAAATAAACCCTTTCCTCCCCAACTTGCTTTTTGATCACGGTGTTTGGTTGCAGCAACAGAAACCCTACCTAAGACACCAACTCTTTATGCCTTCTGAAAATGGACAAATCTCTAGGTCACCATGTATTGACAACAGTAAACATATTTTTAAACATCATTCTATTTAAAAATACATTGGTTGTTTAGAGGCATTATTTGTAAAGCAAGATAACCACATTAAATGAGCTTCAACAAATATTGGCCTTTGGAATTTCTTAGAAAACATCCACAGGCATCACTGCCAAGGCCTGTGTACTCTCTGTCTGGGTAGAGACTAGATTACAGTCTCAAAGCCTCAGGTTCTGAGGATCTCTGCAACAGGAGGCGGAAGGCACTTAGGTACAACACA
Source organism: Peromyscus eremicus (assembly GCF_949786415.1). Classification (NCBI taxonomy): domain Eukaryota; kingdom Metazoa; phylum Chordata; class Mammalia; order Rodentia; family Cricetidae; genus Peromyscus; species Peromyscus eremicus. Next base: position 126,745,072 of record NC_081420.1, read on the forward strand.
ATTCAGTAGCCAGTGCTGGCTCACACTTCGGGCGTCTGACCCCAGCCGTTTATTTTAGTCCTATTTAAGCACCGCACAATCTGGTGAAAACAACTTTTGCGATGATTATCTCAGTCCCTTGTGCACAACAAAGCATACTTAAATCTCTTTGAGGAACAAAGTAAACTAAATACAGATGGGATGTGACTAGATGGAAACTCTAAAGTACACGTGACGCCTTCCATAAAGATAGTTCTATAGACTGACTGAGAAAAAGGAATTTATGAGAAGGGTCTCGGGGAGGATTTGGTGCTGAAAAGTCTCCTGCCCCATAGATTTTGCAAAGCTCACCAGGCTAGCAAGTGTGTCCATTCCAGCCTTCTCGGCAGAAAACAGGTTTTTAATTCTTTCTCTTGAAGGAACAACCCTGTGTGCTTAATATTCCAGGTTCCTCTAGTGCAGTGATTCTCTTGCGACCCCTTGGAGGGGGGTGTTAAATGACCCTTTCACAGGGGTCATCCAAGACCATCGGAAAACACAGATATTTACATTATGATTCACAACAGGAGCAAAATTACAGTTATGAAGGAACAACAAAGATAATTTTATGGTTGGGGTCACCACAGTATGAAGATCTGTATTAAAGGGTCGCAGCATTAGGAAGGTTGAAAACCACTGCCCAAATGCGTGTCTATGAGCACAAAGACCTTTGTGTCCCCTATAACAGGTTAGCCCAGGTTGGTGGGAAACTCCTTCATCTGAGTCATCTCCTCCTGAAGAGCCTGAGGGCTTGGGACATCACTTAATAGAATCATTTGTTGACTATACAGACACAAAACCTAATGTCAAAGACACCATTTGGATATTCTGAATAACTTTCCAAAGCTGTGAGATTGATGGCAGTATCTGGTGGCATCCTCCTATAATCAGGCAATATGGGTGACTAGGGTATAGACCCTGAATTTAGTTTTTGCTAGGAGGAGGCATTAAATGCCACGGTGAAGTGTTAGCATTTATTGGGGTGGGAGGTAGACCTTGGTGGGTTGGGCCCAAGGTGTGCTGCAAAGAGAGCGAACCATGTAACAGATCTCACATAAAAGGTTTATTTGCTGGGGGTGGGGGATGGGGGCAGCAAAAGGCTATCTCAGGGTGAGGACATGAGAGAGATTGAGACAGACAGACAGAGAGCCCAGGAGACAGAGATTGAGAGAAAGCGATCTGGGGTGGCAGGGCCCTTTTAAAGGGTTGGCATTCATAGTGACGCAGCTGCTGAGTGATTCCTGAGGGCGTGCTGTTGGAGTGCCTGGTTTCTGGCATCCCTCCCTTTTGTTATTGTGAAAGGTGAGGAAATGGGGTGATGGTGAGGCAGGAATGTGGGTGCCACGCTCTTTAGACGGCTTCCTGTTGTCTGGGTGTGTCAACATCTTTGGGGATGTTGGCCAAGACCTGGAAGAGCAGGTGCTTCACTTGCTGTCCAGGCTCTGTGGGACCATCTGGGGCTAGGGAAGTGCAGGCAGCATTGGAGCAGTCTGTGAGGCTGGACCACCTGGGACTAGCCACTTTGGAGCTGTTCTGGATGCAGATTTTGAGGGAACACCTGGACCTGGCAGGATCCTGGGACAGATGTGTATATATATGGGGCAGAACATAAAGTTAAGGAATTTAGGGAGAAATTTCCTCAGGTGTACATTTGAAACTTTTAGGCCCATGGTCCTGGTAGTTGATAGAGGGGAGTCCTAGGACCAGAGAAAGGGGAAGAGATCCTACCCTCAGGAATAAGCAGTAGGTGGGGAAACTTAGGTTGCTGATTGACAGGAGTACTTATTTGGAGTCCATTTGACTCACAAGAGGTATATTCAAGCCGATTCCCTGAAGCTTACAGAATTAGTTTATGGTTTTTTTTTTGAGATGGGTTTTTCTTTGTAACAGCCCTGGCTGTTCTGGAACTTGCTTTGTAGACCAAGCTGGCTTTGAAGCCACAGAGATCTTCCTGCCTCTGCCTCCTGAGTGCTGGTATTAAAGGCATGCACTACCACTGTCCCTCTACCAGAAAAATTTTAAGTTTACAAAAAGAGATTTGTTTAGATATGTTAGCATTCCCACTGTAATCTGGGTTATAGAAAAGACTCACCCCTTTGTGTCACAGTGGAAGCTTGGGAAGCTTGGGTTAAAAGCATGGACACTCGTTATGAGCAGCTCAAAGAGGACAGAAATCTCCCACAGAGCAGAAGGGCAAAAGCCCGCTTGATCTTGATTTTCAGTATGAATACAGGCCATGAAACTGAGGCCTCTTCCCTCTGTCCAGAAGACTGGATGTATATAGATTAGACAGACATTTTTAGCGCAATGAGAAGCACTTTTAAGTCTATACTTAGAAGACAACCAAAGGAATTTGAAATCTTAGGCCTGTGACTATGATAACAGTAGTCAAGGCTTACCAGAGCTAGATTAGTAGCTTATCAGAACTCCATTGATTCATGTTAAAACTCTGAACTTTTGGAGTCTTAATATAGAAATAGCATAGTGAGGGAAAGAAACATATTTCATTTTTATATACTTTAAGTCACTTATCACCACTTATGCTTTCATATCCTTACACCTTACAGACATTTTATACTTTTTCTATCCAATCATTCACCATGAGACACAGGAGGTTGAGGGCAGTCATTGTAAAAATCAAGTTTCTTTCAATAAAGGAATAGTAAAAAGTTACTTTGAAATCTGTTTTGTGAGTTTATTCTGTTCTGAGTCTGGAAGCAAGGTAAACTGTGTCTAGACCTAGTAATAGCTCTAGGAGAGAGAGGCCTGTGGCCTGAATTTTACACACAAAGAGAACCGAGGAGGCATCTGAAGCCTTGGTTGCTGCTGTTAAACTGACAAAGCTATCACCAGCCTAGTGGTCAACACTATCAGAGATCTGAGGATAAATTTCACTGAAGCAAACAGGAAGCACAGACCAAGTAGCTTTCCAATCTATTAAAAATGGCAGAGACTTACTGGCTACCTGGACAATTACATTAGGTTCCTCCATGGTCACTGGGGACAGAAGTCCCAGGGCAGCATCAGTCTTGGCTGCCAGAGCCAGAAGGTCCAACAAACTTTCCCGTGGAGTGGGGAGTTGGGATGGGGTGGGGTGGGATTGGCCTACGTTGTCTAGACAAAGTGGGGCAATCAATTCCTGGTGTCCTGCTTGTCCATAGTTTGGACAGTTTCCTGGCAGTGGGTGGTATGAAGGGCAGTTTTTCAACCAGTGGCCAGCTTTGCCACATTTATACCAAGTTCCAGATGAAGTTTCTTCTGTGCCCATCATCTTCTTTGGAGGAGATTAGGTGTGCTTCCAGGAGCTGGCATGTCTCTCTATCACAAAAAGCTTTTTTAAAATTAAACATTTTAAATGCCATATTTAATTTAAATGCCAGGTCTCTGAAGAGTACCTAATTTAGTTACTTGCTTTAGGCTTAACTTTGAAAACATATACAGGAGGCTAAATAAGGCTTGTTCCTGTAATTAATACACAGTACTTAGCATGACTACAAGTATAGTTCTGAACATATTGAAGAATTTGATCATTTATAAGATGACTGACTATTTATTAACTTGCATGTCTGAATCATCTTTAACAGTTTACAGTAAGTTAGTAGCTTTTATAAGACTAGGATTTTACATTCCATCCCTGTTAGGTTTAGCCTTCAAACTAATGATTTTTGAATTGAAAGTCTTCTAGTGTCAAAATAAGCTACTTGGTCTGTACTTCCTGTTAATGCCAGTGAAACACACACACACACACACACACACACACACACACTCACACACACACACCCCTGCAGATTTTAATTGTAAGCCTTTTGTTACAAGTTTAAAGCCCAATTTTGTTACAGATTATATAGATTTTAAATCATACCTGATGAGCAACTTTTACAAATCCTAAGAGTTTACAGCATAATCTTAAGATTTTTTTTTTGAGAGCAGAGTGAAAAGAAATCATAGAGATTAAAGATTTTTTTGTTTGTTTTTCTTTTTTTCTTTTCTTTTTTTTTTTTTTTTTGGTTTTTTCGAGACAGGGTTTCTCTGTGTAGCTTTGCGCCTTTCCTGGATCTCACTCTGTAGACCAGGCTGGCCTCGAACTCACAGAGATGCGCCTGCCTCTGCCTCCTGAGTGCTGGGATTAAAGGCGTGCGCCACCACCACCCGGCAGATTAAAGATTTTTAAGAGTGGGAAGTAGAACCTTAGAAGTGAGAGACCTTTGGAAGTGTTGAGCACAGCAAGTTTAGATATAAGAGACTTGGGGATCATTTGTTTGTGGCAGCAGCAATTGTTAATGATTTGTGAAAATTTGGAAATCAAGTTTGCTCCCACCCCTTCCTTTCCCATTGATTTGTACTGAGGCCAAGCTGTTGTACTAAAATCTGAGTCTGTGGAGAAGAGAGAGGGAGTCGTAGCTCGGAATACTGTGTGGGTGTGCATGGGAAATAAGACATGCCTGCAGACTTCTGGCATGTCTTATTTCCCATGCATCCTTGTCCTGTAAGGAGACTAGCATGCAACTTACTAATATGCTCCATGCAAGGGAACAACTTGAGTCTGTAGACTTCCTGCCATGTAAGTTTATTGTAAACTTAACCCATTTTATTCAAGCATTCGTTTTTTTTCCATAACCAATTTTTATATACCTGATTTTGAATATTTGCTCTACATTAAACAAACCAAGTGTACATTAAACTTGGTTTGCTTAACATGTTCCGGGTTTAACTTTGACAACATACACAGAAAACTGTAGGAGGCACAGGAATCATGCTGTGTGACTTTACCATCTTGCTTAAGGTAACCACATGGTTTCTTCTTGCTTATCATTGTATCTCATTTTTTAGACTAAGGTGGCAACACCAGGCTTCCAAATGGTTTGTTTTAAAACTGGTCATATAAAAACTGTGATATTTTTGCTATGTTTGTTAAGCTTCAGCTATTTGGTGAAACTGAGTCATATAAAAAACTAGTATTTTATAAAGTTACACTATAAAGAGCCAGTTGGTGTGTGTCTGCGGATGGAAGCAGACAACCTGGAATGCTTTTGCCTCTTAGCTGCTGAAGATACAAGCAGAACTTCCCAGGCCAGGAGAGCCAGAAACACATGTAACCACAAGCATAAGGCTCTCTGAGTTAGGGAAGATGCAAGTTTGGAGCCTAGCAGAAATGGCTGTGGGCATTCCAGCTCTGGTGTAGTTGTAAGCCAGAGCCTTGAGAAAGATTAAAGTGAACTGTGGACTTTATGGGGGATGGGGCCTCGGATCAGACTACCATTCCATTTTAGTCAGTTTAGATATCAGAAATCAAAAGTTCCAAATTGGGGCCAGCAGTGGCTATTTGTCCAATGTATATTGAGGACAGATTTGGACCCAGAGCTGAACAAATGAACTGGATATGAGGTCTCCCAAATGGAGCTTTTTACACTAGCCTGAAGCCAGGCCAAGGGTGCGTACTTTGGGATGGTGCCCAAAATCAAGGTAAAAACAATGATCAATATCCAACTGCTTAGACCGCCCTCTAAGTCTTGACTTTGACCAAATGCACCTGGAAAGGGGATGTCTCCAACTTCTACAATTCCAGCATCAAGAAACCACAGAGCCAGTGGAAGGTTCTCGGAGCTTTTGGCTGATCATCTGGTAGGCCAGGGGAGCATTCCTGGAATTAGAATGCTAAAACTTTCTCACAGCCAGTGGAAGGTCTCTGGTGCCTTCAACCAAGTGGGTCTTAAGACCGACAGAAGAAAGCTCCAGTGAGCCTCTGGACCTAACTATGGCACCTTTGAGCTGTGTCCATCGAATTGTCTTGTCCCAGGGTTTTGTTATGCTTTGTGTGAGTGTTCTGGTTGACTGTAGCGTGGCTTCCTCCTTAGAGTCAGGCTACATCAGGGCAAGAGAGTAAAGTGAGAAGGGGCAGAGACAGGGATCAAAAAGAAAAGGCTGCCTGAGAACAGTCCTGCCTGGCCCTCTCGGCCTGGACCTGGAGAGTGTATGAGAGCCAGGGAAGTTTATCTGTAGGTGGGCTTGAGCCACTAGTGGGCTCAGATTTCCCATCCTGGGATTCCAGCACCACTATGGTAGATTATTAATACATGTGAGGTCATTACGAGCAGACCTATAGGCAGGACCATGTTTATTGGTGGGAACACGGCAAGGGGTCATCTCAGCTCTCACGCATGTGGATCGATGGGCCATATGTCCCATGCCAATAAGAGAAAACCTAACCGCAGGTTTCTCTGTTGTTGGTAGACTGCAGCGTGAGACGGGGCTCTGTAGTGACTGCTTTGGGAAGACAGCCTGAAGAGCTTGTGCCACTAACAGCAGCGGTTGATGGGGAACAGCAGCGGCCTCTGGCTCCTGCATCCCGGTCTGCACGGGGCCAGAAGGGAAGTGGGACCGACTTAGGGCTAAAGCTTGTGCCCCAACAAGACACAGTCCACTGTACACCCTGGGTAAGCCAATCAAAGAGCCAAATGAATAATGAAAAGCAGAAAAAGGAGATTAAAAAATGTGGCCACCCTAGGAGAAGGGACAAAGAGATCCGTGACCACTCCCCACCCCAAGTCCATCTTTGGGGTTCTGACACCGAGTTAGACATAAGTAGGCAATGTAGTCAAGGTGTGGCCCCACCCATCCTTGTCGCCACAAGGCGGTCTGACGAGGTGTTGGTACCGTGTGAACTATTTCAGGAGACAAGCTTCTCTCTGCTGACACCAGTCTTCCTCTTTCCCTTTTCCACGCATGAGGGAAGGTCTAACTCCCTGGGGTGCCTCATTTCACAGTCCAGTGGCAAAAGGAGAGACACAGTGTCTACATCTCTATCCTTGCCAGGCCAGTTATAGGGCGGCCTAGATTTTCAGTTCTTATCTCCAGTTTCTAGTTCATGAGTTTTTTAAATGCAAATAAGATCCTCTGTTTTACTTGGGTATGAAAACAACAATTCCCTTATGAAGACAGTGAATATGCTGGGGTTTCACAGAGTCAAATTACCAGGAGCAAGGAAAATACCAGAAATAGAGAGTGGATGACATGTGTGTTCCTGCATACGTCAATGTGCATTTAAAGAAAGGGTGTCTGGTTCTGTCAGCATTGCAAGATGTGTTTGAAAGCCACCACATTTTTCCATCATTAAAGTCAACCTGAATTTCCAAGGAAGAGGACGAATGAATTGGACCTGCTAGGCCCAGCAGCCCTTGCTTCCTATTTAACCCAGTAATTCCTCCCTGTCGTTAAAATGAAGGTCAAGAGAATCAGATGACACCTTGACTTTAGAGACAGGAGTCTCTCTAGGGGCCCTGGAGACTATGGAGAGACCATGCGTCACTACAGTGTGCCTGGGCCAGTCTTGGGTCCTTCGGTAGCCCATGTGCATTCACAGCCTTCCTTCAGGCTTCCTGGGTAGAATCAACCAGTCCCTCCCTCCCTCCCTCCCTCCCTCCCTGCCTCCCTCCCTCCCTCCCTCCCTCCCCCCTTTCCTCCCCTCCCCCCACCCTCTCTTCTTTGAGACAGGGTCCCATGTACCCTTGAACTGCTTTTAGTTTAGGATAGCCTTGACCTTCTGATTATCCTGCCTCCACTCTCGAGTGCTAAGATCCCAGGCATGTGCTGCTATACCTGCCTCTTCCTGCTTCCTTGTGCTTACAAAGAATGTGCACACACGACCTTCCCTCACAGGCTTATAAAGAATGTGCACACACGACCCTCCCTCACAGGCTTACAAAGAATGTGCACACACGACCCTCCCTCACAGGCTTACAAAGAATGTGCACACACGACCCTCCCTCACAGGCTTACAAAGAATGTGCACACACGACCCTCCCTCACAGGCTTACAAAGAATGTGCACACACGACCCTCCCTCACAGGCTTACAAAGAATGTGCACACACGACCCTCCCTCACAGGCTTATAAAGAATGTGCACACACGACCCTCCCTCACAGGCTTATAAAGAATGTGCACACACGACCCTCCCTCACAGGCTTATAAAGAATGTGCACACACGACCCTCCCTCACAGGCTTACAAAGAATGTGCACACACGACCCTCCCTCACAGGCTTATAAAGAATGTGCACACAGGACCCTCCCTCACAGGCTTATAAAGAATGTGCACACACGACCCTCCCTCACAGGCTTACAAAGAATGTGCACACACGACCCTCCCTCACAGGCTTACAAAGAATGTGCACACACGACCCTCCCTCACAGGCTTACAAAGAATGTGCACACACGACCCTCCCTCACAGGCTTACAAAGAATGTGCACACACGACCCTCCCTCACAGGCTTATAAAGAATGTGCACACACGACCCTCCCTCACAGGCTTATAAAGAATGTGCACACACGACCCTCCCTCACAGGCTTATAAAGAATGTGCACACACGACCCTCCCTCACAGGCTTATAAAGAATGTGCACACACGACCCTCCCTCACAGGCTTACAAAGAATGTGCACACACGACCCTCCCTCACAGGCTTACAAAGAATGTGCACACACGACCCTCCCTCACAGGCTTACAAAGAATGTGCACACACGACCCTCCCTCACAGGCTTATAAAGAATGTGCACACACGACCCTCCCTCACAGGCTTATAAAGAATGTGCACACAGGACCCTCCCTCACAGGCTTATAAAGAATGTGCACACACGACCCTCCCTCACAGGCTTACAAAGAATGTGCACACACGACCCTCCCTCACAGGCTTACAAAGAATGTGCACACACGACCCTCCCTCACAGGCTTATAAAGAATGTGCACACAGGACCCTCCCTCACAGGCTTATAAAGAATGTGCACACACGACCCTCCCTCACAGGCTTATAAAGAATGTGCACACACGACCCTCCCTCACAGGCTTATAAAGAATGTGCACACACGACCCTCCCTCACAGGCTTATAAAGAATGTGCACACACGACCCTCCCTCACAGGCTTATAAAGAATGTGCACACACGACCCTCCCTCACAGGCTTATAAAGAATGTGCACACAGGACCCTCCCTCACAGGCTTACAAAGAATGTGCACACACGACCCTCCCTCACAGGCTTACAAAGAATGTGCACACAGGACCCTCCCTCACAGGCTTATAAAGAATGTGCACACAGGACCCTCCCTCACAGGCTTATAAAGAATGTGCACACACGACCCTCCCTCACAGACTTATAAAGAATGTGCACACACGACCCTCCCTCACAGGCTTATAAAGAATGTGCACACACGACCCTCCCTCACAGGCTTATAAAGAATGTGCACACACGACCCTCCCTCACAGGCTTATAAAGAATGTGCACACACGACCCTCCCTCACAGGCTTATAAAGAATGTGCACACACGACCCTCCCTCACAGGCTTATAAAGAATGTGCACACACGACCCTCCCTCACAGGCTTATAAAGAATGTGCACACACGACCCTCCCTCAAGGCTTATAAAGAATGTGCACACACGACCCTCCCTCACAGGCTTATAAAGAATGTGCACACACGACCCTCCCTCACAGGCTTATAAAGAATGTGCACACACGACCCTCCCTCACAGGCTTATAAAGAATGTGCACACACGACCCTCCCTCACAGGCTTATAAAGAATGTGCACACACGACCCTCCCTCACAGGCTTATAAAGAATGTGCACACACGACCCTCCCTCACAGGCTTATAAAGAATGTGCACACACGACCCTCCCTCACAGGCTTATAAAGAATGTGCACACACGACCCTCCCTCAGAGGCTTATAAAGAATGTGCACACACGACCCTCCCTCACAGGCTTATAAAGAATGTGCACACACGACCCTCCCTCACAGGCTTATAAAGAATGTGCACACACGACCCTCCCTCACAGGCTTATAAAGAATGTGCACACACGACCCTCCCTCACAGGCTTATAAAGAATGTGCACACACGACCCTCCCTCACAGGCTTATAAAGAATGTGCACACACAACCCTCCCTCACAGGCTTATAAAGAATGTGCACACACGACCCTCCCTCACAGGCTTATAAAGAATGTGCACACACGACCCTCCCTCACAGGCTTATAAAGAATGTGCACACACGACCCTCCCTCACAGGCTTATAAAGAATGTGCACACACGACCCTCCCTCACAGGCTTATAAAGAATGTGCACACACGACCCTCCCTCACAGGCTTACAAAGAATGTGCACACACGACCCTCCCTCACAGGCTTACAAAGAATGTGCACACAGGACCCTCCCTCACAGGCTTATAAAGAATGTGCACACACGACCCTCCCTCACAGGCTTATAAAGAATGTGCACACAGGACCCTCCCTCACAGGCTTATAAAGAATGTGCACACACGACCCTCCCTCACAGGCTTATAAAGAATGTGCACACACGACCCTCCCTCACAGGCTTATAAAGAATGTGCACACACGACCCTCCCTCACAGGCTTATAAAGAATGTGCACACACGACCCTCCCTCACAGGCTTATAAAGAATGTGCACACACGACCCTCCCTCACAGGCTTATAAAGAATGTGCACACACGACCCTCCCTCACAGGCTTATAAAGAATGTGCACACACGACCCTCCCTCACAGGCTTATAAAGAATGTGCACACATGACCCTCCCTCACAGGCTTACAAAGAATGTGCACACACGAACCTCCCTCACAGGCTTATAAAGAATGTGCACACACGACCCTCCCTCACAGGCTTACAAAGAATGTGCACACACGAACCTCCCTCACAGGCTTATAAAGAATGTGCACACACGAACCTCCCTCACAGGCTTATAAAGAATGTGCACACACGACCCTCCCTCACAGGCTTATAAAGAATGTGCACACACGACCCTCCCTCACAGGCTTATAAAGAATGTGCACACACGACCCTCCCTCACAGGCTTATAAAGAATGTGCACACACGACCCTCCCTCACAGGCTTTGAGGCTGAGGCCAAGCTCCAGCCAGAGCCTCTGCCAATGGTATTCTGGAACAGCTACATGAGAAGTGGACGAATATGTCGCATTTGTTATTTTGGAAACTTAAACATCTGGCCTGTCAATTATTTTCTTTTTAACTCAGTTATTTTGGCACAGCAAAAGCACAATTTGAGAGATTCTTTTTAAAATATGTATTATCATCATCGTTATTATTTGTTTGTGTGTGTGTGTGTATGACCCTGGGACACATGCTATGGTGTCCATGGGTTCTTTCCTTCCCTGTACATGAATTCTGAGGACTGAACTCAGGTTACCAGAGTTGCAAAGCAAGAGACCACCACCCCAACTGAAGTGTCTGAACAAGGCAAACTTTACCCCTGACCCGAGGGTATGCTCAGAAGAGTGGACACACAGAAGCAGGAAGTGCACTCATTTTTTATTATAACTCAGGTGGTGGCTAGGCCTTTTTCTCATTGGCTGGGTCAGAGCTCACAGTCTTTTCTGATTGGTCAGTCTTCAGAAAAAACATACAAGGTGGGAGAGGTGAAAAGATTTGAATTCCTTCCCTAGATATTAATTTATAGGATTTGATAGAAAAGACTCATACCTAATATTTCTTATGTGCAGTAAGGGCCTTTACCCACGGAGCCATGTCACCTGCTCCAAAGATTATTTTTATTTTTATTGTTTTTAGATTATTACAATCTCGTGGCTTTTTTTTTTTTTTGTCAGGGTCTCACTGTATAGTTCTGGTTGCTTGGAACTCACTATATATACCAGGCTGGCCTTGAACTTACAGATATCTGCTCCCTCCTGAGTGCGGCCAATTTCATGGTTTTTTTTTTTTTTTTTTTTTTTTTTGTCTTGAGTGATAATTGGATATTAAGCATTAGATATGGCACAAATGCCAGCTAAAGCAGCCAGTATGTAGTAGTGGTCAGATGACAGCCCCAACTGTTCTGTTCCCTTCAGGCCTAGGATAAGAGGGACGCTGAGGCAGGACTTTCCAATGGCATGTCCGTTTGTGAACTGATCTGTGAAAAGGCCAAGGGTTGATGGGCACCCACTGGGAATCTGATTCGTGGGGCTGATTCCTACTCCAGAGCAGGCGAGCTGCCCCGCTCATCCTCTGGCTACTCGAGCAGGAGAACACAGATATCAAGACCTTGAATTCCAAGACAGATAATCCATATAATCAAAAATGACAGCCCAAACTGCTTCTAAATGTAAGCCTATTTCAGAACGGTGATGGCACTGATTGTCTCACACAGCTTCATGTCTCACAAGTTTTTCAGCTAAATAAAGAGTCCTGGTGGCCACCAGGGTCCTGCAGTCGCCATAATCATAATGAATAGGATGCAGCATTGCTGGTAGAGACGAGGCCTCAGGAAACAGTGTCAAGAGACCATCACACCAAGGGAATGCACATCGCCTCGCCTTTGGCTCAGGCAGAGGTGGTCCCTTTCCTGTTTGGTGAGTGTGGCATGATAGTGGAGCACTTGCCCCTGGTTTTATCTTCAGCACCAAAACAAAGCAAAAAAAAGGAGAAGGCGGAATGCGATGCTGCTCCAGGAGAAAAGTCAGGAAGCCCCGTGCAGGTAATAAGGCACGGGAGGGCTGCTTGCGGCAGTGGTCAGTGGGTGCTTACTCTGCGTTTAAAGCCAATCTAGGTGCTTTACAACTATGCATCCCTTATAAGGTAGGCTTGGTTATTTCATGCCGCTGAGGCAGAAACTGGACTTTGAGGGAGGCTGCAGACCTGGCCTACTATTACATAGCTTGAAAACGCACAGGCGGGCAAACTCTTCTAGGTTGAGATTTCCCTTCTTTTTTTAAAATTTACTTTTGTTGTGCTGGGATTGAATCCAGGGCTCTGGCATTGTGGTACGTACCCAATCCTTTTATCTATTTGTTTGTTTATAAGACAAAATCTTGCTTTGTAGCCAGGCTGTTCTTGAACTTGCCATCCTCTTGCCTCAGACTTCTGAGCACTGGGATTTTAGGTGTATGCCACTGGAAGGAGACGACTTACCAGCTGGGACAGTTTTATTTCAGGGTAAACCTGAGAGGTGCGCTGCAGAAGAGAGAGAACTTCTCTTACAGGCTGGGCTTTTTACTCAGGGTTAGGGAGGAGAATGGTTGAGGGGCTAAGGTCCCGTTCACTGTTAATAGTTAAGTTAGGACCTGGGGGAATGGCATGGGGAAACTGACTTTGGGAAACTGAAAATGGAGGTCACAGGTCAGGGGCTTCTGGAATGTAGTCACAGGGTGGGAGTGGGGGGTTGGGTATAGTCATAGGAAGAAGGGGACAGTTATCAGACTGGAGTGGGGTGTCCTCTGTGTGGCGTCCTTGTTCCTTCTGTAGTTATTGTATTTTAAAAACAGCGGGAAGGAGTCATACCATATAACAGGGCCCATGTGGGAGATTTGTTGAGGGGAAGGGAGAGAAGGGGCAGAGACTGGTCCCTGGGGATAGAGCGAAGAAAGAGAAGGAGACTGGAGGAGGGTAAGGGCCACCTTTCATAAGGAAACTTAGCGAATGCGCACAGGGGTGCTCTTAGTGGCTGCAGCTGAGGATGTATCCTGTCAGGACCCTAAGGGCAGGCCAGTGCAGATGCCAACAGTTATACTGTCTCTTACATCACTTTGGTTTTGGGAATGAAGGGCCTGAAGAAGGAAGATGGCTCTCGTGGAGTCATGGAGGTCACTCAGGAAATTTCTGGAAGAGGTTAATTAAACAAGAGAGGAAGAGGAGGGGCCAGAGAGAGGGATCAGCAGTTAAGAGCAACCTGTTGCTTTTGCAGAAGACTGGTGTTCGATTCCCAGCATCCACATGGTGGCTCCTAGCCACCCCTTATTCCAGTTCTAGAGGATCCAGTGCCCTCTTCTGACCTCAGTGGGTACCAGACACACACACAGAGCACAAGCAGACGTGATAGCAAAATACTTACAAATAAATCTACAAAAAAAAATGTAAGGGAGAAAGAGGAGCCCCAGTATGACAGGGATGAAAAAAGATAACAGGGAGGCTGGAGGGCTGGCCATGAGTATGACCAGGATGGGAGGAGGAAAGGGGTCTGGAGGGCTGCCCATGAATTGGGGGCCTGCTCAGGGCAATGGCTCTGTCTTTTCATCTTTGTGCCTTTTCTCTTTCCAGAGTTGACTTCTTGGGAAAGATGCAACACTGTTCACCCAGAAGTGCACAGATTACCTCACGGGTAGCCGCCAGGAGTTGGGAATCCAAGCAGTCCTGCAGTGCAGCAGTGGCCAGGGAGCTGATCTGGACTTGGACTGCTAGGGGCCAATCAGGAGACACCTTTTAGGCTTTCTGATAAATGTTCAAGGAAGATGCCGTGAGGCAGTGGTCCTTCCTCAGTAGTCCTCCTGCCAGCTAGTATTGGTATAGCTGCCTAACATCCCTGTCAAGAGCTGAGACCCTAAAATCATTTAAGAGATGTATGCTGAGTCCGTGGGTAGGTTGGGGGGTGAGTCAGCTCTTAGCCACCACACAGCTTCTCTGGCTTCTCTGAAAACCAACTGAACGTTCTTCCCAAGGGGCTTGAACCCTAGAAGCACTTACCTCCTGGTCAGTCAGGCAGGGGCACACCCCATAGCAAGACTGCTGATTGGTGGAAGTTGGGAGAAACCTCCAGGAAGCAGTGGTCTTGGAGGGGACCTTATGGGGGGTTGCTCCTGTGGCTAAGAAGAGCAAGGAAAGAAAGACCTGTCAGAAAAGACTCAGGTGAGCTGTGTCCCTGGGCTGCAGGTAGTGGAACAGTGAAGGGTTTTCCAGATGAACTAACCGTAGTTTCCAACTCTGGTCAGCAGAGGGCAGGCTGGCCTGTGAAATGATCCCCCACCCCCATCACTCAGGCTTCGCTCTAGACAGACGATCCATTAGAACCAAGACGAAGAAAAACCCACTGGGTGAATCTTCACAAAATATTGTGCCTTTGGGGACCAGAGATGTTTGCCGCCAAGCCCCATGCTCAGAGGGCATGTAGAAAGGAGAGGGAGGAAGGAACTGGCTGGGTCAGTTCACAGAGGTGTCATGTTCTAGTGAGGGAACTCTCAGAGGCATTTCCTCCCGAATGTTTTGTACACTGATTTCTAGCTGTGAAGGGGAAGGCGGCAGAGGGCCAGAGTCATGGGAGATAGGAAGAGAGCAGGGTGGTGAAGGTGATGGAGGAAGGCACCGTGGCCTTCAAGTTGGACTGTGTGACCTTGGAGAGATCCCATAACCTCGTTTGAGCCTCCACTTCTGCATCTGTGACGCAGAAGTCCACTTCATCTGCTTCAGCGGTCAAGTGGGAAAATGTGCCTGTGATGACACTCTGTCCGTGAGGGCTGTAATCAGCATGCCGACACTCTGTGCTCTTCTTAAAAAATTCGGGGTTGAGGGGCTGGAGAGATGACTCAGAGGTTTAGAGCACTGGCTGCTCTTCCAGAGGTCCCAAGCTGAATTTCCAGCACCCACATGGCAGCTCCCAGCTGTCTGTAATGGGATCTGATGCCCTCTCCTGGTGGGTAGGCATGCACACAAAGCACCCTTATACATAACATGAATAAATAAATCTTTAAAAAATTAGGGGTTCAGTCAAAGAGTGGGGAGACTGCAGGAAGAGGGAACAGGGAAGACAGGAGTGCTCTTTGGGGGGTTTGATGTCCATCTTCCTCTTGTTAAACATTCTAGAAAACCTGGACTCTTATCATCATCATCATCATCATCATTTTTATTTCTTCAGATGAGGTGATCATTCCTAATTCAGCAACCACTTGTGGATCCTCAGCTTCTGCGGTCCTGGGAGGGACTACTCCAGAAGGCCGCTGTCTTACCTGCTTTGGCATCAGTTACAAAGCACATTTAATGGCAGTTTTCTAATTTGACCTCTAATTTTCTAAATTGGCTGAAATAAGGTTACATATCTATATATATTAATTTCAGAGGTAGGAAGCAAGAGGTTCAGTGGTACCTAGGCTGTGGCAGTGACTTGGCAGTGAGGGGTCAATACTGTCTCCTTCCAAACAAAGCAGCCTTGTTTATTGAATAAGTGAAATAGGAAACCAGGGTCCGTGTCCCCCAGTGGGATGAGAAGGCTCAGCACACTCTGATCTCAAGGCCATATAGGGTGTTTTGTAGTCTGGTTATTAAATCTAGGGCCAGTGTTCTACCTCTGAGCTAAACTCTAGTCCAGTTTATCCATTTTTTGAGATAATAATCATGGCTTTAATTACTTTGGTTCTTCTGTTTATGAGGGGGCTGTGTCAAGCCTTCCACACAGATTCTCACTTAATCCTCACAGCATGAGGGAGGTACTCAGTGGTGACTCACAAGGTCACACAGCTGGAGAGGGTGGATGGGCTCTGTTGTCAGGGCCCTGGAGACTGCTTGTGGGAGGGTGAGCAGATTGTCCAGCCACCAGGCTGTCCACACTGACTTGGTGTCTCTTCAGTGTGGTACAGTCCTCACGCTGCAAGTCTTTGTAGACTTGGTGAGAGAAAGGCTTGGGTGTGGGAGTTTCTGTGTGAGTGAAACACAAATTTCACATTCATTTATATTTTGTTTATGTGTAAAAACAACTCTAAGATGGTAACTAATTTTCAGTGACAACTTCTGTAGGGACCTTCTGACTGACCTGCAGGTTGAGGGTAACTTAAAAACCTACAGTCTTTGAATATCCTGTAACAAGTTGGATATTTTAGAGGCCTTGGAATTGCACTGTTTATTATAGTGAAAATGATAAGTCATTGAAATGTCCCCAGCTAACCCCAGAGATCCTTCCTGACCCATCTGGCTAGGATGCCCTCCCAGCTCAACTTGGGTGGAGGTGTTGAAGGTTCAGATAACATCTGAGAAAGGGAATTGGTCTAGATGCAAGGCAGAGGGAGGCTGGCTGTGGGATGTGGCAGGCTTGTCTTCTCCTCTCTGTCCAGTGGGTTCTGGATCTCTGTGTAGGTAGATGGGAACCCACATAGACATCTGGTTTCTACCTGTTTTCTCCTGGAGGAAGCCTGTTGAGGGCTGGGGAAACAGAAATGCTTCCTGAGGACTGGTACAGCTAAAGCTTTCTCATGGTCTTATCCCTAACCAGACTCCCTGAGGGGAATAGGGTAGGAAAGGAGAATCAGGTTTGTCCTCTTCCTGGGTGACCAATGTTCTAGACTAGCAGGTGTCAACCTGTGGGTCGTAACCCCTTTGGCAAACTTCTATCTCCAAAAATATTTACATTACAATTCATAACAGTAGCAAAATTATAGTTATGAAGTAGCAAAAAGTAATTTTATGGTGGTGGTGGGTCACCACAACAGGAGGAACTGTATTAAAGGGTCACAGCATTAGGAAAGTTGAGAACCACTAATCTAGACAGCCTTGATCCCAGGTTCTTTCCAATCCCGTTTCTCCAGGGGGTGGAAGGCAAGCCTGGACTCTCAATAGCTCTCCCAACCCCCTGACTTTTCCTGGAGTCACTGGGACACATGAATGTTATCTTTTGGAACCCTGATTTGATGGTAAGCATGTTGACAGATGTAGATATGTAGAGAGAAAACTTGTGAGAGGGACCTGTCCAAAATGTTCATGGTGGTCATCTCCAAATGAGGAGACTGTGGCTGAGCTTCGGCTTTATATTATTATTATTATTATTATTATTATTATTATTATTATTATTATTATCATTAAGCATCTTAGCTGGGTGGTGATGAAGGCAGAGGCAGAGGCAGGCGGATATTTGTGAGTTCAAGGCCAGCCTGGTCTACAGAGCAAGTTCCAGGATGTTCAGGGCTACCCAGAGAAATTCTGTCTTGAAAAATAAAACCAACCAACCAACCAACCAAACAAAACAACAATTTCATACTATGTAGTCCAGCCTAGCCTCAAACTCACATGCACCTGCCTTCACTACCTAAACATCTAAATACTGGGATTACAGATGTGTACTGGTCCACCTGGCCCTAATTTGTTTTTTAAAGTTTGTCTATAGCTTCATAGATAAAACCACCAAAAGAGAAAGAAGAAGGGAAGAAAGGGAGGGAGGGAGAGAAAAATAAAGAGAATAAAATAAAACAAGAAAGAGAAGGTATGGGGAGGCAGAGGAGAGACGGACAGGCAACAGGCAGAGAGAATGGGAATGCACCCCAGTTCTAGACTGTGCTCTGGACAGGGCTCCCAGAGCAGGTAGCAGCTTGTATCTCAAAACCGTGTCAACAGGACCAAAGGCCAGGCATGGACTGATTTCACAGCTACTCGGGGGTTCCCTTCAGATGGTATGATACGTCTTCCTAGGACATTGGCATGGCAGAGCTTTGGGAGCAAAGCTGTGTGCAGAGCTGTTACCTGCAGTCTGAACCGTGTATTCCAGGTTCTTGCAACCTTGTTCAGAGAGTCGGAAAAGCCTATATGAATAACAAGGCAGTGAAGGGCTCCTTCCAAAGCAAAGCAAAAGCACAGAGTAGATATTCCGCCAGAGGACAGTAGGCCTGAATAAGGTTTGCTCAAGAGCCCTGGGCTAGTGTATGGGCCTTTCTTTTATGGGTCCCAGAGAAGGAAAGTCGGCAGCCAGGAGGTAGATGCGTGTGGTTTCCTATTTTGATTGACAGGCTTGGGTTATGTAAGTCTTTGTTCATTATGCACACTTTTATTAACGAGAATTTCATATACTGCATTTTGATCATATTTACCCCCATTCTTCTTTCTAACTCCTCCTGGATCTACCCTCATTTCCCTCCCTCTCAACTTTGATTTTTTTTTTTTTTTTTTTTTAGTAATCCATGGACTCCATCAGTGTTGCCCATAAGTGGGCATGGGACCATCCACAGGAGTGTGGTTGATCTACCAGGGGCTACACCCTTAAGGAAAATTGATTCTTCTTCCCACTCTGTGCTGACTGGCTTGATCACGTGCAGGCCTTGTGCAGGCCACCACAGCTGCTGAGTTCATGAGTACAAAGCTCCTGGCACGTCCAGTAGACACCGCTTGCTCTAGTCTTCAACCTCTGACTCCTACAGTCTTTCTGCCTCCCCTGTGGAGGGAGTCCTCTTTGGAGGATGATACAGATGTTCCGTTGTGGCTGAGCACTCCACTGACACTCATTCTCTGCATTGTGACCAGTTGTGACTTCCTGCATTAACCACCATTTACTTCAAATGTTTATTATTTTTAAGTGTGTGCAGGGAGTAAGTGCATTTGAATTTGCTGCCCCCAGATGAGAGAGGTGATGGATCCCCCTCAAGCTGGAGTTACAGGCAGTTGTAAGCCACCTGATGTGGGTCCTCCAACCACCAGGCTATCTCTCCAGTCCCTTCCTAAAAGCTGAATCTGAGGAAACAATTTGCTTTACTGTACATGCTGCCCAAACTAGTCCAGGGTAATCGGCTCACTGTCTCTGGTTCCAGGATATGTTCCAGATGCATTTGAGCATGAAGGGGAGTTGCTAGGGAGTTAAGGGCAGTGGCTGGTCGCTTTGTTTGGAGAAGTGTGTGTACAGCTCAATGCAGGTAGAAGTCCCAGGTTGTGAAGATGCCTCCACAAACTGCTTGTCTCAGTGTCTCACTCTAATCCTAGCACGTGGGAGGCTAAGACAGGAGGATTGCTGAGTTCAAGATGGCCTGGGCTACAGTGTAAAACTATGTTACAAAAGACAAAAATAAAATAAAAAAGGTTCTCCTAATCAGGGACAGGTCTTATCCTGGAGCAGGAGCAGGTGTGCATTCTGCCCAGGATAAGCTCTTTCACTCCTTTGAGAATTGGGTCCTTTGGGGTAGGCTTGCATTGTGAGGCATTCTCTGTGTGACTCAGAAACACAGGAGGAATCTGGTCATACTGTAAGAGGAGGCCTGCAATAGGAATGCTTGTTGGGGAGGGCAGGAAAGATGCCGAAGCTGTATTTGGTGGCTCATAACTGTAACCCCAGCAGTTGGTAGACCAAGGCTGAGTCTCAGGCCAGCCTGTGCTACACAGCAAGACAAGACCCTACCTCAGAGAGGGATAGGGAAAGAGAGACAGGGAGAGGCAGAGATAGAGAGAAACAAGGAGACTAAGAGACAGAGGCAGAAAGAGAGACAGAGAGAGCCTGGGTTGCATGTTTGGGTTAGTGCTGAGCAAAGAAACAACGACAGTCATAGATATGAGAAAATTTGCTGGAAACTCCTACAGGGCAGGAGATATCCCCCAACGTGACAGTTCCCAGGGATTCTTGTCAGTCAGCTTGACAGGAAGGCTAGGCTACATCACAACTTGATAGACCGGGACCACTTGCTTTGTGATCTCTATTATACAGATAAAATAACCTCAGAGAAGCTAAGAGCCAGTTCAAGGCCGTGCAAGAGGCACAGTGGTTTAAGACCTCGCCTAGAAACATCTGGAGAAAGTTTATGTTGTGGAGTAATCTTTTTGTTCACTCTGAAGATGTGTCACTCTGATTGGTTTAATAAAAAGCTGAATGGCCAATAGCTAGGAGGATTTCTGGGCAGAGAGGATGCTGGGAAGAAGAAGGCAGAGAAGCCAGCTAGATGAGGGACAAGTCAGACACATAAAATGTGATAGAGGTAAATGCCATGTGGTAGAATGTAGATTAATAAAAATACAGGTTAATTTAATTTATAAGAGCTAGTTAGGAACATGCCTAAGCTGAATGCCAAGCTTTCATAATTAATAATAACGGTCCCAATGAAAAAGTCCAACTATGTAGTACAGTTCCTGTTTCTTGTGTCCCCAGGATGCCCTGGCGTCTGCCCTCCCAAAGGTGGGGAAAGTTCTATTCACTCACTCTTTCTTTTCATATGTGATCAGTCTGGATCCTTTTCTTTGGCTTCAGTAACCACAGGGAATTTCTTAGCCTGTTACTTAAGTACTCCACTTAAGTGGCGTGTGAATGAGGCATACACTGTATCTGGCCCTGGTCCCCCTGCTGGAGGAGCTCAGAGTCCAGAGGGGATGGTGGGCTCTCAGAAGGAAGCTGATGAAAACATGTGGCGAGATCAAGGAGATATAGAGGCTGTCTGGAACTCAAAATGTATCTTGAGCTTCCCCAGTGACCACTAGTCTCAAAACAGTTAGATGAGGAGGGAAATCTACCTGCTCTGCAAGGAACAGCCGCAATCTAGAAATAGCCACCAGCAACAGAGCGAAGAGAGTGAGCAGGAAAGAGAAGTTATTTGCAGGTTTCTTCTTCCTTCCAAGATAAGAGATTCAGTTCTGTTCAGACTGAGAAAACAAAAACAATTAAAAAAAAAACAAACTACCTTGAATCACTAAATACTCTTTCTGTTATCTTGATGGCCCTTCCTGAAGCTCTCACAGCTGGCCAGCTCTCCTGAGACCATCCTGTTTTTATCTGTGTCCGGTGCCTGCAATCGGTTGGTCTTGCTGATGATGGTGCACCTGCCTCTGCAGGGGGACTGCTTTGTCCTGAGGTAATTTCATAGTTCAGCTTTCAGAAGGAAACCTCCTTCCTTGTTCTGAAGTTGAAAAGCATCCTGTTTCCTCCCAGCAGCCCCCCCCCCCACCTGTACAAAAGAACACAGAGAAAAATAACACATGGGCTCTGCCTTCTTCACAGCTGGATGATGGGCCATGATTTTGGATAGTGAACTCTACTTCTAAGGTCTCCCCTTTACCTTGAAGATTATTTAGTTCAGGAATGCAGACTTGCAAAGAAAGCAAACAGGATCAGGAGGACTCCTGTAAACTGGATCAGGAGGACTCCTGTAAACTGGATCAGGAAGACTCCTGTAAACTGGATCAGGAGGACTCCTGTAAACTGGATCAGGAGGACTCCTGTAAACTGGATCAGGAGGACTCCTGTAAACGCCGGCGATGTTTCTGGGAGTCAGCACTGTGACATCCTGGTGAGCAGCAGCCTTTGGGCTCATTCAGGGCTCCAACAACCTTCTCCTCATTTCTCATTCTCAGTGTCCTTGCTGAGGTCCAGGATTTTGTGGCTTATCCAGACAGCGTGGATCCAATTTGTTTTCAGTTCTTCCTCTGGCCTGTGCTCAGCACGGCGGTCTTAAGGCTGGGAATGGCTTTGCTGGGTTAGTAAAGGCATGGATTCTAACAGCACAAGTTCACCAGAGGTCACTTGTCTAGGTCCTGGTAAGAGCTTCCAGAATCTTAGCAAGAATCTTTCTACCCTTGCGTCGGCCTCCAGTCACCCTGTCTGACCCTGGTATCTCTTCCTTCGTCTGAAAAATGGCAAATACCAGAATGCATTTTTCAGTTACGGCACAGATCTTAGAACCAGGCCGAGTGCTCAAGAAGCAAGACCCCTTCTCAGGGAATGTGGTCTGCTGGAGGCTGAACCCAGACCTCCTGAATGCAAGCACGCATCCTCCTACTGAGCCCCAGCCACACTAGCTCTTCTTAGTCCTAGTTGTCTCTCTGAGCTGACTGCTTAAGGGACATCCATCTCCCTCTACTTTTCTTACTTCCCACCCCTCCCACTCTCCATGGAGACACACTATTGCTTCCTTCCAGAAAAGTGCACACAAAGGGCTTTGGGCACTTCTCCTTGAGGCGCTGTGGTTGGCTTGGGTGGGATGCTCCTGCCCACTCCCCTTCCTATCTGGTCATCTGAAATCGCCACCTCTTAAGTCTGTTCAAGAAAATTGTTCTCAATCACTAGTTCTCAGGATGCTGCCATAATTGCACTGTGGCTTCTGAGAAGGTAATGGTGGTGGTGGTGGTGGTGGTGTGTGTGTGTGTGTGTGCGCCAGAGGTTACACTTTATTTGTGAGGCAGGATCTCCCCCAAGCCCCATCCTAAACCTAGAACTCACTGATTTGGCTAGCCTAGCTAGACAGGTTGGCCCAGGGTCCTGTCTTCACCCTGAGTGCTGAGATAATAGTCGGGCAGCCATGCCCACCTGGGACTTGTGTGGACATTGGAAATCCAAACTCAGTTATGCTGGCCTGGCAGGTGCTGTATCCATGGAGCTAGCTCCCCAGCCCTTCCCTGCTCCTCACTTTACCAGTTACAAGTTACGGTCCGTGATCCTCACTTTACCAGTTACAAGTCACGGTCCACGACTCCTCACATTTTATCACTCACTAGAATGGCTTACAGAGCTCAGGGGTACATATACTGATTTCCTGTAAAGGAGACTGTAGTGGAGCCAGGTGTGGTGGTACACTTGAGGCAGAGGCAGGAGGATCTCTGTGAGTTTGAGGCCAGCCTGTGCTGCATAGTGAGTTCCAGAGAAGTCCGGTCTACATGGGGAGACCCTGTTAAAAAAAATTACAGTGGATAGTTGATGAAGCAGATGACGAGGTGAGGCCTGGAAGGGTCCTGACTATAGGAGCTTCTGATTGCATGGAGTGGGGTCAGCCACTCTTCTGGCATG
Source organism: Peromyscus eremicus (assembly GCF_949786415.1). NCBI lineage: Eukaryota > Metazoa > Chordata > Mammalia > Rodentia > Cricetidae > Peromyscus > Peromyscus eremicus. The sequence goes on from NC_081420.1 coordinate 126,768,315, forward strand.
AAAACAGTTCACTAATCTGGAAACTCTCCAAACTCCGTGCAGGGATCTGTAGGAAATGTCTTCATGTAGGCACAATTGATATTTACAGCCCTTCTTTGCTCCCATGGGATGCCCCAAGCTTTCTTACAGCTTGGCCTTTCTGCTGACCTGCCCTGTCCAGGAGCCACCACAGGGCACCTTGTTATAACTAAAGATGCTCTGTCACCCAGGAAAGTCTAAGAGACTGGGAGCTGTACCAGGAACTGGGGATAACAACTAAAACACATGTCTCTCACTACATCAGATTATCATAGCCCGTGAGGGCCTGTGACTAGCTGATGAACTAGCTGCGCTTTAATGAAGACCATGGAACAACTGGTACAAAATCATTCATGTTGCATTTCACTCCAAGTCATCCCAGAGCTTACCAGTGGCTGCCACTGTTTGGCACAGTGTGAGTTCCAGAAGAGGAAGGAGTGAGTGTGCACACATTCACATCAGCTCTCAGAGCTGGTGGAAACTGGTCCTGTGCCGGGTACATGAACAGTGCTCTGGGTGACACCATGTGGACAAAGAGCATGGCCTTATTCAAATATGGGCTCAAAAACCTGTGTCTTACTGTCTGTGCAGCTCGAGGAAGTGGATCTGTCTCCCAGTCTGCAATGGGAACACCATTTACCCCACAATGGTGCTAGGAGACTCACAGAAAAGTCTTAGTAGGTGGTAGTGTCCCACCTTTCTCTCCTGATACTTGAGTAACCAGCATGCACTCAGTTCTTAGTGAGGTGATCTGCTTCTTACTTTTACAGAGGCATGTGACACTTTTCCTGGAGAGATGTGAACAAATGTTTACTCACCCCAGACAGGAAGCAGACCAGAGTATGAATACTGCCAAAGTCCAACTTGCTGAGCCAATGAGTGTTACTGTGCCTGCCTACCAAAGCAGAATTCATTGAGAGACAGCTGTATTGCCAAAAGCCCACCCCAGCATGGCTGACAGCTTGAGATGTGACAGCAGGCACATGGACAGGTTGGAGAGTGCCTTTTTTAGGTGGCTCTATTGGTTTGAGCCTCTTCCAGGCAGCTTGGCTGGTCTGGGAGGGTCCCTCAGCGGTATTGCTTCTATATGCCTGAGCAGGAAGAAACAGTAAATATGGTCAGTTTCAGAGACTTCCTGAAGCTATTGAGTTGTTTACTTCCTGAGCTAAAGAGCTTCCTTATAGGATGGACTGTTTTACTTCCCCCAGAACATTTTGAGTCTGTCTCAGTCAGGGGTTCTATTGATATGAAGAGACACCCTGGCCACAGCAACTCTTTTGAAAGAAAACAATTAATTGGGGCTGGTTTACAGTTCAGAGGTTTAGTCCATTATTGTCATGGCAGGAAGCATGGCAGTGTGTAGACAGACATGGTGCTGGAGAAGAAGCTGAGAGTTCTGCATCCAGATTGCCAGGCAGCAGGAAGTGAGCTTCTGAGACCTAGTGACACACTTCCTCCAACAAAGTCACACCTACTCTGACAAGGCCACACCTCCTAACGGTGCCACTCCTTATGAGTCTATGGGGGCCATTCGTATTCAAACCACCACAGAGTCTTAACAAGCTTCTCTCCAGGATGGACGGTGTTATTCTCAGGAGTTGGCTGTGCAACAAGAAGAGTTTGCCCTGCATCTCAAGGATGTAGCGCTCTTCTTGTACTAAAGTAGCTGATAGGCACTAAAGCCAAGCAGGTAGCAGCCTCTGCTGGGTACTAAAGCCTTGGTTCTCACGCAAGGGACTGTGGCTCTCGTTGCCTAAAAGGCCTGAGTTAAAACGGAAAGTGCCTACCTCTCCATTCCTCCTGGGTCTGGGCAGGCTGAACAGTCTGCCAAGAAGTGGAATTGACTGGAGGAAGACAATAGGGAGTGTTGGTGCTTTGGGCAAACTAGGATAGGATTAACACTTTCAAGCACATATTTGCCTGCATACATACGTCTGTGCATCACTTGTGTGCAGTATCCATGGATGCCAGAGAGGGCATTAGATGCCCTGGATCTGGAGTTACAGACAGCTGTGAGCTACCACATGGGTTCTGGGAATGGATCCTGGGTCTTCTGGAAGAACAGGCAGTGCTCTTAACCACTAAACCATTGCTCCAGCTCCAAGAACTTTAAATTTAGAAAAGACTAACAGCACAATTGTGCCACTTTAACTATCATTTAATGTGTTTAAATTTAGTGTACCCATTGTTTTAATAGTTTTAAAACGTTCTCTAAGGTAACATGAATATTACCACATTGAGCATTACAAAATACCAAAAATGTACAGATATTGTGTGTGTGTGTGTGTGTGTGTGTGTGTGTGTGTGTGTGTCTATGTGTGTATGGTACAGAAATGGGTTTTCTTCCACCATGTGGGTCCTGGGATTTGAACTAAGGTCCTCAGCCTTGGCAGCAAGTATCTTTATTCACTTATGCCTTTTTTTTTTCTTTCTTTGTTTTGGTGTATGTCAGAGTCTCACTATGTATATCCAGCTGGCCTTAAAACTCTGTGTAGACCAGGCTGGCTCCAATTTCACATAGATCTGCCTGTCTTTGCTTCTCAAGTGCTGGGATTAAAGGCATGACTACCACTCCTGTTATGGCCTTATTTTATGAGACAAGTCTTTCACTGACCCTCAAACTCACTGATTTGGTGAGGATGGCTGTCGAGTGAGTACCAAAGTTGTGGCCCAGGCCTGGAGGACAATTCCTCTCAGCAAGATCACTTCCTCCACCTGCTGCCCCAGCCTCAAACAGATGTGCACTGGCCTGGGAAAGACTGATTGATGTACAGCAGGAAGAGGTGAGGCCAGGTACAGCACCCAATGAGACCCAGCTGGGCACCTCAGCCTCAACTACGCGTTGTCTTTAGTTTCTACCTGTGTGGTGTGGAGGAAATGTATATTAAAACTGTTCAATTATATCTAATCCATTTATTGTGTGCATATGCCCTGTAGAGGTCAGGGGTCAGTTTTCTCTTTCTAGCAGGCCAGACTGAGGTCAAGCTCAGTGGCAAACACCTTTACCGCTGAGCCGTCTCACCAGCCTGAGTTATTTTTGAAATTGATCCCTTCCCTCCCTTCTTGGCACTGTGCTGCTGCCACCAGCTCTGACAGTTCGTGGTGGGGTCCAAGTTCAAGTTACGCTTCTCTGCAGCTCTCTCATCTCCATCCTCGTGGCCGATTCTGGGGCCCTTGCTCCTACCGGGAGAGACAGACACCCACACACTGCACCACATCTTCACTGGTCTCTAAGTCCATTAACAGAGTCCAGAGACATCAAAAGATCTCAGCATTCTGGAGGCAGAGGCAGGAGGATCTTGGTGAGTTCGAGGCCAGCCTGGTCTACAGAGTGAGTTCTAGGACAGCCAGGGCTGTTACACAGAGAAACCCTGTCTGGAAAGAAACAAAACAAGACTATGCAAATGCATCCACCTCCATAACTCATTTGGAAACTTCCCTCATGGGGACGCTCTCCCTTGTCTGCTCCCTGGGAATCAGAGATAGCCTGGCTCAGGCTCATGCTGTGAGACCTTCCTTTGAGTCCTTTAAGAGATCCCCACTTTGCCTCAAGACCCTAAACTTACCTCAGAGGCCCTGCCAAGCATCTGTCTGTCCGTGGCCTTAATGACTCTTCTAATAAACTTACCTAAAAGGGCAGTCACCTCAATGTCCCAGTTGAACCCCACACTGGAGACCCTTCACTTTTGTAAGCTTAAAAACAAACAAACAAACAAACAAGCGACCCCCCCTTGTCACGGTGCTTTCAGTCTGGGGAAGTTTCCAGCAGTACTCAGAGGGAACCCCTGCCCTTCAAGGGTGTCTGGTCTCTTCACATCGCTATGACACTGTCACTTACAATGGGTGGGGTTGCATTCACAGCTATCTTTGGACACATTCAGCCTGTGGGCTGCAGGTTCAACATGCCTGGACACGATCCCGGTGAGTGGCCCAGGCCAGCAGGAGGCTCAAGCGTCTTTGAGGGAGTGTAGGATGCCACGTGCCTAGTGAGAAGGCCTCATGGAGGCCCAGGGCAGGACCACATTGGAAAAACTGTTGAAGGAACCAAGGGCAGCACTGGGGAGGCAGAGGCCGGCGGGTCTCTGGGTTCAAGGCCGGCCAGGGCTACGCGGTGAGACCCTGTTTCACTCTCCCCACTATGGTACCTGGTTCTCGAAACCCCAGAGACCGCCAAGGAACCAGTTTCCGATGCAAGCACAGAAGGGCCCTTTTATTGTCAGGTTCAACCTGGGCCACCGCACCGCAGATGGAAGGAAATGTGGCGGCCATGAACCCAGGTGTAGAGAGTTTTTTATAGGGAAAAACCGCAAGCCAGGAATTGGCAACTTGGGATTAGGTAGAAGGGGTATGGGGCAAGGTGATTTTTTGAAACTACTGGTCTTGACTTTGGGTGCAAAACCACATTTGAAACCATTGGGTTAGACTTTTGGTGGGGAACCACAACCTGCTGAACAGGATTATCTGGGCTGCTCAGCAGGATTATCTAGATATCTTCAAGGGCTGTAAACTGCAGACAGGATGTCTGCAGGAGGATAGCTCTCTGTATCTGTTTGAGTTGCCATGGCACATTCCTGAGGTCCTTCCTGGAACTGAGTACAGCAGGTGGTCTGAGATGGTGGCCCTTTCCCTAAGATGGAGCCTCTAAAGTCAAGTCTAGACCTTCACATCACCCACCATAAGAAAAGGACCAGGAGAGTAGAGAGTCTGGCTGTATTAAGAGAGACAAAGGCTGAACAGAACAGAGGTGGTAGACAGTGACACTGATGGCCAGGCCAGGGAAGGGATGGAAGTGGCTGAGGTCATGAGGCCTTCCACCTTCTTCTCTTCTCATCCTTCCCTTTGGCCTAGAGCTGCTTGAGGCGGGCATGTCTCTTGTTCAGCCCACTCAGGTAAGAACACCTATCACAGATGAGGCCTGTCAGTAATCACCTGTCTCCTTATGCTTGCTCAGCAAGGCGTTGGGGTGACAATTTCTCTGCCAGCTCTTAACGTAGCTGCTGCTGTCTATGGTCTGCTCTTGGTGAACAGCTGATCCTCGAATCTCTTTAGCTGGCTTGGGACACTCTGGATGGCAAACCTGGGTGTGTCTGTTTTCTATTCAGGTTGAACATAGCAAGGATGGGACCTGTTAAGTCTGTGCTGGGATCCCATGCAGTCCAAAGCCTAGGACAGCTACTTGGGTATGTCCAAGCCCTGTGTGCTCCATGCATTTAACTTGGAACCAAATGTGTGTCCTCCAAACTAACCTGCTTAAGGAGACCCCCTAGCACCAGGCTGAGGGGAGGGTCTAGCCACATGCCTCAGTGGTTATCAATTTTTTTTATAAATTTCCATTTTTTTATGTGCATGACAACTTGAGGGTATAGGGGTGTGTGTGTGTGTGTGTGTGTGTGTGTGTGTGTGTGTGTACATATGTATGTATCAGAGGGCAGTGGTGGTGCTTTCCACCTGTTGACACAGGGTTTTCAAGATGGCCCAGAACTTAGTCATATAGGGTAGGCTAGTTGGCCAACAGCCTCTACTCTCAACCATCACTGGTATCACAGGTATGTGCTACTGGTTCTTATTGGGTTCTGGAGATATGGTGGTTTGAATGAAAATGGCTCCCATAAGCTCAGAGGGAGTGGCACTATTAGGAGGTGTGGCCTTGATGGAGGAAGTATGCCACTGGGGGTTTGAGGTTTCAGAAGCCCAAGCCAGGCCCAGTGTCACTATCTCTTCCTGCTTCTGGTGAATCCAGATGTAGAACTCTCAGCTCCTTCTCCAGCACTACGTTTTTCCTGCATGCCACCATGCTTCCCAACATGACCATAATGGAATAAACCTCTGAACTCTAAGCTATCCCCAGTTAAATGTTTTCCTTTATAAGGTTTGTGTGTCATGTCTCTTCACAGCAATAGAAATACTACCTAAGGCAGGGATCTGAACCCAGGCCCTTGTGATTGCAAGGCAAGCACTCTACTGACTGAGCCATCTCTCCAACCCCAGTTTGTCTTCCGCCTCAGCACCCTTTATTCGAGATCTAGGAATACATCCCAGACTGGCTTGGGTCTTGTGACTGTCTTGTGCTGGACTATAAGTGTACACTACTATACAGCCTTCATATTTACTTTATTACTATTATTTTTAGGATAAGGTCTTAAGTGTATAGCCCTGGCCAGGCTGGAATTGGCTTTGTAGACTAGGAAGGCCTTAAACTCACAGAGATCTGCCTGTCTCTCCCTCCTGAGTGTTGCGATTAAAGGTGTGTGCCCCCATGCCTGGCTCTAATTGCTTAATTGCTGCGGTTTGGGTGCTTTTTGTCCTCTGAAGATTCTAGCTTTGGGAGCCTGGTCCTGTGTGATGCTGGAGGTAAGCTCTTCATAGGGTAGGGCGCAGTGGGAGTTGAGTAAGCGGGGTGTGCCCTTGCAAGGACCGAACTGGCCTCAGTTTCTCTCTGGCTCGTTCCAAGCTGTGACTTCTTCTTCTGTGTGTGCTTCTGCCTTTTGCCATGAGGTCCTCCAAGACGATCTGGATTATGCCTCCAATCTTTGCAGCTGTGAGCTAAATAAACCTCTTTATAAAAAGGTTAAAACCAGGTGTGGTGACACACATTTGTAATTCCAGCACACTGGAGATGGAGGCAGGAGGATTAGGAGTCCAAGAGTTTGAGGCCAGTCCAGGATGCATAACTTTCTCAAAACCTTTTTTTTCTTTTTAGCCTATCTCAGACCTTCTTCTTCTTCTTTTTTTAAACAGTAATAACAGACTACTACAGCATATAAATGGATGTGAACAGGATCCAGTCCACCTTGTACAGCATGGGATCTTCAATGTACATGTACAGCATGGCAGTTGTGATGCTCAATAAATACTTGTGGAATATATTGGGCATCAAGGCTCAGGACTCTAACCTCTAATGCCAGCTACTTGGGAGGCTGAGGCAGGATGAGTACACGTCCACAGCCTGCCAAAGCTACAAAGTGAGTTCAAGGACAAGCTCTGTAACTTATTGAGACTCATCTCAAAATAAAAACAGGCTGGAGAGATGTCCCAGCAGTTAATGGCACTGGCTGCTCTTCCAGAGGGCCATGTTTCAGTTTTCACATGGCAGGTCACAGCCATCAGGAACTACAGTTCTGAGAGACTCATTACCCTCTCCTGACCTCCAAGGATAACAGTCACGATCATGGAGCAAAGACATATCTGCAGGCAAAATATCTATACACATTAAAAATTAATTAATTAACTAACTAATTAAGAAAGGTAAAAAGACGTTTTGGGATGCAGCTCAGTGGTGGAGAGTTCACAAGGTCCTGGGTTCGACCTCAGTGCCACAAAACAAAACAAGCCCTGAATATTTGTGGAATGAATGGCAGAATGAGCATTCTGGTCCAAGTGGAGTCTGAATCAATTCAGAAGAGCAGCAACCTAAGGCACAGGTCTGAGCCGTAAGCCAGAGGATGAACGAGGGAAGGGAGGCAGTCCTCTCTAGGTGTGGAGGCAGCATCAGACAGCTGTCGTCAGAGCACTGCTGGGGATGTCTTTCTGTTTGCTGTGAATGTGTTGCTCTGATTGATTGATAAATAAAATGCTGATTGGCCAGTAGCCAGGCAGGAAGTATAGTATAGGCAGGATAAGCAGAGAGGAGAATGCTGGGAAGTGGAAGGCTGAGTCAGGAGATGCTGACTCAGTACCGGTAAGCCACAAGCCACGTGGCAACTTATAGATTAATAGAAATGGGTTAATTTAAGATATAAGAACTAGATAGAAAGAATCCTGCCGTGGCCATATAGTTTATTAGTAATATAAGTCTCTGTGTGTTTACTTGGGTCTGAGTGGCTGTGGGCCCTGGTGGGACTGGAGAAATCTCCAGCTACAGAGCACCCTAGACAAATACTGAATTCTGAGACCTGGGATGGCTACTGAGAAGACTCCTTCCAGTCCTAGCCTCCCTATCATCAGTCATCCAGGCACTCAGCTGTTACATCAGGAAGGTCTGATGTGTGAGAGAAATCATGGATGCTGCACCTGGATTTTCTCTCTTGCATGGAAGTGCTTGGCACAGATAATGGGACTCAGCAGGACTCCATAAATGATTATTGAGCTTACAATCTAAAGAACTAAGTGACATTATTCAGCCAGAGAAAGAGCACAGTAGTTATCAGGGTTCTCTGGTTGCAGCAAAACCGCCTCGGCTGATGTAATTAAGTGCTTAACTAGACACACAAGGGAAGCAGCAGTTCCCAGAATTCAGGCTCCTGAAAGAGTGAAGGAAGGTTTGTTCAGGCCCCTGGGGAAGAATCTGTCATCTGCCATAAGTGCTCTGGCGCTTTTCCTAGGAGGGAGAGGCCTTCTGACTGACGGTCCCACGTAACAAGCAAGGCGGGATTGTTCAAAGGGAGGTGTGCAGATATTGGGTGGGTGAAGTCTAGATGCCAATGGTTTCGGGATCTGTACTGACAGCATGGGAGTCTCCTGGCAGACCACCCTTGCAGGGTTCCTGTCCTTTCATGTATGGGGCAAGATGTCAGGAGCTTTCTGGCTTCCTGGACCACTGGGATCTGACTCTCTGGTTTGGCCTTTCCACTCTGTGTCATGACACTGGTCCCTGTGTTTGCCTGGGCTGGCAGGTCAGACAAGGAGCCCAGGGAACCAGTTGTGAGCATCATGTCAGTGACCTAGGATATAGAGACTAAGGACAGAAGAAACTTGTTTAGGAAGCCAAGAGTGGACTAAGGGCCATCACACATTATATTTATCAACTGAAATGACTAAACATATTCAAACAAATTTGTCTTTAAAATTTTTTTCATGAGCAGGATTCTAAAACACATGTGAAAGTAAAAAGTAGAAAGTCTTCACCCAAATAAACACACCACTTACAGCTTAAAGCCAAGTCTCTGGTAAGGAGTTCAGAGGCAAGTGATGCAGCAACTCTCTCAGAGGCCTGGCTCTGGAGCCCTGTGCCAGGTAGGAGGTGGGTGAGACCTCACCGAAGCAACACTTGTCATCTGTGAAGAGGTGTTGTGTAGCAAGCTCTGACCTGGTGGTAAGAACGCTCAGTGTCTCATCATTGTCTCCCGTCTCTATGAGGCCTGCTGTCTGTCCCAATTCGTTCTCTGAATTCCTTAGACAGATCCAATGGACTGAATTTTTAGAGTATTATATGTTATTTTCAGGGGTAATTTTTTTAAAAAGACTTTCTTTACTTTTTTATTTCACATGTATTGGTGTTCTGTCTGAATGTCTGTCTGTGTAAGAGTGTTGTATCCCCTGGAACTGTCTGTCTGGAGTTACAGATGGTTGTGAGCTGCTATGTGGATGCTGGGAATTGAATTTGGGTCCTCTGAAAGAGCAGCCAATGTTCTTAACTGCTAAGCCATCTCTCCAGCCCCAGGGGTAACTTTTATCTAGTCCATTCTCTAAAAGCAGAGCTTGGGTCTAGGAGATTGTACTGAACAAGGTGAGTAGAAGTATGGGAAGGATAAAGGACTCTCAAAGCCGATGAGGGCCAGCAAGATGGCTTAGTGGGTGAAGACAGCTGTCACCAAGCCTGAAAGTCTGAGTTTGGTTCCCAGGACCCACATAGTGAAAGGAGAGAACTGCTTCCCACAAGTATCCTCTGACCTCCACAGGGATGCCATGGCGGCCACTTGGGCACATACACGTACAAATCAACAAATACACAAAATTTCTCCAATTTAGAGAGAGAACATGACAGCCAAATAAAAGGCATTTAGGACCAAATAAACACGAGCAGGGAAGAACCTCACCACACAACAATACTAATTTCTTTTAGAAACATTTATTTTTGTGCACAGGGAGTGTGTGTCTTCATGCAGACACCTCACAACATGCATGTGGAGGCAGTGGGAGTTGGATTCCACCATGTTGGTTTTGGGTGTCAAACTCAGGTCCGCCAGGTTGGCAGCAAGTTCCCAAACCTGCTGAGCCATCCCACTAGCCTAGTACTACCTTTTAAAGCAGGGTTCTGTGTATGGGGGTGCTCACTGCTCTTTATATTTATCATGTTGAACTAATACAAAAAAGAATGCAACATCATTGGTGTTTTTCATTTTTTTTTTTAAATCCTCAAGTCTTCCTATAGCAGTAGCGTTTCTCAACTAGGCTCTATTTTTGTCTCCCATCTTCCAGCAGGGGACATTGTCTACTTTCAGTGGTTACCACTGGAGGCACAGGGGTTGGGGGGCAGCTGCTGCTGACATCTAGTCAGGGAGGCTACCCAGTCTTACAATGCACACAGTGGTCTCCTCACTGCCAACAATCACTGGGACCACATCAGGCATAGTGATGAGTTTGAGAAACTGTCTTTTAGTGTAAGAAAGCAAGCTTTTCAAAAATTGGATTTTCTTCTCTTATTTAAAAAGATATGGAACAGAACTACTATCACTTGGCAACTTGTTCACAGTATTTCTTATGTACATAAGCTTCTTCCTAAAGTAAAAATGCTTGACCAAAGCCACTCGGAAAACACCACAGCACGCAGGAAGCACATTTTAAAGCATCAAACATTATCTTCTGCATCAGCACTGCGGTGCAAACCTCTAACCTCAGTGTAACATAGTAGTGCACACCTATAGCCTCAGCTTAGTGCTAAGCACTTGCCTAGCATGCCTAGGGACCCACACCTGACTCTCAGCACCGCACTAAACAAGTCTGGATAATTTTGCTAAAAGTAACACACACAGCCCAAATTGCTGAGTTGCTTCTGGTTGGAATCTCCTGTGAGGTGAAGGCCTATGGACAGCAAGAAGGTTCCAGTCTCCCCCTCTTTAGGGAAAGGATGAAAGGGCAAGTGAGAAAAACAGCTTGTGCTTTCTGGCTGCAGCACATTGGTGTTCCATAGTGGACTAAATTCTGCTGCTGTTACTGCGACGTCTTGATTAAGTTCCCATCTTACACACTTAGAATGTTAATTACAGTCCAATAAATCAGTGCTCTCGAATTTTAGTTTATGTAAACCTTCAATTTAAACACCTAATTTGGGAGCAAAGAGCACAAGCTATTTCTTTTCTAAGGATGAAGAGGTGAGGATGGAGCTTAAAATAGAAGCATTCTTTGGCACACTCTTTAAGAGGTGGCTTTTGGTAAAGCTAATTTCTCTATCTGGCCTCAGCCTACTGCTGACAGGCCCAATCCATTAGTTCCTTCCTTCTCATGACTGGCCTGTTCTTCAGAGAACCTGGTTTGTGTGACTTTTTTTAGTAGTGAAAGAAAAAGAAACCAAAGCAGATTTTCCAGACAGGAAGTTCTGAGAGCTGGATAGGAAGGATTTAACAGAGG